>NC_136653.1:18743310-19343310 GCF_949748355.1 Melanostigma gelatinosum
TCCTTTTAATCAAATTGTAAATGTTTGGTGAGTCCATGGCGCTTACAGGTCTACCAGGAAAACCAAATTCTCCTTTGGGTCCTGGTGGTCCGGTAGGCCCCTGTTGGGAGCGAAACAAAGTGAGTGACATGATTCTTAAATGCATTGATTGCACCTTCATCCAAAGCAGTGGCTACAATTAAAGTTGCTCGTGTCACAGAGCCTGAAAGGTGAAATCATTCGTCACTTACTGTAAGTCCAGCAGGTCCGGATGCACCGTTATCGCCCTGCAACCAAATGTACATTTAAACTGATTTGTAAAGTCCCATTGAAATGTTTTAAACGGATATTTAAATCCTGAGAACGTGAATATAACCAGTGAGTTCATGCAAATCAACTATGGACCTCATGCAAGAAGGTTTTCATATCATTTTTTTCCCATAAGGTGGGATCATACGAGTGTGCCACATCAGATTCAGCAAGCGCTCCTAACTTCACTAATTTGTGAAACTGTGTAACTCTTAAATTCTGTTTGCACCCAAGAGAAACTTCAAAACACGAGAAGTTCTCCTAAATCGTGCACGCCACTTAAGGATGAATCTGTTCGTACGAGAGGTCCAATATGAGGAAACCGATCGGGATCCCGAAAGTTTAAAAATTACGGAGGTGAGAACAAAAATAACCTTGAGTCCTTTGGCTCCAGCCAGGCCTGATGCGATGGATCCCTGTGCTGCGACAGCAAGTCCTGACTCACCCCTTTCACCCTGCGTGCATACACACATGTCAGCAAACCATATGCAGACACGGAAAGGCAACGTGTTTGTACACATCATGTTTGTTCTGTCTATTCAGTCTGCTGATGTAGAAGCAGAGACAACGCATGCATGCATGTCCCACTTACTTTCAGTCCTCGAGGTCCTTGAACTCCTGGCAACCCGCTGTCTCCCTTTGGACCCTGTGGTCCCTGCAAACATTTAGGAAATACAAATTACTCCAAAATCTAAAATAATTTCTCCACATGTTGTCATAGCCATGTTTGTAGACTCTTTTTGAGTCGTGCGCTATGCTGTTGTTGCGTCGCCAAGATGACTTGGTGGCTTTTGTTGTTTGAGACTTACAGCGCGTCCCTGAGCTTCAGAGATCCCGGAGAAGTTGAAGGCACCGTCTGTATCGTTCAGTAGAAGCTGGATTGTAGGCAGAAGGAGAATGTTGTCAATGGAATCAAACTCTTGTTACACGCAAACAGCAGCACTGGACTCTCCCTTTACAGCCCACTGGAAGTCAGCCTGGTCTTGAGTGGTTGAGCTCAGGTGCTACTTACATCCTGGAGGTTGATAATGGGTCCTGCTGGTCCAGGTGGTCCTGGAGGGCCGGGTAGACTGAGCCCATCCCGTCCCTTCTCTCCCTGAAAAAAAACCCCGTTTGACATTTGAGCCTAATAGCAAATGGCAACAGAAATGCTCTAAGTTAAAAGAAAGTGTGCGTGGGTCCACATGTGAGTTTGTCCACGTCACATGAGGTTTTACCTTTTGTCCTGGATCTCCTTTGTTCCCCTTTGTTCCCTGTAGATGACACAAGATAAGACACTCAGTTACTAGCAGCAGTATCTTTCACTGATGCATCCTTATTCCAAATGCATCATTGTTCTGTGTCTTTGTATAAGAATGATACATTAAAAGTGGAAATGCATAATGTGTTTTAAATTAGGAACAGCATCCATCAACACATTTTAAATCCACTTTTAAATTAAAAATTGAAGTCACAATAGAGCCGGTAAAAATCAGCCTGAACCATGAATCAAATCTGACATTTTCCTGAAATCCTTTATCCGTTCATGTATCCATCAGTCCATTTACTGACCTCTTCCCCTTTAAGTCCCTCCAGTCCTGGAAAGCCGGGTCGTCCTGTAACACCTGCCTCCCCCTACAGACCCCGCAGAGAAACAGCAATCAATCACACACATCGCTGTTGTGAGTTTCTGCAGGAAGGTTGCACGAGGACCTCAGGTCAGATTCGACAAGAACCACAACAGGGGAGGTCGTGAACTTGGTCACAGTGTCTCTGCTCTCCAGAGCACCTCGCTGGCCTTTCGCTCGACAGCTGTCCACTGTGACCTAAGAGTTCAAGACATCGACGACGCTCGGGCCAGCAGCTTGTGCCGAGATAAACCCCGAACGTCTCAAGAAGCGTAACAGGACATGACAGCAGACTCACCTTCAGCCCCGGCTTTCCCGGGGAGCCGTCGAAACCATCTTTTCCCTACGAGAGGCAAAGAGGGAGAGAGTGGTTTAGTGGCGTCAGTCACAGAAAGAGTTCCTTTTCTGTCTGCCTATCTTAACGATAACTCTAACCCTAACGTTAAAACCAAGTCTTTACCCGCATACAACAACATGATCAGCTTTCAGAGCACTGGCGACAGTCACACTGTGAGTACCACAGACATGGGGGTATCTCACCTTGGGTCCTTCAAGTCCGGGGGTTCCTGGAGGACCCTGTGTAACAAATACAAGTACATTTATCTGGACGCCACAAGAACAGAGGCGATGGTTTGATGATTGATGTTATGAAAGTAAAATATTATGAAAGCAGAATTCTCTTTATGCTAACCACACTCAATGCAGTTGTACCTGTGGGCCTCTGGACAGTGCATCTCCAAAACCAGCCTGCATCCCAGATCCTTCCAAGTCCTACAAAATAATTTGACAAAAAGAAATTCATCAAAGGATCAAATTGTGAGTGTATAAGATATTTTGTTCTGTCAGATATGTGTGGATATCAACGTCTCATGATATCATTGATGCCAATGTGACGGGTTTAGCTTTATCTGTAAGTTCATGAAGTGGTGAAACAGACCGTACCTCAAAGCCCATGGCGAGGCCTCTCCCAGGAGGACCTGGGGGCCCAGGGGGGCCAGATGAACCCCTGGGACCAGGCTGTCCCTCTGGACCCTCTGAGCCCGGTATGCCTGGAAACCCTGGAGGGCCCTGATCTCCCTGCAAGGGATGAGATCAAGATGATGAAGAAATCAGATAAACCAATAAATTCACGAACAGTGTGAGGGTGAAGGGTGAGATGGTGATATGGGTATTGCTAAAAGGAGAAAAAAGGGTTACTTCAATAAAAACACAGGGCTGGAAACTAAAGAGTGGAGACTTAGTGTACAGGGTGAATGTAATGTGTACAAACACGTTGGGTACAATGTAAAGAAGCAACACAGCGAGGGATAATGTCAGCATTGGGGCTTCACTGTCCAGTCATGGATGACATAATCAATATGTTACCTTTGCTCCTGTTTGCCCGCTTGCACCAGGCTCTCCCTGTTCAACAGATGAAATGCATTAACATCACAGGCAGAGCAGCTATTGCAGCACAGGCGTGTTTACACTCGAGCCCCTGAGCTTCATTAGTCCACGGGGTCGGCTCATTAGGAGCTCGGCTCTTCGTCTTGGGTGCTTATCCAGTTTGTGTGTACCGGTAATTGTTTTTGCTAACGGAGCACTAAGAGGCCTGCTCAAGGGAAATCAGAGAGAGCTCAGACTAAGTCACAAGGAAACGGTCGGTGTGCTGCGCATTCACGTGCATGAGGCTTCTTAAACTGCAGGTCGATGCATGTCAGTCCAGAGTAGGACGATATTGTGACGATGCATTCTGTGTTGCAAACTAATATTCATCAGCCTCACCGTGTCTCCGTTCTCCCCAGCAGGTCCTGGATCCCCATCGTGTCCATCAGCTCCCTGCAAGAGTGACGTGACTATATTCAACTTTCAGATGTTAGATGCATATCTATTCCAGATGGGAGTCAGCTCTGTACATGCACTGCACAGTTGGCATGGGTTATTACATTGTTGGTGTGTATTCATCATTCATCAACACATTGCATAAAGCTAATGGGCTGACGGGGACTGAAGCAAATAAACCGTATATGCACTTAACAGCAGAAAGGGTTGTAAACATGCGAGCAGTCCATTCACACAGTTAGCAAAAGCTTCTGGCATTTTAAAGACAAAAGACACATTTCCCCCAACAGATGCTGCAGCTCAGACCATGTTCAGAACTCTTGCAGTAGTTTCTGCCAAAGTGCTGTTTCTGTAGCTTGACGTGTTTTAATCAACACTGTACAGCAAGCAATGGCAGGAAAGCAGGACATGAACATGGGTTTTCAAATGAAGTTGGGGGAAATACTGTCTTTCCAGTCCCTTGGATCTTATGGGACCAATGGTTAATACCTGACCAGACCCTGAACCAGAACCAGAACCAGACCCAGAACCACTAAACCACTCCTCAATCCCCTGAAAACAGAAGTTGGGTCAGCAGTGCTGGGTTCAGTACCTGAGGATCGGCCTCGGTCAGGTTATATTGATGTTGCACCTTTCGAACAAATCAAATGCAATTACAAATGACTGACAGACAAAAGAGACATTTAGCTGTGGCACTCCATGGCTTTACTGAAGTACAATTAACAGACGATAGAACACAGAAGAGTCGACATTACGGAGGATTATGTTTGTGTTTTGCTCTTATTGATGAAATGGACATGAAAAATAGGAAGAAAAGAACGTTTAACTTACAGGCAGTCCAGGTGCACCCTTCTCTCCATCCTTCCCATTTTTTCCAGGGACCCCAGGTGGTCCAGGAAAGATGTCTTCCGATGGGCCTCCTGGGGGCCCTGGCTGTCCCGGGAGGCCGGGAGGCCCTGGAGGCCCCTGATGGAGCAAGAAGACATATCTCGGTCACACAAAGGGGA
Source organism: Melanostigma gelatinosum (assembly GCF_949748355.1). Lineage (NCBI taxonomy): Eukaryota > Metazoa > Chordata > Actinopteri > Perciformes > Zoarcidae > Melanostigma > Melanostigma gelatinosum. Next base: position 18,748,034 of record NC_136653.1, read on the forward strand.
AAGGTTTTAGAACGCGCCTTCCATTTCCTCTGTAGTTAATGGTCCTATGTTAGCGGGTGTACTGTCGTGTAAACGTGCTAAATATTGACTAATGTCACAGAGAGAGAAAACAAGTTTCACTTACCCTGATGAACTCGGCATCACTGTCGAAGTCTTCAAACCCTGACCCCTCCTGAAGAACACATAACACATGACCAGTCCATGCCTTCATACAGCAGTTACAGTGACTGCATTCAGACTGGGCAAATGCTCCATGACAGATGCTCATACAGATAAAACAAAGGTCTAAGAAAACATTATGGCTTTTGGCTTTGGTTTTTATCCCCACTGCAGCCCAATATAACTGTACTTCAGCCTGGGGCTGGACTTCAACGATCATTTCTCAATCAAGTGCCATCAATAAAGTACAGAACAGCAGATTCTACTCGGACCAAGGAATGGGTTCATAACCCACCGGGAAGGTGGAAGACTTGCTTGGTCGACTTGCAGGTCCAGGAGGGCCCGGAGGACCTGGTAGTCCAACACCACGATCACCCTGAAGGAGACAGCAACGGGACGATTCACACAGCAGTGCAGTGTCTTATCAGTTGTTACATTCTGTTCATATTCAAGTCCAGGTATCATGTTATTACAGTGGGAGTATTGTTTACCTTTTCCCCCATAGGACCAGGCTCTCCCTGTAGTCCTGGGAATCCTGGAATCCCAGTTGCTCCCTGGGAAAAAGACAGTAACAGCTGAGCTCAACGCTACATGTGATCTCACCGTATCAGAGGCCATGCTGTCTCCAGTTGTAAGAAGGGAAAGCAGCTTTGATACAGTCAGCGACATCAGGAATGAGGCCAAGACCGCAACTTGATCTGTGACCTCCAATCTAGTGCCGTAGGACTGTGACTGCAATGTGCTGCATCAGCAGTTAGCATCAGATGATATGTAGTTACGTTATTTTGAAAAAGGACACATTTCTGCATCACTTTTCCCCACTAAAGAAATGGACCTATAAGAAAGCCTTTACTTACTGGGACACCAGTTCCACCTTTGCCTCCCTGGAGAAAAGACAAGAATAGAAAACGAATCCATCATTTTGTCTTTTGACCCGTCAGACTGACCTAAATAACAGAATGTGATAAATCATTTGTATGATGTTCTTTAAACAGCTCCTGTTTCTGTTTGGATTGTTTTGAGTATCGCAAATAAAACTCACAGGCTGTCCATCTTTCCCAGAAAGCCCAGGTGGACCTGTAGGTCCCCGTGGTCCTTGTGGACCCCGGGGTCCCGGCTCCCCTCCCTCACCATCTCCCGAGCCTTGTCCTGGAGGCCCGGGCGGTCCTGGAGGACCGGATGGACCTGGCTCCCCTTGCTCCCCTTGCGGTCCTGGAGACACCTGGAGGGGCTGAACGTTGAGACTCTGAGTGACTCATTCATTCACTGGAACGCAGCGACGCAGCCGAACAGCGTGAGACTCCAGTCGGTGATACCAACATTAACGTCAGACAGACGGAGTATCCTTGGCTCCACAGAGGGAGTCAATGACAATCCTTATTGCTTATTAATTGCTCAACAAGCAAAAAGTATTCTGATCATTTTATCATTATAATATTGGTGACTTCAGCTTTTTGAGGATTTTTAAATGAGGCCAATTTGTAGATATTTTTGAGCTCAAATCATAGCTTATCTAATTGAACACTGAATAAAGCAATGAATTATTACTGTAATGTATTTACTGAACAAAAACACAGATACATTACTCAACGTCTTTAATATGTGCTGTGCTGTGCATCGTCATCTCAATTATGAAGAAAATCACTACTTACAGTGTCAAATACGGAGTCTGGAGCACCCTGAACTGATTTCTCTGCAACAAAGACACAAAGTGAGCCCATGAAGAAAGATCAAAAATATATATATATACATATGTTTACAATACAATGGCACTTTATTAGCATGCTTATTTGACCTGTTAAGATAATCATAATTTAGGGCCGGTCAGAGGAGAGAAAAAGAGAGACTCTTCCAGCACCATCTGCTGGCTAATTTGGGAAATACAAGCCATGTTCGTGTACTACGGCATTAATTCCATGTCAGCACACACATATAAAATGCATGCTTGTGTGCATGTAAGGTAAGTCTTTGGTTTAGTACCCCAAAGAAAGAAAAAGGCAAAGATCTACAGTTTGCTTCCAACAAAGACAGATTTCCTGAAATACAATAATTGAAAAACAAGAATTGTGTTTTTTTTTACCTCTTACTGTGGTCATCTCCACTTTCTGTCCAGAAGGCGCCTCGATGTCTACGTCACCATCACCATCACCATCCCTGAGCGACATCTCAGTGGGTGGAGCTCGGACTGGGGCGCTGTAAGTGGGGTCCAGCTCCGGGAGGGGCTGGAAAAAACGACATGTCATTCAGCATGTTTTTATGTAAAAGCCACGCAGAAAATGAGGAGATTAACGAGCCTAGCATATTTTTGGATTTTAACTTTTTGGATTTATTCATGAACACAGTTGCTCAGGGGAAATAAAAGCGAAGGGAGTGGTTGCCGCAGATGGTGGGAGATATTTTCCCTAAGACCAGATCCAACTAGTGTCAGACGGAAAGCAACACTCCACACCAAGCTGGCTCACAGCGCTGCATTGCTTCAACATTATTTCTGCAGCATTTTTGCAAGATCTGCTGTGGTGATAAAGCATCCTCACCTCCTGCCCCAGAAAAGCCTGCTACCCTGTTTATGAAAGATCCATGGAAATAAGTGGCAATGTTGGGTTTGTTGAAACTGTCTTCTGACTGCTCCCATGTGGTCGAGGAGGACATGCTTTTCAAATAGCTCAGAGCTAGGTGGACAAGCACCGAGGTACTTCAGGTACCATCCACCAAATCAGAGTAAAATGATTTAATTTGGGCTGAAGAATCTGGGCAAATGAAGCACATCTGTCTCCTGAGTGTGTCTATACGTGCCCTGAAACAAGCCACTGAAACCTCCTGCAGCTCCAAAAACCAATCAGGCTGAAATTGTGAATGTGCGACAGTACAGTTTCCCCGAATAAGAAAAATCACGAAATGATTGTAAGCACATGTCTCTACACAGTTGGGGAGGAGTGGAATTTTTTTCACACAACTCTAAGCAAGAAAGAGAAAGGAGAAACTTTCCAAAACGTGGAACTCTTTCTTTCAGTAAAATACTCGAGTACTCTTTCCATCCCCTGCCTCGCTTCTCTTGCATTCTTCTTTTATTTGTTCAGAGAGCACAGAGCTGGCAGGGAGCAGCACATATCACCATGTTCCAGTCTCCACCAGGCCGCCAAGGATAAGAGCTGCTTTCTTTGATCCGGGTCCAACCCAGCTAAATGGGATAGACCGAGAGAAAGTGTGGTGTGTGTGTGTGTGTGTGTGTGTGTGTGTGTGTGTGTGTGTGTGTGTGTGTGTGTGTGTGTGTGTGTGTGTGTGTGTGTGTGCAGTCACCAATGTGTACTCTCTCTCCTCCACAATCTTCTTCACTTCGTCTATTCCCTCAATGTCTTCATACGCGTCATCACCGCTCCCGTATCCAGAGGCCTGGAGAGAGAATGAGAGCGGAGAAAACCGGAGTCAGAAGATGAACGTGGAGAAAGACAGAAACGATTAAACGCTCTTCAACGGACAAATATGACCTGAGGTCGAGCTGCAGGAGGAGACAACCGAACGAGGAAACAAGAGAAAAATGCATTTTCCTTCATTGAATAAAAAAAACACTTGGTTCCCATAGTTTCTGTCAGTAAACTGATTAAACTGAACACAGCTCAACTTTAACTTCAGAAACATTGGATATCTCAGGTGGTTAATGCTCCGAACAATGTTAGACAGAGAAAACAGGAAACCCAAATATATATAGAACAAATATCATTTATTTTCCGCAAATCCAAACAGGAGGCTGTCGATCAGTATCACAGGCAAAATGCATTAAAATGCATTCACGTTAAAATATCAGCTAATGATTTAAACCATGATGAGACATCGCAACGACACCGCTCATTAATATGGAGGACTTTGAAAGACAAACACTATGAAATTAGACGGGATTGAGGTCAGGTCTCTGTGGAAAAAACATTCTTTATGAAGCTTTATGAGTATTGGTACTGAGACAACACAATGCACTGTGGCATCTCCAGAAGTGCAGAAAAGCAGTCAAGTGTGTTCAAATGTGTTTATTGGTGATATAAAAAACAAATATAACAGTCTGCAAGATGCGGATATGAGTATACTGTGTATATACGGTATACCTAATGTGTAATAAATGGAGAACTAAATACACACGAGTATAGAGACAGGTCCACATACTTCTGTCCACATGGTTTACTGTAGTACACTGTTTCCACCAGTAGAGGGAGGAATAGTTCCACGTTGAAGATGTTCGGGCTGCTGAGGCAGCAGGAACTTCCCTTTTTACAGACTCTTTGGGCGTGTAAGTGTGTGTGCGTGTGTGTGTATGTGTGTGTGTGTGTGTGTGTGTGTGTGTGCGCACTCACATAAGGATCGTCCTCCTCACACTGGTCATCTGGGGCCGTGGGATCCGACTTCAACACCAGCTGCTGGATGGAGCCCTGGAGAGGGAAAGAGGAGAGAGTGTTATGTTGGGTGGTAATTTCAGCTCACTCTGTGTCATTACATGTTATTAAAACTCAGCGATTTCCCACGCAGCCTCCATCTCTCAGCGTAAGAGTTTATCCATCTCCCCCTCCACCTTTTACCCCACACATTATCCAGCGCACACATCTGCACACAGTGGCACGCACACTCAAATGGACATTCACAAACATCTGGCAGTCAAACAGATGTCACGCTGATTCAAACTGTCCGCCCTACAAAGACGATTTTCCCATCAATCTTAAATCACCATATTACAGAATGGATGTGGATTCACGTTCGAAATACAATCATTTTGGCTGTGTTAATGCATATGGCTTATTGCCAAGTTTTTCTTCTTTTTTCGAATTTTCTGCTTCTATAATATGTTTTTAATAAACTCTGCAGCTAAAAATACAGACACTTAAAAATGTCTTAATTGAAGCAGTAAAAGCACAATGTTTCATCCCACAGCCATTACAGCATTACATAATCATGCACTTTATTATTTAACCTGTCGTGAAATTATTTTGAAGTGAGAAAATGTGAGATTTTGAAGGGCTTTTATTTTGAAATGATGCATCAGAATGTCATGGTTCTCTCTGGGTGACACATTGAGGTGGTCTGCTATTAACCTGCAGTGGAATTATTTTGTAACCATGCACCATTTGCTCTAAAATCCAATCAGAAATTCGACAAATTGTCTCATGAATGTGATTTGAAGTGAGATCATGAATGTGATTTTGAGGGGCTTTAATTGTGAAATGCTACATCAGAATGTGCTGGTTCTCTCTGAGTGACACCTTGAGGTGGTCTGCTAGCTTTAAGTCTCGAGTCCTGGCTTCAGAATTGTACTTTTTTCTATTTTCGACTTGTTTGCCCTATGGGAGAGATACATGCTATTTTCGTGGTTTCCACAGGGGACATCGCTGCGTTCAAAATCCATGTTGCTAAAAATGTCATAACTATATTGGCATTATGTTAACAAACTGATATTTAAAGGGTTACAATTCTGAAAAAGAAATCAGATTTGGTTGTTACGATCACTGGCCATGAAACCATGAAGAAGTCTGTCAGGGTCACTATTCTGATGAATGATCACAATAACTTCTAAATGCTTCAATCTGTTTATGAGAGACGCAAGTGTACAAATATCTGATGTACGCAACCGTTGAATGCCAATGAAACAAAAGGCCCCAGATTATTGTTTTCCCAATTACTTAGTGCATGCACGAGTGTGTGCACACATTCAATTGGTCCTTCAGATCTGAGAGTCAGTGTCCCATTATTCGATCAGTAAAGACTCGCTAAAGGCAATTTCAGCCAAGTTTATTGATATTGAGCCAGGGCCAGGGCACGAACACCTGTTTTTAATGAAATGGAGCACACAGCCTCTGAAATGTAATGGTGGTGAAGGAGTGAGAAACAGAGAAGGAGTGAAAGAACAGAGAGCAAGAGAGAGAGAGAGAGAACGGGTATGAGTCGGGGTAGCAACCAAATCAGATACATCTGTTTGTGCAGGAAACAACACATCTGAAATAAACAAAGAATGTGCCACGCAAACGTTTCCGCTCCTTTCAGCATGTGAGTTCCTGTATGAAGGATTCAGATGATGGGTTTGTCAAACTTTTTTAATTATACCAATGTCAACACTTGAAGGCAGTGGGAGGGTTTCTCGGTGCCAGGCTGTTAGAGATGCATGCTTTAAAAGCCGAAAAAGAAAAAGAAAGTATTCCTCTTATTACATGGCGATAAGAAAATGAACATTCCACGAATATTCCTGTTTGCGTGCAGCCGCGCAGACTCTGCCCCCATGACGTAACCTTTAAACAACTTAAATTTCTCATTGTTCTGCAAAGTATGTGCGTTAAAAACCTCAATTGGGACACATGATCCAAAAGTTCTGTGTTTATGTCCAAAGAATGCTCCTAAAACCTGAATAATAGTCACATATCTCAACATATCCGAGCTACTTGATGCTCAGCCTTGGATATGAATGAAGATTGTTTGTGTATGATTTGCGGTCTGGTCAGTGTCCTCGTGATATTCAGGGCTTTTCGGATGTCAGGGATGGTTAAAGAACAAGGTTAAGTGCTTCTCAGGTCCTGTTCTTTGTGTGCGGTTACTGACAGTCACCGTGTTCAGGAAAGTGTTGTTGCCAAAGCAACAGAGAACAGGTCACTTTCGATGATGCCGGCCAAGTGTGTGTGTGTGTGTGAACACTCTCGATGCCATCAGCCCACTTTCATAATTTCAATATGCTGTTATGAAACTATGACACAAACTCGAGCTACAACGCATACAAAATAGCTCTTAATCCGATAATGTGCTGAGAGAATATTTTGGTTTCATACACTATGTTTCCTTCAACGAATGTTTCTCCTCCTGAAGTTTGAACTTTCAATTCCCCGTATTGCAATTCTGATACAATTTGAATTAATTGTGCGGCTCTATTTTATTGCCAACTCTGCAAAACAGTCAAAATAGTGCGTCGAAAAAAGCTGCATTTCTACAGCTCCAAATCGGTATATGCTTGAATCTGTGACAAGAAATATTCAGCATGCATGCACACAGCTTGAACATCAGCATCGTTCAGTTGCACAGGGAGAATCAGAAATATGAAAAAAAGGGTTTGCACACGCGCGCTTTCTTTCTATTTCACACGAGCGCAGACACGGACAGATGGTGCCAGCCACACACCCAACATGTGTTTCAGAGCCAAAATACGAGTGAATAAGTTAGTGTGGGAGAAGGTATTTCGGTGTATTTGCTGGCATGTGTAGCTGTGTGTGAGTGCGCTACTGCAGAGAGCTGCTACTGCTGCAGCGCGGCTGTTATTGCCCTCCCTGGGAGGAGATGGAAGATCTCTGATGGAGCTGCCAGTTCAAACACCGAGAGCAGCTGCGAACCGACAGTCACTACGGGTCCTCTTTGTCTGAGAGGGGAGGAAAGAGGGAGGAAAGAGGGAGGAGAGGAGAGAAGGGAGCACTGAAAGAGATGGTTCTTTTAAGCCAGAGATGGGATTTCTGCCAGACAGCAAAAGCTTCCAGCTTGTTATGATCCAGCCTATGACCCCCCCCCCCCCCTCTCTCTCATAGAGGTTCCTGCTGTTAGTTAATATTTGTTATGAGAGTGTTTAGGAGTACCAGATTCCCTTTAGAAGACCTCTCAGCAGGGTCTGACAGTCTGCCCTGCGTAGTCCTGGTTCTGGTTTTCCTGTATCCCCCTTCCCTCCAGCGGGCCCAACATCCCAGACTGAGCCTCCAGCAGCGTGGTGTCGGCTCCCTGCAGGTACTACTACCCTACTCCGCTGCTACGAATATGGACCTAGAGCCAGCATATGAGTAGCTTGTATTAGCTTAGCATGAAGGCTGAAAACAAGGGAGAAGAATCTAGCTTCGCTCTTTCCAAAAAAAATAAAAATTCTGCCTAATATTCCTTTAAAGCAATGGGGTTTTATGATAGTGGTTTTATTTCAGATAAATTAGAAATTTGGATAAAATGGAACAAAAATGATTTTGTTCCCACGAGACTGTAACAGAATGTGAATAACTAAGACTCATGGGTTGAAATTATGATGGTAATTCAATTTTAATTCAACTAATACTGAATTGAACTATATTACTATGGGAAAAAACAACTTACGGTTGTCTTTATTATAGGTCCAGCATCTCTGCTACCCCACCAAGCCACTATAAAGTCAATAAAAGTTATCCTCTGGAGTCAGTCAAAACAAATGAGTCCAAGAGATCAACCCTCTGAGAAGATGAAAACATTGCTGTTAAAATCAAGCGTTCACTTCTGCTGGGAAAGAATATTTTTGGTATGATTTTAAATGATGCTAGAATGAATTGACTTTAGCTCTTCGTGATGGTTTTAAACCACAATAAGGAGAGGAACCTCTTCGATACATTCTTCCGTGAACAAATAAATGCTGAATAAACAACTTTCTCTGTCCTCGGCTCATTGGATTTCTTTGAAACTCTCCTCAGATTCCTCTGATAAAAACTTAACGAGGGGGAAAAAAGCAATAAGAACTTCTTTCCACTGTCCTGGAAACGGAACGTCTTGTAGTGTGTCCGCCAGATGAACTTATGTAACTACAAACAAGAGGGGAAGAAGAAGACAGAGGCTGCGCTGCAGCAGAGCAGAGGCCTGCTTTTTGTTTAAAAGATCAAGTTCATGTTTAGCCACGAGTTCATTTATTCAGAAAGAGATTTGTTGGCATGTTTCATAATATGCGCGAAGCTCTTCTCTTATTAACATTTTATATTCTGGGTTAAGGCTTCATATTTGACATCTTAACAATGAAAACTCGTACATTTTACATACATTTTCCTGGCTCAGATAAACTCTACTTACTTATCCCATGCATGCAGTACATAAATGAACTATTTTCTCCTCTTGTTACGCTGGGACGAACACTGCATCGTATCGCAATTACACGCCAGCAAATCATAGATGATTGTGAGGGAAAGTGCTGAAGCATTGAGTGGTTTATTTCCATTTACAAGAGCACTGAGAGCAGAATGCAGCGCTGCATGTGTTGCCACCGCCTTCCCTGGATCTCATTTCTCAGCACTTCTCTACCACACACCCTCATTATGACCACACATGGATATTTTTAACAATTGCAACCGTACTATTGTTTGATTCCACTCTTTTCAATTGAAGAATTGGCATTCGCACTCACAGTTGCACCGAGTGTAAGCCATTCAAGATGAGACTCGGCTATATTCCCCCGAAAAAAAATGTAAGTCACATACAGCTTGTCGTTTATGAGCTCTCAAAGGATAAGGCAGTGCTCATAAGCACATGCGGTCAGCCATTCATCGTCTCCCGTGCCGGTCGTAAAGCTGCCAACAAAGACTATTGTCTTCACGTCTCCAATGTAAAATAGGCAATCACCCAAACGCCACGTTTGTTTCCGCGACTGGCAATGGCTTTGACGTCGACTCTCAACCCACTCAAACCCACTGACATCAAGAATGAGAAATCAACAAGGCAGGAAAGCAGCTCTCGCTGAGACGCAGGGCAGTACAAATCCTGAAGCAGAGGAGTTATGTCGGATCCAGTCCCATCCAGACTCACCACAAACGGCGGCAGGCCGGTACCCCCAGCGTTCCCTACGAAGATCCCCGAGCTGGCCTCGAAGGTCAGAGGCTGAGGGCTCCTGGTGAGGGCCACTCGGTGGTATTCCTCACAGTCCATGTAGAGACGCACCTGAGCGACAAAGGGCACACGCACACTTGCTGATGTCCGGCAAATCGAGAAAAAAAAACAAATCTGTGGAAGAGACTTTATTCCCTGCAGTCACACATATTGAGACATTTTATGACAACACCCTCATGCACTAAATATACATCTGTCAAAGATAAAAGAGCCACATGTCGCCTGTTTAACACCCCTGTGTGTAGCTTTTGAAAGGTTTGGACTACTTCTACCATACAGGCAACAAAAACGTGCATCAAAGTAATGTTGAAGAATGAATCTGTTTTCTTCTTGTTGTTAACATCCCATCCCATGAAGATACCAACAGCGGCTGTAACCTCATAACAAGTGCTGTATCTGCAGCCAAAGCCTTGTTTCTCCGTGCTGTAAATACTCACTCGTGAACCAAATCGGCTAAGAAGGACAAAGCCCGACTCAACCATTTGTTATTAAAATGCTTGTGCCTCAATATTTGTATCCATATTATGTCCATGCTGGTCCCAAAATTCACATAATTTGCTTTATTTCTTTCCTTCAAAATCCTTGTCTCCCAATTTTTGTGCAGAAATCAGTACAACCAGCCAATTTTGTCATTAAAATGATCAACCTGTTTGTGATTCATTGATGTCGACATACCACCCATAGCATCTTTACCCAAACAAAGGGGCCGTGAACCCACCTCTGCCCCCTGCACAGTCAGGGTGAACCGCGCCCATCTTCCCGTCAGGTCTCCCATCTTGAAGGAAGCTGCTTCCTGGGTCCCACCTCTTGTTCCTGGGTCGGTGTAGTACAATATGACCCTCTGGGAAGCATCCTCCACCTCGGACAACGCTACACCTAAGTGTACGATCTTACAAAAAATGCCAAGAGATGTAGAGAATGGTTATTTGCTTCCATGTAGTCGAGAGGTTTGTGCTGAAGAAAAGGTGAAAACAGAGGAGTGGAGATGACAGGATTTACGTGGCTTACCTTTTGGTAAGCATCTGTAATGGCGAACAGCACACCGCCGCGCCGCGTGGTGGGTTTAGCTGTGACCGTGATGGCGAAGTCGTGATAGAACGGGTCGGGGATGAAGGACTTCGTGAGGCGGCCCACGTTGGCGTCCGGGCCGAAGCTGTAGGCGGGGTAACCCTCGAAACCCGTAACGAAGGAGACGGAGGGAGGGAGGGGGACGCCGATCAACTCCGTCAGGTCCAAGGCTGCCAGAGAAGCGCGGTCTGCAAAAAACAACGACACGGACACCATGTCAGTGGAAGGGGAAAAGGAAACATCGATGGCCTACTGACACCTTTACCAAACACAAACGAACTAAAGCTGAAAAAGTCCTCAAACAAAGAGGCACAAGAAGACGGATTGCTGCCACGTGGTCGTATGGAAACAGCATGCAGTCACACTGAACTTCACTGGAGCAGATCAAGGCATTTCATGCATTTGCTGGTGCCAAAAGCCATTTTTATCTCAGTCACCGCAATTAGTGTGTTAATGATGGATGACAAATCCTGATTGCCTGGGAGCACTTACAGCCATGTCTTCCCTTTAGCCTTCTTCTCAAGAGAAGTGAAAATCCTTTCATTTCTTCAGAGAATTACGAGGGATGATCACTATAGTAGTTTTCTATATATATCCAGGTCCTTGTATGGTTTGTATTTTATGGGAATGTACACCACTAAAAGCCCTTCAATTACTTCACGATTACCTCAAGTTAATGGCATTTCTTGTTGGTTTTTGCTTGTAGATATTCCTTTGTGAATTTGTGTTTGACTGATCTGCAAACCCGCGGCCGGGCTGGCATCTGTGGCGAGACAAGACATACCGAAGCTGCCATGTGAAGTGAGCTGTGTGCTCCGTTTGACGGATACTTGGAGGTGACAGCGGACATAAACCATAGAGAGACAACGGGCGACCTGCAGTTGGTTCCCCCCCCCCCCCCCCCCCTGTAGTCAGAGGACTGATATGTTATCTAGAAATGAAAGCATTCCACAGTGCAGACAGTGTGGGAGGTCAAGTCACCTTATAATTCCATTTCCTGCAAGACTGAATTTAGCGAAGTTATTAAGCTGAATAGATTATTATTTTCATTACATTCTGATTTGTTTCACCAAAAAATACATATTTAATTTTTATTACTTTCAATTAGACCGTGGAGTTCAGCGAGCCGTGAGCTGTGAGCATCTAAAGCTCCCACTCATGTCACTACTGTACGCATGGCTGAACGCACACTCGCCTACTCACTTTTCTACACACACACACACACACACACGTCCAGTCCTTAAGCATGCCAGAAAGTGCGTGCTCTCATTCTCTCTCTCGACAGACATGCAAGCACTTCGTGAATGCCCACCTACTGTACCGCAGTACAGTCTTTTACACACACACACACACACACACACGTGCACACACACACACACACACAGTCCCATCTACACCTGGTTCTCCTTAGAAAGCTGGAACAATCGTCTGTTCTATGAGAGCGCATGGGGCAGCGGGGTTCAGAGGCTGGGCATCTGGAAGACATCAGGTTAGACGAATACACACAGTGGCAGCTCCTGTCAATTAGGCTTACCGTGTGTGTGTGTGTGTGTGTGTGTGTGTGTGTGCGTGCGTGCGTGTGTGTGTGTGTGTGTGTGTGTGACGGAGTGACAAAGACAAAAAGAGTGGGGCAAAGAGACACAGACTTAGGGGAAACAGTAAGACTTCCATGAGTTCAGTGTGTGTGCGTGTGGTCAGTAAGCCTCCCCGCAGGAAGAGAGGCACACTTCTTCCCCCGAGCGTTAATTGGATTGAAACGCCGACAGAGTGAGAGTCAATTAAAAAATAACAATGAAGTGCAACCCACACCGGAACCTGCACCGCAGCTGAATACTGGATTGTAGTTTGGAGCTGCATCTGTTCAAACACTGTCTCTGTGATACTTTGAAGAATAAATTGTGAGCAAGCAGACTTTGAACAGTCATTTCTACATTTCACTCTTTTGGGAGACGCTGAGGTTAAAAGTGATTTACAGCAAAGTGCATACAAATATGAACAAAAGCTACAAACAAATAAACGCACTTTCAGAGCCACGGTACAAGTGCTTAGTTTGTATCTCTCTTGAGAGGACGTTCTTTTCTTCACTTTCAGACTCTAAGAAAGCTAAAACAAGTTCTGAGAAATATTTTTAAGCCTCTTTCACCCATTTCTGATTCCAGTGAGGCCTGTTGGCTGCCTCGCCAGCAGACATGATTCCTTCTCTGTGTTGTCAGAGGCAAAGTCCTGCCAGAGTGTGTCGGCCAACATTCCCACAGTTCGGCCCGTCACTTCGCTCCGTCTTTGCCCGAAAGTGACATCACTGCAGATGTTCCTCCACACAGCTGGACAGATCACCAATGGAAACTAAGACAGCAGTAATCCACGAGAGCTTCGCCGAGTCAGCGCCCGTCCCGTGTCACACGTTGTCCCGACGACATGTCTGCAAGCAAGCCGATCACGTCGACGAGATGTGAAGACATTGATGATTTTCTGAATGTTCTCATCTTAAGAAATACTGTGAACAATGAAAGCAGAGCGGCGAAACGTGTGAAACATGTAAAACATCCCAGTGCGAGACCTCGTCAGCTGTGAGAAACTTAATTGGGGTTTAGGGTGTGACTTCCCAGGGTAATCAGGCTTGGCTGAGTCGGAGCAGAGAGAGAGAGAGAGAGAGAGAGAGAGAGAGAGAGAGAGAGAGAGAGAGAGAGAGAGAGAGAGAGAGAGAGAGAGAGAGAGAGAGAGAGAGCAGAGGAAACGTCGGAAGGCTCCGGAGATGCCGTACATGCCCTCCGGCTACAGCGCGCGCAGTAATGACTTCAAGGTGTGTGGCCGGAGCACAAGATGCTGCCGCGTGATTCGGTCTCGGAGCCTCCGTGGAATACCACCGGCTGTAGTGAGGTGAACTCCCTTTTCTTGGGAAGGATGTGTTGGCTGGGAGAATACATGGAGATGAGCTGAGCTCTGTGTCATTAGTGCAGACACATGGTGACATCACTTAATCACAGTACAGGCAGCACTCTCTCACACAGGATGTGATGTTCGTGTCAATCACAAAAGTGAGACATATAAAGAGGTACTTCACACTTCAACCTGCTTTTTGGGCCGTAAACGAAACGATATGTGTTGAAACACATCAATGCAGGCGTGAATACTGACATTTCTTTCCACAAATGAGTATTTCACAGGTTGAAAATGACTCAACACGCTATCACTGTTTGGCATCTTTTCAAAATGATGCTGTTCAGACGTGGAGGTAAAGATGGACTTCAATGGGCAGCAAAACATATTACAATGAACACTAATGAAATGAATATTCTTTACACGGAAACTGCAGTATTTGCACATGAGTCAAATTGAAGTAATCAGGTGTATTGTACTCTCTCTCTGTGTGTGACTGGCGTTCGCATGCCTGCTCCCTTTCTAAATGAGCAACAGTCGACACAAACACCGCCGTCTCCGCAAGGCGGTTTCTTCACTGGGTCAGTGTGTTTTGTGAGTGTGTGTCTGACTGAGAAAGTCCCCGTGTGACGCATTGTTAATGCAAAATGTTATGAATAGCCCGACTCTCACATAAGCACCACGTGAAAGACACGAGGATTGCCATTTCACAACAGCGCGGCCTCTCTGCTTTTGTAAGAAAGAAAAAACCCTTGTTAATAAAAATGACTGGCTGCACACATGTTACGTTGGTTATTATAATATAATAATAACACATGTAACATATCAGAATATTAGTGGATGGAACATAGCTGTTATGAGCCTTTATCTGGTACTTTTATTGACTGTTTCAGTGTAGGCCTACACTTTGTTTGCTGCTCTGAAATATGCTTTTCTGGGGATAAACACAAAGCTGAACTGTACAATAGCACAACTGCAGAATGAAAGTGCCTCATGAACTTCATCCAAATGTGTGGCGATGCAAAGTCTCATGTTGCACAGCAGATCCTCTGTGGCTGTGGTCACACCGCATCTTACTCTCCCCGGGGTCCGTCACACCGTGGAATCATTTGAACCCTCGTCTGCTCCAACATCTTCAAGCCTGATTGACGTGGACTCATCGAAACGCACGTCTGCCGAAAAACTGTTCATGTCATAATCTTAGTTTGACAGTCAGCTCTAAATAAAGGTAATAATGAGCTGTTATAGGGGGCATTTCATGCATAAATACTTACTTCTTGCCAGCTGTCTTTGACATATTAAATGTCTGAGTGCTCCTGAATGCAGCAGGAGGGAAAGCATCTGCTAACAGTTGCATTACCAGACAACAATGACTTGCTTTTGACAAAATATTGACAAAA
This sequence comes from Melanostigma gelatinosum, assembly GCF_949748355.1. Taxonomy (NCBI): domain Eukaryota; kingdom Metazoa; phylum Chordata; class Actinopteri; order Perciformes; family Zoarcidae; genus Melanostigma; species Melanostigma gelatinosum. The sequence goes on from NC_136653.1 coordinate 18,763,147, forward strand.
TGGCTGCTTTGAATTAGTTTTAAACCACAGACATGCTGTCATATTGTGAAGCACACTTTAAACATAGAAGCTTTCTTGTAGCTTTCTAAGATGTCATGGACCCCACCAGTCGTTTAACACCTGTTTAGTTGTGAAGTGGCTCGCTGCAGGTAACCAGATGTTCCCCTCACATCTGTGAGTTTCAGTACGTTTGAGTAAAACAGGGATTTCCTTTCTATTCTGATCCATTCTACGACTACGGATCAACTCTGTCTCCAAAGGGCTTCAACTCTCTCCTCCAGGTAGACGAAACGAGACGCCTCACATCCTTTCATCCAGAGGCTCGCGGTGTTTGACTGACAGCGCCGAGGTGACGTCAGCCATGTGTCGTGTTGAAAAGCAGGAAGTTCTGGGTCAATTGCTGAGACCACACAGCCTGCGTATTTAACTTGAGAACGTACACAAGAGCGCGCGTGTGTGTGTGTGTGTGTGTGTGTGTGTGTGTGTGTGTGTGTGTGTAACCAGGTGAGGTTACAGGCCTCCCATTTAGCACAAAGCTGCTCTGTTGGTGTTGAGCTGAAGCGCCAAGTCAGCGCAGTTATTAAGAGGAGCGGAGCAGATGTGAGTGTTAACGCTCTCACTGTGATCAAAGACTCTCAGCGCTTTGCTCAGCGATGATGAATACATCTTGTTCAGGGTGATGCCAGAAACAATGGCACTTTTTTTTCTCGCTTGTATTATTGTTAGACGACAAAGACTATAAGCTCGTCTGTGTTGGCGTAGCGTGTTTCTTGACTTTAGGGGTACTTCACACTTTGCTTTCGACAATGAAATATTATCTGTACAGATAGAGGGCAAGATCTTACTGGTGATGCTCGTAAATCTTATTTTCTGTCGTCAAAATGTATATTTTTACAATATTTCCCAACCTCATGGATTTATAAACATGCTAACCAGTTTAGCAGGCTTTATTTTCATTGTCAGTTATGTACGCAAGGAAGGCAGAGGAACCCAAAGTTCACTGGATGATGTAGTCAGGTCCCACTGTCTCATTCTCTGACCTCTAACACATCTAAAGTATTCATGGGAGTGTGGCCGTCATGTTAAAGTAGAAATGAGAGCTTCATTTATTTGAGGAATGAGGCAGCACCTGCGTATGTGACTCCTGTATGATAGGAATGTGACAGTCCCGCTCAGATAGGAGGAAGAGGCCTGCTGTGGTCGTACCATGTGCACAGAAAGAGACAATCTTACTAAAGACTGGGTCGGGAGCCACAGGAGATTTTATCAGAGTCGCCAAATGCATTTGCCGAATTTCTTTCATCTTAAATTCAACATTTATATCTGCAGTACACCTTTGAGCCACATGAGGGAGCCTGAATATTCGTATTGCTCTGTTAATTTTGCCTACTTACAACATTGAATCTAACATGAAAGGCTAGCATACATTCTGTTTCTTTAACTGATGAGAGGAAAACATTGAGAGCCTGCTAACTCTGCCTAAATGTATTCATTTGGTCTCATGTATTAAGTATTTCATGTGTATATATGTTTGCATGCATGAAACAAAATGTCTATTTATTTTCAAAATGGCTGGTTAACCTATTCAAGATAATATGAGGTAAAATGGCATTGATTTATAGACAAGGCTCTCGTGAATTGGGTCGCGATGGCTTCTCATTTGTAAAAAGGGGGTTTCCCACAAAAAACCTTCTGGGACGCAGCGATCTCACACAACAAGAATGTCTCAAAGTCAGCAAGCTAGCAGATTTGTTCAATTTGCTGCTGCTTTTCAGAGACGTTTTGATCCAAAACAGACAGTCTGTGGTTGATGTTGCACCCATTAATTCATTCCAATGGGACAAACAGATTCCATGGTGTTGCAAGCACCTTACTAAAGCAACTGCACCAACACATCCATTCCACAACTACGGATCAACTCTGTCGCCAAAGGGCTTCAACTCTGAGTGAAGATGCACTCGGGATGATTTGCGTGCGAAAATCTTTCCTACTGCTAAGAGGGCAGTGTCTCTTCCTCCACTCCTTTTGCAATGGAGGTGCATGGTGGGAAACGAAATAGTCAAAACTGTGCACGGTGTAGGTATCTCAAAACCAATACTCTTTGCATGAAGTACCGCACACAACTAATATGTTATATTTTGTAATTAGGGTGTAACTTCAAGCCTAAATCACAAGTTTGGGCTGCAGCATTGAGCGGTGAATCACCTTAGATACTCTTAGTCAGTCCTTAGGTAGCACAGTTACAAAGGAGTCCTTCATGTGCTCGGAAATGCAAATAGATATCTGGAGCTGCCGTGCGGGGTTTCCGAAGCCGGGAGTTACAGCAGAGGTTCGTATAAAAGAGGTTTGTTCTCAGTTTGGTTCAACACAGAAAAGCTCACTTAATGTAAAGACAATCAAGTTTGCCGCGACCTCTCAAAAACATTTGCAAAAGAGTTCCATACATACACAAATACTCAAAAGTACACCGTCAATTAAATACGTTTGTTTGTCACAGAGTCTAGTGCCAGCAGTCGTCATGAAGCAGAAGGCCATTTTCCACAGTAAAGCCAACATGAGTTCACGCTCTGATAGCCTTGCAACAGGACATCAACATAACACAGCCGATTATCCCGTCAAATGCAAACAGCTTTTACGGCGACTTCAATTTCAACTGCTTGTGAGATGAACCAGATTGTTTACGAGAATGTGAATAAGCCGTTTCAAACCTCGCCATCCTCACTGCTGGAACACAGCCACAGGTATTTTAATTCATATTTGGATAAATCTCTCTCTGCCCCTCTAAGATATCGACAAGATTCGACATTGCTTATCTGGGCAATGGCAGTTACAAATAAAACGTACAGGACTAATTTGAGGAGCCAATCAGTCTCCGTCGGGCTGGCGATGAGGGAGTTTTTCAGGTTATTTCATGCACAACCATTTGAAATGACAGAATTTTGTTTGAAAATAAGTTTCACAAGAAACAAACAAAGTCGTCGTGATGCAGCTGCTGAGAACGCACGAACCGCAGAAATGCGCACGCGTTACTGCCTCTGCAATCGTTTGCCGTAACCAACAACATCACCGCCACACATCCAAATTCTATCAGCAGGATTTCGTAACCATCGCTTTCCCCTGACACGTTATGCTTTTGCTCTATAAAGTCTCAGAGCCAAGACTGACTCAACCAAAACTCTGTCCCCAGTTAACAGCATTGTGCTCGCCAAACCAGTATAAATAATACACGAGGGGAGGAATTGATAAGCTGGAGAGCTGACATCAAGTGGCTTTAATAACAGACCCCAAATACAAATCTCTGTGGTTAGTATCTTTAAAACTCAGGGATGTTCTTGAAGAAACGTTTCAAGACTGAAAACAATGCTTCTTTGCATATTTCTAATCAGCTTTTGAAAAGACTCCTTCGCATTACTTTCACTTGCAATTTGTCCGACGCTGCCTTTGATTGTGGCCCAAACAGACACACCTCATTGTGTTGTTGTTGTTGTTGAACAAGTGGATCTTATTCAGCTCCAATCTGCCAATTCCTGCTCCAAGAAATGACTCGCCGTACCCACCGCAGCTGAATGAGGTAGTGCGCGCCGTCTCGTTCTTATTGATGCCAGCTGCAGTATTGAAACCACCAAGCGAGACTCAGATGTGAGGGGATGGGATGTGTTATTGCACAGATTGTGGGCCTTGTCACTGATGCGGTTGTGATTTTAATGAGACAGAATTGTAGCGGCGCAGTTGAGAAGTGTCCAAGTCCTTGATGACTCCATTGTTGTCTCCACTGTTTCCCGTGGAGGATTCTGATTGTTCTGTTGGCTTTATTGGGCCGGGACCTCCAATGTGGATCGGATAAAGTGGTTGGGATAGGATTACATAATGCAGGCTGGAGAGGAAGTTGTTGCCAAAAGCGGAGAAGATGAAGTAGCTCAAGATCTTTTCCAGTGACGACAACAGGCGCAGCGTCAGCAAACCTGGTTGACGTTGGCGATCCGACATTAGACTCCTCTTGATGGAGCTACATGTTCGCTAGCTAACAAACATAGCATATCTATCGAGGTATGAGGAGAGGGGCATGTTGACCGAGGTCCTGCCTGGTACCAAGCTTGCTCAACTGTTATTGGAGCTCAGAGTGAAAAGGGGCGGGGCTTAAGAAGGGTGGCCTGCTCACTATTTGTGCCCTGGAGGATTTTCATGGAAGTGTCCAAACCCTATACCTAAATTGTGGGTAGTACAGGGCCATCAGAGACCATACAAGTTTGAATCTGCAACTACGACATAAAAATGTTTTTTAATGTGGCTTTAAAAAAAAAAAATCTCTCTTTCTACGGCTCTCTCACACACAACGGGAGCCTTATGTGCGACAGGTAAAGTGAGGTCTGGACCGGGGTAAAAGGGGCTGGGCGGTAAGCAAAGCGCATTCTTGTGTTTCATCCAACATCCATCTTGGGTGTTGTCTCTCAGTGAGGCGTTGTCTCTCAGTGAGGCGGACCAGATTCTCCTCGGCCGGTGGTCTTACGGACTGCCGTCCATTTAATGTACGATAATGTATGCAGTGGAAAGCTGTGACTGAACTTCACTGACTTCTGGTGGAAATCTGTTCTTTCAACTTTCTCTCCCGTGAGAGAAGGGTTGCAGCTTTTTGCAAATTCAAACAGGTTACAGACGAAGAGAAGTTCAGTCAAATGACGTAAGTCACATTAGTACACTGAGAACAAAGTCCAGTATTGGATCTAAAGTTGTATGTAATTGTTTTGTGTTCCCAAAATAGCTGTTATTTGACTTTGCAAATATCTGAGCTCTGAGTAGGTCTTAGAAAAACAGTAGAAGTCTGCCAGGAAAGACTGGCTGACGCTACACTGGGGTTTAATGGCAGCACTGCTGTAGGTTTTACAAGGGGTTAAAAGGTCTCAGTGTGACTCCAACAGACCGTGGAAGAGGATCATATAATGACTTCATAATGACAGCAGTGTAAGTGCAGGAGGATGGGGGGTCATTGCCGGTCAGGAGAGAATAAGCTTGTGGTGACTTGATATTTTTATTTTTTTTATTTCTAAATGAATGGGCTGACTGTTTAGGATTAATGTGATGCAGAGTTGCCATTTCATGTTACAAATAGCTGGTGAACAACAGTATATATCCCACCTGCTGCACCTTTCATACTCCCTCCATGTCGTGTTACACTTAAAGAACCGTTTCTTTCTACTAAAACCTCATACTTTGGCAACAACACAGGTTGACGCCGAGTACAGGAATCGACTTGGCTGAGTTGTACAGAAATTCAAACTGTCCCTGCAGATTTAAAGTTGTTTTGGTGCGAGTCTGGACCAGTGATTCAAAGCTCTGGAGTGTGCCCGTATAAGCCAACAGTGGACAGGACCGGGGTCGCCGATAAGGGTCTTTTTTTCTGTGCCCGTACAAGCTGGCATGTCCAAAGCTGCAGAGAGCCAAAGGCCAAATAGTTTAGTTGGTTAGGATTCTTATCTTCCATCTTAATATGGGGACCAACTTGGCAGTGACTGCAGGAGAACAGTATCACCTTTGTAAACGGGATATCTGCCATGGTTTCTTTCTTAATTTTTCACTCAAAGCCCGTCAGGTCACATTTCAGCACAAATATCAGAATTACATGCAGTTTTTGAGGTGCATGTTTTTGCAATTTAAAAACACGTCTAGTATCTGTATCACTGTTCCTCCATGTCCTGGCCTGTGCATTCGTTATGCTTCCTAATGTACTTATACTTTCAGAATACAGATTGCAAGTGACATATAAAGTACCCATCAGTACAATTAAAACCATTTTGGTCTGATTAATGTGGAAAAAGGTAGGAAGCAATAGTAACGTTTATCATTTCTCATTCTGTGCCTTCATTCATTTTAACAAGTTGTACTGTTTTAAGCTTATTTCTTCATTTGTTTTGCAGTAGACAACAGCTATGAGGATACCTAACGTTACAAAAATTATGCCAAATGTAAAGTTTGCAGACTCAAAAAACCCTCAACTACAAAATGGACGCTGGTGCGGTAATTCTTCCCAATATTCTAAAAGACACAAGAGGACCGAATAGAATCGAACCTGGTCTTTCTAGAACATCTGGTTTGGCGCTTTACTGCAGGGTTACTTCCAGACATTCTTAAGGAAATAAAACAGAAAATAACGTTGAGAGTAAATTTATATACTCACAGTTAGAGAGGCAAAACCTCAGAACAGAGTATAAAATGCTGACAGAGCAAGTAAATGCAAAAGATGAGCTGGAGTTCACCTCTCATCACCAGCTGGATCTGTTAATATCTAAAGTGATGTGTAATAGTGTTTAAAACATTTCTGAAGTGATTCTCCCTCACCCCTGCCTTCAAGTCACTTAAGGCAACTGCAGGCTGGTGGTAAAAGCGGATGTCCACAGGGGTCAGATGTCATGGGGCTCCGTGTAAACGGCACGTTGTTTCGGCTTACCCCAAGCTGTGTTTAGCCAACTGTAGAAACTGCACTCTGACCAAAGTGTCAGAGGAATGATGGGCTGAAAAAACCCTGCCTGTTTTTGTCAGCTTGCCGCCCGCATGTCCAGCCTTCAACGCAGAACTTTTGGCGAGAAAGTGGAAAGCTTCTTTCTTACTTCATCATGGAAAAGGTGTGAAGCATATGAGCTGGTGGTTTCTCAATAAATGGTGTGCAAGAGGGAAACGAAGAGGATGAGCTGATGTGGATGAGAACGAAAGAATCAATCAATCATGAAGTAAAACAGGCAAAAGAGAGGAAGGGGTACATCTTCTTTCACACTTAATGCGTGCGAGTAATTGCAGAATTGCGGCAGTGTATGGTTGATTGCGTGCAGCGTAATGTCTCAGGGAGACATCGATTCAAATTTAGAAAGTGTACAATATGTCGCCATTTCCTCCGGGACCGAGTTCGTGCAAGGCGTACACTATAAAACGCAGATCGGCAGAGATCTTTTCCAGACGTGGTTTGTGTGCGAGTAATTGCAGAATTGCGCCAGTGTATGGTTGATTGCGTGCAGCGTAATGTCTCAGGGAGACATCGATTATTGTTTCAATGTATGTTTTAAATCTCCTTTACTTTTTTACTACTGAATTTTATTTCTTACACTGTTTCTTTAATTGTTTTTAAATCTCCTTTTCTTTTGCCTTATGTTTTGATGCTTTTAATGGTTTTATGTGAAGCACTTTGAATTACCTTGTTGTTGAAATGTGCTATACAAATAAACTTGCCTTGCCTTGCCTTGCCTTGCCTTAATCAAGAAAGCAAGTAGGACCTTTTGACATAGCGATGGTTTGTCAGGGCCAGTAGAGTAAGAAAAGGGAGGGGAAAAGGAATGGAAAAATAAAGAGACAGAGACAGAGAAAAAGTAGAACCACAGCAAATGTGCTAAGATGCAACTGAAGGCTCAACATCTGCAGCTGAACATCAACATAACCTTTTAATCTTTATCCATATCAGCTCCTCAAGGTATAAAGGAATCCCTTAAGATCCTCTTTCCCTCTTTTCCAGTGATGAATGCCAGGGCTTTGCGGTCAGCCGAAGGTTTGCCATGTTTGTATTCCTCACATAGGAGATACTTGTGTAGCTTATCCAAACTGTTCTTACATAGGGAGGGCGGGTGGAGGGGGGGGGGGGGGTCCTGAGTGATACCATCTGCTTTGGCTCTGCAGCGCGAGTTGCTCGCCGTACAGTTTGATGAGCGGGACCTCGGCCAATCCGCGTGGAGTCGGGTCCTTTTCATTGACTCAAGTGAGGCTGCTTCCACGGCGCCGGCTCTCTGTCACTGTTTAGAGAGTCTTGACCGGGCCCGGCTGACCCAGACGACAATGACCTGAGCTCAATGTGCTCATTTCAAGTTGAAATCGCTGTTGGTTGAGTAGATATATGCACTCTTTTATAGACTCTTTTATAGACCATAGAGCAGCCACTTTAACCGAGTGGTGCCTGTAAAAGGTTCCTGTTTAGTCATACAGACAGGGGCAACAGAAGCAACATCTGAAAGGTATAGCAATCTTGTATCTTGCAAATATGTAAATGAATCATTTCGGGAAATACTTTTGTTGTGTGATGTAAATGTTGGTGTTTGTTGGCACTTCTGGCAAATCCCAGAAGAACGCGTCCATCCTGATTAGTTACAGCCAACTGTAAAGCTCAGTGAGTGGACTGCCCTGTACATGACCTGTGGTCTGGTACTCTTTGTTTCAGGCCCTTTAGATTCAAGTAAGGGCAAATTATATTTTGGACAATACTTTGCTTCCGTCAACAAAGTCCCTTTCCTGACATTGGACATTGGCTGTAATGAAGACCTCTTGGACCGGGAAGGAGAACTGCTTCGCGTTCCAGGAACCAAGGGAAGAACATTACTGGGACAAATACAGGAAGAACTCTTACCTACTAACCAGGTGGAGCTTTTTTAACTATTTCTTCCTGGTACTGCACTGTTTCTTTCATGGTGCTTCACTACTGAGTGCTGCCATACTAACCGGCGCTAATACTCATCACCATACCTGCAGCCAGAATGATGCAGATTACTACTGAAATCAAAATGCTCCTTCAACAAACCTCTGAGCAGATCACGAAAGGGAGTCTTCCTGCATCCCAACTGTCTCTAAATGCAGCTGTCAATTAGTTGCTAAATTGGGTGAAAATGCAACCCAGGTTCAGCCCGATCCTTGACCCCAGTGTCCTACAACAATTGAGAACACTCAGTAGCCGTTTGTCATTTGTCGGGCCAAAGTCAGGTCAAGCTCATTGGCTCGTTAATTGAACTTGGAATTCCTCTTGTGTCTTGCTTGGAGTGGTGTGGCCAAAACAAAGGTAGAGCCTTTTTAGAAGTACTCATTTGGAGGTGGACGGACGTTTATTTAATAAATTGTGTTCAGAGTGGCTGGATTTTCCTTGTCGGAGAAGTTGGACATGGGGTGGCAATTCTATTTGTCGGGGCAAACTGAGAAAAGTATGTGCATTGGTCTAATCTGCAGGGTTTAGACGTGTGTTGAACTTGGCCTGCATTTGACATGCAAGAAGAAATAGAAGTAAGAGAGAAGTAAGAGAAACATTGAGTTTAGATTGAAAGTCGGCTCTGGTGTCAAACTTCAATCACAAGCTTTAACTCAAAGAGGAGCAGAGAAGAGGTTTGGTGCAAAACAAACACTCTAAAAAACAACACAGGCAAACGGCCGAGATCCCAATTGCAATTTGCAATTTCACAGAATGTGAACTGTAACGGTCCGGCTGCTTAGGATCACCAGCGCCTGTGATGCCTCTGCTCCATCTGCTGCTCCGCATGACGGAACAACATCGCCACTGTTTTTACAGTCAACACGCATTTAGTGACCACAGTCACACTGCGTTCATATCGCTCCACAGAGAACATCCTTCGACTCGTGTGTCTCCACAATGTCATCGTCTTAATGAGAACATTGTGTTGAGCTTGGTGACAGATGTTGAGATAATGCCACGGGGTCTTTTGCCAAACTGATGGGAAAAAAAACTATGGGGACGATCAGCGTTACGAGCTCTTCACTTCAACTGTTAATCATTTTTCATGTCAAATGTGAAACTAATAGAGTAAACCCTATTATTTTGTAATTACTGGCTCTAACACTTGGCATCCTGTTGAGTATACATCTTAAAGGGAGTCACAGACATGGAAAGAGGCCAGTGAGGCTCACAGCTTCTCCTCAAGGAAACATTTTATCAGCAGCAGTGGGCAAAGGTTTCGTTGTACCTGGTGTGAGCAAATAGGTCATTTAAAAATATGAAATAAAATGACAACTGACACCGAAACAAACCTTAGAACATATGTATTGACATCAGTCTATTCACACTACTAACAGAGGGCGCTGGAAATTGGCCTCAGTTTGCAGCCTGGCTGAGAGCACTTCATTTTTCTTGTTTTGGTTTCTGTTTGTTCTTAAGAAGAGCTTCACTGTCTCTACTCGCGCTGTTGTTCATTTGGTTGCCGTGACGGATTGACGTCCTGTCACCGCTCCAGCTGCTCATCCTCGAAGTGTCCACCGCTGCAAAGTGCATGTGACGGAAACACTGGGTTTGTCCAGCGTCTGCCGTCTCCTGTTTATTTGATGTTGTAGTGAAAGTGAGCACTGGATCCACCTCGTTTCTCCTTCTACTGTATGCTTCAATGGTATCGAAGCGTCTTTGACCTCAGCACCAATAGTGCTGAAGACTATGGTCGACCACAGTTGACAAAATATGTCAGTGTGGGTGCAACGGCTAAAGTTCTGAACATAAAGCTACGGTATCGGTTATTCCAAAAAAATATCAAATTCTATTCATAGTGTATGTCTGTATCTAATGCGATCACTTGTCTTCCATTACATAAAGTGAGCATACGGGGTCAACCACACTTGACACTGCTTCTGAGTGGAATCTTTGTAACGATAGTTTTCACAATCCTAAAACCTGCAGAAATAATCAGCCATGAAACTTGAAGTTAGGCCGTTAATCTTTACTTCGAGAGACTACACACACACACACACAGACAGAGAAACAACCTCTTCCCTCTCTAACAAATAGACTCAGAGCACTTTGATTTACAGAGCCATGGCTCAGGTAACCTAATCCAGAAGCAAATGTTACGACCACATCGGTCTACAGACGCACATCTGCAGGCACATGTGCGTAGAAGTGTGAGTTCTTGCATGGGTGTAACGCTGTCCACATTTAGAAGCTGGCCTCTCTCTCCTTGTCCTCCTATAACAGAGGAGATTGCACGTAGCTGTTAGCACCCACAAAGATCCTCACCAAGTACCTGCTGGCCCCTTTGACAGGCTCTTTGATCCTGAACATCTGACCTGGAGCTCATTTCCTCATCCGGGAGATGAACTGACAACATGACCATGATAAGTATCTCAAGAAACAGGGAATCAAGATCCGCTTACAGAGTTTCAACTTTCCGATATGATATATCATGTTATCAGCTGGTGCTGGGTCTTTCATTTGTTCTATCGTTAGCCTTTGCTCTACATAATCACAGGTGCATTTCTGCTCCAACAACTTCTAAACTCCTAAAAACTGTTCACTCGATGTGCTGTACCTTACATACAATTTCTCAAACTGAATTGGTTCCATCCCCTCTGCCTTGTACTGGCAATGCATGCAAATTGCTAACAAATGCTGAAAAACCAAAAACACCTGTTGGGATAGTTTGGGAGGAGCGGGCACAGGCCCCGGACTGAAAGACATAATCAAGACTCTGCATCTATCTGATTATACAGACCTTATTCTGGGATGCTTTGGCAGAGAAACACACGGAAATATAAACATGTTCACATCGGAGTCGTACTCATCTCCGCAGTCCGACCTGACCCGATGACACAATAACGAAAGTGAAAGGAAAGTTGTGTCTGAAAGGATTTGGGTCAATCTAGTTCATGTTTTCATATGTGAAGTGAAACTTTATAAAGATTTCACATTTCAAAAAGTACTTAATCTGAACTGTCTCTAATGCAGGTGTCATGATACAGTTTTGTATAATTTTGGGAACATTTGATTCTTTGGTATCTGGCGTGCATCAAGATTTATTATCCTTATTTACTCATCTTTAGAGGTTGGGCAAACCAAACAAACCCAACTGAACTTCCCTTTCTGCAATGTGTTCCTAGTTGCTGAGAGTGTCAGGGAAAGTCATCTGCAGCACAACATTTTTTGGGTGCACAATACATGCAATTAGTCTTTTTTTTTAAAGTTATAGTTGACGATTGCTGCCCAACGAACATGGAAGAAACATGTTACTGAAACCACAATCCTGTCCCATCACAAACCAGGGAAGACCTCGGTCTAACCCCAAAGACCACCATGTTCCTCTCCACTTCAGAGCTCCAGGGTTACAAGACAAGCCAAGGCTGTAATAATAGTAATAACTATGATCCTGCCCGTCCCCCCTGTTCGTGTTCCAGACCGTTACATGCATGTTGCATCATCTGTTGGAAACGTCACTGGAAGGCTGTGAAGCTCCTCAGCAGACTTCATATTGGGCCGGCGGTGAGCTGTCAGGTTCACGATCATGCCATCAAAAACACGTCTTTGGGAATGAGATGAGGAAAAAGAAGGACGAAAGGAAAACCGCAAGAACAAAAAATTTAACAAATGGAAACAAAAGATAAAACCTTCAGTCAAAATTGGAGTTCTTGTTACGAAGTGTTCGCCGTCAGGTTATGCTCGACAACTAATCAAAAGCAACGCATTTCCCCAGTTGGTGTTATTTGCTGAGAGGAAATTGGGCCAGAGTTCATGTTTGGTATCTGCTGCCAGTGGGAGAAATATCAAAAAGACATTAACTGGGTTCCCTTTGGCCATGTTGCCAGGTTTGTCTCAGTTGTTAGAGTTTGCTGATAAGGGGAGGGCGTTCAAACGAAAGGAGACAAGACTCTTCAGCGAGAGCTGCAAGCTGATTTGTGAGCAGAGACTTTGAACAACGCTGTTTCTTGCTCTCAAACTAAAAAAAACTGTTTTAGAATGGACTGGTACTGTATTGTATTAATACAAGTTAAAAAGTCAATGAAAGAGGCATTTGATATGATATAAGAAGAAATCTGAGCAGAAAACTATCAAACTATAACAATCAAGGACGCCAAAAAGGAAATTGTATACTGCACAACATAATAGAATTGACTATAGTTTCAAACTGAATCTTCCTTCCAGAGAAACCTCTATGTTCGCCAGACAAACCACAAACATTTCACTGCAGTTAATCTCAGGTTCTGCTTGGCAGATACATGCTTCTAACCGCCATGATTTTCCATGAAAACTACTACTGCCTACAGCTCTCCCACATGGCAAATAAACAGAAGAATCCAGCTGATTATTTCATTCCATTTTAGTTCCTAATTCCCATTGTTTGATAGTCGCCACGACTCAGCGCTCGCTAACTGAACTGGAAAAAAGCTGCTGAAACAGCACAAAAGATTTTTACAATACATTTTTTTTTTCTCTTGTTAATTCCAAAGCCTGACCTGACACATGATGACCAGACATTTCCAGTTAAATGTAATAAATGCATCAGGACAGTTTTCAGGGGCTGAATAGATAGAATCTGTTTTTTCTTTGTCTTCTGGTCAAAAGACGCTGCTGAAAGCTCTGGGGGCCTGAGCACCAGTTTGGGATGTCTGGTGCTGCCTGATGGACTGAGCGATGACAGCATTGTTCAACCAAGGGCTGAAGAAGAAAGAGAAGAAGAAAAAAGGCACTGCACAAAGAGATCAATTTGCTCTGCTCTCCCAATCAACATTCAATCAATTTTCAACACTTGACAATTGGGTGAATCAACAAGTGAAAACAATGCCAGCCTGATGATATTCCTTCCATTGTATTGCCTGACATGGTTCATCACGGCTGCACTTGTTTTGCTTGTCAACTTTAGTGCACGAACCTGGTTCTCATTTTAATAAACCGGGCAGATGTGAAAGTAGCTTTCGCTTTAAAGTAAGAGCTCAAATGAACTGGACCAACATGTCTTTAACTCTCAGAATCAAAATCACACCTCTGGCCGCTCTTTGCTCATTGGAAGTGTTTCAGATTCATTGAAGGCAGGACTGTACCGGCTGGAGTGAAATCCAGCTTTGACGATGTTGAAAGAGGGCAGAGAAATGAAAAACACCCAAAACGCTTCTCTCATAAACAGTGAAGCTGTTTGTTAGGATCCCTTTGGGAAACTCTTCTTTCTTTTAATTGCAGACCATCATCAAGTATAATTACAGAGACCTCAACAGCTTAGGACGCGCCATTACATCATGTGAAACAAATCTATATTAAGTCCTCCAAGTCAGAGAGTTACTAGATGTTTGACATCATTTCTGTGACCACACAAACTGGAGCTTATGTTTGCAGCCTTCTTGATTCCAGCTTGCGAAAAGTCTGTCGTATCCGAGTTTGAATGCTGTGATCCGAAGCCACAACCCTCCTCCAGTCGGTGACGAAGGCGTTACATCTTCTATCTTACATCTCTGTCTTTGTTGGCTCTTACACTGTAAGAGAAGGGCAACATGGAGGGAAAGACAGGAGGGTACTCTGCAGTAACAGCAGTATCGTCTGATTTAATAAAAGGCTTATTTACCACCACGGAGGGCTTTTTTCTTTCTTTTTGATGGAAATGTGCCACATATTACGGTGTGGGAGGGGTGTAAATGAGAGAGTCTACCACATGCACAAACATAACAGCTGTTAGTGCTGACGAGAGGCCGACCGCAGACACTGAGGCAGGTGAGAAACTGACTAATTTTCACGTACTTTGTGAAATCATTTCCTCCATAAATTTGCAGGATAAATGAACACACAGTACAGTGAACAGCACTCGGCTTTAAAGGAGGAGGAAGAAAGAACGCTAAGATAAACAGAGAGAGGTGGATAGCTAATGAATGAAAAAGGACAGAATCAGGCTCTGAGACATGAAGGACGGTAAGACAGAAAGAAAAGAGAGGCGGGCAGAAGGCAGATGTTTGTTGATGTTTACTCGCCAGTGGTGGGGACACAATAAGGTCAATTGAGACCAAACTAATTGGAGTTGTGGGGTTTTTCAGGAGGTGGGTGGACTGTGTGTTTAAAAACAACGCAGCTGCGGACCAGCTGAGCACACACACACACACACACACACAGATAGTGACACACGCCAAAAACACCATCAACACCACCACTAATCCCACCTCCAACTGGGAAACAATCAGGACCATCTGCAGATGCACCTCAGGGAATGTTTGTCACCCTTTTGCTACAAGCCGTCGTGATATTGACCTCTCCCTCCATTACGCTTCAGGCTGCCAAAGACAAACGCCAATGAAGTCCAGCAATTAGACATCATCAGAGCCCTTCATTATTTCAATGAGAATCAAGCTGGTGGTCTTCAGACTGGGCAAACATGTTCCAACTTCAGAAACAAGACAAATTAAAGCAAAGTTTGAGTTTAAACTCAAGGCTCAGGGTCTTTGAAGTCTTGTTTTGTTGTTTGGCGATGACTAGAAGTCATCTATCACCTAGACAGGAGACAAAACCAGAGCTGTGAAGGTTCAAGGTTGGGACAACATACCAGTAACACTGCCGGTCTCTGACCTCGGGTAAGCTTGAGCCAGTTTTATTCAAAGTGGACCTACGATTTTGTATTCACTGAGCAAGATAGAGAAACCCGTCTCTATACGGTATGTGGACAGCCCTTGTACACATCTTAATCTTGATCCTTCAGAGATATTCTGGTGTGGAAGAACTTTGACTGGACCTCACCAGAGCTCTGGCATCAACCCCATCAAACAACGTTTTTGGGACGAGCCAGGCCTTATTGTCCAACATTAGTGGTCGACCACGTTAGTGCTCTTACGGCTGAATGGGAGCAAATACTTGCAGCCATGTTTCAAAGCCTTGCAGAAAAACCTACAAAAGTGGAGGCGGTTATTGGAGCCAATTAAAGCCTGTTTGTTGACTGAGACTTTCCTTGTAATGTCTCGATGTTAAAGTCTAGAATTTGAATTGAATCGCTTCGATTCTCCCGGTAGTGCTTTTACCGATGATTAGCTTAACTTCTAAAAAGGTGTTACCTTCAGTCAAGTGGCAATTAGATTACACAGGCAGGAAAACATCCTTATCGTCAACACCAACATCCTGGTTTTGATGCAACACACTGATCAAAGGGATCAGTGAGCAACGGAGGGTAAAGGTGATATTTCAGAGTTTAAAAAAGAAAATTGTTCAGAAAACTTTGATGTACTTTATTATCAATGCAAATTTAACAAGGATTGAAGTAAATGAGGGAAACTGAGATTTCTAATGTGCATATTTTAGAGCCGCTGCTCTGCACTCCGTGAGCTCATCATGTATGACGGGACATGTCCTCGCTCTCTGTGGTCCCCACCCGGCTGCACAGACACCTGCTTGTTTCAACTGTCTTTCCGGCCCTGACGGACTCTTTCCAGACTGTCAGAACGTTCCATGTTTTCACCCATCGGGGCGTCTGTGGTGCAAAAAGGCCAGGAAGCCGGCCGCTCCCAGAAAAACAAACATGCTCATTCAGAGCCACTTTACATTATCGTAAATTGCAGTGCTGATGCACCTCTAATCCCGTCTGACGGCAACCTATGAGCAAACATGCAGGAAGACTTATGCACAGGATGCACTGTGGTTCAGTCACAAGCATGCCCTTTACAACCGTAACCATGTTTACGTGTTGTAATCTTCCAACACTCAGCTACAGAGGGGAATTTTCTTTTCATCCTGCGTCACACTTGCAATGGCACTCGCTTCAACCGTCAACAGCTCAGTCTGTCGTTGGCCACTGAACAGCTCTCCATGAGCAACGGGCAGTTAGGAGCCTTGCTCAAGGGAACTCCATCAGTGGATGTTTGAAGGTTTTTCTCTTGTCCAAGCTGGTCTGGGGTTTATCGTTTATTATCCTCAAGTCGCAGGCCTGCTCCTCTAAGCTTTAAAGCTGTGTAAATGCACCCAATCACGTGACCTATGACATATGGGTGGATGCTCAACATGGTTATATCCCCCAAAAAATTAAGAAATAACATTCATTCAGAGGAAGGAAGCCGCCATGACTCCTTCAAAGCGTTGCTCCCTAAGGTTTTAAATGTGCTCATTTTTGGTTCTGCTAAACCAGCCCTCAGCATCCGCTGACAGAAACGTTATGGTCATGTGACCACTTAAGATGGAAAGGGGAGGGGATGCACAAGAGACCATCATTTCAGAATCTGTCTTTTATGTATAAAATGCACAATCAAAGCAGAAAAAAAGGATTGATATCCAACAACATAAAGTCAGCTGCTGATATATAGATGTGTCACATGGAAGGACAGCATGAAGCACTACAGCAGCGAGAAAGGAGTCAAAGTGCTGCTCCGTCCGAACTTCAAAATGAAGGCAAGGCGGAGAGAGAGAGAACAGACGACCACATCAAACGGCGTTCAGGACATTTAGTGTAAAAGCTCTTTGAAGGCCGAAGCTTTGATTTCAATGAGTGATGACTGATGTTCAGATAAGGAAGAATTAAAAGGGTGTACAAAGATGTGTTATCTTAAGAATCCCAAATTGCGAACGATACGTCGTAAAAAATGTCCCACGAAATGACATATCACTTGTACGTTTCTTTTCTAAAATAAAACAGGCAGCAATAAACTATAAGAGCACAAAGGACGGAGGTCAAAGTGACTCTTGGTGTCACACATTCAGCCTCCCACACAGAATCCATCCTATACTTCACACACCCTGTTTGTCCGTTGGTTTGACGCTTTGAAGAAAGTCCTCCATCTCGTTCAACACTATCTGTGCTCTGTATAGCGGCTTGTTGTGTCCGTGAGACATTTAGCGGTTCCTGTTTACCCTTCAGGATGACGCACATGTTTTTGGTTTGGGTGTTTATTCTAGAATCTAGATCAATTGCAGATACAAGCATCGAGGCCCAGGGACTGTGGAGCAGCCATCTACAAAGTGTTTCGTCCGCGGAATCTCCTCATCAATAAAAGAGTACAAAACTCATCACTGGGAGGAAGTCGCAAAAACAACAAGCTGCATCTATTCTGAGTGAAAGAAATTAATCGGGAGCCAGACGAGGATGGAAACAGCTGTCATATTGGACCAAAATCGACCAGTTGTTGAAAGTAAAAAGAAATGATCTGGGATGCAGATGCATGTGCGACACACACAACCTGCAGAGCATCTTGAATCAGTTGAAGCTTGCTGACACATGGAAGAGTAAACAGCCACAGAAAGGGCTCGTGTCACTCTCCCAAGAACAAGCAGACAAATATGAATCCAGTTAATTCAGACGGGATTCAATTATGAATCTGTTTAGACTTCAGAGTCTCGTGGGTTTGAATGTTTCGAGTTTAAAGGGAGAAGATATTAAGTGGCCACTCCTGGGATATTTTATGTTTAACTTTTCAGTTTTCTGTTCGACGATGGGACCTTTGTCCCCGATATAAGGCAGATGAAACAGACGTCAGACGTCAGTTGCCAGCTGAGCTCCAGCCTGGCATGTCGAACTGGTTCGGAAGGCCGCTGATGAATTTGTGAAAGGAAAGGTGTGACCCAACAATGACCAAGTCCAAAAATCTCATGTGATATATTTTGCCAAAGTGTTCTTGAGCCAAAAAAGGATGGAAGGATGGATGGATGGATGTGAGCATCTGCCAAATATTTAAGATGTAAACGTTACTTATATCATGACCTCATGATACTCTCAACATGCAGAGTACACACAAAAGAACATCTGGCCACTTTTAGCTTGTCGAACGTTTGGTGAGTCGTCGTTTTGTTTTGAAATTCTTGACAGCTTTGGTGCTCGGCGCTCACCGATGGGATTCATTCCTCAGGAAAGACCTGCCTTGTATCAAGCATTCCAAAGCGATGAATGTAAAAACAACATGTGACGTCATGTGGCGGCTGGAAACAAACTGGACATTCATTACAGTTTTTCTCGATTGCTAAGACACATTTCTTGAAACGGTCACCCATTCTCTCAAAACTGTAAACACAAAACCTCATCTTCATGCACTATTTACAAAACCTCTGAATCCTCTTGCAAAATGAAACTTTCGCCTCAAAACAGTTTTACCTGTGCTCAAAATCAAACACTGCTCTCAAATCATAAACAAAGTGATCAAAATAATATACACTATCAAGCATCAGTAAACAATACACCAATAAATAGAAAACACATTGTTCAAAACATATAGTTCTCAGGGAGAAGTCGATTTTTAATCTCAAAACAAATTTCATATGAACGAAAACATGTTCTATTACAGTCGCTCAAAATTGATCAGAAATGACTGCTGTGCTTTGCTCTTTGCAATTTATTTTGTTCTTCCTCCTCCTTGTACCCCTATTTTTACAGTACTGTACCCTGCAGCTCACAAACGTGTCCTTTGTCTCTGTGATTCTGTAATTCTTGTTCTTTGTTGATATGAACCTGCAACCAGTCAACATCTATTGAGCAGTCAGTGCTGTTACTGTAACAAATAGAAAGCACCATGTCCTCTCACATTGTTGCTTCTATCCACTCTCAGACTTTCTCCTTCCCACCTTCAACCACCTGTTTGCGCTCTGAACCGGCTTATATTGGTTGTGTCACATCATTTGATACAAGTGAAATCAATTTTGAGTGATTGTGTTTCATCAATGACATGTGTTCTCTATTTGTATTTGATTGTTGCCACTTGTGTTTACCAGTATGGATGACAAGTGCATTAGAGTGCAGCATGTGTTTTGAGACTGAGAATGTGTTTAGAGTTTTGCTGAAAAGTCTAAGTGAGATCTGCAAATTGTGTTTTACCATGTGACACAGTTTAAGGTATTGACAACAGACTGCACTATTAGCTAAATGAGTTCAGGCAACTGAGAACTTTGTTCAGCCAATGGGTTTTAGTGTTTTAGCAATTGAGAAAAACTGTAATAGGAAAATGTCGCTGACTTTAAAAGTCCCCGCTGCTGCTTTTCTCGCTCATTCATGAAATCATCGTTGGACAGCGCTGACAATCTCTCTGTGCTTGAGTTTAAATTACACTTTGAATCATAACGTCACTTGTTAGCTGTCTGCAGGGCCGGATGACCATCAAACTGATGCCAAACCAGAGTCTCTTCAAGTCAGAGTCAAGGAAGGAATCACACATTACCTCCTTAAAGTGCCGTCTTACTTCTCCTGACAATAACGAAGAGCCAATCTCCAGAGGAGAGGAGAGGAGAGGAGAGGAGAGGAGAGGAGAGGAGAGGAGAGGAGAGGAAGGGAGAGGAGAGGAGAGGAGAGGAGGGGAGAGGAGAGGAGAGGAGAGGAGAGGAGAGGAAGGGAGAGGAGAGGAGAGGAAGGGAGAGGAGAGGAGAGGAGAGGAGAGGAGAGGAAGGGAGAGGAGAGGAGAGGAAGGGAGAGGAGAGGAGAGGAGAGGAGAGGAAGGGAGAGGAGAGGAGAGGAGAGGAGAGGAGAGGAGAGGAGAGGAGAGGAGAGGAGAGGAGAGGAGAGGAGAGGAAGGGAGAGGAGAGGAGAGGAGAGGAGAGGAGAGGAAGGGAGAGGAGAGGAGAGGAGAGGAGAGGAGAGGAGAGGAGAGGAGAGGAAGGGAGAGGAGAGGAGAGGAGAGGAGAGGGGGCTGTAAACTGTTTAATAGCACAACATTTTACAGACACATTTATGCATCAACTAAGAAAGTGAGTCACAGGATTTTGTGTCCAATTCTACCTAATAAAGCAGAGACGCTTCGTCAGTCTTCCTTTTCACTACAACAGACCAAAGTCTGGTTCCCTTTGTTCCTTCTTCAGCTTTCTATGTTCTCGGGGAATGTTTT
Organism: Melanostigma gelatinosum; assembly: GCF_949748355.1. Classification (NCBI taxonomy): domain Eukaryota; kingdom Metazoa; phylum Chordata; class Actinopteri; order Perciformes; family Zoarcidae; genus Melanostigma; species Melanostigma gelatinosum. The sequence goes on from NC_136653.1 coordinate 18,783,412, forward strand.
TGCACTGGGTTGCACTTCTGGTTTGGGTCAGGACGAGTGTTGGTGATGTAACAGTTGGTGAGGTTGACAAACTGATAAGCTTGAGCTGTGGGAGGGGAAGCAAACTCAGTTGACCTTCCCTGAACAAACAACAGATAAAAAAGATGAAAATGACGAGTCCTGCCTTTGTTGGTGGACCAGACTTTGTTTTACTTTAAAGTCAGATAAAACAGGGAATGTCAGTTTTCTTCCAAAATGGTTATCTGCTTTGTTTTGGAAGCAACCTCTTCAAATGAACTTGAAGCCCATCGGTGACGCAAGAGTGACATTTATCCAAACAGCTTCATCTGCAGGTCGACTGTGTTCCAATTATGAATCAGTTTGAGACTAAAACATCTCACGATTCTGTGCTGGTTACATCCAGCAACACCCTTCATACACGTCACTGATCTCGAAGGACCCGCATCACAATCATCTTCGTCATTCTCATGTCGCTCTTGTCCTCGCCATCATCATCATCATCATTATAATCGCCTCAATGTAATCACCATAATCAAATTCTCTGAGACTCGCATCATCAACCACGTCATCGTATTAATCATCCGTAATAGCCAACTGTGTCCCGTTGTTCCATCAACATAATTAAAGACACAATCATTTGTGAATAATGAGCATGTGCACAGCAGATGTGCATGTGCGTCCTCTTTCGGTGGGTGTGGCTGATAGGCGTGTGCAAGTGTACGTATATGTATGCACAACGAGCGGCGCTCCAGGCGAAATGTGTTATATGTTTGTCAACATGTACAGATTAAGAGCATGCTTTTATGATTCTTCCGTACGATGAAAAGCATCAACGACAGAGAAACAAAGGCTCGCTGGAGACGACTCGGGGCAAAGCCACTTTGATGCTTTGTTTACTTCTCAATGTTTGTTTCAAACATCTTGATAAGATATTCCACTGCAGTGAGATCATACATTTGTTCCTCAATTACTCTGCTCACATACCAATTGATTACTTGTTTCATTCATTGATTTACCTCATTCAATTTATTTTATATGTATTTTTAATGATGTTGCGTATATCATACAAGAGAAATCGTGTATCACATTTTTCAACAACCAAATCTTGTTGTAAATGCTGCTGAAACTGTGTCCGCAATGTGCCTCATGAAGCCCAGTGTGTGTTGCAAAATGCGTTAAAACCCCGACAGGGACTGCGGTCTAAGAAGAGTCCTGGTTTGGCGTCACCTAAACCATCAAGTTTGATTCATCAAGCCCGCCGGCGTTAGCCTGCTTAGTCTGTAGCTTAGCTTTAGTCTTTAGCATCTGTGCTAGCTGTCCATCTAGCTAGTCGGCTAGTTTCAGTGAGCCAATCCAGTCGATCGGGAGAGAACCACACTGACCCCTGAACCAAGCCGGTCAGTCATCAGGTCAATAATAATGGGTTTAATCATCAATATATGCGGTGCCGACTAGCGAGGGCACATCCCTTTAGCTGATGCATTTGTTCATTCACACACATGACTTTATCTTTCCTGCACTCAGTCATTCATGTACTAAATTATTTAACTTTCAACATGTTTATCGTTGAGTCCCAGATGCAGCTGGGCGATACGTCAAAGCGACATGTCCAAGCAATAATGTTGAAGCCACTGCTAAGTTCTCATTCTTCGGAGGTGGACCGCTGAATTAGCAAAAAATAAAACAACAAAAATCCATTCGCTGTGCGTTTCACACGACCAAACACTGCAGATTTGTACTCTTGTCTCACAGTACACGAGCAGACACAGCTGAAAGAAGCAGCATGCACTATTTCCCACTGAGGAAACAGATTATATCTGTCGTAGTCCAACAATCGAGCACAGAAATGTTCATGTTGCCACGGCGACAGCTCTGTTTTCAAGAATATTTACAGCTGGAAATATTTGTCCCTGGTGCTCTCTCTCTCAAGTGAGCTGGCATGCATTCGCACACACACACACACACAATTCCTTTTTTTCCCACTCTTGAAACAGTGAATCATAACAGAGGATTATGAATATGGCAAAAGCACAAACCGCCTGACAGCAGGATCTACAGTAGAGGAAAGAGGACCATGAAACACACTTTAAAAGCCTTTCTTTAGTCTTTAGACACATCTGTTGTCATGTTCTGCTGTGCTGCAAACATCCAAAACTTATTTTGAGTCTAAACTCACTCCAACAAGATCATATTCCACTTGGTCTCATAATTAGGGACGGGGGTTTCTATTACAAAGCGGCTGCAGTTTTTGAGCCAAAGTGGTGTTTGATTTAAAATGTCAGACTTGGAAAATGAACCTCCGTGGGGCCACGTTTGCTAAAGAGATAATAATTTGACCGGCCTCGACAATGCTGCTTTTGTGACATGGAGTTCCTTGTGGTAATCATAGGTCAAGATACACACACACACACACACACACACACACACACACACACGTGGCTGCAAATGCCAATCTGGATTCCAGCACACTGACGACAGCAGTGATCGCCTGCGTCAAGGATGAAAAGTAATAAAATGAAGCTCTCAGACATAACTGCACTGCTACTGATTGCAGTCAGCGTGCACGTTGGGAGGCCTGTTTCCAATTGCAATGGAAAAAGAAACTCTGCGGTGCTTTCGGCACTAATTGTGAACATGTTGACGGGTCCTGATTGATCCGTTCATCCTGGAGAAAATCTAGATTTAAGCTGTGAAAACAGTGAGTGAAGACTGTGGGGGCCTGAGGAACATACCAGTCGAGATGTAATTGAAAGCATCACACAGAACACAGCACAGGAGCCTGCAGGTATCTCCCTTATGGGCTCTGGTGTCATTGAGTTAATTTAAAAACAATGGTTCCTAAAGGTTTGGGGAACGCCATGTTTAAACTTCCAGTATAAACTGTTTAATGTACAGTGACTTTGGACACATTCCAATCCAGCATTAAGCATCCCATGGGACACACTGATCTTATCAAATGTGGGGGTCTTAAAGCCAATATGCCTTTCAAAACGCAAACGTAAAACCCCTGGAGACATTCCCATGCTCTCTGCTATATAGACACTTTAATCATCATCTACATGTGCGTAAAGAGACTGAAAATGATAATGCTTTATTAAGTTAAATGTGTGTCTGTGCGAGGCCTAAATGTTGAATTAATAGAGAACTTTGCTTGCCTTTCTGAATATTATGTAAGCTACAACATCACTATTTCAACATAACTATAACATTCATTCATTAAGTTCACATAGTCACCTCAACATTCATATGATCTCCCAACACCAGTGTGCCAATGTTGTTTAATTTAGCTTTCTTAATAATCTTTCTTAAAGTAAAATCATCCTGTACCTAAATATAAAACCATCTGTTTCCAGGACCAGAGCGCAACAGTTTCACCATTCATATTCAGCAGATCAGAACTCATGAGTCAGCAGAAAGTTCAGCAACAGCAGAAGAAGAAGAAGGAAAAAAAGAAAAAACACATGATCCAGTAATAACAGACAGAGTGCACATACCGTCCAACAGCTGAGCAGAGGAGCGATGGCAGCAGAACCGGAGCGCGAGTGGAAATAATCCAAAGAACCAGAGGGGAATGCTGTATGAAGACAGAAGTAAAGAGTTGGAAAACTGACCAAATGTTGATGTAAAACAACTTCTCTAGAGAACACAGTGCCTTTCATTTACCGTGAAGTCATCTTCAGTGATGTTGAGCTTAGATCCAAACTAGAGTTGTCCTGTTCATGTGGTAGCCCTGGTACGAGAGAGAGAGATGGAGCTCACTCTGACACTCTCTCGCACTCACTCCAAACTAAAAGCCTCGCACTCTCCTCCTCCTCCTCCTCCTCCTCCTCCTCCTACTCTCTCTTGCTCTCTCTCTCTCTCTCTCTCTCTCTCTCTCTGGTTCCCAGTCAAACAAAGGCAGCTTCAGTGAGTCGGACTCGAGGGGCCCTCGCAAAGCTGAAATCCGACTCCACGTGTCTCTCTACGGACCGCCGCTTTTCTAATCCAGCCCACCCCTCAGACATCACAACTCCAAATACAAATGAACACACTCCAGTTAAGTCCTCCTCCCCCTGCTCCCCCTGATCCCCCTGCTCCTCCCCACTGGGGGGGTTTCTCTCCCTTTCCCTGTGCTTTAATGCACTTTTCTAGCGTGGCCTTGACGTATGGGAGGAGATGCCTCAGGAGCTGCAGCCTCAACTTCAAAACTTTTGCCTAAAGTCGTGAAGACAAGAAGTCATAATTGGATCAGAGTGAATATTAAAACAGCTAATCTTATCACTGGCATTACATGAATGTGTTTTCAACCAAATCCCCAATCAGACTGTAACAGTGTCTCACCACTAAATGCCAATTCCACTTTATTTTCCACAAAATGCCCAAATGTATCGGAAGTAAAATCATCAAAAAACTGCATTCAGTCAATAAAAGCATGGTCTTTTCTCAGGGGTTGTCAAACATTGCAGTTCAAGTCATGGTGGTAACAAGATAAGTAGGGTATCCAAGGCATTGTTCCTTCCCCCAAGCAGGTCCCCCAGCTCCTTTTGGAGGATCTTAAGGCATTCCAGGCAAAATTGGAAATGTCTTTCCCTAAGTCTCCCAGTTGGACATGGGCAGGGGGCCAGGGGGCATCCGGTAGGCAACCTGATCAGAGTCCCAAACATCTCAAATGGAGCAACGCCTCTACTCTAAACTCCTAACGCTTTCCCTAAAGATGATCCCTTGCACCCTGTGAAGGAAACTCTTTTTGGCTTACTCAGTGATATCATTCTTTCAGTCACTTACTATTAAAATTCATGACCATAAGAGACGGCCTTCAAGCTGACTTTACCACCTGTTGATTTAACAACAAACAGAACAACATCATCCGCAAAGAGATGTAATCCTGAGGCTCGCAAAATCTACACTCCTCCGCTGCTTCCTGGAAAATAAATGTATTGCAGTGAGTAAATGCACTTTCAATGTACTACGATAATAGGTTTGTCTGTGAGCATATTTTACTGAACAGAAAAGTCATGAACTGTCTCTGGTTCTGACACACAGTCAGGATTAAAAGCCTGTTGAAGTTACACATCTCTGCTGGTGGCGATGCCATCAGTGATTCCTCTGCCACAATGTCTCGACTCAAGTGCATAATGGTGCCAAACGGAATCTGCCGACAACAAACAAAGACAAACATCCACCAGTCTAGCTGCAGGAGCCAGTGTGGTAGAGGGGGGGCTGATAAAGATGTGTTCAGACCTTGATTCTGACAGCTCAGACAGATAAGAGCCTTCACGGGCCAGTGAGCGATGCCGTTAGTGAGGGGGCATCAGTGATAAGCTCATCCTCACTTCACTGACCTCGCGCGGAGTGACCAGCTCTGTTGTGCGGCGAAATTCCTCATTGCAGTGTTGCGACAACTTGCATTTGTTAGAAGTCTGTTATATATTTAGCTGTTGAGCCGTCTTCATATTCAAAGGCGTCCCAGGTCAGACATTTGTCTGACACACCCTCATTTTAATTGAGTCATCAATCTGCCCTGAGTCAGGGCAGATGATGGAGGTCTGTTTAGACAAATAAATAAGCTTTCAACTCAGACATTCACACATAAGAGTCAGTGTTTGTGTTTCTGTCTACATTCATACTTTAAAAACACAGCTGGCAGGTGGAGGCCTATTTTGGTTTGATGGACGTTGCCTCCTAAACTAATATGTGTCTGTGTTTTCAATTACGGCATTATATGAGATGTAGTGTTTTTGCTCCGTACAACAAAAGAAATCACACTTAAAACACTGCCATCGTTCTATATTTATATCCATACATTTTTCGCACTTTCAAGTCTGTAAAACTCCGATCTCTGTTGTGAACACCAAACCATCCATCCAGGTCAGAACGTCCCACTTCCTGCATTGGACCAACAAGTCATTACATTCCCTCAAAGTGACACAGAAACAAAAAGTGATGAATCAGCATATTACAAATAAGTGTGGAAATCGAACGTCTTCAATGGATGTTTAATTCACAAATGTGTGGGTTGCCAAGATTGCTCTCCACCCCCTCTACACCCACACTTTTAGGTGAGTGATCTGAGGTCTCCATAGCAGTCTGTGTATTTGGTGGTAAACAAAGTTGAAAGTCCACTCTTTGTGAGGAGGGAGACAAGGAGACAAAGAGTAACAGACTGGTGTTTCCATGCAAAGAAAACAGTAACAGAGAGAATGGGGGGGGGTGGCCGCAGATTAAAAAGGGGTCCAAGTCCGGGGGTCCTGCTGGTACGACTCAGTAAGATACCAGATCGTCATCGCTCTGTATGGCCGACAGTTGTGAGAAAGCAGGCTGATCTGCGCCAGCTGACTTCAAAACGCACCAATGAAGAAAAAGAAAACACATCTGCTTGCAGCGTCTGGCTTTGAGTCTGAGAGGGGGGTATTTTGTTTTCGGGAAATTCCATGTTGTGAACCTAAGCCGTTTGTGGTGGTGATAGACTGCAGTGCTGCCGACAGACATTCAGAAATGTAGTGGAAGATAAGAGTTGAATTCAATACATTTCATTGTAAAGAAAATAAATTGTGAGATGTAAATAAACTGTTGTTGTCACATTTAGTGTCTGCATTTATCCCTGCCCAGTTTCAGGAGCAGTGGACAGCTACTATGCAGCATTTGGGGGTTTAGTTCCTTGCATCCGGCACCCCTTCAGCTACCAGCCAGTGCAGGGACTTGAACCGGCGACTCGAAGGTAAGACAAGTCCCTACTGACAGAGCTACAACAGCAGGTTTAAATAAAACCATGCTGTGGTGATATTGGATATCAAGTCTTATCGAATAAAGCCGATGGAGCCTGGTAGCGCTGATAAATGTAGACTAGCGTGAGGCAGCTGGAAAGGGGAACCAAGGAGTCAACTTCATGCTCGATAAGCAGCGTTTTCCGCTGCTCATATTTTAAATATTTCTTATCAGAGTTCCAGGATTCCTCGCAGCACCTCTGACCCACTGTAGGTGTCGATCCACCCTCTGGCAGCAGTGATGAACGCCGTGTGAGGAGAATGAACGCCGGGGAGCTGCTGAGCAGATTAGCTTTCAATGAAGTGGGTTGACGTGTAATTCACAGCTAGTCGTCTGACTGACGGTTGACTGGCTGAACATCACGTGTTGGTCACCACCTCACTTTGTTATCCTGACATCTTTCGTGTCATCGTGGCCTTTTCTTTGGTTTTCATTTGTCGCAGCTTTATTCAATCTTGAAGCTTTTTGAAAAGTATCGTGGCCTCTTTGTGTTTTTTAGAACCCTCAGCTTCGTCTCTTTTTCTTTGCTTTTTCGCTCCCTTCACACGCTCCCTGTGACTGACACAAGCGCCCCCAGCCCTCAGGTTTGGGAGGTATATGGGGTCTGCAGCATTATGAGGCTTATTCACAAAGCTCGGGGAATGTCGTGGCTTCAGAGGTGTGTGTGTGTCCCAGGTCACGCAGACGATAGCAAGTGCTTCTGGTGTTTTTTTAAGCTGAAATTCAAACGCAATGTTAACAAAGGAGGTAGCCCAACCACTGGAAACAAAGTAGGGCTCCACCATTCAGTCTCAGAGTGACTGGCAGGGACATGAGCTACAAGGTTAAGCTGCTTTATTAAAGTGAAAGATAACATAACATATGCACAGCTCCACTTTAATGTGTCCTTCCCTCTCTCGTTGTTTTGTAGGAGCATGGCTGTGCTTACAGGTGTTCAAGACTCCGTGTCAGAGAACGTGCCAAGCAGTGAGAAATGCCAGTGTTCTCAAGTTGCATTTAAATTCCCATTTATCTTTAGATGTACTGCTGCAGAGTGGATGTCATTAATGTCTCCGGGTGTAATCGTCCTTATAGGTTCCTGGCTCCAACTGCAGAACTGTAAAATGCCAAAAGCTGGACTTCCGAACAGGCTTCCCTCGACTCTGCTCACTGACTCTGTATGTAGGATCAATTGCGTGTTTGAGGGACCAGTCTGCAGTCGGCATGGTAATTATCATGTTAAATTGTCATTCTGTGTTAGTGCTTTGCTCGGCATTTAAAGAGTAAATGTAAGCACCGAGTGTAATGGAAGGTCAGTCAGGGGAGGACACGGCAGCAGCCAGATATTGTTCATTCATTCAGTGTTTGGCTGCGCTGCTGCAGCGAGGTGGGGAAAAAAGGTGGAAAAATAAGAAGTCCTAAACGTGATGCATTTTGAGGAAGGATTGTAACATGTATAGCATGTAGATTATACACATTTAATGGGGACAGAAATCATTCTGAATCTACATTTTTCTAAAAGAAAGACGAGTGTATGAACCAAAAAGTAATTTAAAAAACTTATTTGTGTGCTTTTTAAAAGATGCCTGGCATTAAAGCCACGTTTCAGTTCCCAGTTTCCTTCCCCATACTTTACACTGGATAATGTTATTCATGCCTGGTGCATGCAGGGCTCGACACGTTTTAACATATAAATAAAAAGGGAGCGCCAGAAATAAATACAGTGAGAACCAGAAGCAGACAACAGTGCAAACGTGCGTTGGTGCATTGACTTGTGTGCGCACAGGCATCCATTCTTAGAGACAAAGGTAGAGCCAATCACGTTGTTTGACTGTGTGGTGGAAAGTTTGACTTCCTCGTCAACGTCGCAAACAAATGATTCGACTGACAAAAGCAGCAGATGAACCTGAACAAAAGACAAAATGTGTGAAGTCGTGCAGAGTTTAAAATTCAAAGTGGCACATTCTCCTTTTCTTCACCTCCTCTGCCTGTACTTGTTCGGTAACACGGACGCGATGCACGCTGCATCACTGGGCTGCTGAAAACTAACCATTCATTTCTTTATATTTCATGCACGTGCTTTATCCCGAGTTTATAAAGGCTTTGGACAACTTGAAGTTAGTGGTGCACCAGCAGACAAATGATACATGATCATAGAAAATGGATCAAGGTGAATGTAAGGAAAACAGCATTCTTCTGTCTCTGTTCAGGTTATTGGTGCAAGCTGGGCGTACCTGTGTGTTTTGGCTGGGGAGCTAATGTATCAACGCACAATCCTACTCTTTACCACTAATGCTCACTTTACTAGATAAATACTATGAAAAACATGGAACTGGATCCTCTGTAAAATAACCAGTTCCCACTAGAACAGCCACAGAATTCAGAGTTGCCCTCGAATATGGCTGCCAGATGACAGCCTGCCTACAGAGAGATTGATCAAATTGACTAAAATACAGTATAAACAGCCTCATACAACACCAATTAGTGTGTTACGTAAATCCGAGAGTGCATGTACGTGTATACATATTCATGAGTGTGTATATGCACTGTGTGCTGACACCGTTCCTTCCACTGATGTAGAAGAAAACACGGCGGGTAAACAGAGACGTGGTCAGGCCTTGTGCCGTGAGTCTGCCTCCGCCATATTTCACTCTGTGGACAGCAGAATATGTTCACTGGGGTTTCTCACTTCTTTTTTTCTCATAAAGCAAACACCGTTGAAACATTTTTGTCCATCATCACCTTCCAGGGTCGAGAAGTTTGTTGAAAACCAAATTTTCTGTGAATTAAACTGTCTGTTTATGTTACATTCAGCATTTCTCTCTCCTCTGTCACACTTACTTTCTTTTCAAGGACTTTCTTTTTCACAAATGAAACAAACTTGACACGTCTTGTATACATCTTAAGCTTTATTTCACCCGTTGCTGTGAGTATATTTCTAAATCCGCACATGCTCATTAACGAGTTTGGGCTGCTGGGAGATTTGAGTCATTTATGAACGTATACACACACTGCAATCAAAGTTCATTCCAAATCACAGAGCGTGTTCTAACGCCCAAAAAGATGTGAAGACACAAGAGTCCATTGTAATAATTTAAACTGATGAATCAATGACATGAGCTATAAAGTTTATATTTTGGATGAAAATCCCCCAAAGTTCCTTTCTTGTCTGCTTCGCATCAAAATGCTTCGTGACAGACAGACATGATGAATCGATCAGTGTTGAGATTACGACAACGACGTGTTGTCTCGGGAGAAAAGCCGTCCTTGTACATACAATTTGAAGAATGTTCCGAACAATTGCTCACTGCTGACGGTTCCAGGTTTGCGAAGGTCTTCTGAATATCACTCTTGCACTCATCTAGAGGCCAAATGGTGTCACGGTAAAGGGATCGTACTCAGGGAACTTCATGTCTCGTTTGAATGCGTGAAGGTGGCGTCTCATCCAAATGTCTGGTATGAACATCTGCCTCGGGACGACCCCGGCCTCTTCCCCTCATGTTTTGCTGCTCTGACAAAAAGCCCCTCCGGACCATAAGTAATCTCCATCGCTGCATCCAGCGTTTCCATTCAGACCTCGGGACGACACACGTCTGAGCTGTGGGCGGATCACATTTTTTGAGCATCGATCAAAAGTCACTTTTCCAGACGAGGATCCAGATTTTTCCAAATTCCAACACTTTTTCACTCGATCGTACATGTTGTGTTCATACAGAACCTGACTTCACAACACGCAATGATGTGTGAATGAAGCTGGGTGCAAGTGTGGCTTATAGAAGGATTCAGCAGAGGGACAGAGTAGGGATAACATTCAATTCAGAGTATTAATGTGGGTTGTAGTGTTGTGTGTTCAATGTAATCGTTATCTTTTAGATTAGATTTAGGTCTTAATGGAGCTGGATATTGCTTATAGAGTTTGTGAGTCAATGATAGTCGTCCTTTTGATGTCTTTGTGTTCATTATGCTCCGAATTAGGACCTTTCACTTCTCAACAGTGTTCAGTCTGCCTTCTGTAACATTACACGGTGACATTAAGATAACACTGATGAGCTGGCATGCACTGAAGACATCAGCATCAGTTGAAAATAAACATAAAAACCTCAATAAAAGGACTTCAGACCGTTGACCCTGTGGACTCATCGTAATACTTTGTTTTTGAAACTTCTATCACATTCGTCTGTCAAATACAACTAAGGAAGTCTAAGTTCCTGCAATCAGTGTCTTGTCCACTGTGCACTTGCCAGGTGGAGCAATTATCTTTTCATATGCTGAAAAGAAAAGCATGCAACTCACACTGGCTGTTACTTCTCTCGTTCCTGTAGCTGGTGGCATCTGGACATATCATTGAGAATACCAGCTCTTTTAGTCGTACATGACTTCCAGCCTCTTCTCACGCTGAAAGTAAATGAAACTATTTGTGTGGTTGCTAACTGTCTCTAACTCAGTAGCAAAGCTGGACGTAGTGTGACATTACAGTACGTGACCAGCAAACATCTCAAGGAGGACGTTGGAGTTGATGGTTGGGTGTTTTGTAACGTACACTGTTGTCCTGGTCACCGGATCAGAGAATGTTGATATGGGTTGTTTTGGAGAAGACACACAAGGCAAAGACAGGAAAGTTGAGCTTGGAAACAGACGGAAACAAGGTTTGGATTAAGAATTGGTCAAGCATCTGCATCAAGTAACTACTTCATTCCTGGGCACCTATCTGTTCACTGGCAGGGGCCCGTTTCAACCCACTGCAATACCGACCACACCCTTTACCTCATGGAACTCGTGGAACTCATGGAACTCATGGAACTCATGGAACTCATGGAACTCATGGAACTCGTGGATAATGGTCATGCTGGATTTTGACTGGAAGGAAAATTACAATGGCACTGCTTCCTCTCCCTCTCTTATGCAATTGTACAGGTTCTGCCAGTTTTGTTAATGATTGTATGGTAACTTTAGTCAAACACAACAGAGTTCATTTCCTGCCAGAAAGGACTGATGATCAACAGCAAAGCCAGCTGAGGTCATTCGCAAAGTCTATCCCAGATATCATCAACGGATATATACGCCTGCGGTTGGTTTTCATTGCAGGAAAGACGTTTTGCATTAAAGGATGGCAGGAAAGCTCGTCCAAGTAACAAGGCGAGATGTTAACTCAGGGTGCATGCAAAGAATAATTGTATTGATAAAATTCTTCCACTAATCAGTACCAGAGTTGCCACCCGAGACAAATGTACAAATGTCTGTGAGAAAGCAGCTGCAGGCCCGACGGGACTTCCCTTCCTTGACAGTTTTCCACATTTCTGTGGGACGTCTTAATCGAGGCCAATTCCTTTTGCAGCCTGGAAGTGTGCGTGTGATCAAGTTTGTTTGTTTTTCCTACTCAAAGAAAGCAAAAGTTGCCTAAAAAGAATTGCTTTTGCTGGAAACACTGCAAATAAATGTGTACATCTGAGTAAAATATCTAGTTTTAGCTCATGGTTGGATAAAGGTTGTACATAAAGGATTTGCCCTACAAAAGCTTGCCTTTATGCACACACAGTTACACACAGTTACACACACACACACACACACACACCTGTTCACCAAACGATGACACTGTAAATAATCAAAAACAAAGAGGCTTCTTCTCCTAACCGCCCCGCCGGGTGGCTTCTTTGTTCTTTGTGTCTGGAGTAAGTCCAGAGTCCTCAGCCACCATTCAGCGTACTGTCGTCACTATATTACACCCTGTTACCTGCACATACCTCTTCAAGGGCATGAGTACACGTGGTGGTGAGTTATTGTCAGGACTGTCAGGTGAGAGCACGATGAATCTCACTCAGAACTCGCCAAACACACTCAACGTTCAGCGAGGACCTCCGACCCCGACGGAGTGTGCAGACCGGCTGTCTTCTCCTCCGAAAGACGGAGACGGGGGAGACGGACTTTCCACTTTTAAACTTTGGCAGCCAATAAAAGTGGCCGTCTGATTGCAGGAAGGTTAGACGGAGGTTTCTTTTTTTAACGGAGGTCAGTACTGGGTCGAGGTTTTCACCAGTGCAGCTGACTGTTCGTCAGCATAGAATGACGAGTGTCAGTCAAGAGATATTGGATTATTTTATATGGTGTTTAGTTTACTTCCATTCGGGCTGGGATTCACCGTGATAACTTACAACATGACGTTTAGCATGAAATGCAAACCTTTTATATGGTGAGGTCAGGTTGAAGTGACAGATCAAAAAAAGATCACGTGAATTTAAAATCTACTTTAAAGCCAACATGAATAAATACTAAGGAGAAAAATGGAAATTTGAACACCTGGGGCAAACATCTGCTGATGAAGATCATGCTTGATGATCAAAAGCTCCATCACAGCTACTGAATGGATCTTGAGGTGAGATTGTTTTTGAAGCATTAATATAAGTGTTGCCTGAACTCTTGTCAAACTTCACAGTGGTTATTTCCTCGCGTTGTTAGATTTTTGATTGATCTACTTCGTTTTTCTCTGACAGCACATGAAGGCAGCATCAGGCTACTCTGCTCTCAGAGGATTCAGATCAGGAACACTCAAACCTCTGGGGTTACACTGCAGATCATCAATCTCTGGCTTGCTGGCATCAGATCGAGCCCATTTCCAGAGACGCTTGATCTCACTGGCCTCTTTGCACCAAAACCCCTTTGTGTTCTGGGGTTGCCAGGTTTGGGATTGTACTGGGCGTATATTTCCAAACATCAGAATCAATCCACACCACTGTTTTGCCAGACATTATGCTTTTGCCAGGCATTATGTAAATCTATTTCCACGAGATGTCTGGGTTGCTAGGATTTGGATTCAGCCGAGTGTTTTCTCTGGGGATGAGAGGACGTACGCCTCTGTGCTGGCAGATATTTCTGTTTTTGGCAAATTCATTTCAACCAAACTTCTTCAGTTTCCAGTTGGAGATCATTTGTCGGGCTGTAACAGGAGAGCAGCCCCGGGTTGCCAGGTCTGAAGCTGGACGAGCATGTTTCTTTCAACGTGAAGCCCTGAAGCTTTTTCCTGCGCTGATCTAACGACATGCCTGTGGCTGCTGCTGTTTGACGAGCGCAACACACATGGGCCCGGTTAGTGAACAGCAATTCACACAGACTCACAACAGAAGGAGCAATCGATGAGTCCTGGATGTTGATTTTTGGCCTCTCTCTTTCATCCCGCTCCTGAGTACGGCACCAGAGCAGATGTTAACGTCACCATCGGCTTCGCTCTGTTCTTAAATTACCCGTTTCCACCTCGGGATCGGGTGCAATTGCATAGGTTTCTGATTTCGGTCAATTTCACAGCAAAGGGAGTGAGAGTAAAAATCCAGTTAACCTTTCAGAACGGCCTCGCGCTCATTATATGAAATGTGACTTTGATTACATAATCCTCCTCCAGTGGAAAGAGATTTAAAGCCTAATTCATTCAATTTGCAGGAGGGCATTAGTTGAGTCAGGCATGCAGACGGTTGTGCAGTACAGTAGAGTAAGTGTTGCCGGTGTGACCCAGACGTTCCACTGCTTTAACAACAACACAGTCATTAATCTCCTGTATCCTATCTTATCTCTCGCACCAGAGACTACAAGCTAATACCGCCGTGGATGTGTCACTGTCCACATCCTGGTGTGTGTGTCTGTGTGTGAGAGGGGAAACAACGGGGTAGAGGGGGGTGTCTGCTGTTGTAACTGCAGGCTATTTATCTAAATCAGCCAGGAATTATGTCATCGGTCAGCGTTATCTCCACATTGAGACAGATGTTTAACGCGTCCTGTCCACATAACCTCCCGTGTGTATCAGGCCATCAGCTGCTGCCACTGATTGTTGTGCTCCTCGGATGTGTAAGAAGATGAGAGGGAAGACAAGAAGTCTATTTCCCCAATGAAATGCAATGTAATTGCTGGCGGCCACTGCTGCTGCTCGGAGCATCCCTTTTATATAAGAATGTAAAAGTGACTGCAGGATTCCCCTTAAGCTCCTGCACAGTCGAGCTCCCAACAACAAACTGTTCATCTGAAGCGGCAATAAATGAAAATATGAAATGTACGGAAAAAATGAAGGACAACTGTCAGGAGGTGAGAAAATGTGTATTTGAGGAGTGAAAACAGCTACAAAGTGAGAAAGATCATGCGTGTTTGTATTTGTTCTCATGTCACAGTCATTTTTAGTTCATCCCTCACCGAGGGCTACATTTACTCCTTCAGCGACAGGATTACCCATGATGCATCACCTCCCCAGTGAACGACCCATTCCTCCAGGGATCCTCCCCCCTACCGCAGGCAACTGTTTACCGTTGTTTAGTATGTAAAGAAGGAACACTGAATCCACTTTACCCACTCTGTGCAGCCTTCTTATCCATCGCCTTGTTTTCGACATGAAGTAAGTGAGATCCACGAGGAGCTTCGGTTTGGATTAAAGTCCTTTTCAAATCATTCTGGGTTCATTAAAGCCGAGCGCCAAAGATGTCAACAACAGAGTTCATCGTTGCTTTATAGCACAACATCTGAGTTTCAAACAAACTGAAAACTTCAATAATTCATCAGCAAGATGGAGGATTCCCAGTGGAGCAAGAAATTATGACATTTTAAAAATAGAACTGATACGAAGAGCCAGGTTAAGAGTCCACAATGTGGTGTGATGAGACTCTCTGGAATTGTGAAAAATATTGATTGAAGATCGATGAGTTGAAGCCAAACTTTAATTTGAAACATAGTCCGCCTGAATGATGAGTCAAAAGCTTGAAGAGGCCCCTCCTGTGCTTCCCTCCCCTGTGAATCTGATTTGTTCGACACTTCTTTCTTCACATTTAAAATAACCCTTTTTTCTATGTTCTCTGTTTTAAATGATCCATTTCCCTGCACGTCTGTCTCACATGGTCATTCCTCCGGCATCAAAGGAATATGATGACTGAACAAAGGAATATTGTTTTCCTACACAGTGTGGCAGCTCGATGAGAATCTTATTCGTTCCCACGTCGTCCGCCAAAACCGAAAATAAAGCGGCATGTGGGATTTAAACTTCAGCAACAATGAGGATTCTAACCGTTCCAATGTTTTTGGGAAGATAATGATAAAAAACAAGCAGGGGGCATGAGACGAGACAAAATGTGTTGGGTTTGAACTCAAACTGCCCCTGAAGCGTCACACACATGTGGATGAATCCGCTGTCACCCCACACGTGATGATTAACTCTCCCTTCTGTCTCCCTCTCTCTCTCTCTCTTACACACACACACACACACACACACACACACATGCTGGCAAACACACACTCCCAGTCGCACCGGAATGCAACCTTTACAGGCGCGATAGATTCCTGCTCATGCAATCATATGTAGGACGCCGCTGGTGCCAAATGTCATCTGAGAAGCTGAAGCTTTGCCAGATTGAAAGCATTCCTCTGGACTAAAGACAGTTACGGGCTCCCTCTCTGCTGTCCTCCTGATGGCGTCGATAGCATCTCATTGTGTCTAAAGGTACGAAAGCTATGTGTGTTTGTGTGTTTCCCGCCTTTACCAAGAGATCTAAGTGGCCTGGGTCTCCTCAGTGGGGGGTGTTAAGGATTTTAGGAAGCTGCTACCATGAACAAACACACCCCCCGCTGCTGAGAACACCAGGGAATCTGCACACATAAACACACACGCCTTTGTGCAAAGCCTGCGATGGCAGTGGCACACAGATGTAAACCGGACCCCAGCTGGACGGACACTCATCCGCCAGACCAAGACCAGAGTTTAATGTGTGTGTAGGTGTGTGTGTGTAGGTGTGTGTGCGGGTGGGTGTGTTTTACTCTCCTTTGATGTTGAAAGTTGACGAGGAAAGGAAAAGAGAGAATCAGGCTGCTATTTGTCAAAATTACAACTAATCAAAAGGTGCAACAATTGATATTCTCGGCATTAATATAGCATCAAACAACTACTTTCTATGTAAATATATATTGTAATAATGCCTACTTGAGCAGAGAATGAAGTGTGATATATGAATCTGTCTCTTATAAGTCCCACAACTTTATGGACGTACAAAATGCTTCTTAATGGCTGGCGTACCGGTGACCTTTTGATTATTTCCTCGACTAATCAATTCATCGTTGGGTCAACAAAATATTAGAGACCAATAAAAAACGCCCATCACAATTTCCCAGAGCACAAGTTCACATATTCAACTTGCTTTTTTTGCGACCAACAGTTCAAAACACAAAATATTACATTTACTATCATAGAGGACGTTGAGAACCGGCAAATATTCACTGTACACTGTATTTAATATCATTTATGTAGGAGCTGAAATGCACCATTGATTTACTTTTCCTGCAGTGCCACCTAAGACCTAAACAACTGTGACAAACTGATTCATTTTTTTGTTAAAATAAATGAAAAAGAAAAACAAGTATTTATTCAGTGTTAATATGTACTATTCTTGTGCACAGTCCCACTGTCCCTCACACTGCCTGTGGGCTGTGTTGGAGAGAAGTGGACTGTAATTGGCACCAGCACAAACTGCAGCTGAACCCGTTTCTGTCCCAGAAGAATGACAAACTGAAGCACAACGTGTCGACAGAGCTGTCACGTCACAGAACTGAGGAGAAAGAAAAGGAGCGGTGTGCCAGCTCAACACAGATCTTTTGTTTCGAGATGAAGGATTGGTGAGGTCTGGGACGCGGTGCTTTTGATTCCTCCGATGTTAAATATTCACAAAGACATCAGCCATTGATTGGCAGTGCATAAAAATGATATGAATTGTAAGTGTCAAAACTCTGTCACTTCTATTTGTCTCAGTGTAAAACAAATATGTCATCTCTGCAGAACAGAGTTCATCAAAAGCTACACGAGCTGACCTCAGGACCGTCTGTGGAGCCGTGGTCCTGTTTCTCTACAGTGACTGTAAGTTAAAGGCATGCACCTTTAAAACATTAAAAATGAAGGTAAACTCTACTGTGATCTTAACAAAAGAAACTGCTGCAGCTGGCTTCACCTGGAATAAAAGGCTAATCTGGTCTAATAGGAAACTATATCGTGGCGACCGCCTTGTTATCTGCCGGCCTGACTCCCTGTTTTCCTGCTGGATCTTTCCAGTCCACCTCTGAGAGGAAACAGCAGCAGGGAAAGCTGGCGATAGGGGCCGAGTGGGACGACACAGGTGGTCCTTCCATTGGACCGGGAGTGGAAACTGGCACTAAAGCACATTTAGAGTATTGTGCTTTTATTGTGATGATGACGAGTCATTCCCGTTCCTTTAAACTTCACCTTTGTCCTGCTGTTCAACTGCACAACAAACCACAAACCACTCAACAGTAAACCTCAGGATAGCATTCAATAAACGTGCAAAACCCCAAATATATTCAACTGGAATGAGTCTAAAACAGCAAATCCTCCTTTTTGAGAGGTCTGCATCAGTTTGGTATTAAACATCGTTTTAGGACCTAAAGGCCAATACTAAAAACACATCCTTTATCTTCATATGAAACACAGTATTGCAAATATTACAGCCGAACAAGCCCATATAAAAAACATAAAACAACAATAAAAACATCAAACAAGCAACTGGCTGACGTTCTGCACACAGTAAATGGAACAAATGTAAAACAGGGTCAATTGGGAAGGTGTTGTGTTTGTGTTGACAGCAAACAACAACACAACAGGTCCAAGCAAACACTGCGCAGTGCGTTTACTGCGCAGCGAGAGCAATACAGACCATTACACGTGACAATAACACAAAGAGCACCGACAGGGATAGAGATACAAATAATTAAAAAAAGACACAGGGAGTATTTGACTCACGTCATCCAAAGACAAGAAGGCTTTTCTTCTGTCCGTCATGGAGGCGAAGCGGCGCCACAATTCAGTTTGTCAGTCCGGACAGAGGCAACAGGTGATTGGTTCTTACTTTATGTGTATAGTTTACCTGTTAATCACAGGATAGCAACTTCAGACCGAGTCCTTTTCTACCACACACACACTCACTAAACATGTGCTACCTGCTGTGAACCACAGGGGGCGCTGTTTCACTCACTTGAATACCCTCAATGAAAAAGTATTGTATGTGACTGTTGCGGTCATCTTTTTGTCAAAATGTCTGTATTTGTTTTACTATTAGAGGGAAACTTAATAAGCAATACAATATGAAATAAAGAAACAGTGATGTGAAATAAAACATACATAAATACCAGAATTTAGACCCAACCCAGAATGCACTGTCTGCTTTATCTTTTTAGTTATTTACAGGCACATTGGTGGGCCTTGACTTCAGTCTTTGAGTTGTGTTCAAGTCCAAGAGGAGGTGACTCAAGGCCTTCGATCATTGAACAGTGCTACAGCGGTGTATAAAGGCACTTACATTTGATAAAAATCCTCTACTGCGTGTATGCATGCACGTGATCATTCTATGCATATAAGAGCATGGTTGCAAGCATGGGATTGTGTGTGTCTCTGTGTGTGTGTGTGTGTGTGTGTGTGTGTGTGTGTGTGTGTGTGTGTGTGTGTGTGTGTGTGTGTGTGTGTGTGTG
Organism: Melanostigma gelatinosum; assembly: GCF_949748355.1. NCBI lineage: Eukaryota > Metazoa > Chordata > Actinopteri > Perciformes > Zoarcidae > Melanostigma > Melanostigma gelatinosum. Next base: position 18,802,624 of record NC_136653.1, read on the forward strand.
TGTGTGTGTGTGTGTGTGTGTGTGCGTGTGTGTGTGTGTGTGTGAGGCTGTGAGTGTGACTCAGCACACTGTCTTTCTATTTCATTCACTTTGTTTGTTCCTGTTTACTCTCTGAGCAGCTCCAAAGTGCGGACCATTAAAGGCAGGAAGGACTGTCACAAATACTGTTCCAGAACTCAGGAAGGCAGATAAAGCCACCATCTTCCTGTCCAAAACTCCAGAAAGCAGTTTTCCTATTAGGAAAAGTCTGCTTTCCCTAATGCATCTCAGCGCTGTGATACCTTTTAAGGAAGCAGCAGCAGCAGCAGCAGCAGCAGCAGCAGCGTGAAGCAGCAGCATCGTGAAGCAGCACTGGCCTGACATCGTTTCTTGTCCGGTACTTTTCTTGACGGTAAAATGTCACCAGCCTTCACAGACTGAGGCCAGTGATAGCTAGAAAGGCAACAAGAGGGTGTTATGGATACGGGAGATGCATTAAACCAGCCACGCTGAAAAGAATCTTCATGGGAGCTGTAGTTTTTTGTGCTAATTAACAGAGAAAATAATCCCTTTTTACACACAAACTGGCCAATAAAAGCCACAGTTAACCTACACGAGTCATGTTTGACCCACTTAGAATCAAACTCCTAAATATGTGAAACTTAAGCAACTCTCCTCAGCACTTGCTTTACGAAAAGCCTGAACACAAAACATCCTTCGGCCACATGGTGTGCATTGTTGGCTGAAAGCGTTTAAATACACTGACGAGTGGAATCAGGAAATCCATTTGCGGTTGTTCTACTCAGACAGTGACAGATGAGGACAAAGCCAGGAAACGTATTGTCTCGAGAGTATTGGATCCGTTGACATCCTGCTGCTTTTCATGTTAGTTCACCTCCTTCCTTCAGTCAACACCTTTTAAAATCAAAAGTTTGTTGGCTGAGAAAGAGATGGCTTCATGGCTTTCTCTTTCCTCGCCATTTCTCCGTCTTCTTCCTCGTTGATATCGTCCTCGTATGGAACGCTCGCCAAGCTCACAGTGCACTTAGATGAGCCGATGAATCAAGTTGAAAGCACGGCGGAATCCTTCAAGAGAAACAGTTCTTTCACACAGTCTAATGAAGCACGTGGCTGTGATCCAGACACTTCTTACAGCTTTGGAAAGGAGGAGGTGATGGAGACTTCTCATGCCTACTCTTATCATATATCTTGATAGCGCTGCATTTGATGTGGAAGAACAGCAGTACTCCTCTCATGAACAGATTAGTTGCTTTATGATCGATTTAGAAGACTTTCAAATCAATCTGTTGATGAGAAATTGGATTTTCTCTGGGTTTTGATGGGGAAAAAACACATTTCTTGCTTCTGGTATCTTCTCCTCATTGTGAGATCATGTACGGCGACCAACCGGCTTCAGAGCGCTTCGTCCTGTGTGCCTGTGTGGTATCGCTTACAGGTAATGAACGCTCCCCATAAACCTTGACCGCCTTTCCCACGGGGATTACTGTCTCTGTGTGTGTGTGTGTGTGTGTGTGTCCATGCTTGTGTGTGTTTCTGCCTGTGTGTATGTCGGGGTGTTAGGCGATCCATGTGTGTATCTGTTGGCTATATATGGCGAACAAAGCATGGATGAGTTACCTCCAACGTAACGGCGAAGGACTTCTGGAAAACCACGCTAACTGTGAGGTGGACGAAGCGACAGATGCAACGAGATACCAAAAAAGAGACCAGGCTAATCCCTGAAACATTAACAACATGAGATATAAGATTGACCAATACTTGTAGTTTATTTTCCACAGCAAGTTTGTGTTTTACAGGACGAGGTTTACCAGCTGAAAATTGGTTAACGGAGGTAACACCGAACTAATCTTCTCAACTAATCTTTGGCCTCAGCAATAGGGGAAGGGCTGATGGTGTCTTCCTGCTAAAGTGAGCCTGCTAACCGAATGTTTGCGACTAAAAAGTCCCGGTCCAACTGCGAACCGGATCCATAATTTAACTGGCAATTGGAAACCAAGCCCAAGTGTTCAAACTCCAAACTTAAACTCAACTCAATGCAGACTTCTATTGAGTAAACTGTCTCTGTCATACAACATCTATCTAGTGGAGGTGAACAGCCCCGGTCCTCTCCCACAAATGTTTTCTCACTCAGATTAAACTTGGCAGGTTGATACGCACACGTACGCTGTTGCACTCTGTGAATGAGATCAGCGTGGAAGCACCCACACCACTGTCACCTCTGTGAATCCAAAGTGAGACATGAACTATCGACTGGGTGAAGAGGCCTGCGGGGGCTCCACAAAAACAAACATAAATAACACCATGAGCTATGAACTCTTCCAAAGCTTCTGATCCTTACTGAGCATCACAAACCACCAAGAGATCTGCTGTTTGATGCACTGCAGCAACGTAACACTGTGGATGTGAGGTAGCTGCTCCCAGACAGCTGCCTCCTTCCAGAGGCCTGCTCTGCAGAAACGCTGGAGGAGTCAAACCTCCCGCTTAGAAGGCCAAGATCCGCAGAGAGAGAGAGGCTGAGGAACATCCTCCCGGCCCTCCAGGCCAATATCCTGGCGTACGAGTGTTTCCCCTGAATGCTGCTCCTTGGAGCTGGGGAGGCGTCTGTGATGGCATTTGGAGCCATACGACGATGAAGCCCTCCACTCAAAGCCAAATAATAAATTGAATTGTGCTATTTATGGGATTCGTTTGATGCAGGGTGGCTCCGCAGCGCATCCATTCAAAAAGATGAGCCAAATAATAATACTGGGGACTATTTTGCAATAAAAATATATAATAATAACACAAACTATCACCTAAGAATGACCATGAAGGTAAATCAACATCTATTTTGTATTGATTTTGGCGTATCCTGTGGACAAAGGCGGCTGTGTTTCCGAGCACCGGATTCCCTCCAGAAAACCTCTCGTTTCACTACAGCAGGGTCTGACCGTCCTGGTTCTCCCTTCCCTCTAGCGGGCCCAGCGAGAGCCAATCTTCTTGCTGATGGTAGAAGCTAGAAGTGTGATTCACTGAGTGAGAAGCAAAGACTTGATGGTGAGTTCCAAAATGAGATAATCATTCCAACAAACGATTGATTGATGCCTTCAAAAATAAGCTAAATCAACAATGAACAGAACACGTTGGTGTTCCGCCAGCTGTGCTTCACATGCTGTAATGACTGAAGTCATCGTTCTACTTGCTTTGTCTCAGTGAAAGTCAGAGGATGTTAAATAGAAGGTATTTTGTCAGTGTTGTGTAACAGTAAATGTGCGCCGTGTTTTTTATAACTACACCATTAGAGCAGTGGATGATGCAAACTGTGAACTATTTCAACGTGCAGTCTGAGCGTGATTAAAGAAAGTGGCATCAAAGAATCTGTTCTGTGCTTCGTCCATCCTCCTCCTCCTCCTCCTCCTCCTCCTCCCCCTCCTCCTCCTCCTCCTCCCCTCGCACCCACTCTCTTCCCCCTCCTCCCTGCATCCTCTCTCCGGGGAAACAACCTCAACAAGCCAACTCTGATGCAAAGTCTTTAATCACATTGTAAAACCACGCTCCAGCATTGACTTCCAACGGTCCTCTGGTTTGAATTTGGTTATAATCGCAACATGTGTCCTTCAGGCCCAAACCTTTTTGAACAAAGATGGCGACTTCGGCCCCTGGAAGAGGACTCTCTGACCACCGAGTCTTAAAAAGACGGTATTTCCCAGCACTTGGTCACAGTTTTTCACGTGTGATTCACCTCTTTTCACCCTCCATCATATCGTTAAGGAGTCAGGACTGCTGCATGGGGGGAGGAAGTGAAAAATGGAATTGACTTTCAGTGACACAATCCTCCCATTGGACTGTACAATGAGAATGACGCTTCCCGTGGAGTGTTGCCATGGCCACCCGGACACAATAATACCAGTGAATTAAAGTCAATTCCCTTCTCAATACTGTTCCACAAACGGTCGTATTATTTTATTCAAGGAAAATAATTATGTCTGATCAATTTCAAGCATGCTGGATTCATAATTTAACAGCAAAAAAAACACTTCAATAAATATGAAAATGTCACATTATATCTTGCATTTTACGGATAATAATTTGAGCACTTTTCAACATCTCTGTCTCACTCGTGTTGTCGCCGCTGCACAGTGCAGTCAGTTTCTCTTAAGGGTGGAGTGTGAGAAAGCAGACCTCTCTCATGGCTAATTATGTGTCGGATAAGGTCAGTGGAAGATAACGGTCAGCAACATGTCGGTGGGTGAAAAAGCATCAGAAGTTTTCATCTCAGTTTCTCATACAGTTTGCCAGAGGAGAGTGAGGCAGAGCCACTCGCAGGAAATCCAAGACCCTTGCCACAGGGGCTTTCCAGTGTTGCCTTGACATTAATGACCACAACACACACTCTGACCCCAGAGTGTGTGTTGTGTGTGTGTGTGTGTGTGTGTGTGTGTGTGTGTGTGTGTGTGTGTGAGGGAGGATATTACACGTTAAAACCTGTGTGGTTTCCAAATGCTGACTGGCCAAAGAAGATCTTTGGAGACTACGGCGTTTTGGCCACAGCTTCTATTGTCTGTGTGTGCGCGCGCGCGTGTGTGTGTGTGTGTGTGTGTGTGTGTGTGTGTGTGTGTGTGTGTGTGTGTGTGTGTGTGTGTGTGTGTGTGTTACAGACTATACATGCTGTCTTTTGTCGCTGGCTTGCGTGTGTAGCTTTGTGCTCCCCACCCAGCTGAATCAGTGCTGATTCCCTGAACGGGTGTGAAGTGAGGCAACAGTCTGGGGGTCTGGAGTTCTTTAGCGTACACAACACAGATTGTCTCTGATCTGAGTTTAGATTTTTTTTAAAGCCAATTGAAGATGAAAGACTTGCTCATTCAAAACTTCATGGGAACGTTGTCAACGTCTTGCGTACAGATATAGCTCTCCATAAAAGAGAAACATCATGGATGAGAGGTAAAGGGGATCTTTCATCGATAGAAAAGGTCTTGAAAATGCATCGGACATTTTAAACACAAAGACAACACAGGATGTAAAATACACAGTGACACCACAATGCAAATATCTCTTCACCCACATAACTGAGTTTGAAGGCTCATACGGACAAAGTCTCTTGTTTCGACAAGATGCTTAAAGGAGCATTCCATCATTACATGACAACATTTCACAAAATATTCTTGGGTGGCATTCAATGCGCCATGAACACACCGACTGTCTGCAGATAACACAGTACGCTGAAACACTCCCAAACGCAGCGTTTGGAAAGAAAACTGGAACCAGAAATGTATGAGAATAGAATAAAAACACAAAGGGATGACGGGCCATTTCAATTTGGTCATCAGGATAAATCTTTGAGTTTATTTCTCCAATTAATCCAAAACAACAATATTCAAAAAATAAAACAGTACTTGCAATGGGAAAAACAAAGCAGTTTCTTCTTGGAGCTGGACATGAAAACAGATTCTGTGATTTAGGTATGAGACACCGCTCACATCCTCAACACACTGTAGATGAGCTGGAGTACCACTCCGTTACCACTAGAGGACGCCACATTCAAGGCTAAAGGCTCCCAAAGGAACAATATCAGACTTCTGTTTTAATGCCAGAGTCAGCATTTTAAATCAGTCTTGCAGCTCACGAGGGTACAGATGAAAAGAAACAAGTTGATCCACAAAAAAATGTATCCGCATTCAGTTCAGTTTGACTGGATGTGAATTCTCTCATTAAACGTCCTCGGATGTGTTCAGTATGGAAACGTTGTGCAGCTACTTGCAGCGATGTGCAGTCCACAATAAAGCATTGACGGCTCTGGCCAGATATGAATCCTGAAACATCTGTACCTGTTTCACCTTGTTCACATGAGATTAATCATCCCGGTGATCTGCTCCCACGTCCTGCACATGTGCTAATGTGCTTCCCCCAACACAATGAGGGAATATAGCACAGGAAATGTGAGGATGAGTCACAGGCTGGACACGATGAAGGGGAGATAAGGAACAGCATCAGTAGCATTTGGAAGAGGAAAAAAGGGGGGAGGAACACGGAGAGGTTGATGGAGAGCACTTGTGTCGATGAGTCAGATTCATTATCTGATGAAAAGGGGAGAGAGGGAGGGCGAGAGAGAGGGAGGGAGGGTTGAGAGATTTGGAGAGTAGGGGAGAAGAAATGAGGGAGATGAGTCAGAGCACTAGAGAAAAGGGCTGGAGATCATAAGAGGTCAAGAGTGGATGTTCAAAAAAAAGGAAAAGACGAAAACAAGGTCTTGAAGGAGAAAAGATGTCAGAAAAACGATTAGCTGGTCAGATCAAAGGAACGGAGAAAGTGAATGAAGAAGAAGAGGCACGAAGAGATCTGAGGAGGCAAAGAGAGCAATGAAAGGATGAGGCAGAGAGGTGGTGAAGACGCTGGTATTGTGGCACGATTTAAATGAGTAGAAAGTAGAGATGCCGGTACGGGCATGAGCAGATATGAGACAATGGGCCCCTGATACAACACCCCACCACCACTCACACACAGGGCAAGGCACATACTTCATAGTTCTTCAGCTTCTGTTTTGTGTCTCTTTGTGGTTGCTGTACTCCTTTTCATAGCTGCATTTGCCAAGAATAAAAACTGTTCTGAAGTTTAGTTTATTAGTTTATTACAGACATACACATTTGAATGTAAGCTTCTGTATCTGCATGTTATGAAGAGTGCTGGGAAATAAAACAATTCCATTGAAGAAGTTATCCAGGTTTGTAAATGTGGACCAGCATCCCCCTCTACTGGCTGCAAACACACCCTCACTGAGATACCCGAGTATTACACCAAAACGACTACAGGTAAAAACTCTGATTCAGACATCAAACTTAAGTTATACGATCATTTTATTCACTGAAAATTAATGGAGGCAATTTTAATTTTGTTGACCGACTTGTGGGACATTTTGATGTTAAAGTGATGTATTTACTTGTTTATTGGTTATAATTTAAAGGCCTTTAAAACGGTGATTGGAATGATAACATGTAAATGTATTTATTAGAAAAGTATTAACAAAGAAAGTAACTGATATATCAGAAAAGGAAGGCAAAAAAAGGTGTCAATCTCCAAAGCCAAACTAAAAAAATAAAAACATTTGTCTTTGTCTTCTGGATCAAACAAAAGCACAAAGCGGAGCTCCCTACCACAAAACAAGAGGAGAAGAAGGAACAAAATACATGTTGAAGAATTCATACAAGTTCCTTCTAAAGTTACCAAAACTAACATAAAGGAGACAGCTCAGCAGCCAAAGGGCACAAGAGCTCTGCTTCCGTGGGTTGATGAACAGCTGATCAAATCACGTTCAGGTGCGGCTGATCAGGCCGATCTGATGCGGAGGAGGAGGAGGAGGAGGAGGAGGAGGAGGAGGAGGAATCCCCAGGATGCAATAGCAACTTTCTCCACACGGTGGAGCTACAAATCTGTGATACCACCGGCTCCGACATGATGACTGGAAATGAACACCAAGGGATGGGAATGGAGTAAAAAATATCCAAATCATACATTTGTCGCCCAAAACTATAATATATTTTTATCATCATGAATTGAAATCTGTTCTATTTCTAACCATAAACTTACAGTTACAGGACAATTACACACTTTTTAAAAAATTGCTCAATTCAAGTTGCTTGTAATATATTTGCTCACCAGGGTGACCTGGTGTGGTATTAACAGGTCACCGGAGTTCATTCTCAATCTCTTCGCAGCCCTGCCATTGGTCCATCCCGCCTGCAGTTTCTTTTCGCCAGCATACGATTAGCCTTGAGTCCGAGACTGTCTTAGTGCAGCGGGCATGAGGTGGCCCAAGATTAGTGTTAAGTGGTTTGTGAAGACAGTCTTCAGATTGGAGCAGATTGAAGTTTAACAGAGGCAGAGCTGCTGTCTCTGCAAAATGAATCCCATTGGCTGATTTAAACCTGAGGAGGAGGAGCTGAACTAGCCCGAGGCCTTCTGGAACACGCGAGGGTCAAAGGTGCCCTCTTCCGGTAAAAACTCTAAGGTCTCTAGACGTCTGTGGATGCTTCTTTTACCCTTTTATTGTTCATAATAAGCATTCAGGTATGAAGTCTTCATTGCAGCATCGTTAACACGAAACACAGGAGATATAAAGTGTTAATTAGGACCTTTAGAGGGACTAGCCACTGGCTCCAGCTTTACATTCAACCCATCAATATGAGATCGATGTCATAATCTCATCTCGGTAGAGAGGTGAAAGCGTGTTCCCCAAAAAGTCAAACTAGAGAAGAAGAGGGAAAAAAGGGATGGGATACTTAGATCACAACAGAAAAAAATATCATTTTAAAAATCCTTAAATGCGAGAAACAATATCTTTCAAAACTCAAGACCAGATTCAGTGATGAAACCTGACGGAGCAGGATTGCTGTATTGCATGTCACACGGACTGTGAGGCTCAAACTACTGAGACGTAGAACAAAGATGAGGGTCTGATGGAGACTCTACTGGAGAGGCTCTACAGCAGTGAATAGGAAGCTGGATGAAAAGGATTTGGAGGGGTGACAAATCCAAGGGGGGGGGGGGGGGATTAGGTTTTTGTGTGTGTGCGTGTGTGTTTGCGAGGCACGCGCTTCATCCGTTTGTACTGAGACACGTAACCGTGTATAAACCTGCTTTTGATGATCCCCGAAAAACACGTTTCACAAGTTTGTCTGTGGTTGAACTGAAGCCTCAGTCTGCGCAGTAAAGTGCACGCATGTTAAAAGTACAGTTATCCCTTCTTCATATGTGTACATTTTATATGATTTTATGTTGTGTATTTTCATCGCTGCATTGCTGTGATCCACATGTTTAAAACCGGAGCGAATACTAATAACGTTCTGTGTGATATTTTATATATTCTGCGTATTAATCAGCACAATACAGCTGTGTGATAACTTTATACAAATACAAATACAAATCTTCATTTTGTACTCAAGTGGCACGAGTTATTTCAAACATTTCTTTCACTTTGCTTCAACGTTAGTCAGATTCATTGTGACACTTATTATCACAGTTTCTAAATCAGAGTTTAGTGATTGAGAAGCTGCCAGAGGTTTGCTATTCCCGGTAAAAGCCTAAAATAAACAAGGAGTGGGTTCCGTCGCGGTTGCAGGCTACAGGAACGCGCGTGATGTTTAGGGTCCAGTGCCAAATGATGTGGGCGCGAGTGAGCAAAGAGAACTTTCCGTCTCCGCGAATAGAATTCACATCCTTTGAATCGCGTGTTTCACGTCTCCCGTCGATCCAAGAGCAGAAATGTATGACATCATTGACAGTGACTGTTCGACATGTCGCAGCAGGAAGAGCGCAGGTGCAATTCTTAACGACGATATATGCTGCTTCCCATCTTGTCGTTGCCGGTCGTATGACATCGTGGGGCTTAGATGGACCAGAGCGGCGATGAATGTTCACAGTTCCACCTGTGCTTTTCCTGCACACACACACACACACACACACACACACACACACACACACACACACACACACACACACACACACACACACACACACACACACACACACACACACACACACACACGCGCGCGTATGCATGATCACTCAGAATCAAAAGGCCCATCTTAAGCTGCCGTTAATAAGCATGTTCCTCGTCACGTGTGCTCCGAGCAGCAGTTGCTTTCACTAATGCAGTCAACACGCCAATCATCTCTGTGTAATTATCTTCTCCGGGCCCCACGCAGAGGCTCGGCTTGGCATTGATTGGCCATTGACTTGCAGGATTTGCCCTTGTGGCAAATTGCTTTGCAAAAAAGTTGTCTCCAGTCTCCTCGCATTGATTTCCACGGGACAATGGGGGGGGTAAGTCAATAACAAATCTAAGGTTTTAGCACCACCAATTTAAACCGTGGCCGAGGCACATAAAGAAGTGTTTCATTCCAGTGTTTCTAGCTTCAATCTTTCAAGGACAGTTTTTGTTCCAGAATATTAGTCCGGAGAACGTCTGCTGAGGATCGATCGGGGCTGGCAGCTGAGTGCCGGACCGATCAGCAGACTGTGGTGCAGTCGCCGAGCTTGAAGTGGTTTGTGGGTAAATGCTGAGTTAAGTTTATCGAAACTTATTCAATTAAAAAAAATAAATCATTTGTGGAGCGCCTATGTGAGCCCATTCTTCTGGGTGTTGGAGGGAGGTTAGTGATGCTGGAATGGACTGTTTGCTAAACACCTCCCCCGAAGAGTGATTGTCCAATCACACCTTTAGCAACCGTAACTATGGGCACAGCATGTCAGTCACTCCCGAGTCTCTTCATGTTGAAACGGTGGACGTGGGGCTGTATGACAGAGGAGCTTGGAGGGTGGGGCTCTCTAGCCTTTACAAAACCAAAAACACAAGTACAATGAATGAAATATACTAAACTTAAATAATAAGAAAATAGAAATCTCAGGTTATCAGCTGTGTTTCATACTTTCCATTAATACTGAGACTGCTGCTTCTTTATTTCCATGCATCCGTTAACAGGTGAGGGGTGCTGACTCTTTACCTGGGACCTGTTAGCTTTCACATCTTTGAAACAGGTCAGCTGGAACCATTAAAGAGACCAAATCATGGCGCCAACGTGAGCCTGATCAGCTACAGAGCTGATCAAATCCGCTGGGGGAGGCCGTCATTTCAGCCGATTGTTGGCTGGAAATGAAAAGGACCCATTGTTTAAACAAGTCTGACTGAAGAGGAAGCGTCCATCCGATCGACTCAACACTTGGCGGGTGTGTTGCTCGGGACCAACGGAAGCACAGTGACAAGTATGAACGGTTGTCGAGGAAAGCAGCAACACCCGAAGCCAAGCAATCGGGCCGTTCCGAACGAGCGCGTTTTTTTGAACGGCCGCTGGTTCCTCAGGATTTTGAGGAGTAAAATTGCCACTGTCACTGTTGTCAACTGGATATGTGTCTTGTGAAAGGTTGACAGGTGTGGCAACAGAATAAGGGTTCACAAACGGTCAATTACTTTGTTCTTAATGCAGCTGTAAACATCAGTCAGTCACTTACATCACATTGAAAGCTGCTATTTTGTGGTTAGAGGATGGGGAGTGTGGGGGGGGGGGGTACCTGGCAGAATTTATGGACAGTAAAAGACCCTCTTTGTGATGTAACACAGACACACACACACACACTACCATGCATGTATGCACACACACACCCCAGCCCCCCCCCCCCCCCCCTCCCTTTGAATCCACGTGCACTGGCCTTAAGAGGAGTTCTGTTGCCGGGTATTGAAGAGGAGGGAGGCGGCGAGGCAGGTGCTGCCGCTGGGAAACACTGGACCACTTGTGGCTCTTTTGAGTGTCTCTCCACACTCGCCCATCCCTGTGGTCCCCCCACAACCTCCCCCACCCTCCCTCTCTCCCCCTGCACAGTCACTTCATCTCACAGAACAGGTGTGAGCGTGGTTCCTTACCTCCTGCCTGTCAATTCTCTCGCTCCTCTTCGTCGATGGCTGAACAAATCTGAATTCTGATTGGTTCATTTCCATGTCAACACGGTTTGAGCATCTATAGAGTCTTATTTCAGTTCCTAGACCGCATGGATATCTGCTCCTGAGGTTACATCGCTCATCCAGCCCGCCCGGCTTTCATGAGCGCTGCAGCTCGACTGTTTGGAAGATGAGACTCAACAAAGGAGAGGAAAGCCAAAACAAAATCATAAGGAACAGTCAGAGTCGTAGTTTTTTATCCCGTTGAATTGGATTCTCGCTCCGTCGACGTGAACATCACCTGCTCTGCAGAAGAGTCTCTTCCTCAAGGGTCATGGGCTCTGAAAGAGGCGAGGAACTACGAAGAAGTGATCAAACTCCGATTCAGCGCGTCAGCACAGCTCATCTGTTGGAGCTATTTATTTGATATTGTATTTTGTTATTTCATTTATAAGTAGTATTGTTTAATTATTGTAGATGTTTCATATGTTAAGATTATTTTTCTCTTTAATAGTAATTTGTTTGTTTCTATTATTTTTTGGGTAATTACTGTGGGCACCTGTTGCTATTTAAACAAGTAGAAAGGTAGGACCAGCATGCACCGGGGTGGGCGTATAGTTTTTACCAGCTACACAGGACAGGAGAGACAGCACGACAGGAGTTTGTTAATTAGTTTGTTTGCTTGTTTTATTTGCTTTATTTAATAAATACACCAAAATTGAATCCTGCTTGGACATTTGACTCTCTTCTGGCTGCGTAAAGATACCGACCACGGTGCATCAGTGGCGTTTGATTATTATTTGTTTAAGTTTGATTTAGCCGACAAATGGCCACTACATAAAGTAAAAACTACGCCCTTGGACTAAAGTAAAAGCTTAGCTCTTGGACTCAAAGGACCGATCCCACCACAGCCACAACTGGTTGGATCGTTTTTGGATTTCGTATGGATGATCAAAGAGGATTGTTTCATTCATCACTCTTGGATTCAATATCAGCGGGACAACTGCTTTGGACCGGATCAACACAGCGCTGAAACATCTCAGAAGAAACGGGTACGTGATACGACTGCCGTATAGGAAGACGGTGAAACGAGTGGAGTTTAAAAGTCTGTATTCACAGTGATGTACGTGCTTCTGGATGTTTAAGCCTGACTGCGTTGAATCGCTACAAATGGACATTGCGTAACACCCGCGCACCACTATCGGCGGCTTTCATTCATTAAAAAGCCCGACTTCAGTGTGTGTGTGTGGTGAATTGGAGGAGCGGCCTGTAAGCGCCTTTGCTGTTTGTTGCTGCACTTTACCTGCATTCACGTCCGACGGATTTGATTGATGTGTGACAAGCAGTTTGGAAGAAGTGTTCAAAATGTCTGACGTTCAGGCGACGGATGTTGAAAGGCCGTCAGCAGGAAGAGACATTAAAATGACTTCTAAAGGCTTGGAGTTCTACACGGAAATGTACCAGCAAAAGAGGACCGCACAATGCAAACAAGCCAAAAAGTGTTTGAGAAACATAAGTGATTTAATGACTTCCAATAAAAATGTAAATTCAGTGAATGCTGAGCTTTTTACATTCATCAAGTGTTACCAAGATGCAAATGACATGCATACATCTTTTGTGAGCTTACCTTTACCTCAAGATGAAGTTACAAGGCAAAATCTGTACTTCAAAGAAAAAATGACAATGTTCTATGACTTCACTGAAAGGGTAAAAGGCTGGCTGTCTGAAATGGGTTACCCATATGTGCAGCCATGTAAAGATTCTCTCGACCACCAAGGTGTTGCAGATGAAATAAACCCTGAAGATAGTGCTTCTAATGTGTTAAGTGTAAAGATGAACTCTGTAAAGACACATTCCCAGCTATCACGGATTTCATCAACATCATCTGCACGCATTAGAGCTGAGGCTGACAAGGCAGCTCTGATGGAGCGCGTTGCTGCTCTAAAAAGGAAACATCTAATCGAAGCTCAGGAGGAAAAGTTGGAGAGGGAAAAGGAAAAGTTGGAGAGGGAAAAGGAAAAGTTGAAGAAAGAAAAGGAACAATTGGAACTTGAAACGGAATTGGCAGCTACAAGTGCAAAGCTTCATGTCTTGGAAATAAATTCATCCCAGCGTGGCTCAAAATGTTCAGACGGAATGAACTCTTATGTTGAAAGGAACAAGTTCAAAGAAGCAAGACTATTAAATCCCCATGCCTACACCTTTGTTCCTGTTGAAAAGGATGTTATTTCTGTGTCTGATCCTATAATGCAACCACAGGTTGTTAGGCCTAAACAAAGGTCAAACACACAAATTGATGAGATGCTCGTAAAGACTGATTCTCCAGGTCAAACGACACAAACTGTGAATGAAAGTCAAGCAGGACTTGTGCAACCTCAACCCCATCAGAATGACATTGTAAATGTGATGCAGAGACAAAATGATATCGCTGCTCTGCTGGTCCAGCAAAATCTGTGCTCTGTCCTGCCTGTAAGAAACATTCCTGTGTTTGATGGAGACCCTCTTCAGTACAGGTCTTTTATCAGAGCTTTTGAAAATGGAGTGGAGGAGAAGACAACTAATTGGAGTGACTGTTTGCACTTTCTCGAACAATACACCAGGGGGCAGCCAAGAGACTTGGTGTGCAGTTGTCAACATCTACCTTCAGATCAGGGATACCACAGAGCCAAAAGTCTTCTCGCAGAGCACTTTGGAAACGAATACAAAATTGCATCTACGTATATGGAAAAGCTTCTCAGCTGGACGCCTGTTAAAAGTGAAGATCTTAAAGCATTGCAATCATTTTCCCTGTTTCTTCGAGGATGCTCAAATCTAACAGAGCAAATGATGCATATGAAGGAACTGGACCTACCATCTAATATGAGGAGCATCATCTTGAAACTTCCTTATAAGTTAAGGGAACGGTGGAGAAATGTTGCTTGTGATCTGCAAGAGCGACGTGGCCAGAGAGCACTGTTTGAGGATCTTGTTGCTTTCATTGAAAAACAAGTCAGAATTGCCTCAGATCCACTTTTTGGCAACATTCAGGACTCACAACCTACCAACTTGAAGGTCTCCAACGTTAGTTACTTGAAGCAAAGGAAAAAAGGAAGCAGCTTTGCCACCAATGTTACTGCAGTGAAAGAAGGAGTCATCACTCAGTACACAGGAAACAAGACGTCTTCCTCTCTTCACAACTGTCTGTTTTGTAAACAAAGTCGTCACTCATTGGATAAATGCTCACAGTTTAAAGTTAAAGGACATCGTGATAAAATTAACTTTATCAAAGAACAGGGTATTTGTTTTGGTTGCCTGAAAGTAGGCCACACAAGCAAAGACTGTAGGAGTCGCTTGGATTGCAATGTGTGTCACCAAAAGCACCCAGGAGTCCTTCACATAGAGTGGCAAGACAAAAGAACAACCTTTCAACAAGCCCAACAGTCTGTGAGCCCTCCAAGCGTCTCAACCACCATGTCTCAAACCTGCGGCCATATCGGGGCTGGTTATGAAGATAATTCCATCTTTTCTATTGTCGCAGTCAAAGTCAAGAGCCAGAGAGGTAACAAAACGGTGCAGACATATGCCTTCTTGGATCCAGGGAGTTCCGGCACATTCTGTACAGAGGACTTGGCAAGAAAACTGAACTTGAAGGGTAAAAGGACTAGTATTCTGCTGAGAACAATGAATCAAAAGAAGATCGTAAATGCACATATTCTGTCAGGCCTTGAAGTGTCTGGTATGAGCACAAACGATTTCATTGAGTTACCTGATGTTTTAACTCAAAGGAGCATGCCTGTTTCTGCACTCAACGTCCCACGGGAGGAGGATCTTGATCAATGGTCTTACCTCAAGGATGTTAAGCTCCACGACATTGACGCAGGTGTTGAGCTACTAATTGGAACTGATGCTCCAAAAGTGATGGAGCCTTGGGAGCTGATAAACAGCCAGGATGAAGGACCTTATGCGGTCAGAACCAGAGTTGGTTGGGTCATTAATGGTCCACTTCGCGGCGAGAGCAGTAGGAGTAAGAGTGGCTGCCCTGCTGTAACAGCCAACCGAATCTCTGTGGAACATCTGCAAGGAATGCTGGTTAAACAGTATAACCATGACTTTAATGAGAGATCATCAGAGGAGCAGATTGAAATGTCCAGAGAAGACATCAAGTTCATGAATGTTATGAGCAACACAACAGTATTAACTGGAGACCATTACTGTATTGACTTACCTTTCAGACAGGAAAATTCTGTCTTGCCTAACAATCGCTGTGTTGCAGAACAGCGCCTCCGAAGCCTGAAAAGAAAATTTGTCAAGAATGTTCCATTTAAGGAGGAATATACCGCATTCCTAAACAACATGATAACTCAAGGATATGCTGAGATGGTACCTGCTGATCAACTCGAACAAAGTGATGGAAAGGTGTGGTATATCCCTCATCATGGAGTCTATCATCCCAGAAAAGGCAAACTAAGAGTTGTTTTTGATTGTGGAGCAACTTTTAAAGGGACATCACTGAACTGCCAGCTGTTGCAGGGACCTGATCTCACTAACACTCTTATTGGAGTCCTCGTCCGATTTAGGCAAGAGCCCGTTGCAGTAATGGCCGACATCCAAGCCATGTTTCATCAAGTTCGTGTCTCAGAAAAGCACATCAACTTTCTCCGCTTCCTCTGGTGGTCTGATGGTGACACTGCGCAGTCTCCACTGGAGTATCGGATGAAAGTACATCTGTTTGGAGCTGTATCCTCACCAAGTTGTGCAAATTATGCTTTGAGGAGAACTGCAGATGATAATGTCCAACATTTCCCTCCAGAAGTGACAAATACAGTCAAACATAATTTTTATGTGGATGACTGCCTGAAATCCATGGCGTCAGAGGAGGAGGCACTGCAAATAATCAAAGATTTGAATGCGCTCTGTCATAAAGGAGGATTCAATCTTTCAAGATGGATCAGCAACAGCCGCACAGTGCTGCTGTCAATCGCTGAGGACAAAAGACCAAAAGAAATGGTGGAACTGGATTTGGATACAGACCAACTTCCAATGGAGCGAGCACTAGGACTAGAGTGGTGCATTGAAACTGACAAGTTCAAGTTCAGGACATCACTACAACAACAGCCAAACACCAGAAGAGGCATTTTGTCAGTGGTCAGCTCACTTTATGACCCTTTGGGATTTCTAGCCCCATTCAGCATGCCAGCCAAGCTGTTACTGCAGGAGCTTTGTAGGAGAAACTTGGGTTGGGATGACACTATTTCCCACTCTTTCGCTGAACAATGGTCTAATTGGCTTGAGGACCTGCAAAGGATGTCTGAGTTCAAAGTGGACCGCTGTATTAAGCCCAGAGACTTTGGAGAACCTGCTACAGCACAACTTCACCACTTTTCTGATGCCAGTCAAGTTGGCTATGGAACTGTGTCTTACGTGAGATTGGAAACTGATGATAAAGTACATGTTGCATTTCTCTTGGGAAAGGCCAGAGTTGCCCCACTAAAGCAGACCACAATTCCTCGACTGGAACTCACAGCCGCAGTTCTTGCAGTTCGTGTGGATAAAATGCTTCGGAAGGAGTTGCAACTCAAGCTGGAGAAGTCAGTCTTCTGGACGGACAGCACAACAGTCCTTAAGTATATCTCTAGTGAAACCAGACGATTCCACACTTTTGTGGCAAACAGAACCTCTTTCATCAGAGAAGCAGCAGATGTAGATCAGTGGAGATATGTGGGTTCCAAGGATAATCCAGCAGATGAAGCATCAAGAGGAATGAGAGCTGAGGATTTCCTGAAAGGCAGGAGATGGATAAGTGGACCTGAGTTTCTCTATCAGTCAAAGAAGGAGTGGCCTAAACTTGATGGGAATCTTGATGTGATTTCTGCAGATGACCCAGAGGTCAAAAGGGACTTAATGGTAAATGCTATCATCAAGGATTTGGAAAATGCCACCAACCACCTGATCTACTATTTTTCATCTTGGACTAGACTAAAAACATCTGTGGCTTGGTTTCTGAAGGTCAAGGAACGTCTCTTGTTATTGGGACAGAAGAGAAAGGAGTTTTGTGCTTCTGCAGGCCTCAGAAAGGACGATCTGAAGAATCGGGAGCATGAAGTGGAAAGAAAAGTTCAAAGCTTTAAAGCCACACTCAAAGGACAAAGAATAACACCTGAAGATCTTGCTAAGGCAGAGCAGTCAATCATTCAATATGTACAACGACACAAGTTCAAAGCTGAAATTGCCTCACTGAAAGGATGCTTTAAAAACATCCACAAAGAAAGTCCGCTGTACAAACTAGACCCAGTAATGGATGATGAAATTCTCAGAGTTGGTGGTCGGCTGAGTAAAGCAGCACTGCCAGCAGAATCCAAACATCCAGTTATTTTGTCCAAAGACCTGCATGTATCCACGCTGATTTTGCGCCATATCCATCATCAGCTGGGACATGCTGGAAGAAATCACATGCTGTCAAGGTCACGGCAAAAGTACTGGATCATCAATGCAAATTCCGCTGCCAGGAAAGTCATATCTGACTGTGTTGTTTGTAAACGCAACAGAGGAAAGCTTGGTGAACAGAAGATGGCAGACTTGCCGGAGGAGAGAGTGTTGCCTGATAAAGCTCCTTTTACAAATGTTGGAGTTGACTATTTTGGGCCCATCAATGTTAAAAGAGGAAGAAGTCTTCTGAAGAGATATGGAGTGCTTTTCACCTGTCTTACCAGTCGTGCTGTGCATTTGGAAGTGGCATATACACTAGACACAGACTCCTGTATAAATGCAGTACGAAGGTTCATCTGTAGACGAGGTGCAGTCTACACTATCAGGTCGGATAATGGCACAAACTTTGTTGGAGCCAACCGGGAGCTGAAGGAAAGTCTGGCTGTTCTGAATCATGACAAAATTCAAAGGGCTTTGGTCCAGGATGGCATAAAATGGAACTTTAACACCCCAGCAGCTTCCCATCAAGGCGGCATCTGGGAGCGCCTGATTCGTTCAGTGAAAGGTGTTCTCACCTCAGTTCTGCAACAGCAAATTCTGGACGATGAAGGGCTCCAGACTATTTTCTGTGAGGTTGAAGCAATTCTAAATGACAGACCCATCACAAAAGTCTCAGATGACCCAGATGACCTTGAAGCTCTCACACCAAACCACATTCTAATGTTAAAAGGCAAACCAATCATGCCACCAGGACTATTCATTCAAAGTGATCTGTACATCAAGAAAAGGTGGAAGCAAGTACAGTACATGGCTGAACTCTTCTGGAAGAGATGGATCTCTGAGTACCTGCCTATAATGCAAGAGAGACAAAAGTGGACAAGGCCAAGAAGAAGCCTCACTGCTGGAGACATTGTCCTTGTTGCGGACTCTACAGCTCCAAGAGGATCTTGGATGATGGGAAAAGTTTTGGAGGCAAGACCAGATACAAAGGGGCTGGTGCGGTCTGTGCGACTTCAAACCAGGACCAGCATTCTGGAGAGGCCGGTGACGAAGCTCTGTCTGCTTTTGGAAGCAGCAGACTAAACATCATGGACTGATGTTTTCTCGACCTCTATTTTCTCTCTCTCTAATCTTTCTTTTTGTTGTAGGAGTCAAGAAGAAGATTAACTTTAGGTCATGTTTATTATAGGAATAGCTCGTTTGAGAATAATAATTGTGATATTATGCACAATTAGGGGCCGGAATGTTGGAGCTATTTATTTGATATTGTATTTTGTTATTTCATTTATAAGTAGTATTGTTTAATTATTGTAGATGTTTCATATGTTAAGATTATTTTTCTCTTTAATAGTAATTTGTTTGTTTCTATTATTTTTTGGGTAATTACTGTGGGCACCTGTTGCTATTTAAACAAGTAGAAAGGTAGGACCAGCATGCACCGGGGTGGGCGTATAGTTTTTACCAGCTACACAGGACAGGAGAGACAGCACGACAGGAGTTTGTTAATTAGTTTGTTTGCTTGTTTTATTTGCTTTATTTAATAAATACACCAAAATTGAATCCTGCTTGGACATTTGACTCTCTTCTGGCTGCGTAAAGATACCGACCACGGTGCATCAGTGGCGTTTGATTATTATTTGTTTAAGTTTGATTTAGCCGACAAATGGCCACTACATCATCTTTCCACAGACGGACGGCTCTGTCAACCTCTGTCTTTTTCCACCAAAGGTGCTGTTTGACATTTAAACATCAGCAAATCAATATCACAACCATTTCGTGTACTTAGGGTAGGCCTTTTAAAAAAAATCTAATTTATATTTAATTGCCGACCTTCATACAATTACTGTAAACACACAAGGCCCGCTAACAATGACCTATCCGCCAATTATACCGTATTTGCTTGTGCATAAATAATGCAATGTTAAAGGAGTAGTGTGACATTTTGGGGAAATGTCACACTACTCCTCTAAGCAAACAGAGGAACATCACTTTGTCTTGCTGTGTATCTTTACACCTGAGCAGTGAACTGTTCAGTGTGTTGAAGCTGATGAGCTGTGTGTGTCGTGAGTCTGTACAGAGCATCCGGCGGCGTCGCTTGTCTCTCAAAACAACTGAATGTCACTCAACATCGCCGCGTGAGAAAACACACGGCGCGGGTCGATGATCATTTGTGTGAGCAAGTGACATGAAATCTGTGCTGACAATTTCTACTCGGTGAGCCAGGAAAGCCAAGATGAAACAAATTGAGAAGCTGGTGTTCAACCACCCCACAGCTGTGCCTTAGAGGGTCAAGCAAACACAGGACATTCACCCAGGAGACCGCTGTCTGTGTCCCGTGTGAAAGCAACAGTAAGCGTTGACTTCACACCTGTAATTTAAAGTCGCTGCGCCTGTTCTGCGACGTCTTCGTGAGTGTATGTTAATCAGATTTGATTGAAAGTACAACAGGCAAAATTGAGGGGATTCGGCAACTGCCGGCGTGACGTCCAACAGTCCGGACCTGGAGCCCGGCGAGGAGCCTCTCACTCCCAGAGCGGCCTTGAATCAAACGCACTCTCATCTCCAGCGACCAGGCAGCAATCTATTTCTCATTCTCTTCTCATTGTTGACACACTGTCACTGCGGGGCCTAGCTGCCTAGCAACAGAATCCGGGCAGACGTTTTTTCCAATCGACTGTCGTAAGCTCCGCCCCTCTCCGTCCCCAGAGGAGCGATTGAAAGGTCAAGCTTCGCTCCTCGCCTTGTCTGACAGCGCGCAGATTGGTAGGGGCCCCATGGATTGGTATTACGGGAAAAAATAATTTCTTTTTTTGGGGTCACAAACTGGATGATAGTATTGTATTTTTGCCCATCTTTCATGAAATGTGTGAATAACTGTCGAAACGGTTTTACAGTGGAGCCGACGGGAGAACCCACGTGAGAGATCGGGCAGGTTTTATAGACTGCACGATGTTTTATGCTCCCTGATTAACTGTCATTATAAATTACATGTGCTGTGTTTAACATTGTGCCTCGTTAAAGATACATCGATAAATGAATCATGCTCTCCTGCCTCACGTTGGTGACACAAACCGATCATCGATGCTGATGGTGTGTAAAGGTCCTTACAGCATGTGTTCCCTCTTAAAAAGCATTGGCCGCAACACAATACAACCAGTTTGATTAATGCCTGCACAGCTGGTGATAGCTCAGCTGCCAATTAAACAGTTTTCAAATGATAAAGCCTAAAACACGTATTCCAAAGACATCATAAAGGTGAATCTTATGCTTGAAGTACGGCTCTGCGCTCGGCACAAAGCGGGAATTGTTTTCATGAATGTCTTCATTCTCAATGTGAGGCACCGGCTGCACAGGCGTCTACAATTAAGTGATTAGCCGCCGGCATAGAGCAGGATCATGTAGAGTGAACTAGTCAAAAACAACAACAACAATTAGCCGTTTATTCCCGTATCAGAAGGCATGTGCATTCAGCTGAAGGAGCTCTGTGATTGTACGATGGAGGATGAGATGCGTCTGCATCTCCAACCAAGTGCTCGCTGCTGAATTGATGAGGTTTGAGTTGTGGACAATCATTTGTGTGCACATCACCAATTTAATCAAATCCCTCTCCCCTGAAGAAACTATTTAGAAACATCACATCCACAAACATCCATTTCAGTCAGTGACAGCAGTAAATAGCCTGTACCAAGCAGTGTGAATACATATCAGGTCAGACACAGCTCGCCATCAAACACCGTAGCGTTCTCACTGGCCTCCATGCTGCTGAGGACCATTTTAAATGATCTTTATTCGGAGTCATTCCATCCAGTGAGAGTTGTTTCTCTGGTTGCACAACATTCAGGTCTTGAAGGTTTGATGCATTTCAAGCAGTTGGTCTTGCTGGCACGATGAAGAAAGACTCCACTTTAAGTCATGATGATGACTTTAGTTTAGCCGCGTGCGAGTCAAATAGTTTAAGGATGTGATAGAACATGTGCAGCGGCTTTCTTGCTGGTTTAGCGTTCTTGCTGCAGGTGGAACATTTTCTTGGTGTCGCAACGGAAGAACAAAGATCAGTGTCATGAAAAAGACTCACTCAAAGCCACTTCTGTCCCCCTCTCCGTCTCTAGATCCACATCTCCGCCCTGATCAACAACGTCTCACATGACAATCGGACGAAGAACAAGGCGGACAGGCAAACCTCCAGAGCTCAGTCCCCTGGATGTATCATGGAAGAGAACTGAAGAACCCGTCTCTCATTAAGATTCCTCAGAGTCGCCCTTCGACAATGCATTCGCCTTCCGAGTGGCCGCACTCGGAGTGCAGATGGGCTCCTCTGTTCTCACGTCAGAATATTCTAATGTGTCGTCAAAGTGGCAGCTCCTCTCTGGCACGGATGGAACACACAAGGCCGAGCCAAACACCGGAGCAGGAAGTCTGTCTGAGGGATAATATTAGCGTTTTGATACGGGAACCGATTCAGACAAGACTTTATTGATGGTGCAGTGACTGTGGACCTTTGTGCCACCGGCATGAAACAGCAGCGCAGGGGGTGTGGAGGCATGCAGCGCGGGTTCCTGTCTCTGATTCAAGCAGAGCACTGTGACGAGTCTCTTAAATCCTAGTTCTGTTTAAACACACACACCGGCTTATCGGGACCTGAATTCCTCTCTGGTTCGAGATTGTAAAGAAGTATATTTCCCCTGAAATGGAATTGCTTCTTTAATTCAACAAAACACACAAAATGAGGAACAAGTCCCAACAGTGCTGGGCTGTGCACCGATTTGGCACGAGGCCAAAGTTGGAAGTGCAGGTCATGTGACACCCCGGGATCCAAGAGTTACTGACGCTGTACACGTCAATTACACAACGTAACAAAGGGGGATAGTTCTGACATTTAAACATGTTCAGTATTTCTAAAATGAGGACAGCGTGCAGATGAACATGCAGCTGAACCTGTTAGAAAGCCACGCGGCAAAAAATAATAAAACGCTGCTGTGCTCATTAGCCTCCACACGCCTCCCACCTTCTGCACATCGTGTTCGCTACATTGTTCCCAGCGAGACTCAGATGACTGTATCATCACACAAGGCAGACTGCTATTATGCTGCTAAAGTCAATATGTTGGTGTTGTCAATGGATCAAATGACTATTTGTAATGTGAAAGTGGTCGCTGGTAGAGAAACCCAAACAATTATCATCAAACTCTCCAGCAGGCGGCTTTGTTTTTACAGCAGAAACATCACAACAGGCACAGTTTACCTCTAGCCGGTAGGAACAGTGATTATTTAGCTACATTTCCAGACATTTCCTTCACGACTTCAAAGAGAGCAATTATTGGACTTGTGTTCATCAGGCGACCAGAAAGAGGCTCCAAAAGAATGCCAATGTTGCTCCACATCTGCTGGATGTGTAAACAGCTGTGTTGACTCGCTGTGTGAACTCTATCAGGTGATAATATGTCGGCGTGGTGTTGACAGCTCGTTGCGCTGCACCCTGGTGGCCAAACAAACCCATTAATGAAGGTTTAAAGTTCTGAAACTATATTTCATGGAATAATGGACGATCCATATTTGTTGATGTTGGATATTTATCGTTGGATATTCTGATGAAAATGTGCAGCGAGTCAAACGATTTGCAACGAAATGACAAAGAGTGAATTTGGGACCACCGGGGGAGTTATCTTCTTCTGGCACATTAATATTATGATGAAGCCAATTCATGCGCATTTACATTAAAAATGAATGCATGATGAAGAGGAACCAGGACAGCTTGTCAGGTGTATGATCTGTTGAATTAGTTTTCAGTGGAATGAATGAGTTTGATGTTTGTATATTGTTAAACAATGTTAATTGGTGAGCTTTAGAGGTGCTGGAAGGCAGATTCCTTCTTCCATTCTTTATGCTAAGCTATGCTAACTGTAACGGACACATTTGAAAGGCATCAATCCTCTCAGCTAACATTTGGCCAATAACCACATTTCCCAAAATGTTGTATAGGATTTCTGTACCTGGTAATATGAGTAAACTCATTTCCTTCTGCGGAGGGTCTGAGCGCTTCAGCCGCACTTCAAAGTCAGCAGAGAGCAGCACGGCCATTTCCATCTCCTGCTCTTTGCTTGGAAAGCGGAGTCACCTTTCAGAGAACCAGGCCGTCAGTCGCGAGGCCGTCAGGCCTCACACCTGTCGTCTGACGCAGAAGTGCGAGCGCCGTGTTAACACGCCCGGCCCTCTGGCTGTCCAATCACCGGTCTGATCGCGACATCTGACCCAGTGGTCGCAGCTGCACGGCGTTTTGGGCACCGCCACGCCTGTCGCGCCTTTAGATGATCCCCGCTTGTTCCCAATGGAATCTGCTGGCAAAAGCCACTCGACTTTCTATTTGTGAGAGTACACGTGCAAGTGCGAATGAACTTTCCTGGTGAGAATGTGGCCTGAGAAGATAAGAGTTACTCAACAGTGGGAGAAAAAGAAGTAAAAAAGAGAAAGAAGCTGCAGACTCCTGTTTGCAGGAACACAAGAAATCATTTCAGGGAGAAAAATGTGGATTGAATTTATGAGAAGAATACACATGTGCTACAGCTGTCTTCCCCCAGAGGACATCGTGATTTATTTCCCCCACAAAGATGCGGTTAACACCCAGAAAACTTGATGAGAAAAACAACTTTATTTCAGCTTTGCAATGGATGACTGTAATGAGAAAGCACGAGGTGCTGACTGATTTCTCTTTTCCAACAGGAATAATCTGTGGCGGAAATGATGCTGCCAGCGCTCCAGCCCGGCTGGAATGGAAAATGTGGGAGTAATTTGGCTTTTGTTGGAAAAGTGAGATCTATAGTTGAGTTGCTGTACTATTGTACTTATACTGTGAGGGAATTGGTGTCCGTGTTGTGTTCGTCTTCCTGAGACGTACAGCTCCTCCTTACAGGACGACTGCGCCGCCAAAGGCCCAAAATTAACACATTTGATCCATTTCTTTTACAAACTAATGCCATTGTGGTGCTCAAAGCACCAATACACTGTGTATATATATATGTATATATATATATATATATATGTATATATATATATATATATATATGTATATATATGTATATATATGTATATATATATATATGTTTATGTGCCAGACTAGCAGCTAGTTTCTCCCAGTCCAGTCTTCATGCTGAGCTAGGAGGAGATACCGCCCCCCCCCCATATCTGTCCTGTAAATATAAAGCTGGAACCAGCAGTCGGTTAGCTTAGCTTAGCATAAAGACTAGACTGGGAGAAACCACTATAGCTGGCTAGTTCGGCACATAATCCCCCAGAAAAAACTATTGTTATTCTTCAGTTTCCAAAAGGATAGAAAGTTAATTCGTGACCTTTGGAGGTGACAGCATCAGTGTCTCCGGAAGAACAAAACAACACACACACACACACTAATTCCCTGTCACAACTCGGCTGCAAAGACTTTTCCATTAGAGGCCAAATTACTCCAAGTGTTCCAATTTAGCCTCGCTGGAGCTCCGGCAGCGTAAGAGACATCAGTCAGCAGCGAGACAACCCGCCTCATGCTGCATCACTACAGCGAGCGATTTTAATATCAAGTTCTCATTGAGGATTCCTGGCAGTGTGTTTTGTTATTTTCTAGTATTGTGGTCAGCCTAAGTCAGCATTAGTGCTCACTCACTCACAGATTTTAACAAATGTGTGAACTAAATGAGAAATAAGAGTTTTGTGCGCGTAGAAAAAGTCTGATCTTCCATTTAACTCGAAAGTGCTGTATGTATGTTTGGTGTAACTCAGCAAGAAGGTGAATAATAAGGTGGAGAGAGAAACCTCAGATGGGTACAGGAGTTAAGACACACACACACACACACATATAAATGACACAGACTCCAGATGATTCACATTTAATGCCCTGGGCTTTATTGTCTTATTTTAGTGAGAGTTTCGTCACATTTTTTTGTTTTTTAGTCTTTTCAGCCTCCAGGTGGGACAAGTAAACCTCAAGGATATATCCTGCCATTGGACTGGGCATTCAGATTGTGACAAAGACGAGAAGCACTACTAAGTAATGCTGCCTTTGTGCCTAACTCTTCACAGAAGAGAGTACATAGAATTCCCCAAAGGAAGGCACCCAATACTTGTGGTTTTTTTGGCCTTGCAGCCGTCTGGAGATTATTTTTTTTCAAAGAAAAAAGAAAGTAAAGAAAAAGGGGGAAGAGAGGGGAGATAACTGACATTCTGTTTTTGTTTTTTTTACCGCCACCCCTCCGCCCCCTGATTTTTTGTTAATAAAACTGGAATGATGAAACACGTACAGCGATTACTGCCCATTCACCTCCCTCGTCACCGATGCATGAACAAGTCACGAACGAACAAAAGAATGAAGTCTTTCAATGAACGAAAAGCTTACAATCAAGTTTACCACAAGAAAAGAAAAATACAAAAATAACTGAATTTTTGTTTTACAAAAATGTTCGTGGGATAAAACGGATATTTAGGGGACTCCGCTTGCATGAAAAAAAATGAAGAACAACCCCTTTAAAAACAAACGATACAAAAGCAGCATTAATATTTATCAAAATCATGACCAAAAAAAAAAAAACATCACAAAAAATAGTGCTTTAATCAGAAGCAGCAGAGGCTTCTGGGAAGAGACTTCACCCCCGTGTTGTTACTTGTGTTTGGGACAATGTTAATGGAAGCTCCCACGAAGAGGGGAGCACTGCCTCCTCTTCATCCTCCTCTTCCTCCTCCTATGTGTGTCACCATCGATTTTCACATGATCCACAGAGAGAAGCACAGGGACCCAAAATAAACGTGTGTGTGTGAGTGTGTGGGGGACCTGCTTTGTGTTCACACTATACAAAAATACCCAGGAGTCCGTAGCTACCTAACATTTACTACAGCACAGGAACCAACAAAGGTACAGTGTACAAATAAAAAACAAAAACAAAGCAGAAACAAAAGGAACTGTAAACACAGCACAATAAATAGATAAAAACAGCAGGCTCCGCACCATGCACATGTGATAAAACTCTTCTCTATACAACTCACACATCTCTCACACGCGCCACAAGTCACTTGGCTTTACTTTTTTTTCTTTTCTTTGCCTCCTTTAAAAGTTGGACTCCCAAGTGCAAAACATCACAAATGGACAGTTCTGTATTCAAGTAATATATATACAAGGGGGATATTACAAATATGTAGATACTGTACAGATACTAATTTTGCCATATTCATAATTTACAGATGTCAATATTTTACTTTAAACAAAAAAAAAGCGCTTTTAAAAAGTATGCGAATCGTCCGTCAGAGTCCTACTGTCCCTTTTGCATTCCCGATGCTCCGATGCACAGCACCGAGAGGGGACTCTGCACCGCTCCGCTACTACGTCACCTCCATGGCCACTGTGTTGTCCGCTATACTGTTCAGTGCTGGCTTGTCTTCGTCGTGATTATCCCTGTGGGGGAGAGAGGAGCGCCGAGATTAAAGCGGATGTTTTTTTTGTCTCTCTAACTGTCCTAGATCTCAGCCAACAGATCTCTACTGACGGAACATGCTGCGAGCTCTTCTTTCAGGCTCATTCATGTGGGTTCTCAGTTCTCTCTGGCAGACATTTAGATCCAAGATCCAACTGAACACCTAAACCACGGACTGTATGTCGATGCAAAGGCTTAACTGTTGCTCATCCACAAAACAAACATTACACAAAAAGGTAATCTGATCGTCAACAAGATTAAGTTACAATAAAGTTATCTTCTCTGCATATTTCTTTAAAAGTGTGTGTTTTCTGCTGTGTCTGGAACATGAAGGCGTTGTTAGAGACGATGCCGTAAGGAACCATCGTCTGATCGCCCACTTCTGTGCGGAGGCTTTAAGTCTGTGCAGCTTTGGTTTCCAGTGTAAACTATTAACGTCTGTTTGTGCTGCGTCAGCAGGAAGTCATTCAAATCAAAGATCTCTTTTGTCATTTCCTCACCGTGAGCCCATGTCCATGGACGATGCTCCAGAGACTTTGGGCATCTGCAGGTTGGTGGTGGCCGACAGCTTTAAGGCAGAAGGTGGCACGTTGCCGAGGGTCCGGGGAATGTGGCGTCCGGCCAGGCTGGCGGCCGACGGCACGCTCAGACAGATGTTGTTCCCGATGAGGACCTGAGTGGTGGCGGTGGCGGCGCTGCATCCCAGGATCCCCAGCGCTGCTGCTGCGTGGGCGCTGGAGGTGAGGGAGGTGGGGACGGCGTTGGCGGGCGAAGGGGTGGCCGAGTTGGAGGAGGGCTGGAGGAAAGCGGGAGCCGTGGAGGTGGTGGTGGTGTGCGTCGACTGGTTGGTCTGGTGGAGGGCCGCGGTGCTGCTGGAGAGATGCAAGCCTTTGAAAACACCTGGACAGAGAGAAGATGAAAACCATGAAACCACAGCAAGCTGCACGTTCATATGAACCTTTTTCTTTGGCGACACTGGTTCCACAGCACAGCACACAAAGACGGATTGTTTCATTTAAAGGATTTTTAGAGACTACCGAAAAAAAGAAATACGTTTCATGTGAGCACTTTCTTTCCCTTTCTTTCAGTACAGACAGACTGAAGATCTTCCTTCTCCACGGAGCACCACGACAAAAGCAAACACTCGTGCGGTGCGATTACTAAAATGAGCGACACTCACCTGAACCCGTCAGGACCCCGTTGACTCCACCTGCCAGCACCAGCTCCTCTTTGGACTTGAAGGCCAGCAGCTGGTCGGTGGTGACGAGTGCCGACGCAGCGAACTGGGCGCTGGCCTGGTCCAACGTCTTGGACGCGAGTGCCTAAACGGACACCAGGGAGAAAGCATGAGGGCCCCGTGCCAAAAGACCTGACCTGTATGAAAACGGCTGAAACCACAGAGTCAGCACTTATGCTGCCAGACAGGAAATGAGCCGGTGGATTAATACCGCTGGTGGGAATGAGGATGTTTCCCATTTCCTAGGGGTGAACTGTAAATGACTTCCATATTGGGAGAACTCTGGCTCATAAAAGCACGTGCGAGGAGTCCACAACACGATACAAACAGCTGACCTCTCGTACGACTGACCTGTGTGTTGGTAGTTGCTGCAGGGTTGTTGGCTTGTAGCTGCTGTTGGCTCTGCTCCTGCTGCTGTTTCTGCATGACGGCCAGCTGCTCCCGGTGCTGCTGGTACTGCTCTGCCGTGAACACTGTGGACAGGGAGGTGAAGACGCACCGGTCAAAAACATGGACTGTGCGGTTCAGTCGCTCTGAGACGCACGCTGACAACAGACCCAACAGGTAGGGTATCATATTTGGAGGGATTCTATACAGCCAATGCAAGGACTTGTATTAAAGCTAACAGCGGCTTATTCTTTGTGCAAATATGAATCTTTTTATCAAGCATTTACGTTTGGTCAGAAGGAAGATAAACCTCTGAAACATAGACTAAAACAGTCGTAAAGCTGGCAGCCTTTTAAGACAGGACCACCTCTATTTAATGACGTAAGAAACTTTAGGACCTGAAACAGCGCTCCTTATCAACATGCTCCCAGGATGCTTGTCAAAAAAAAAAAGAAAAAAAAAAAAAGAAAAAAAAAAAAAAAAAAAGAACGCAGCCACTGACACAAATTGATTTTCTTTTGTGCGTACACAAAAGCGACACCTCAGTGGGCTTTCAGGCAGAGACTCGAGGGTCTAGTAGATGTGGGCGTGTTGCAGAATAACTCAAGAGCTAGAAGTCCAGTTTGAAGGCTCGTCAAACACAAAGTCACAGACACACAGCGGGTAACACTCCTGAGGCCTGACTGTTCAGCTTTCACCCAGATCTGCCCGGTGATACGAGGTATTCTACCTGACTGCACAAATAATCCGTCATAATCCCCCTGGGGATAAATAAAGTACATATCTATCTATTTATTAATTGTTTAATATGCATGCTCCAATCGCATATCAAATCAAGAGCTTATTAAGTAACAGCCAACCTTATATGAAGTCTTATTTTAATGCATATATTTGTACTAGGGCTGGGCGATATGGCCTAAAAAAAAAATCTCCGATTTTTTTACAAAAAATCCGATTCACGATTTAAATCGATTTTTTCCCCCACAAATTTTTGCAGATGACAGAAGCTGTTGAAAACATTTTTTTATTTTATTTTGTGATGATTTTCCCTCGTAGGTTGATAAAAATAAAGTGCAAACAAAACCTGAACATTGTAGAAAGGTGCCTGTAGTATACAAAAAGTATTTGGTCACTCTTTTGTTTCCCTGAATCATTTAAATATAAAATTAAATTAAACATAACATTAAATGGCATTAAATAGTAGCCTTCCATTGTAAACAACTGTGCAAATGTAACTTTTTACACTAAGCTTTTCTAACTGAATACACTGATACAAACACAGCATGAAATAAAATGTATGTGACCCTTTAACATTCACATTTTCAAAAGTGCAACATCTGATCTAACATCAACATAACATATTTTGCACAGTAAATAAGTGCATGTAAACAAAATCAAGTGCATTCACAACATAACCAACAGTATTAAACAGTAGTGCATGTTTTTTCTAAATATTTTTTGCCAGGAAGACGGCATCGCTTGTGCTCCCGCGGTCCTGCTCCCTGCTCAGGGCGCAACGCTTCTCCCACTCGGCGGCATGCCTCTGTTTGAGGTGCTGCATTAAATTTGTTGTGCTGCTTGATTTTGTAGCAATAGCTTTTAGACAGACCTTACATCGTGGTGCTGTTTGTTCGGTGTCAGATGACATGAACCCGAACCATTTCCAGACCACCGAAGACACATTCTTCCCTCTCTTAAGAACGAGAGCTTCACTGCTGGCCGCCATTGTTTTCGTTTGTAAACAATGCGCGCGCACTCAACTACGGGAACCCAACGGGGGGGAGGAGTGGGGGCGATTTTCTCGATTTTCAATAAAACACATCGCCTTAAAGCACACATTCGAATTAATCGATTAAATCGATTTATCGCCCAGCCCTAATTTGTACATTAGCAGGAATGTAACAGCATGGAAGTGCTCCGTTCATGTAAATATGAAAGCACAGTAAAAATATGTTGTCCCTATAATGGTGATGAATAATGGTGTTGTCAATATTGACCAAAAATAAATGAGATTATCCTTTTGGCCGTAATTGTGCAGCCCTAATAGTGGCACATTTTTCATGTGAAGATTGTATTTCACGATCAGCAACAGCAAGAACTCGGAGGCTCAAGCCATAAACTAACGAGGACAGAACTACAAAATGTGCACATCTGCACAATATGAGGTTTTAAAATGGGATCAGTATCATGACTGGGTATTAAACCTCAGTAAACTGTTTAAAATTCAAAATAAGGTGTGTAAAAAAGCACTTGTTCACAGCAGACGTTTTGACTACGAGCCAGTGTTTTGTTAACATGGAGGACCAAACAGAAGCATGAAAGAACAGCCTGTGTTTCAACTAAAGGAGGAAATTACATTATTATATATGTGCCGAGATTAGATTTGTCTAGAAAAACACCAAAACAGAGCAACGCCCACTCATACCTCGGTGCTGTGGGCACACTCTACAACTACTATGTTTTAACCTCATTCCACTTTAACGACCAAAATAACCCTCAAGGTGGCAACCATTTCATTCTTTCACAAAATACAGGCACCAATCACAAAATAAGATATTCCTTACACACGTATTTTAAAACTGGGCCACTACTTTCACTACGTTTAAGGTTAGCAGTATGTTTAAATAATAACATTGTTCTGCACACTGCAGTTACAAAGTAAAAAAAAGCTTTACAGCAACAGAAACATACCACAAATTATTCTTTAGATTCCACAACATGTAACTTTCATTCTTGCAAAATCCAACTGACAGAAACAAAAAAAGACGGTGAAATGACCCGGAAGTACTAAGTGGCAACTGTTGTCTCTTCCTAAGTCCTTCCTCTCCTTCTCATCTTTCCTCGACCCTATATGTTCAAGGAATGTAGGAAATAACACGGGGCGTATTGTTGGACTAAATCATATCCCTTATTTGTTTGATTTTCTATCATTGAGCCAGCCCAACCAGTCCAGACTCAGTCCAGCAAGTCTCATGAATCTATTCATACCATTTCTAATGGACTCCCCCACATGAGAAAGGAATGAATGCATGTTGATGTGGAGAGAGGGGTTTGAGTGATTCACCAGCAACATCTACCTTTGAGGTGTCTCATCAGAACGTGTCACACAAGAGCAGCGGCAGCAGCGAGCCTCAGCTACACAACACTGAGCTGGCTTTCATGTCCAACTTTTTCATAAAATTTAAATTAAAAACAGCACCTCACATCATTTTATGCATAGAGAGTTTTTCCAATTACAGCCCTCCCCATGCACACCACGCAGGCTACAGAGAGGATCCTCTAATTGTTACAGCGGGCAGCATTGCCTGTCACAGCTTCTGGTTGAGCTCTAAACAATCAGGGAGCTAAAAATGAAGCAATCCGATTGGTTCATAGCCGTTGATATAACACCCACAGACGCTATATGTAGTCCAAGCAGGAACACAGCAACACTGCCTCCAGCAACACGATTTAGGAACTATCTGATGCTGTCTCGACACGAAACAGATTAAGCGGCCACACACACACACACACACACGTGTGAAACCTCTCCTGAGCCATCGGCAACCAAAACTCAGGGAGCAGAGACAGTGGAGCAACATAGTTGCCACGCCACACACCTCCACAAATAAAAGGCAAGCCTATCATCCGGCTGACGCTGGACAGCTTTTACCCCCAGAAGTCACTGCCAGAATCACTAACCTTGTAAAATGACAGCTTATCAAAACTGTATTAAATTGGCTCCTTGTGATGCCAAGACACCTTTTGCTTGCAACGCAATACTGCAACAAATCCATCTGTTCCACCAATGAAAATATTTAGCCGTACACTTTTAAGACGTACAAAGCCAAAGATGCAAAAGAACACGCTGAGCAGCATGACGGAGGAGACGGCTGACTCACCGTGGACAGGCGTGGCGGCCGGGCCGGTGCGGTTCTGGGAGCTGGCTCCTCCAGACAGGGTCCGGGTTAGTCCTGACACAGTCCGGCTAAAATCCCTAAATCCTCTGCGAGACAAGTCTCCTCCACCCAAGGGGTGATGGGATAGCGTCCGTGGTCTGAAGTGCCTCCAGCGGCAACATTTAATGTTCAAAAGAATCTGGCTGAGGTCCATAGGTGTTGGCGATGACGACGACGACAAGGGTGATGAAGAGGAGGGGAGGCGGGGGGAGCTGGTTGGGGCCGAGGTATTGGTTTCTGAGGTACTGGCGTTGGCGTTGCGGAGCGGAGACCTTGGAAGTGGCGAGGCGAGCGGTTCGGGCTCCGGGTCCGAGTCCAGCTTGATGCTGTCTAGATCTGTGTGAGCTCGGTCCAACAAGATCCTGAAAGAAAACAAAAACACATCAGAACAAATCCCCATTGCTGAGCTTTTGAGTCATACAATGGAAAACCATGCTGTGGTGATTATCAGTACATTACAACATCCTTAGGTTATGACTGAGGTCTTGGACGAGAGTGGCCATCCAATAGAACATTCGTGTAATTAGGATGTCCAGTGAGCCGGAACAGACTATAGCTGGCTATTGCACAAAAGACAACAGGACAAAAACATGCAGCTCTGCCACGAGTACACAGCAGAACACTTATAAAACTGAAGAGTCAAAGTTTAGTCGCGCAGCTGTAACGCTTAAAATCCAGAAAAACAGAGACAGCGTTTCTATTTTACAGCTCCAAAAAACAGCTGTAAAATGTTCTTTTGTCCTTTTATTTTGGCTCGAGGCTGGTACCAACATTGCACAGGCAAATAAACATAGCAAGCTCCATGTTCTCCAACATGATCAAGGATTGCTATCATAAGAGCACATCGTGTAGAAGAAGACTTTTTAAAATTCAGAGCTAGACGGGTCCCTCGGGCGATGAGGTTGATCGCAGACAGAAACAGAACATCTAATCTCGTGGCGGACGCCTGTGAAACAGATATGGCCTAACCCAGTCGGTCTCCTCCTAACACCTGGCCCCGTGGACGCCGCTGGCTAACTCCTCCGGTCGGTGTGCTTCATTCAATCGTCCCGTGTAATTACCGAGGAGATACGAGACAAAGCTTGCGGCACATTTTGCAGGTTTTAAACTCGGCGGAAGCCAAGTTCTCCGATTCGTCTCGAGGTTCGCAGTGACGGGTGAATCCCAAAATGGGAGTGTCATGTTCATCATTCCACCAGCCAGCTTGATATTCATAATAGAATGTGCCCGCCAAGTGATCGCTGGGAAGCTGCCAAAGAGCCGGTATGGTAAACAACCTCAGCAGCTACAGCCAACACTTGGCTCATTTCCCTCTCTGCATTGGTGCTGGCAGCATTCCTACACACATTTCATTTAATATGTTCCCAGACTTCATTTTCTTCACTGAGTTTGTAGGTTTTCATGCATATGAATGCATGAAGTATGTGCTGTGTGAACATTTCACACTTGCGCTTTACATCGCCAGAAGATCTACCGGATTAAAAGCTTTCCGATGTAGTCAAATTACCACGACTTGGAAAGAATCCTCTTGAATCCAAACATCACGGATGAAATCTCTGAAAAACCTAAAACGGACTGAACTCACCTGCCCCCTCTGCCCACGCGTCGCCGTGCCAGACCTATGCAGCGCCGCGGCATGTTCAGCGAGGTGAGACAGTAGCGGAAGCGCGGGTCTCCGAGCCCACCCTTCGACGGGCTGACCCAGGGCCAGTTGCCACTCTGGTCCGGACGAGACTGAAGGAAGGTGAAGAGGAGAAGCAGAACGAGAGAAAAGGAAGTCACATTAAATTAAGAACAGAGAAAGATAGAACAGAGAACAGGCGAGGCTTTATTATTGCATTGTTTTGTCAAGCAGGGTGTGGAAGACTAACAGCCAGACTGGCCGGCCTGGCTAATGGCTCTATAAATAGAAGCAGGGGAGTCACAGGAGGGCACTCACAGCGTAGTACTGACAGCCGGCCTTCCTCCTGAACGCATAGCAGCCATCTGGGTCATTCTCCTCTTCTGCCTCGGAGGAACCTGAATGGATCTGTACAATACAAACAACGGAAATAGATGAGACAACTTGGACCACACCTTTCTGTACACCGGTCAGCAAATTACGAGCCGACCGGGAAATCTAGTTGCTTAAGAACAGTCAACATTGGCTGTCTATGTTTAATATAAGCATCCGCATGAAAGCTACAGAGAAAAGACTGATGGCATCACGTTACCTGTGAGAAGGGTTCCTCGTCTGAGCTGGGGAAGTCGTACTGGTTGAGGTCCTTGGGATTGAACACAGAGGGCCCTGAATGTTGAGGCGCCGACAGAGGAGGGATCTTGGGCTTCTTTTCATATTTCCTTTTGGTTCGTACCGCCTCCGTCTTCTCCGGCTGTGAGGAGTGGAGGGAAACCGGGCTTAATGCTTATACTACAGTCTGCGTAATTTAGAAAAGGCATTTCAAGATGCAAAGCAACACCGTCGGCGGCAGTCCAGCGTTGGTGGTCTACGCACGAGCGGAGAGCGTGTGGAAGCGGGCGCGAGTAAAGGAGGCATTGATATGCAGATGGCAGCATGTGCCAGATGCCGCTGCCGAGCCAGATGGCTGCCCCCCCCCCCTCTCAATCCACCCCGTGCCACCGTTCACCCCAACTTCCCCACTGGGACGACCCCTCCCTGTCTGAACAGACTCCAACTCCACTAGGATTAGTCAGATCCCATTCAGCCCTGAGACGTAGCGGACAAAGCAAACAGAGAGGCAGGGACTCTCCGGCGCACGACTGCTGTGTAAAATCAGCGGAAGACGTGGGGGTTAGTGTGGTGAGGGGGGGGGGGGGGGGGCGGGGTTAAACCGAAAAATGAGCGTCTGTAAACAAAAGGGAAAAGTCAACCAGCTGGTGGGGCACAAGGAAGCGGAAAAAAGGGGGGAATAGTTGCCTCCCTGCAGGGGAGGGGAAGGGTTGTTGGACACTGGAGCTTATGAAGTTATAAAGAGAAGAGGTGACACGGAGTTCACAACACTGCCGGGTAATGAAGTGCTACATTGTCCGAGCATATGGCAACTTAGCCTTACATTAAATGTTGTGGGTTTGAAGGAGTCAGCACTTTAAGTACGTACCCTACCGCCTCAATGACATCACTGTGATTACCAGTGTGCGCCAAAGAGTGAAACACAACAGTTCCATGCTCCCAAACAGGCAATGACTTTCAGGAATGTATACCAGGTTGCCATTTTAAAGCATGCACCTTTTTACC
The DNA here is from genome assembly GCF_949748355.1 of Melanostigma gelatinosum. Lineage (NCBI taxonomy): Eukaryota > Metazoa > Chordata > Actinopteri > Perciformes > Zoarcidae > Melanostigma > Melanostigma gelatinosum. The sequence continues at coordinate 18,838,678 of NC_136653.1, forward strand.
AATGAAAATGTCAGGATCTCTTTTGAGTCCGTGTTGCATGTACAGCGCACCGCTTCAGCCATCAACAACGTGTGAATAGACTCAAGTGAACAAAGTCAATAACATTTTCTCGCTCATCAAGCGCGGCAAAGGACGGAAATCGTTTATTTCCATCTTGTTCCCGACGGTATCAGGAGGAAGCCAGTGTGCTGTGAATGTAGACGGCCTTACTTTCTTGTAGTCCTTCATATCCGAGTGGTCCTGGTGTCTGTACTGGTTACTGCTGGACGGGGGGATGATGGGGATGGTGTAGACGGGCTTCACCAAAGCCCGCTGTGCAAGTGCCTCTGCCATCACCTCGCTGCCGAAGTCGGGCATTCCATTCCTGACGGAAAGAGAGCAAAGGGTAGAGGCGGTCAGGGGGCAGATTCTCAAACCAACCGCAGAAAGGATTCAGGGATTCTTTTTTGGTTAAATTGAACCACTTCAGAGGAACAGGTCCCAGAAGTCCCAGTACAGCCAGCACTAATTAAAATACTTAAAAATGGACTCATGCATTACAAACAGAGCAATTGATTCAGAGGAATGGCTAAGTCTTACTTCAGACCAGCAAATTAAAAGGCATTATTGAAGTGCTTTTGGAAAGTGTTCTTGTTGTAAATTCATTATCCTAGTTCTGTCAAAGTAAACACTAAACAACGACTTTATTCATCCCAAAAACAACCGAGACTGATCAGTAATAAAAAGAGAATCGCAGCTGTTTCCCAACCAACATGTCAGTTATTTATTGACATTTACTGCACTAAGTTTCGCACTGCAGTAGTCCTGCTAATTATTGCATATTTGAAAACACCATACAGCCGTGGCCAACAGACAAAAGAACCTCAACTTCAGCAAAACACAGTGCAGACTCCACACGCTATGCAGCACACCTGGGTCACGCTACATGATATCATGAAGTGGGCCAGAGAAACCACCTATTGAGAGTGGAGTGGTCCAATCTAGGAGTGAACACTGGCAGCGATGCGCAGGCTGGAACCAGACCGGGATAACCAGAGGAAATTGAAATGTCACTACAAATCAAAAGCACTTCAAGGAGAAGGCTCCAATTTAAGCTCACACTGACAGCTGCTTTCAGAGCAAATTCATTCCATCCACACGTCATGTTTGGATGGATCGCAAAGGCTCAACGGGGGGAAACAAAAGAACAATTCAAAGAGGAGCTCGGCAAAGAAAAAGATAAACGAACACAGCAAATACAAACAATCTAGCGTGCTTCGCAACAGACTGGGAAAAGAATTCTAGCAGCCGCAGAGAAGTCAATGAGCTAATCTGCTCCTGACATGACTGAATAAAACAGCGAGCTCAAAATTCATAATGCATGCAAAACAGCGTACATGACTGTGGCCCCAATTAACACGAGCAGTGAGGCCTGACTCTACAGAATATATTTGGGGGGGGGGGGGGGGGGGGGGGACTTGACACTATCAATCTCCTAATGGCCTCTACTTGGGATTTGGACTTGGCGAGTAAACAAAAGCCTGATCAAACATGAAGGTTAACCACATAAGCCATCCAAAACACCGCACGTAGTAAAGGGCTGACATCGTCACCTTTTCAGGCTTTCGGGAGATAAACAATTAGTGTCGAAGCCTTTTCAGAACAGATCACAAAACACTGCTGGAGAGAACCAGAGCCCGGCAGCACATTATCCCCAAAAAACATATCTGTTCATGAACATGTGCCATCTTATACACACAATGCATTTAGCATACTCCTGCACCAGAAATCCCGGTGAAAAAGCCTCCCAATAGCAGCTACTCGCCTAACGAGCGAGTTGATGCGGTGCAGACAACCCTAACAGCCACTGCCGAACTCTCTCCGGGGGCCAATTTCCCCCGCTGCTCGTCCTTACCTCTTCTCCACGATCTCCAGTGTGAGGTGCAGCAGTTCCCTCTTGCTCTTTTCCCTCCTCTTGATCATCTCCAGGATGGTGACAGCTCGGCTCAGGTCCCTGCGCAGCTTCAGCATCTTCTCATACGATGCCTCGTCGTTCTTTCGATTCTGGAAATGGAACAGCGATGATTCACACATAAAGCCAGGATGTGCTCCCATTTATACCACAACTTTTTTTTCCAGACACAAAGTTACAGAGGCTGTCAATTGTTTTTTTAAACTCAGGAGGTACAGCTCTTTGGTGATAATTGTCCCACAATGGATAAAAACAGCACTGCCCTTTTAAATAAAAGAACAGTTTACAACTACCAGGCCAGCTAGAAGCCATCATTTGCATGCAAACGTCACAGCCACAGATTCCTACCTTCCTGGTCTGCATCTTCTCCGTCCGTCGGCGGAAGGCCACATAGGGGTCGCTGGTGCTAGAGCCGTCCCTCTTCTCCTGCTTGACGTTGGGGATGAAGGAGCTACCCTTGCTGGTTTTCCTCTTGCGGCTCCAGTAGTCAAACACCTCCTTGATCAGCTCGTCGTCGTCCTTCAGCAGCAGTTTGGCCTGCTGGAGACTGACGAGCTGCGGAGCAACAAAGGACAGACCCCGAGTCAGTGGCCACAACAAAACACGGAGAGAAACCATGGGGCTTTTAACATGCTGCAGTCATTTCAAACAGCCAAAAAACACAACAAAAAGTGGCGTTTTTGGCATTCAGCAGTGTGGTGGAGTCTTGTTGCCTTCAGGCACATGTCATAAACTCATACTTCTAAGTTTGACAGTATGGATTTAAGCAGCCCAGTCATTCGTCAGCGATGACAACAACTTAACGCAGTAGCTTGGAGTAGAAAACACAGTACCCTTCCTTAACTGTTAAAGAAACCCAAGGACTCATGCAATGACCGATCAAGTTACTAAATGACAGGGTAAGAACCAGTATTTAATAAAGCACAGCCTAACTCAGTAGGCTTATCTATTATGTGGAAGAGTAAAGCCAGAGATGTGTTTGTGCCAATACTAAGCAAACCAGTATTTCTCCCCACACAGTACCTGCTGTCCGCTGCCTTTCTCCAGTCGGTCGATCATTTCTTCAAACTGCAGGGCTGTGATTTCCATTTTCTTCTTCAGCTTATTCACAAACGTCTCATCCTCGGAATCTAGGTCGTAGTCCGGCTGCTCTGTGTCCAAACTGAAAGCTGTGAGACGGAGAAGAAGAGTTGGTCACTGAGGAGACGGACACAGACGCATTCACTCACAGGCATCGCCAGGAACAGGACTGAACAGGACGCTTCATCGCTTCAGTAAACACTGCTTGAGCCGGCTGCACTGTGCATGAACTTCAAGACGTATTATTAAATCATGATGACATATTGATGGATACTAAACATATTTCGTAACTCAGCGGAGAAGAAAAAAGCCACAGTATGCAGTATGTGTTGGATTTGACGTCAGATTAGGAACCTTAAGTGTTTCAACAGCAAATATGATCTACCAAAGTCTGGAAAACACAAGCCATGGAGTATGAAATGCAGATGCTTTTGTCTTAAACTACTGCCAAACTTTGTTAAAGACATCAAACACTAATTCATGATGACAAAGCAGTAAAGCACTGTGCTAGTGTTTGGTTCTGTGCCTTCAGCAACTCAATGAAGCAGTGCTTCAGGACAAACACCAGCATCCAGGCTGGGAACTTAACCAACCACTTAGTAAATATTTCCCGTATGATATTCATTTTTCACACACCGTCATACCGGTGCATAGCCGAAACAACTGCTGTCACTCTTCAACAGGCAGCTAAGTATATTGTTCGCCGCTTAGAGCGCAACAGTCGGCGCTAGTTGTCTTAACTGTATTGACAGGGACCCCTAATCATGGTTATAACAACAATTAATAACCAACAACTAACGCTCTTTAACAGGGAAAAACACCACGACACAACAGTTTGTGACAAATAAACAATGTGTAACACTAATAATTGTATATTTATAAAATTACACCGCCGAACGGCATGCTGGGTATAGCTCGCTAGCCAGCCCGGTAGCACAACAGTCTTAACAGCTGGGAGAGGTTTTGTTGCCGCTGGTCAACACGAGCAACTTACTCCATCACCTCAGCAGAAAACACGAGTTGGAATACCAAGAGTGTGACGACGGCCGTCGGATTCGAGGCCGTCAACCGGTAACGTTAGTGCGAGTGAAACAGTGAAGCCAAAGGGTCAGACATCGCTTGAAGAGGCATTTGCTCAAGGCACTGCATATGACAAGAAAAGCATACAAATTTTTGGTCATACCACCCAGCACTAATCTCAAGCCGTAGCCTGGAACATAGTGGTCTAGTAAAATGCAGGAAGTGGCAGTCTGTTGTAATCCTTTCTGGACAGAAAACACATGGGTTGACTGCAGTGTCCCCATCTTGGCGCCAACGTAATAATCACATTAACTTCAAACCCTGAAGCATTTGGAAAGGTATGCAGCATTCCTTCACACCGCCCCATATTTAATCTGTTAGATAACAGAAACACTGAGCTGAAAACTTCCCTCAGGTTCACTTTGCTAATTCAAACACAGTGCACCTAACGGCTGCAGTACACAGCAAAGCAAACAAAATGCCTTTTCTCTCCTCCAGATATAATCAAGTCATTGTAGGAACCAAAAAACAAACCAGGTTTTCAAAGACCGCAAACACAGCACAGAGGGATGTGTGACAGCACTTCATTTCACCGGTGCAAACCTGTCAAATTCAATTTTGAATGGAGCGTAGCGTCAGTGAAATTCCTCCTGCAGTCTCAACCGATAACCTACTGACCCCTAATTTGTATCACCCATGCAGAGCGCCGCCAATGCTTTTAAACATTTTCTGAATCCACACATCTGCTGCGAGACCCTCTGGGGACGACAACCATCTCAATGTAACACACAGCGCGTGTCAAGACAGATGTGCCTTCCCCACGTGAAGTCTGCAACACCGCTGTGTGCGATTTCCCACATGTGGTTGTGATATTTAGTGTCCACATATAACCTGCTGCATGACAAATGTTTTTAGCACATGATCTGACATAAATGAGGCCTGCGTATTCAGCAGAAAATCCGGACTGACATTCACAATAACAACGAACAGCTCCACAAAACCCCAAACTTATACAAATCTCTCTCAATCAGCGGCGTAAACCCGCATCAGACACACCCGGCATCATCCGAACGGCAACATCACCACGTGCTGACAGACCACTAACACAGCTAAGAGGATAATCCTGTTTGCGAGCGGGCCGCTACTCACGCTGTATGTGAATAAGCTGCTTTGGCATCTTGAACTCCCCGGGGTAGAGGGACTCGTAGTGTGTGATGTTGCGCTCTGCCTCGGGGACGGGGATGACCATGTTGTCTCGCTTCTCGCCGTATACCTGCTGCGCTGAGATGGCCCGCTGGAGATGGTGCTCCTGGAAGAGAGAGAGAAAACAGCTGTTTACAATAGACTGTCTTCAATCTAAGGAGCTCTGCAGAAGTTAAACTGTCGTCTTGAGTTAGTTGTGTGCCGTTCTTTTTCTCCCAGACGTGATCACACGAACAAAGCAAAGTGAATATCACATTTAGGCCCAAACTGCTTTTCATACATAATCAAATATTCGATGCATCCTAACATAAGTATGGTGGTGTGTAACTGGAATAGAAATGAGCAAGATTGATTTAGCTGGTGAAAAAATACAGCGTTTATGACATTTTTTATTTGTTTCTAGATAAAGTGAATACAGGAACTTTCAGACAGGATTAACAACCACAAAACCAGCAGATTTTCCAAGTTACCAATATCAACATACGGGATTGAGCAGCACAGGCTTAGAGGGTTAATTAACGTGGCTTGTGGCAGAGGATCTTGAGGTCACAAGCCTCAGCACAATCACAAATGACAGCTCACAAGAGGAGCGATTACAATCTCAAACTCTCATTACACTCGCTGGATAATTTATTAGCACAATATGTTCCAGAGGCGATGGTGAAATAGTTGTACAATGTGTAAAAAATAGAAAAACAACATTTCCCCTTTTTTTGGAGCTGTTTTTTTTGTAATGGGAATTATAGCTTGCCCATTACAATGAGTACAAAACATGCTGGCAATTATCCCAAAAACGCATTTCCAAAACAGGATCGGGCTGTCACAGTCACGTAGCAGCCTAAATCCTTTTCAGTTCCTTTTGCTGATCATCTTCCAATGTTTCCTGCCTTTTTCTAGCTGATTTTTCAACTGTATCTCTCATTTGTCTTGGCTTGTCTAGCAGAACATACTATTTGTCATAACATCACAGTTCTCAACGCCGTACCTCAGGAGAAATGAGTCACCGGTAGAAGAATGGTGTAGGATTCGGGGTGCTGAACACAACACGCTGAGATACAAGGAGCAAGTGCACCGGTGTGTCAATCCAATAAGAGTACAAAGAGGTGAGATTCAGTCGGAGTAGTAGTACTTCAAAGCATGCGCTCTCTGGAAAACACGTCATTCTGAGCCCTGCACGGGTAACCCTACTATCACAACAGTGACTCACTGTTTTCGTTTTGCGGCGACTCACAGCGAGAGCCGGTCACAAAGTTAAGACAGAATGTGCAACAGCATCTTCTGGGACGGATTTCTTTTCTGAGTCACGGGATCAAATATTTCTCCAGCGGCAAATCTGGAACTTTAACTTGGCAGCTCTGCAGGAACTCATCAGGCACAGAATGTTTTCACAGTACAGTCGCTTAAAAAATGGATTGGCTAGAATATAAGTGAAGAAGTACTTTCAGCATCACAAATATTGCAGCTTATTACAAATGTATGCCGACTCTGTAGTGAAGTCTCTTTGCAGGCCTTCTCTCGGCGGTTGATGCAACAGATGGCCCATCCTGCTCCAACAAGGATTTTAACAGGGCGCCTACTCATTTTACACATTACACACTTGTTTCACAGTTTTTTTGGGGAGGATTTTGAGATGTGGGTCAGTATTCAAAGACATCGCAATTGTGGCCAAAACCACGGATGTGAGCGGCTAATTGTTATTACATGAAAACCGTTGGACACACTTCCGCACTTTGGTGGGCGTTTAAGTGGTTAGGGCCTTAAGTGGGATGCAAAGCCAGGGGGAGCTCTGAGTGGAGTAACAGGAGAACCATATCAGAGCTGTGAGCTGGCATGAAGGGACACAGCATGTGTCCAGAGCCAAACCATCTGCCCCTGGTAAACGTATCAACAAGCCATTCACTGTGCACGCTCTACAACCAATACACAAAGAAAACAGCTTATTGCGTTGGCCACACCATTGTCAAGTTATCCTTAAAGTGAAAGTGATCGCACGAGAGGATTCAGGGAACATCCATCACACACTGCCTACTCGTTAGTGGCTCTAGAACGACGTTGGGATGTGAACTTACACGTGCCACAAACAACTTGCCATCTATTCACAGATCCCTGGTAATTTGTCACCACGGAAAGCTGAAGAGCTCCTCAAACCACGGCTGAATTTGGCATGTTCACACAAGCAGATCACAAGTTTTGTGCTGTATTTGGCTTTGATTGTTGCAGTGTGTGCAGACAATCCAGCCAAGCTTGATGAAACTTTTTTTTCCCCGCACAGCCTTATTCACTGCCCATAAATACACAATAACCTGCACTGAGCCACCAGTGTGGTGTGATGCTACAGTTAACAACTCTTTACTTAGCCAGTCGAATCCGCTTGGTCTGAAACAGCAGAAGCTGTGGTTTCTCCGTCCCCAGAACTCGGCTTCGCTCAACTTTAAATGTGGCAAAACACACTGTCTAGCATTCTTGCTGTTCCCCAAGCGCTTAGTTGCCGTTTAACAGCTGAGAACACATAAAAACCTATTATATTTGGAGCATACTGCCAGTCTTAACCAATGATTGCAAGCAAAAGCTACACTGAAGGGAGTCGTGTCTTGAAATAGAAAAACATTTAACATTTTATTGACACGTACATATAATAGTTGTGTGTTGGTATAGAAGAGCTGTTGATAAAGACAGTTATAAGTAGAAATGGAAATGTGGACATCTAAATAATACCTCTGATTTTGCTTAATTACATTGTGCAGTAAAACACGGAGACATGCAACCATTCACACTTTCATTTTAAATCTCCAATTCACCTAACCTCAAACTGTGGGAAGGAAACCAGAGCATCCAGAGGAAACTAACCGTATTTCTAAAAGTCCAAATGTAAAATACGTTTCTTCATAAATATTGTACGCACCATTACTCAGCGCCACTAGTTACAGGGCTCCGATGACAAGCAGACGCTGGCAAACACAAGGACGTCGCTTCAAGGAGTCGTCAGCCGATGTGACCTGACCTCATGTACACTTTATGAACCAGCGCTTAACCAACGCGGCGCTGGGTCTGTTCTCCCGAGTAACTTGTCAAACACATCCTCAACAAGCGCCCCCACTGTCTGACATGCTGATGAAACCTGAGCTTTGAGAGTTAGAGAAGCGGCATTAAAAGTGAGCGAGAGGAACCAATTAAACCTGAGCCCGACCCCGAGTTGCCTTCGCACGCGTCTGTAGAGGATATCTAGCGTGGCTCCGCTGAGCTGCCTCAGACTCCAAGATATCCTGATCTTTTGCAGCTGTGATCCTCACAACCAAAAGGTTCACAGCCTGGGATTTCCTCTGCCGAAGAATTGGGTGAGCAGGGATAACGGGGCTTTTGAGAATGGCACATGGGAAAAGGGAACTGGGTATTTATAGGACCTCTTGCAACTGTCTGTTTTAATCAGAGTTTAAAGTTCACATATCACGACTGAACGTTTGTATCAGAAGCACCGAGTCGACTGTATTCTGTATAATAAATACGTAAAGAGGCAAGAGTTGGAGGACACGTGAAGAGAAAACCCAACTGGATGATAATGATGGCTGTTAACGGCAGACAGCGGGCACGAATGCTGAAACCCCTCAGTCAGAGTCAGCCTAGCTCCTACCTGCTCTGCTTCTCACCCCAGGAAATATCAAAACCTACAGTTCTCTTGTTCTTTCCACACAAAAGGATCTGGGACTGCGGAGACTTCAGAGTGCTGCTTTCTGCCATGGCCACAGATATAAAGAGAGAGAGACAAATGAAAATCTATTTTTTCTTTCACAGCACCACGCGTTCCTTTACATTAAATGTTCAAGAAAAATATGACTACTTGAACAAAAGCGTGGCCTCCAGCAGGTGTTTTCAGCAACCAGAGGAAGGAGAGGAAGACTTGAGCAAGGCATACACCCCCACCTAACATCCATTAAAGCACAGCGATGGATGCAATGAAACAAACATGGCCTCTAATAAACCACCACAAAACACCAGAATTATCTAAGAAGCAAAGCATGCAACACCGCAGTTTGGTGCAGAAGAGCCATACAACTGCAGAGAGGGTGTGTTCCTTCAAAAGCTTGTGTGGTCATTGTGACACGTTCTTTTTATTTTCAGTACCGAGACAAATTAATTATCTACGGCACCTCAACACGTACGCACACTTTTCCCTCGTTATCAAAGAATATGGCGAGAGAATCTGAGCGAAACAGGATTCATCTTCTCCGTGTTTTCTAATCTTTACTCGCAATTTATTATGCAAACGACGTACTTCTTTATGAGCTCCCTTGTTTGTTTCTTCTTGTGCAAACGATGAGACTTTAATGAGTCGGCCATTGTCTATTTGACCCTTGTGAACAGGATTTGATTCATCTCCATATCCAACCATCAGTGCAAATGTAACAACCACAGACTCCCTGATTAGGCGATGGGACACAACGTTCCTGCTGGCCACCGTCATGAATTTAATCTGCTGCTTCTACATGGCACTGAAAACGCACGGCCTTAAAAACACAGCACGTCCACATGTGACGTCTGTTGAAAGCCATAGGGGAGCACAGCAGGACAGTTGTTTTATGCTGCGCAGGACACACATTACTAATGAATGAAGTGCAATGTTTCCAGTTCCGTTGCAACTACTAATCGCGCACAAATTATGCTTTTAGAGGTTAATTATTTCTGTCAGGTTTGATGCTGTGAATACTGATGAGGCAGACATACAAACTTATTTTTGGTGATTCAAATGAGCCAAAACAAAGATCAGCTTATCGCTCATAAAACTGCCCCGATATGGACAACCTGGGTTACAAAAACATATTGCTTCCTGTGTGTGCGTCTCTCAATGCCAGCCCGTCATCAAGATAATTATGCGTGTTTCCTCGCTTCTTAAATCAAAAAATATTCTCAGGTCAGCATGTGGTCAGTCTGCCAAGCTCGGCACAGCGAGACTCCATTGTTGCCTGACAGGATGTGGGTCAGGGAGCTCAGCCACGCACAGCCTCGTCGTAAAACTGTCCTCTTTACCTCTACCGTCACTCTGTTATGTAATGCCGCTGTGTGTGTGTGTACAGTAGGTGGGGAGGAGGGCCCGCAGGGGGGGCAGGATTTCTGCTGACTCTGCGGGGGGCCCGTGTGTGCGCTTTCCTAGTGTTTGTGTCTGCTGAGGCATCTCGGCGGCATAGAGGGCTCTCCTACTGATACACTAGACGTTAATGAGTTCTGTCCAACTGTAACATGCTATTGAGTAACGACAACATGCATCTATAAATAATGTAACAAATCTAAAAGCAGATCAGGTAAAAGGTGTAGACGTTAGCGTGCGACCGCGTGCTCTGCAGAATAAGTCACAGAGTTTGACCCATGCTGAGAATTCAATATTGCTATATCTGAGCTGCAGCCAACTTGACAAGCTGTGTTTTAAATGGGTTGTACATGTATGACGTACATGATAGTCTGTCTCATTTCTATAGTTAAACGTGAGTAAATAACCTGCTATGCACAGGTGTAAACAAGCTGGGATAAAGTAGCACAAGAGGGTCCACAAGCTCAAATAACATAAATATTACCCAAAACAAATACCTGATAAGTGAGTAAACTATGGCTCTTAATGACAATCCAAACATCCATATGGTCTTAGTTCTAAACAACATCCTGCACGACAACTTCACAGCAATGTGTAAACATGCTAAGATAAATTCACTACACTCACAACTGTTTACGACCCACACACTTGATCTGTAATGGTGCCTTTGAAGTCTGTTTTCATTAATAAATACACTTTAAATGTGGCCACAGTCAATACAGGTGTCACGCTGAAAAAGCAGGAATGCAGCAGTCTCTAGGATAACACTACCATGCATGTCAAAACGCATTATGCTCCCATGACACTGTTCAGTCCTGCAGGATATGCAAGATATTTCCACCCCTTCTCTCTCTCTCTGCAGACAGTGTGTAGCACACATGGCAGAGCGGAGCTGTCAACACGCAACACCTAGCTGTCAAACCGGGCTTTGGGGTGGTGGGGGGGCTCACTGTCTCCCCCTGGCACTCACTCGCGGAAAGTACACCACGTACCGAGGCCTCTACTCCCGCTTTGCCTTTTTTAACCAAAGAGAAAGTCAACAAAATGGTGGAACAGATGCAAGTCACGTGACTCGGCTTTGTGCCTTTCGGGCCGCGATTTCACGCCAAACGAGCAGACACAACACGGCTCGCGAGTTAAATATCGCACCGCCGCGACCTCGCGACGACCACCGCGGCGGAGCGGGCTCGTAATATGCAGTATTTCGTCGAGATCCGTCGTGTGCGCGAGAAAAAAAAAGAAAAAAAAAAAGAGACAGAAATGGCGGCCATTTTGCACAAGCTTGCGCAGGCAACATAGTGGCGCCCCATCATATGCGAATACACGGGCCAAAGAGATCCGCCATCAGTCGGGCAGCAATGGAAAAAAAAAAAAACATACCGATTCCTCCTCTTTTTCCATCCCAGTCGGCATCTGCGGCACCGCCCGGTTGATCGAGGCATATTCGTGCAGGTCTGGCAAATCCTCGCAGCGGAAGACGGGTAGAGGCTTACTAGCATCCAGCGCCCGAGCCCGAAACGACAATTTACTCATTTTATTTTTTATAATAAAAGATGGAGCATGAATCTATTCGATCTGCTAGAAATAACAGCAGGTCTGCTTCGAGTTCTCATGGATGAATCTGTGACGGTCTCCAGGAGTCAGCCGGTCGATTGAGGTCCGTAGCAGCGCGAACAGAGCCGGGCAGGCCCGGGTCTCGGTCGCTCTCTGTCGGTCTCTTTTTTTCGTAGGCTCCGCTGTTCCTCCCCGGTTCAATACGCCATGGCCAACATGGCGGACATTACAAACTCATGCAGCTCCTCCAGCTCGCTCCAAGCGGCCCAACCCCCTCGATCACACAAACCAGCCATTCCCACGCAGTTTCGCACGCGTGCGCGCTCGCGAGACCCTTGGGGTAGTGGGTAAGGAGGGAGGGAGGACCGACGGTGGGGGCGAGGTGCTGGATGCTGATGAAGGGATGTGAACTTCGGGATGTTCTCATTTTTGGATGATGCTGACGTACTCAAAACATAATTTGTTATCTATGTAAAAAAATGTTAAAAATAACTGCAGACGTGTCTGTCACAGGACAAAGATAAAAAAAGCTCATATTTCAGGTAAAAACACATTCATAAAAGGTTTTCCGACTGTTTTTTAACACACAATTTATAACTTCTGTCGAGCTTTTTAGAATTAATGTGCAACCAAAAATAGGACACCTGTTCTGCTTCAGATTCAATTATTTGGCAAACAGCGCCACCCTGTGGAATAACCACTAACATGCAATTAGAAGTTAACTTTTTTATCTGTTTATGCCTCAAGATTTATAAACCGAGTCAAAACATTCCCAACCCCACAACTGTGCCATCAATATACATTTTTAACACATACATAAATGCACCTTTAAACAATGTAATTAAATAGTTGGGCAATAAATACAAATTTAGTGACTTTCGTGAGTATATGTGATGTTTGATTATGACAAATTTAAAGTTGTTTACATTTTGAGTTCATTTCTTTGAGCTATCCCTTGAGCAGTCGTCCATGCTGACGGAAAATTACGACACGCTTACTAAAATTGATAAAACGATGCTTTGCAAGATGCAAAAACACACTCAAGCACTCTATACATAAAATCACTGATGCTCTCTCGACAACGATCCTGGCCATAAACAGCATGCTACGATGTTATTGTTTTCAAATGGTCCTTATGTTGATGTTATGACCACAACAAGCGCAGGATAGATCCTTGAATTTACCCCTTCTCAAGCAGGAGAAATCTGTCATTTAAGTGTTGCGTCATCCCAGTCTTCTTCTTTGTAAAGTAGTCTTCTTCTGCTGCCGTAGCCTCTTCGATGAGACATGTAAGCAACCTCCAAAGCTAATTTGTGAATCGCTCAAGGCGACGTGTTGTGGCAGAAATGTTTAACACCACAATCTAAGTCAACAAAATGAGAAGAAAATTTGTTTTTTGTCTGCAAACAGCTACTGAACATCTTAACACAAGGTTGAATGTTTGATTTAAATGTGGCCCAAAAAGAGGGGCTAAGTATGAATTCGGGACACACTCTTGATATTTGGTTTCTCAGCATATGGTACGCCAAAGAGTTACACACACACACACGGGCAATAACTGCCACTTCAATAGAACAGTTCAGAGCTGCATGCTTCAGATAATAGGCCTAATTATTAAGTATATTCATTAAGAACTGATATGGAAGCTCACTCATGCCAAACCTCCTCCTTGCGGACCAAGAGCAAGCCTCATTAAAGATGTTTCAGTGTGCAGACATATTTAAGGTGGACCCTGATCTTTACTTTGTTAGGGTACGAGATATGTAAATAATACTTGATATAGTCATATCAACACAGAAGGAGAGAGACAAGAAATGCAAAATAACCTGTAGGCGTTGGTGAGATATCCTGCAGGCATGAGTGCGTCATACAGATGTGGAAGACCGACGTGATCATCATCCATTTGGGAGGCTCACAGCTGCAGACCATAATGGAGACCTGTGAAACAGAGTCACAATAAAAACTGTGAAACACGTGATTAACAGGGTCTAATTACATGATTAATGAGATTTATTAGCCACAGAGATGCACAGTGGGTCAGCAAATTATTGCCACGTTCTTAATTTTCTTCTCTGCTGGGCATTCATTATATTCATAAACTGAAATATTTGGGATCGCTGGTCAGAAAATATGGAGCAGGATTTGACGATTACCTACAACACACACACGAGCGTTCTCACGTGCACACATGTTCTTTAGTCAATTCAAACGATGGTATGAATTTACTCCAGGGAGCCTTTAAGCCTGTCTTTAATAATCACAAGAGTCCACATCAGTACAAATCTATATATCGAAGAGTACAGAGACACGACACAGAAAAGAGTCAGAAATGGTCTCAGCGTATTATGTGGACCATGAAACGCTACGAAGCCGATTACAAAGTAGCTTTTAACGGGTTTGTATTCCCCCCTTTCGAGCCCACAGATCAGACACAGCTGTGTTTGCTTTGCACAGCGACACCGAGGCTAGCTGACATGCGGCTAACGTTAGCTTACCCTGACCCTGCGCCATTTACCAGCCTAAGCTAACAGTGTGCGGACAGGCTGGGCAACAGTTTAATTTGAGCTTTGCCGCAATTGAAAGGCGTCTCTCTCGATTCCCCGCAAGGGAAACTAGCCTGAACAGGAGTTGCAACTTACCTGCTGCTAGCAAAGCCACAGAAGAGGAGGAGGATGATGGCAGTCCTTCTTCTGGTTGTCATGCTAGCCCCAATGCTAACGCTGGTTAGCTCCCTTCAGGACGCCTCTCAAGAGGATTTTTAAATGTTTAATCTTTTGAAAAGTGCGGTGAAGTCGACCGTGAGAGGACGCTGGAGACAAAAGATACGGGCAGAGAACGTGTTATCCTGTCGCTGACGGTAAACTTGTATAGTTCGCTGAGGTTACTTCCACCAAAAATAAAAAAAAGACCCAAACTGACCACCGAGCCACTTTGCAGGCGAATTGTGATTGGAGAGTGAAAGCCACCAATCACCTGTGGAGAGCTCGTGGAGGATGAGCTCACTGGTCCCCCCGCCCACCCACTAATGAAAAATAATAATAATACAATAATAATAATAATACAATAATAATATAATTATAATAATACAATTAACGTTATAATATTAATAATAGTAATTATAGTAATACTCATTTTAATACAATTATAATACAATAATAATAGATTAAAATATACTAGTTTTTTTAAACCACTCTAAGAACAAGTGATGAGATGCAGCTAGTGGCTATTTGTCATGTAACTGTCTTCAGTTCCCCCCCCACACACACCACCTCTGCCACTTCACATGTCGCAGGGCTGCCTACTCGGAAGCTATTTGCACCCCACATTCTTCTTGATCAGACACAGATGAAAGAGAATGCTGCATGGTGGAAGCATATGGAGTCATTTTCTCTGATGCTCCACCACCACCTCCCACTGGCTGTTAGAGCTGCATGCACGCCTGCCCAGTGACTCCGGGAGTGGAGGAGGCATCGCTATGATTAATATCGCTTTGCTCAACTCTCCCAGCAAGGTCATCAGCAGCCATCTGTAGGCAGTGAAAAAAACAAAAAACCCTAATATCCATTTTGATTTGAACATCCCATTATTTCTCTGCGCTTACACGACTCAGCCCTGCGCACAGGCAAAGTGGCTGGTGCGTACACTGGCTGCTCTATTCAAGTTGTATATCTGCACCATATCAAGCCTGCAGTGTTCTGTTTGATGAATTTGCAGGTTTTATGTTGGAGTACGAGAGTCTGAGTTGCATGCTGGTGTCCAAAATAGCACCTTCTCTGAACTGTAAATGAAATGTGTAGCATGCTTCATCATCTCCAGCAGGATATCAAGTTCCTCTCCTCTCATCTAGAGGGCAGTGGACACCCATGTAAAGACCTGTGCCTCCACTGGGACGAGGTGCATAATGCAGAGCGCTCACCTCGCTATCTCTCTGCCTTTAGAGACCCAAGTTACACAGCTGAGTCAACCGTCAGCATCTATGGGAGATTTCCCTTGCATATGCCTTGCAAAATATTACTCTATATGTAATTAGCTTCTGTGGATTTAATGTGAGTAATATATCATATAATAATGTTCGGACATTAACTTTGCATGCATCCCACAGAGCGCAAACCTTGCATAAGAAGCAGTTTATGTAGCCCATGCTGTTTGAATTTGTGAGTGTGCAGTGCATGCTGGGAAGGGTCGGAGACTGGCAGTCCGGTGCTGCATATTGAGATCAAAGGAGAGTAAGTCTGACATCAACACATCCGTCCCCCACACTCACACACACACTCTCTCTCACACACACACACACACACACACACACACACACACACACACACACACACACACACACACACACACACACACACACACACACACACACACACACACACACTCTCTCGCTCTCGCTCTCTCTCTCACACTCACACACTCTCACACACACACTCTCTCTCTCACACACACACACACACACACACACACACACACACACACACACACACACACACACACACACACACACACACACACACACACACACTCTGTCAAACAAGTTGAACCAACTGCTGACAGCAGTTCAGATGAAAGATGTCGTTGCATTGTGCTTCACAACAGGGATCCGAATTGAAACGTAGATCTGTTTCCATAGCTATTACTGCTCTTCATATTTAAGCTTTTACCGCTCTTGTGGATGGGGTCGTTCCTTTGGCAACAGAGTGCAAACAACATGGTTATTCGTATGTTCTGTGTCTTATTGATATGATAAATTGAAGGTCTTAGTGATCAAACGTGATCATCAGGCGTTGTTATGACATGTGCACATACAATGCTGCATGTTCATTTTCTAAAGAATATCTATATGTTGCTGTTTTCTAAAAATATATCGCATGCCTTTTCCATAGCCATCATTGTACTTTCCTGTCCCTATGTACCACGTTTACCGCCGTGCTTTTGTTCTGCCGTGTTAGTTGTCACTATGTCCCTGCAGCAATGTCACCGAGACAAATTCCTGCATCTATTGTACATCCTCTGATCGACAGGCACTGACAGAAGGGTCTGTTTGGGCAGGGCTCTCACCCTGCTCCAGCTCTCTCTGGAAGCGGGTAAAAAACTCTCTCTCCGGGCATGGATGCTGGTGAGTATAGTTTCCATAGCAGCAACACAGCCACACCCAGCACCACAACAGAGGCAGATAGCACTGCAGTGATCGAGATCACGTTCGGGGCCCGATGGGCATTCTTCAGAGGCAGGGGACGCCGTGGCACTTTATCAGGAAACAGATTGTTGATATCTATTGCAAAAATGTATTTCAGATGAAATTGCTATGCTTGTTTGATATCATGGTGGCGAGTGCCAGCAGCATTAAGCGACTATTTGGATACTGAATTAAAATATACAGACCAGTTTACACTGCACATGATACACTAATGACTATCCAATACATCAGTCATAAAACTGCGGTCAAACTATCAAATAATGGGCACTGAGTAGTTTTCACTTTTATTACATTTCTCAGCCAGAGATTGTCTTCAGTCTCTAGTTGAGCGAAGTGATTCGAGTCTGCCCTGTGAGTCTACCCATACCGCCACACTGCAATCCTCCACAGGGAGCTGAAATCACTCCATTCACAGGACTGCCTGTTGGTTAGCACTGCAGGACTTTTCGCTGCTCTTACGACAAACACACTCCACACTTCCGATGTGTTATCATGGAGTGAGTCAGCCGCCTCGCTGCACGACTCTGCTCGATCACGTTCGCACAATGTTCAGACTGTTGCTTGATTCCTTCCTGAGTGACACGGACATTAAAGCTTGTTAGCAAAATTGACGCCATCGAGCCATTTCGCCTAAACCTGCACGAGTCGCACTCACAGAGTGCCATTGCCATGGCTACGCAAAGGGCTGTGAGAGACCACGTCCTTTGGGCATGAGCACTTGCACATGAGGGCTCAGCAGGACCTCAACCTCTTCACTGTAGCCTTGGGGCTTCACAATAATGCGGGGTGGTCGTTGTGATGCAGAGGGTGGTTTCTGTGAAGCATTCATCAAAGCTCACCTGGAGGGGAGGAGACGGGACAATTCCTTGAGCACAGTTCCAATGCTCCACTAATGAGATCATCTTAATGAGCATTCGGGTCGACTCAACTGTGAATGGCCACGTGCTAACGGCACCACACACAGAGCCAGGCACCTAACTTCACAGCTCGACACTTAACGTCGGAGCACTTCCGGCCCTGACGGTGTAATGTATGGAGAATTGTGATTCCACCGGCAACAGCTTGCTGTTCTCCATGGCATCCTCAGAGGCCGGTGCATGCAGTCAATAGAGCGGCTAACCTCTCAAACTCGAGGAGGTGTCAGCGTGCTACCCATGAGGCTAATGACCTTTGTAGGAAGGGAGTTTCAAGCCTCACTTACATGAAACGCTTCAGCTATTATCTCCAGGATGTTGTGGGCGTTGTTAGAAAGCTTTCCGACTGCACATTTTGGGAAGATGCTTCTCAATGCCCTGCAGCCAAGCAACAATATGTCTTCGACACAGATGAATGGATCTGTGTTTATTGACAGTCCGCCAGCTGATTCATATGCTACTCTTTCTAGCAACCTTTTTGTTACGGTGGCACAGACGAGCTCAACGTAGTGCCAAAGCTTGGGCGCTTGAATGGCGGCGGTAGGAAATGCCCTCCTGTGATGGATGAGGATGGGAAAGTTATGTTACCGCGTACGTTTGACCTCCACAGAATGAATGTGTCAAGAGGAAAAAACAAAGTCTGTTGAGATTCTTTATTTTTGACCAAACAATGAATTGATGAAAATAAGTATTGCCTGTGTTGTCAAAGCTTACTCCTGTGTGCCATTTAGAGCTCCACTGTTGTCCAGAAACGATTAAAAGCACGTCAACGAGCAACACTGTTGCGCTGGGTGACATGTGTCTTCGTTACAATGCACTCGGGCACTATAGTTTATTTTGGAGTCGATCATACACACACCATTCTGCTGCTGTAAATACCCACTACAGCACCAAACCCACAGCTCAAAACACTCGCCAACAAATATAAACCATTTATTCACGGCGATGTGAGCCACCAAAGGCCGGTCCTGAGAGGAGATTCGGAAGAAGATGAGAAATATAATGCTGAACACTCAAGATTGTATGTGTAATCAGTAGTTAAGCATGTTCGCCCTCTCCCACCCCTTTCCTCCCATCTAACAACTCTTTCTGTCGGCCATTTCATTCACTCTCCCTGACAGACTTTTCATTTCCTCCAAATAGATAAATAAGTACCATTCAGAGAGGAGCCGCACCAGCGTCTCGCACATCCATATTCGGCCTTGGGTGGCCATTTCCCTGGACAGAAATAGATTAATAACGTATCTGTATTCACTCCACCAGACGCCTGGACTGTAATGAGGTCAAGACACAAACCGCTGAATGAAAGAACTTCATGGATGTTTAACACGCTGGGACAAAGACAAACAATGCACTCACAGGCAGATGATTAGGCACACATACACCCCCCCCCCCCCCCCCCCCACACACACACACACCTGGCCATCTACACAGAAAAACAGAGATTGAGAGATGAAAGCTTCGGTTTGGATTACTCCACAAACACTCCAGCTGTTTCCCATCAGGGTGTGCCTGTCAGCATCTTCTTTACCGAGGGAGCTGTGCTGTTGATTCTGACCTTTAAATCACTGTCTTTGACTCCTGTCTGCAGAGGCCTGGACCTCTATTTCGCTGCTGGGATTGCTGACGGGAATCAATTTAGCACACGCTGCAATATCTGCTGCTATAGGATAAACATTGCACAGTCCTCGGGACCACATGCTACAAACAGAGTGAAAACACACACACACACACCGCTGTGGTCTGTTTGTGAATATAAGCACTTGATATCACAAAGCTGAATCAATCATTTGTTTTCCACTTGAGAACGAACAGGCAGACAACATTATTATCCCATTTAAAATTGTGTTTCTGTCCGCTGAATGATCTGATATTTATTCTCCTTTTAGCTCTTGTTTGGTTACTTCCTGAGAAAATGATCTTGATCTTCAGCTGCGAGACTAATGTCAGACAGCAAAATATGAGTCAACAGGGAAATATTGTCAGGCAAATTGGATCGATACTGATTAATTCTTTAACTGAGAGGATGGCTGGCTTCTATTGTTAGCAGTGTTACACTGATTAATCTCAAGAAGCCAGGCCTTTTCATGACATTTTATTTATTGATACAACATTCGCATTGTTCTCAACCTGTAAATAAAGTTCAAGAAAACTTCAGCTTTCATAAACAAATGAATAACTCACAAACATTTCCAATGTGTATATGACAGGATGGATCAATTTAAATGTACATAATGTGCAGATCAAATATATACAAAAATATAAAATCACACCATGTCTTGCAAATTAAACAGTGAGTGAAATAATCCTACAATATTAATGCGACCACCTCGGGGGAGTTCTTACTTCATCTGAAGCTTTTCCTTTGTCCTCCTGTCCTCTTTGTCTCAGCTTCTCTCTCTTCGGTGCACTTCTTCTGATGCTGTGAAGTTCTGAGCAAAAATGAGTGAAAACTGAAAAAAAGGATTTTAAGATGAGTGCGTACAAATGAGTAA
Source organism: Melanostigma gelatinosum (assembly GCF_949748355.1). Taxonomy (NCBI): domain Eukaryota; kingdom Metazoa; phylum Chordata; class Actinopteri; order Perciformes; family Zoarcidae; genus Melanostigma; species Melanostigma gelatinosum. Next base: position 18,859,172 of record NC_136653.1, read on the forward strand.
ACCCATAAAGTGAGAACATAATATTGATGCATTAGAAGTGCTCTAATTATATATAGATTAAGATGATTTTTGAGTTGTTGATGGTCAACACACAGGTCGTCATTACTGAAGGTATTCACTATTCAGGTGTGTTATAATCTTCTCAACAAATCAAAGACCCTTTAACATCATGTCTTACTAATGGCTAACATTAGCTTAATGCTAGCTGGGACAGAAAGACAATAGTAAGCCTCCTTGTTCTGATGTTTGCTACAAGAGAAATATACCAGAACACTGCCGAAGATGAACTATCTGAGCTGATTTTAACTGAGCAAAGTAGTCTATTGTTTGCTTGCTTCCCATCAGATCAATATTACATATATCAACAATCAGTGGACCAATTTGCCAAGACAAAAATGCAGATATGAGTTGACCTAGCGCTTCATTTTAAAAGATTATTACAGCAACTTTTTTATTGGGAAGGGCTTGGCTCTTCCTCCGATAATAACAAGCGATTTGCATCCATCGCAGTGAAGAAGTGTGTCCCACACCACCCTTAAATATTGCTGTTGTTTCCCAGTCCTCACTTCATTTGTAATTATTTGGCGTAAAGTTGGCGGTAGCTGGCAGCATGAGACAAAATTGATTCAATATTTGATTAAAAAGTTGATGTAAAGTAGAGTTTATAGCAAAACCAAAAAACTGAGCTTCCAAAATTTTTTATTGAAAGATTTGAACAATAATTTGTAGAATTAAAAAGGACAAAAATGTAAAACAGTTGTGCGGAGCTGCATAGCTTGGTGAGAATGTGCTGTGGGTTAGTCCCTACAGTACGGCCCCTTAGTTAGTTCAGTGCTACATGACTTATTTCTAAATTGAGCATTAAACACTCTCAGCTTAATACCAAACCTGTACATTTTCTCGAGTGCACACATTTATTTGCAAGTGACACTTTCCATCATCGGGAGGTACGAGTCCCATTCCTCCAGCCCATCTGCTCCTGCAAGTGAAGAACAGTCAATGAAGCAAGCAGGGCACCGTGACTGATATCAGTGTTTTCGATAGGCTTTGGGGAGAAAGAATTACCTTCCTGCTTTTTTATGTAATCAAATGATGAGTAATATTTCATGCATTCAAGCTCTTTAGGGCTGAAAACGCAAACCTGACATTTTGAAAATTATTAAAGTCGACTCCTCATATTCTAAAACTCATAATGAGTTTAGAATCCACCCAAAATGGACTGGAGCAGTTTCCCAAAGGATGCTTCGTATCCTGAAATACCCCTCTCATGTATTGTCTGCAGTCCTTCCCACTTCCTCCACATAACAAAAGCAACAATCTCTGTACTGCAGTCCTGCCCCCTTGCTGGGCATCCTCACATTACCTCACACATCTGTATCAGGTCATCCTGCCCCCCCCTCTGGTTAATCTTATGTACCAGAGATCTGCTGCCCCCCTACTAGCTCTGCAAAGAGGCTTCCGTTGGCGGTGAGGCTCAGGACGTGGTGGTAGGAGAAAGGAGGGCCGGCGGGCCAGGGCTCAGTCCTCTTCGGGGTGGTTGAGCATGTCCCTCGCAGCGCTGCCGGTCCCTCACCGTCTTATCCAGAGACGCACCAAAGCCTTTAAGAGTGGGAATGAACAGAGGGCAGTGAGAAGTAGCGTAAAGTTTTGAGAAGTGATTTGGGGACTGAAGGGTGGAAAGTGAATAACTAATACTCTCCATTCTCAAAAGCTAGTTGTCCTTGAGCAAAGCACTTAATCCCCAATCGCTACTTGCGGTGCCTCTCAGTGGCCACTAGTCAGATTATGATTGTACTGGCCAGCTCCCAGGTGTGAATGTGACACAAGGGTATAAGGAGTGTAGAGGTATAAATAGTGAAGAAAAATGATGTTAGCCTACATTTCAGGTGTGAGTGAAATGGACAGAGCTTTGTAGAATTTAGAACATCATGTAGGCGGAAACAACATTTTGCTTATGGAATGCTGATACCTCTATTTGACCTCCATAATTAAACAAAGACCATCAGCGAGAAGATTGGCTATTTCTTTACAGCTATTCTGTTTGCTCGTCATTGGTGCCACCGGGTCGGATTCCCCACAAAATCATGCAGGTTCTTTTCAGCTCAGACTCCAGAAGGACCCCCCCGGCAGCGACCTGCAGTCAAAGCTCCAGCAGGAGGAGGAGGAGAGCTGCACGCCTGGCAGCAGCGGCTTCTCCTCCACGCAGAAGCAGCTCTGAAGGTCCCCACTGGGAGCCAACAATGCCGCCGGGCTGCTGGGGGATTGCTGGGCCCGCTGGAGGGGAGGGGGGCACGGGACCGCACGGGGCAGGCTGTCAGACCCTGAAGAGAATCTGGTGCTCGGAAGCACAACTGCTTTTGTCCACAGGGGACTGCCAAAATCAACACGCAATTAAAGTGTCACTGTTACATAGATTGAAATCGGAAGCTATATTCGTCTTTGTCTGGTAACATTTATTTATTAAAGTGCCACATGTATCATTTTCAAATATTCCATCGTGTATCAGTCACAACACAAAACAAAGAACAGCTTGTTTATGCCGACGTGTACCTTCTACTCATACCAGCAGAACCACGTCTCCCACAAAGCCCACTGCTTCTGTTCGCCATCAGGACCTTTGCCTCCCGTGCCACTGCCAAAAACTACGCTCTGTGTTCTCCTGGAAGACAGTGTCTGGAGGAAAGCTCTTCATAACTTTGACAACAAGACTGAGGCAGCACAGCTCATGTGTTTGGACATCTTTCCGAAAGCTCATATACCTTTGTTCGTTTTCCATTGTGTTCCAACCACTTCATGTGCTTGAATTCAACCAGACCACTGTGAGTTTGATGAGACAGACATTTAAATATGAACGATATCTACTTGCAAACATAAACAACTTATTTGTTTGTATCATCACTGAGGGTAAGACATCCCACCTGGCATGAGCTACAGCAGGACAGTTTGAGTCCGGAGGTGCTGGCCCACTTCTTCTTGGCACAGGTTTAGGTTGACTCTGTGTTTAAATGCTCATCCAAAGAAACATCATACTCACACAGCAAAGACCAAATGACACTGGATATACAGTGCAAAACAGTCATTTGCAAAAATACACATCACAGATGAAGGTAATATATAGAGAGGGTGTGAATGTGTTCACAACACAGCTGCATCTTTCGACATGCAAATCAACATAATTAAAAAGTGTTGTTTCATACTTGTATGTGATGGCACATTTCAACACTTGCTTATGGCACCAAATACAGCGTGCTGTTATGACTCAACACACAGCACAATGACCCCAAAAAAACAGAAGATGTGTTAAATATGATGTAAACGATTACTAACGTCTTCAGCATCCTACAGCGTGAGACTGTGCCTGAAGAGGTTGTGGTTCCCTCGCTTGGGATATACTTGTTGAAGTTACTTTACTTTGGATCAGTTTTTCTTTTCCTCTCATTTCTTGTTCCTGAAACACGCCATTTAAATGCCAGAAAAAACACACCGATTAATTATCACTGTATATTTCTGTTGTCATCTACCTAGCAACAGTGTTTTCACAATTTACCACTTGTGTCTTGTACTTGAATTTATATCAGAAATACAACCTTACGATTCCATTTGAAGGCAGCCTGTGATCTGAATTCCACTGCTGGCAGTCTGGAGGCCAACCAGCCACACTGGACAGTTACACATCAACAGCACCTGATTCACATGCAGCGGACACCCATCTTATGGAAATACGACGCGACAGATTCTTCCAGTCATTTACAGGACGCAAAGGGATTTTGAATCATCAGAGCTCACGGATTTATGTATATTCATATTTCTACTCAGACTTGTGATAAGTGGGTGTACGCTCAGCATCTTGCCCGAATTCATTATGTGCCAGACTCATTTATTGGCCGGCAGCAGTGACTTCCTCGAGTCTTGTCTTCCTCCTGGGGTTTGAGCGGCCAAGTCACGAGGAAAACATGTTGGCAGTCTACGTCTCTGCAAACATGGATACACCTTTCATGTGGACATTTTTGCATATTGTTAAGCTGTTAAGTTGCGTTGTTATATTGTTATTTCCACACAGACCATCATCTTTTTTGTAACCGTGTTGTTGCCTGAATCTAAATAATCATTTCACGTTAACCACATGGCATTGTGTGTCTCTGCAAGCATGATACGAGGCTGATATGAAATGTATTTATAAAATGTATTCTTGGTTCAGAGACATTGACATTCAAGGTATGCTGTGGTTTGCAGAAACGTACAATGCCAACATTAGTTTCTGGTGACGGGGAGGGGGTGGAGACTTCAGGAAGTTAATGCTCCCAACTCAATAATATGGCACACAACTTCTCCGAAAGCAACACATTTCTTTCACACTTTTTTTTTTACAGATTGAACAAATTAGATATCGGTGTAAGTGAGATTCAGCGGTGATGGCAGCCTTGTTACCTTTTGACAGAACCAGGGTAGCTCTTCCCACTGTTTGCGATAATGCTAAGCTAAACTAACCAGCTGAATGTAGCTTCAGATTTAACAGAGAGACACGAGATGATCTTCTCATTTAGATTCAAGACGGAAGCAAATCCGGGTAGGCATATTTCCCCAAATGTCAAACGATGCCTTTTACTTCTAATTTGAATCCAACTTGTTTCATTTGATCAACACGACAATGCTGAAATGCCTCGGATGAGCGAATACTGGTCCACCTTCCGTCCCTGCACGTCTGAACCGACTCTGCATTTAAAACAGAGCCGCTCAGCCCCGAGGAGATGACAAGTGGAAATTTTAAGCGTCAAACTGGGATTCAGGCTACAACCTAAATGAGAATTTCTGAGTAGGAAGAATAATGAGACAGTTTACTTCTATTGCATCCTCAATGAGGAAAGTATTGACCCACCTTGTGTTCCTGTGGCGTTGTGTCTGCAGCACAATAACAGGACGGCGGCAAATAGCAGGCTCATCTGGAAAAAAAAGGAAAAGCAATTCACTGGCTGAAAATGTGAACCGTTCTTTCCTCTCAAGTCATTAAGGTGGAGTGCAGTTGTAATTGCCGTTCAAGGAAAATAATCTCTTTGCCGAGCAGCTCACAAAAGACCCCAATATTTGATAGACTGGGTGTTTGGTTTACACAATAGAAATAAGGGGCCCCTACATTGAGCGAATCAACTGTGTGGGAACAAACATGAAGGGAAGACGGGATGTCTTTGCTCTGGGGCAGGGACCAGATGGTTCCGCGATACACACGACTAATACAGCCAATCCCGAAGATCCATCATCTTTATGTCTGCATTGCACTTTTGGGCCACATGAGAGAGCCTGAATGTTCATATTGTTCTGATAATCGTAGTTATAACACTGAATGCAATATAAAAGGCTGGCGTACATTCTGTTTGTTTAACTGATGAAAGGAAATGAAAAGGAAATGAAGAGACCGAGACACCGCCTAAATGCATTTATTTGGTCTCATTTATAAAGTAGAAAAAACAAGTGCACATGTTTTCAATAAAATATATGTTATTATTGAAAATGTTACCCATTTATGATTAAATAAACTGATGCAACATGGCAGTAAAAGTAGTCAGGAACTTTCATTTATGCACAAATTAGCTCTTCTCTCAATTTATAGATCAGGCATATTGTGAATTGGATTGTGATGGTTTGTCATTTTTAAAAAGTCCCGAGATAAAAATGTTTTGGAAACACTGCTACAGGACATGAGCCGGGGGACTTCACCACCACCACCACCACTCCCTCCCTCTGTTATCCTCTCTTTTTTTTTCATAGCAGCCAAGTGGATCTGCCAGCTTATGTTTCAGGGTCCTGAGCAGCAAATGATCTCTTCAACTCAGGCCAAAGATAAAGCAAATAAGTCCCTGGATTTCTGCTGAGCGAAGCCGAAGAGAAGCAAAAAAAGAGCCTTTCTGTCATACTTGTCCTCGTGCAGCACAGGGCTGGTGTTAAGAGAGCACACGCTATCTACTAATCTTTGCTGCGCTCTGCTTTCTCAATTGTCCGGCCTTGCTGACCACCGCATGAGACTAAAGTTCATGCGGTAAGATATGGACCCAACTGCACACGAGCTGAATTAGTTTTAAGAATGCGTTTGGTATTTTCCTCAAAATCCACCAGACCTTTGTAGAATGGATTTCCCCTTTTAGCAGGAGCAGACCCTTTCAATCTCTTTGGTCAGACCCACTGTCCTGCTGCACAGAGTCAATCAATACGAAAGCTGATCCACAGATAACGGCGTGTTTATGTGCATCCATCTGGTGGGATTGCGGTTTTGTCCCACAGAGGAGTCAGTTCCCCCGGGCTATGTGTGCATAAACTGCCCAATGATCACAGAGCATGAGACTCAAATCATAGAAGGATTATCTGTAGTACTCCATAAAAGACTGGAAGTAAATATGCAGCGCAATACTTTGAGATCAAGCGGCTTTCACTGCCCACTCCAAACCCACTGTAACTGCAGACAGAGTTTAAAATAAAAATGGAGAACAAATCATCTCTGTCTCGACCCTGCAGCCAAACGGCATTTGATAAGGCCAGATATGGAATCAATTGCACGATGCAGTTCAAACAATTCAGCCACATGAGGCCGTGTGCAAAGCCCTACTGTGGCTCTTTTTAAAGCAGAATGTGCAGCTGTCATCCGACCACTGAGGAAGCAGACCATGCAACGTTTGCTCCAGCAATTTAAGGAGATTTCCTCTTTGCCCACTAAAATCCTACCTTCAGTTCGGTGCCCTCTGTATTTCTACCGGCATGTTACTTCCAAAATACACCAGCAGTGCTCATCTCCTTCCCAAAGGGCCATTGATCTCAGGTCACTGAGTATGGGCAGCCATTGAAAGGCAAAAAAAATGTTTTAATGCAATGAATGTTCTTAATTGTTTTAAAAGTCAGTTTGGAGCCTTTTTTTGGCAGTGGACAAACACATCCACTTATGTAAGAGTCAGAGCTGGTGAGGTGGCATTAGATCGAGAAAGACCACTAATGCGGGCGGGGAGGTGGGGTTGTTATGAAGTGACGTGTTTGTGGTTTTAATGCCAAAAGATGTGCGTAGTTATTTGAAGACCAACCATTTTTTCCGAAACCTAACTCAATGATTTAATTGCCGAAAACTAACTTTGGTTTTGTGACGTAATGTCGTCCTGAAAAATAAGTTGTTCTGAGCAACACCAAAAGAAAAAGAACCGGACAATGTCTGTCCCTGTAAACAAAACCAATAGATTGCATTTTGTGACGATTCAACAGGCTGTCGTGAGACCTACTGTCTCCATTAGCAAATGAGAAAAATCGGTGGCAAGTTTCAGTGTTTCTGAGGAATGAAAAGCCCGACTTTATCCAGAGGTGTTGATGGTCTTTCCAGTCTTCCGCTGAAGCTCAAGCTACAGAAAAAGCAAGTCAGTGGACCTTGAGTTAAGGACTATTATCTAAAACATGTGACTGAATGCTCTGGGGGAAAACACCCATTTGGTTTAACGATTTAATATATTAAATGATTCAAAATATGCACTTGAAGCCATCAGGAACAGCCCAAAAAAGCTAAAAATATTGAACTTGATTGATTGTTGGTGAACAATGACCTCCGACATTGGGTTTCATCTTACTTTGAAGGAAGTGTACATCTCACATCTACTCTTATTAGACAGTTGATTGCACAAAACATCAATAAATTAAAGTTCGTCCTAAAAGGCACATTTTCTTTTCCCATGGTGTTAACATTTCTTTTGTCCATTCCTTCTACTATAGTCATTCTGTTCAAATCTGTAGTAGTTCAATACATGACTTATCATCTGCAACCAAAAGCATTAATCATAAAAGATTAAAACATAACACGGGTACAAATCCACAATTCAAGATGTGTGATGCTGCTAAACATGACTGAACCTCATTGGTAGTTCAGTGGCTTTGTAGCACAAAGGCAGTAAAACTGCCTGAGCCAAAGCACACTGTATATAATCCATCGGGCTTAATCATACTGATAATAATAATAATTGAAGCAGGTAAATAATGTGCGTTCACCTCCATGAATCTCTTTACAATAGATTTGACTTGGTGTTAGCAGAAGCCCCTCACACATGCATGTCTATTATTCCCCTCATCAATCGTCAGTATTTCCTGAGCAATTCTGTGGCACTATGAATGTGTTCAATAATGCATCTAAAATATTGTCTTCTGTTGCCTAAATCTAGCAGCTCATCGGTTCAGTGGCTTGCTGGGTTTATGAATACTTGTTCGTGTGGTCAGTGTTTCTGTTAGCATTGCTTGAACCAAATTACATGCAGGCTAAATAATAAATAATAAAAGGCTTTTTCCTTTCTTTATTATAATTTGGGTGAACTGAGCCTTTAACTGCCACAATATATCAGCATGCTACAATACATAATGTGTGAATATTGAGAGGACAGAATACACTTAAAATACAGTCAACATCAGTGTTACATTTAGCAAAATGTTTTTTATTCTCATGTGCTCAACAAGAAGCAATGAACATCGCACAAGCAAACACATTGTAATAATAAAATACTGCAGAAGTAAAAAATATTGGGATATAAAATAATAAATATATTTGTATAATTATTTGTGGGGGCGTTCTAATCTCCCAGGCTCCCTGAAGTACTCATTGAGACTCCAGTTGAAGCTGGTTCAGTACACGCAGGTCCAGACGGCGCTCACCATTTCTACCAGCGGACCACAAGTGCTTCAAACACTTTAATGGAGAGTAAACGGTGTTTTTGACTGTCATTGGTGGATTTTCTCCACGTGTCATACGGAGCTAATGAAGTTAGCATGCTAGCAGCAAGTAGACGGACCTGAGCGTATCCTAGCAACACAGCGCAGGTCAGAGTGAGCGAACCGTTTTTAACGGTTAGTTTGTGTGGAGGAGAAGTTTCTGTGGTTTCGTGAAGATGTCTAAAGGGCAAATGCTGAGATGTTTAGTCAACCAGCGACTAACTGCGGCTGCTGAGGAGATCTTTGGTCTGTTTGAAAGAACCATCGCGGAGTACGAGGAGGAAATTTCTCGATCAAAAGAGGAGAACGAGCAACAACAGAGACAACTGCGCGCTGCTCTCACCCCTCATCTCCGGTTACACAGAGCAGGTTGGTTCACTGTTTATTCACTCAGCTTCTTTATGACAGAAGATATTTACACGTTGTTCTCTTTGATAACACCACGTGGATTTTGTAGCTTGTTGAATTCTAAAATGATTCATAATTACGTTCATGGTCACGTCCACGGTTACGTTGTGGCGTTGTGGTTTCTACGGTGGCAGGTTTACGTACGTTAGTCGACTATAACTGCCCACATGATCACATCTCAGCCGCACTTTATGGACGATGCAGGTTCTTTGAATACTTCTTAACAATGTTGGGGAGTGCCACACTTTTTTGCCATGTAAACTATTGATGACCTCATCGCTTCTGTGCGTTGTTTTTACATTTTGTGTCTGCATGTCTGTTTGGTAACTGTGCACAGGGCGTGTGAGAGGGAATGATGGCAGGAAATAAAAGTGTATGTACAGGAGACTATCTGCTCAATACTAATGTTTCTTTATACGTCTCTGTGTGTGTTTACTGTTTTCCTGCAGACGTCCAGCAGCTGTTGGTGGTTCAAGAAGAGGTTCCCCCTGAGCAGCAGGAGTCCAGTCTGGACCAGGAGGAGCCAGAGCCCCCACACATTAAAGAGGAACAGGAGGACCCAGAACCCCCACACATTAAAGAGGAACAGGAGGACCCAGAACCCCCACACATTAAAGAGGAGCAGGAGGAACTATGGACCAGGCAGGAGGGAGAGCAGCTTCAAGGTCTGGAGGAGGCTCATGTCAAGTTCTCATTCACTCCTGTGAAGACTGAAGATGATGAAGAGGAAGCTCAGTCCTCACAGCTTCATCAAAGACAAACTGAACAGATGGAAACGGATGCTGATGGAGAGGACTGTGGAGCACCAGAACCAGATACTGATGAGAATACTGTAGACTCTTCTGACACTGATGACAGTGATGATTGGAAGGAGACCAGACCAAGATGTAGTGCTGGTGAGAAACGATTTAGTTGCTCTGACTGTGAGAAAACATTTAACCGGCGTTCACATTTACGGGTGCACATGAGAATCCACACAGGAGAGAAACCTTACAGCTACTCAGTCTGTAAGAACTCTTTTAGCAACAGTTCATCTTTACAGAAACACAAGAGAACCCACACAGGAGAGAAACCTTACAGCTGCTCAGTCTGTAAGAACTCTTTTAGCCACAGTTCATCTTTACAGAAACACATGAGAATCCACACAGGAGAGAAACCTTACAGCTGCTCAGTCTGTAAGAACTCTTTTAGCCAGCACTCACATTTACAGGTACACATGAGAACCCACACAGGAGAGAAACCTTACAGCTGCTCAGTCTGTAAGAACTCTTTTAGCCAGCACTCAAATTTACAGGTACACATGAGAACCCACACAGGAGAGAAACCTTACAGCTGCTCAGTCTGTAAGAACTCTTTTAGCCAGAGTTCATCTTTACAGAAACACAAGAGAACCCACACAGGAGAGAAACATTGATTATTTGAATCGTTTCCTCTTGCATCATTTTGTTTCTCTTTGTACTTGTTTTAGTCTCTTTGTAATATTGTGTCTCTTTGTGGATGTGTTGCCCCTTTTTGTACTAGTTTTCTGTTTCCTTCTCGGCACTCTGAGTCTCTTTAAATTACATTTTGTCGGTGAAGGCCAGAGGGTTCCCCTGACACTGACAGCTTGTACATAATTCACGCATTCTTTGACAATTGTATGAACATAAACTTTGTGTTTGAAACAAAAATAAAAAACAAATGTGTGGACATACGTGCAGAGAAGCAGCTGTCAATGAGGAGCCGTGTAGGTGTGACATGCAGGATGTTCCTGCTATTCCCCCAGATCTTCCAACCAATTAGACTCTAGTGCAGGCATGGGCAAACTACGGCCCGCGGGCCATATACGGACCGTTGGGCTTTTTAATCCGGCCAATCGAATATTGGTACAAAATTGTCAAAATTATAGTAAAGGCCGCATTCATTTTGCCTTTTTCCTGCAATACCTGGTGTTTCAGTTGATCCCACTGGATCGGCGGTCGGCAACCTTTACTATCCAAAGAGCTATTTTGTCCTATTTTTCACCAAATAAAATTTGTCTGGAGCCGCAAAAGCTATTTGATATCACAGCTTATAAAGTTTTCTATATATTTATATTATATATACAAAAACTACAGTTTGTTGTATTTATGAAAATATAGAACAAGAATAAAGACAACTCTTGACATTTTATTGCTGTTTTACCTGTTAGAACAATATCAAACTCTTATGAAGAGGAGAGTTTCTGCATCAGTTGAGAAATCGCTCTTTTTCGCTCATCTCCAGCGTGACACTTTTCAGCAAATGCTGTGTGCTGGTTCTGGGAGCATTTCGCTAAAAGGGAACTCAATAAAGTATCTTACAGTAGCTTAAAGGCTCTAACATGTTTTACCTCAGACAGACTGCCAGTCGCTGCTCTGGCTCAATAGGATGCTGGTAGTTGGTCCTCTGCCTGCGTGAATCTGTTCAAAGCTTTTAATTAAAAAGTGCTGCAACAGTCGCAAATACGCATCTCTGCTGGTGTTAATAGTTTTGTTCCAAACTATTCGCAGGCTCTTGTTGCGTAAAGTCCATAATAGTGTACAGCCTGTTAGGTATTTAAACACAGCAGAGCTTTGAGCTAAACGCTAACATTAGCATGATTACATGCTCACAATGACAACGCTAAGATGCTGAACTTTAGCAGGTATGTCTGTTTTTAATGACATTTGTTCTGCAGATGTTTGCTTGTAAACCAAACATTTAGACAAAGTGAAAATTTGACCTGAAGATGGTGCTCGAGGAAAAGTCAAGAGATTGCCAAAGTAATTATGATTCATCCTTCGGGGAATATGAACATCTGTACCAAATGTCATGGCAATCCATCCTGTGGTTGCTGAGATATACATAGTCACATGGATGCATTTTAATTTGTCTCTCCGCAATGAATTTGTCTCCTAATTGACTTTCCATTGGCATTAAAAAAAAACAGACAAGTCGTGTCCCTGTAAACCAAACTAATATATTTCAACATGTGACACTGGGCTGATGTGAATTGGTCCTCAGACAACCTTGGTGTTCCCTGTGTACACACACACACACACTTTTTTGTGTACTATCTATTTTTTTAGAGAAATCTGCCCCATAATTAGCTTAGCCATAGTTAGCTCCCATCATTTCCAAAGGCTTCTCAAACTAAGATGTACATGTCCAGCACAGAAATGACGGGAGCCATTTGTGGCCCGTCCATCGCGAATACAAGATTCAATCCAAGAATCTAAAATGCAGAAAAGAGGAAAGCGATATCTCAATCGAACCTCAACGATACTACCGGTAACATCGGCGTGTGTAGCTATATGTTGCGACGTCTTCGGGCAGTAGAAGCCACACTGTCAAAATTTCTTGCGAAATGTTCTAGTTATGTTTTGCATCCTACTCACAGTTTAGTGCACTGCTGTCGCATTCAAATATTGCCATTTTATTTAAAACTACTCACCGGAAAAAACAAAGGGTTATTTTGAGATTTGCTGTTGTTTACAGCTGGCATGATGTTTTGGGGGAGAGCTCTTTAAACCCAGAGCCTCATTTTAACTTGACAGAGGCCTGTCACAAAATATCTGGATTGTGCTTTCAGTGGGTGCTGCTATGGAGGAGGAGTGAAAACAAAAGAAAAGACCACAGCGTTTTTGCTTCTTTCAAAATGTGAAAGAAACCTTCCTGCTGTGCGGTGGTGGTTATTCTTTTTAAATAAAGGAAGAAGATCGTACAGCCGACAAAGCAAGTTCTCTACTTTTACATCACCCTTGTTAGGATTAGCTCCCATTTCTCAAATGATTTCTCGTTTTTGGAATGAACCTCCTCCCAGGCAGGTAATGTGGTGACTCATAATGATCTAGATGAGACCTTGGATCCATTAGTCTGAGCTGTGTGAATAACCAGGGGCTAGAGACCTTGTGCAGGAGGACAGCTCTGTCTCAATATAAAGCCGGACCTCAAAACTGAAGGATATTCACGAACAGCTTAACCTGACCACGACAAAACGAATGGAGGAGGAAGTCAGCCTGCAGGGGAACCTATTAGTCTGGCAGAGAAGACCGACTGAAGTCCAGAGAAGACAGGAAACTTTATTTTCGTCCCGTGCCTCCCAGTTTCTGAGGTTTGTGAAAGCAATACACACTGAGGCAGCTGGTTCCACCTATTAGCCTTCTCATGAATGTGGTGCGCTTCAGTTGGACGGTGATGATGCACCTGGGACCCTCTGGCTGGATGTTGTGCGGCTCTCACTCCAGATGCTCTGCCCTGCTGCCGCTCTTGGTTCCCCCTCCAGCGACGTCAGCCTTCCAAGGCCCGCGCTGTTGGACTCCGCCGGAGCTTGCGGCCCTGCTCGGGTACCGCGAGGAGCTACGCGACGTCCGCTGCCTGAGGTTCTGAGAAATCGATCGGTGGAGGTTCCTCACGGAGGAGCCGACAGCCATGGTGACCACCCAGGGGTGACGGATGGCTTGGTCGGCGGTCAGGCGCGCGGCCGGGTCCGACGACAGCAGGCGCTGGACGAAGTCCTTCGCCAGGTTGGACACTGAGGGCCAAGGCTGGGGAACAGTAGACAGTAGAAGCGGAGCAGAGGGATTGTCGTCAGTGTGATTATAAAACCCACTCACATGTCAAATCAGCCCACACACACACACACACACACACACACACACACACACACACACACACACACACACACACACACACACAGGGAACCCGCAGCCCTCTAAAAGCAGGGCCTGGGTATCTAGACGATGAGGCGCCTTCACAGGTTCAAAGCCCCCTCACAGTGGGGATGAAAGATTTCCTTCTAATAAAGAAATACAACTGTGATCCCTGTGGTCTGCAGGCCTAACAAGCAGAACTAAACTCAAAGGAAAGCTAAATGTCATGTCGGTGTCATTATTTTTGGTCGACTCCACATCGTTCTCGTGCTCTTCCACCTTTGGCAGCTGCTCGGTGTCATTATTTTTGGTCGAGTCGACATCGTTCTCCAGCCCTTCCGCCTTTGGCTTCAGTTCGATGTCATTATTTTGGGTCGACTCGACATCGTTCTCCAGCCCTATCGCCTTTGGAATTATTTTGGGTCGACTCGACATCGTTCTCCAGCCCTTCCGCCTTTGGAATTATTTTGGGTCGACTCAACATCGTTCTCCAGCCCTTCCGCCTTTGGCTGCAGTTCGGTGTCATTATTTTGGGTCGACTCGACATCGTTCTCCTGCCCTTCCGCCTTTGGCTGCAGTTCGGTGTCATTATTTTGGGTCGACTCAACATCGTTCTCCAGCCCTTCCGCCTTTGGAATTATTTTGGGTCGACTCGACATCGTTCTCCAGCCCTTCCGCCTTTGGCTTCAGTTCGATGTCATTATTTTGGGTCGACTCGACATCGTTCTCCAGCCCTATCGCCTTTGGAATTATTTTGGGTCGACTCGACATCGTTCTCCAGCCCTTCCGCCTTTGGAATTATTTTTGGTCGACTCCACATCGTTCTCGTGCTCTTCCACCTTTGGCAGCTGCTCGGTGTCATTATTTTTGGTCGAGTCGACATCGTTCTCCAGCCCTTCCGCCTTTGGCTTCAGTTCGATGTCATTATTTTGGGTCGACTCGACATCGTTCTCCAGCCCTTCCGCCTTTGGAATTATTTTGGGTCGACTCGACATCGTTCTCCTGCCCTTCCGCCTTTGGCTGCAGTTCGGTGTCATTATTTTGGGTCGACTCGACATGGTTTTCGTGCTCTTCCGCCTTTGGCTGCTGCTGAATGTCATTGTTTTGGGTCGACTCGACATGGTTTTCGTGCTCTTCCGCCTTTGGCTGCTTTTTTTTACGAACATCCGGTTTTCAGAATAAGATGCCAACAAAGTATATACATTGCATAATGGAAATGAGATTAAATGAATTATATTCACATGAAGTATACAACATGCTACCTGCATCTCCTGAGAAATGCCGAAAGAGGGAAAATACACCTAAATTGTGCGTAAAGTGTCTTTATTCTTTGATTTGAGGGTTGCTGGAAGTTAATAATACCTGACTGACAGTCAATTAAGATATTTTACGAAGCAAAAACTCGGAACTGAATTTGTATCTTCAAATGGCAAATTTTTTAATGTTTAAGGTGCTATAAAAATGTTTTTCTCAATAATTCCACACAATGACTAATGCATATATGTTCAGGACAAAAATGGGTAATATCACAATATTTAAGGTGCTATAAAAACTATTTTCTCAATAAGCCCAGACAATGACTGATATGTATGTGTTGAGGACATCGTTGACTCCGCCCATACTGAAAATTTGACATTTTTACTGTCCTAATTAGGAGATATTTCAAAGTAAATGTCATACATTTGAATCGAGAAAATATCTAATCAATGAATATTTGAAGTGTAATAAAAAGTATTTTCTCAATAACTTCAGACAATGACTGATATACATGTGTTGAGGACATCGTTGACTCCGCCCATACTGAAAAGTATACATTTTTACTCGACCAATTAAGAGATATTTCATCGTAAAAGTCATACATTTGAACTGAGAAAACGTCTAACAACTGAATATTTGAGGTGCTATAAAAACTATTTTCTCAATAAGTCCAGACAATTACTGATATACATGTGTTGAGGACATCGTTGACTCCACCCATACTGAAAATTTGACATTTTTACTGTCCTAATTAAGAGATATTTCAAATTAAAACTCATACATTTGAATAGAGAAAATATCTAATAAATGGATATATATTTGAAGTGTAACAAAGTTGTATTGTAGAGGGGAGCACGCCAGAGTCCTATGCAATTATTCACAGCTTCACTAAATACCGCAGAGTGTCCTCCTTTTTGGTGTTATGGATATGGTCACCCTAGCTTTATTGTGTTCGGAGGAGAGGGGCAGGAGCCGGTGTTATACATCACTGTTGAGCAAGGAGCTGGAGGAGGGAGAGGGGGGGGGGGGGGGGGGGGGAAGTGGAGCTCAGATATGGCACAAGCAGTGGAGAAACCTACAGGGCTTGCTTGGCAACAGCTTGTTAGAGTGAATGAGAAGCTGACTGCGTTAGGGGCGCGCTACATCTTTACCTGACAAAGCCGTAATTGCAACAAATGAAGAAAACGCTAGAAGGTTGGATTACGCTAATGTGATCACGAGGATAATGCACTTTTGAGTAATGAACCGCTCCACGCGAGAGCCCCCGCTTCACAATCCGACCTGCCAGCATTTCCTGAGAAACAAAAGCCAAGTTTAAATATGCCTCGTCATAATGCGTCCGAGTGGGAAAAGGTGGGCCCTGCTGCTAATGCAGGTGGAAGTCGCAGCTAAACCACAGTAATCAAATCATCAATACCCGGATGCAGGAGGCCTGTCATGTGCAATGCACCGTGGCCGAGTGGAGGCTGGGTTTGTTTGTGCAGTGCTCACTAGGGGGCAGACTGGGCTAACCGTTACCCAGGGTGCCCTGCTGCTGAGAGATGCAGATGTTTGGGGCTGGGCCCCGGAAAGTGTGTGTCTTCAATAACACAGCCGCAGAATGCAGAGGAGGTTACCAGGCTGCTGTCTGGCCTGAACTAATGCAAAGTATGTGCTTCACGTACTAAAAAGGCTGCCATGAGATCGTGCGTGCACGCGCACACACACACACACACACACACACACACACACACACACACACACACACACACACACACACACACACACACACACACACACACACACACACACACACACACACACACACACAGGAATCCACTCACGCATCTGTTGTGGATGCCCTGATTCTGTGCGAGGGGAAACGCTCCCGTCCTGCGTGCGAGCGAGCGGATTGAGCGATAAGGTGTGAAAAACCCCCGAGGCTACACCCGCTCTTCCTCTGTCCTCTCCTTTCTCTTCCCAGCAATCTCCTGCCATCCATCCCCGGCTCCCCCACCCCTCCCGCTTCTGAGTAAACACATCAGTGTGACTCTGCACTACAGGTCTCCAGGCCAGAGGGCTGTTGCACCAGTGGGGGGGGGGGGGGGGGGGGAAATGTATGTGCAGTGTGTTGCTATAGTGTAGCGAAGGGGTGGCGGATGCTGGGGAGACAGAGGGACCTGGTCCGTGGGCAGGTGCCGGGGGACAATAGCATTTCTTAGTGAGTCTCACCTCCATCTCACTGCTGAAACCCCCCGGACCACCCACACACACACACACACACACCCTATTCTGCTACAATAAACACACAAGGTTACCGATACTTTCGGAAGAATGTTTGTAATTGCAGCCCCCGGGCATTCATTTGCATCGTGGAGACAAATTGTAACTTACAAAATCTTTATATGTCCATCTGGAGAAAGGATACCTGAAGACTTTCCGTTTTCACTACAATGCTTTGTTAAACATTAATGTGTGATCTTCCAATGACAATATTCTGCTGTCTGCTGTTGATGAATGACACAATGTATGACAGTATATAACTGTGCAACCCCACACTCATATTTGACCCGGTTAGAGTGACACTTGCCTATTTTAAATTCATAACTCAGTCATGTTATCAACACCTAGAAATAATTTAAAGGGGATTCAAAACAGTCGATTCAAATTTAATAATGCAGCTTTTCCAAAGAAAGCTACAAGCAGTATTTAGGTATTCATTTGCATCTTCACTTCCCAAATAGTTTTCCCTTTTCTATTCCATTTACCAAAGCTGTTATCATTTGTATATCCTTCTTGTGCACTGTTATCTTCAGTCATAAAACTCCTGGGTTTCTCCTCCGTTTCTTTCAACAATCCAAAAAGACTACAGCGTTATCAATGGGCGGAGAACAAAGTGCCTCTGGACGCAAAGACCTGGAACCAATTACAGAAACGCAACATGTGACGTAACGCTGAGCTGAAAAGGTGAACAGACTACAGTGTGCAGAAATGAGCTGTGATGGTGTTGCATCAATCAATGTCTCTGAACGAGTGTGGCCGATTTCGCCGTCTGAATTCGAAGATAAAAAGGTGTTTTTACTGAGCATGACATCGCCAGAGCAAAGCAGGCTTTCAACAGAAAGGTCCACATCAGCTGCAGCCATCTTGGTTGGCAAATACCTCAACAGCGCTCTGCTTTAGAGTCATCGTCAAAGACGTACACCGTATTCCATAAATGGTTGTGATTGGCCTGTCAGATCTCAAGTTGCTGGGAATCTGATCAGACAAATCTGCCAGAGAGCAAATAAAACAAATGACATCTGTTCCAAGAAGCAGGTTTACTGAGTTATCGGATAACGTTGCTGAATAAAACACGCTGCTTACAACTGATTATGTTAGTTACAGATTCATGATTCACTACGTGATCCAGATGTCTTCCAATGTCTTGCATCAGAGCTTCAGTTATTTCTTTTTGCTCTGTATTGTGAATGTGTCTTTGGCCCGTGTCCCCCTGACGCACTTCAGTATTCTTTTCATTCTAATTTTGAAGTCTTTCTTGGCACTTTGACCACTATTTCTCATGCGATCATTATCAGTTTTATCCTGGTGTGTCGGCCTATTTTCCAGGACGCCATTTTGACACATCAAATTCGGAAAAGCCCGGGTTTAAGTAATCAAATGAATTCCATTCAGCTGCCTTGGTTTCCAGGGTCCGGGTGTTGTGCATGCTGGCTCACGGCCACACTGTCATGGCTTACTGGGACACTTGGATGGAACAGATGAGGTTATGAGTAACACCTGTGCTTTTCCTACTACGACAAGTCAAAATGTCTGCGGTGTAAAAGGCCCATTTTATTGTCATCTAATTACTTTGACAGATAACATCAAAAAAGACATGCCTCCATTACTGCAGTGAAAGGCGTCGCCCGGGCCTCTGTGTCGCTGTGTTGGTGGACAGCTCATTTCAAACGAGACTCTTCAAGTCAAGTTTAATATGCGATGGGAATTCCTCGGGCTGTTACAACCGTTCTCGTCCCGAGGAGAAGCGCCCTTCTGAGTGACATGAAGAACCCTTCTGGGTGACAGAGGTCCACATTTTGTGGATACTTGTGAACCCTCATCACACATTCCAACATTACTACCACCGTGTGCATGTGTGTGTGTGACCGTGTTGTCAGTCTATCAGAGAGGGTGGATACTTGCACATGACGGAGAGTAAGGGTCTGTCGACAGGTAAATGTGATTGATGGCCGTTCCATGAAGCCCTGGACAGCCACTCAGTCATGTCAGATGTCTTCATGTTGTTGTCATATGAATTCCTAATCTGACGTCTTCATTGCATGTCAGTGGGCTGTAAGACGCTGGTCTTATAAAATGTGGCTTTCGGCTTCGTTCCCAAGGATGTTCCTCCGCTATTGTGGCCTACATGCGAGCTGTGTCGAAAGCCACCATGACAAACGTGAAATAAGCCCTTGCATAAACTCGAGATGGATTTTGGACTATTGTTCAGTTGGTGGTCAGTGCAGCGGTAAACACAGGGATAATAGTCCAGGGCCTATGTAAGGGAGCCTCTTGTATGCCAGACTAAAATGTCAGACTGCATCCCTGAGAATGGGCCAGGCTTAAAGCCCAGTGAATAATCCAGCATTGGGTGTAATCAGCGTGAAAGAACAAGCTCAACCTCACAACCGAGCTCGACAGAACAGGCCGTTAAAAATACCCACGTCAGGTGTATGACAGAGGCAAGGGGAACAACAAAACATGCAGGGTCGTCTTTTTCCCATTTTGAAGCGTCCTTAACCCGAGACGCCACAACAAACTTTCGCATATCCATTCCTGTGCGTTACGAGGTTGCAGGAGAAGGGATGA
Organism: Melanostigma gelatinosum; assembly: GCF_949748355.1. Classification (NCBI taxonomy): domain Eukaryota; kingdom Metazoa; phylum Chordata; class Actinopteri; order Perciformes; family Zoarcidae; genus Melanostigma; species Melanostigma gelatinosum. Next base: position 18,879,016 of record NC_136653.1, read on the forward strand.
GAACGAGCCGCACTGCTACATGCTGAGTTGAACATGTTCCTTTTATCCCAGGCAAGGGTGGATTAATGTAGCTATTTCTGGTAGTTCTAATAGCATCGTGATTAAGGCGTGAATCATTCTTGTGCAGCTAGTAGATGGAACGGCCATATGTGAATGGATGTGTTGCTAAGGTTGGATAATTCTAAAGCATGCACATTGTACACAAAAAAAACAGATTGTGTTGTTTGGAAAAGGCTAAATGTCAAAATAGAAATGTCAGATGGAGGATTTATCCACTTAAAGGAACATTTTCCCGCAGTCTCGATCTAATACTGATGCCTCTTTATGACCTAAGTCAGCAAATGAGACCATCATCAAGAAGATTGGCTATTTCTGATAATTATCCTTAATGCCTGTCACCGGGTCCGCATAATCAGACGAAACTATTTACGACACAGGTTCACGAGAACTCCGTCCCTCCTGTTAAAGGCCGTATTGCTGGGCCTGCCAGAGGGAAGGGTGTCACGGGAGAACCAGAACCAGGACTGAGTGGGGCAGACTGTCATACCCTGCTGCAGTTAAATAGGACATTTTCTAAAGTCCGGTGCTCAGAAACACTATACTTTTGTCCGCAGGTACCGCCAAAATCAACATAAAATGAATATTTCTTTTTCAAATGGTCATATTCATTGAGTTAACTGGAGCTTTTCTAGCCTGTGCTCCTGAGCTTTAATATCCACATAACAAACAAAACACGTCTCCATGGTGACTGCATGGCAGCACAGCCGTGGGGATTTTGTGCAAGACTGTCAAAACAATGTCAAAATTGCATCACTAGAAGCAGAGGTCAAGTCTGTGAAGGAACCGGTAAACTATGAGAATGACAACTTCCACCTGTTTGAGGAGAATATCTCAAAAAAAAACTACTTGCACAGTATTGGCTATTTATTTTCACTCTTTGCAAAAACAAACCTTCAATCACCCCCAGGGCCCACATGTCCACTGCACAGGAATAGGGTTTCCTCAGCAAAACCTCAGGGGCCATGTACTCAGGAGTTCCACAGGTGGTTCTGAGGGACCAACTCCTGTCTGCTCCAGTACAATCTCCACCGATGCTTCCGTCAGGACCTGAGATCTCCGACCCTGTGCCGCCAAAAGTGGCCAGTCCGAAGTCGGTCAGAAGCAGCCTGGAGTCGGCCCCGGGGTGGTAGTACAGAAGGTTCTCAGGCTTCAGGTCCCTGTGGGTGATACCCAGGTTGTGCAGGTGTCCCACCCCAGCCAGCACCATCTGCAGGGCCTGGGTGGCGTCCCTCTCTGTGAAGTGGCCCCTGCTGACCACGCGGTCCAACAGCTCCCCGCCGGTGGCCAGCTCCAGCACGACGTAAACCCGCCGCGGGAACTGAAACACCTCGATCAGCTGAATCACAGGAGAGTGGCTCACCCGCGCGGCACCGCCAGCTCCGAGGCGCACACCTCGCGGCCCTCTGGGGCCTCTACCTCCATCATTTTAATGGCGAAGGGCTGGCGAGTCACCCTGTGCTCCACGCGCACAACGCGGCTGAAGCTCCCCCGACCGATCAGGGCCCTGATGTCGTATCTGACAGGGCAGGAGGGGAAAGACGAGTCGCTACGGCATCACTATCACATGAAACACTGTTGCAAAGCAGTCGCCGTCTCTCACTGCAGCTCTGATGTGATGTGATGGGAAGATACCAGCACGGTGCACAGCGGACTGCGGATATAGTCGACCTGGCAAATTCACATAGACATATACATGCAATGATTTAGATCACCAACAAGGCGATAGATAAGCTGTGACTAATAGGTTGCACACAGAGACACCACATGCGCTTTCCTTAAAGCCATCTGTTTTCCTGCTTTAATTGTTTCTACGCTCCAATCCGACAAGTACAGAACGCCAGTCTTCAGGTATTACAAGGCCTAGGCATCTCAAATAAATGTCTGGTGTTCGCGCTAATAAATCCTAGCGCGGAAAGGTTGGTGGTGGCAGGTTCAGTGAACGAGGAAGCTGCTGACATTAAAGTCTTCCATGAGCACTGCGAATGTTCTTAATGAGTCACTTCACCTGGTGTCGTGCTGCAAGAGATCTATTTTTTAAATAAATATGAAAAACTGTCTGCTCACAGGGCAGAAAGAATATTACTTGTTTGCAGTGCAGCTTCAGTTATTCACTATTTCCTTTTTTCTCTTTCACACTGTGAGTTACTTGAAATTGATAAAAAAAACAAGATAGCAGTTGAATGTTTTTGGCAGAAAAACAAAAAACACATTTCAACATGTATTACTAGATTCAAAGATTACTTGAAAAATGGGGGTGCCAAAAAGCAGACTTCTTTTGAAAAATGTTATCAACTTTTCCGTCTTACCTTGCCGTCACACGTGGATCAAACTCGTCCTTGTACTTTGTAACTTTGTCCCGATGTGGAGCAGCTCTGAGAATCTGCCGTTGGCTGTTGGATGCTGGTTGGAGGTTCTTAACGCTGGTGGAAAACCACAAACTTCTCCGCTTCTCTGCGCGCTTCTTCGGCTCATCGTCGCCACGTGCTTTACTGAAGGCAACAAGCGATTGCACGACACTGACATAGCCCTTCTTGGATGCCTCAGGCAGCACCTTGCCGTTCCCGCAGCCCATCGCCGTGTGGGAAAGAAAAATAAAATACCTACATGTGCTGATGAATAAGAACACGAGCCCTGCCTTGCAGCAGGAGCAGCTCTGCCAGAGCATTCGGGTACGCAGTCATGCAGGTGTGCAGTGAATACTGCATCTAGATTACTGGAGTCCCATAATGCAACTCAATAGTGTCTTGACAGCATCATGGTTATTTTTATCAAAGTTCAGAAAGCTCCTCCCCGAGCCACAGTATACATTACTCAACTGTGTTCGCAGGCTGAGTAGTGCTGCTGATGAAGAGTACATTTAACTTTCACATGTAAAAATGATGGAGTGCCCCTTTAGGACTATTCAAACCACATATTCTTAGCCCGGGGCTATCCTCAACCCTGGGCTAAGAGCTGACCCCTTTTCACTCACATATTATGATTATATTATAGCCCGGGGCTATTCATGGATTGAATGTCAGTTTTTAAACATGTGACTACTGTTGATATGCTAGAATTTCAAACAGTTCTACTGCTTACTTTAGCCCCGTTTCACACTCGCAACTTTATTTTAATCGTCCTACACATAACTTCTGCATTTGACCCGTCATACGGACAGTCTAGGATCAAACCGGCAACCTTGTGATTCAAGGAGCACCCATTCAAACATACAAACTCAGTGCTCACCCGGCACCAGGCCAGCAAGCCTGTGCTGAAGTCTGGTTCGCCCACGTTGCATGTGGATGTGTGCCAGTGTGAAAGCTTTCTAACCTTGGACTAACAGCTGCCTTAGCCTGCGGCTAAGTGTAAAGGCATTTTTAAATTGCGTGTGTATTGTCACTAAATGAATTGTTCTTCCACCGCTGTCAACATAACAGCATGTAACAGAGTCAAATCAACCACTGTTATATTCGTGGATGTTCTCCTTCTATACCAACAACAAGTGAACTCAGAAGTGTAGTATGTTTCTTGTTTTTTTTCCCCTGAGACAAAGCACCCACATACAACTAATCCTGTCAAACTGTCACTGGTAACATAAAGAACTCATCACCACAACCACATTTCAGCCTATTATAGCCCCCCCCCCCATGACACGTTTACTTCTATAAAAGTGAAATAAGGAATAGTTTATTGTGTTTTTGGCTTGTATCCCCACAGCATTTCCTACTGGTTGCAGATTTTGTCTTATTGTGTCAGGAACTAATGCAGAAAAGTATACATGTCCATGCTATTGTTCATGTTGTTGCGCACACGTGTCACAGAGTTTCCCTGCTGTCGAGCCTGAAACTAGCGCTAAGCTACTTTTCAATTTTCTGCATTATGTTGTGCTGCTGTCACCATGTGTCCATAATCTTCAGCGAATGAAAAAATACAACATGCATCCTCTTCTCCCTGCCTGCCTCTGTCCTGCACAAAGAGCCAAACCTCGTAAAAACATGCACATATTCATTCATACGAGACTACAGAGAGTAAGCAAAGTCGTGTGCTCTGCACAGAGGTACAATTATTAGTTTTCACTTGAGCAGGGCAGGAATAATGTGGCTGTATGAGGTTTGTTGAATGAGTTCGTGAATAAATTGCACGGCGTGTTTGTGTTTTTCAGGAAGATTTGCAGAGCATGCCTCCAAAACAAGGTATTCTATATTTGAGTGGTAGCTCTTGCTGCTCATGCTAACTTTCTCTTTCCCCTTCATTGTCTGGTGCTGACTAAAAGATATGTGCCGCTGTTTCTGCATGAGAGAAATGCACCATGTGTGCCGGGAGGATTATTCCCACTGAAGCCTACCAGGCGCCGAGTGTTTAGAAGCAGCGAATGGAAAAGCTTTCGCGAAAAGCTGAGCGGTTTAATCGCTATTGTGTTATATCCATTGTCAGTGAAGAGGAGGGAAATATGTATTGAAATGAAAATGTCATCGATGCTATTATATATTGCTCTGTCTTTTCAAAGGTGTAAATTGTGTTGTCAGTGGACACACAGAGACGGGCTGCATCATCAGTCGCTCGACTGCTGCAGTTTCGTTTTTATTTTCATCCAGAGGAGCCAAAGGGGATGCTGGGCCTATCAGTTTGCTCTGCTGTCACACAATGTCTATCCCTTCTCAAAGGACTGCACACACACACACACACACACACACACACACACGAGAGAGATATAGAACCCCAACATCGCCCGCCCCCCACACACAAACACAAAGAGCCAACAGAGGATAGACATCACATCAGCACTGAGGTGGTAAATCGCCCTTCAGAAGCCTTCCTCAAGGGAGTCAGCAGTTCAGCGTTTATCGAACCACTATCTGATTACTAAAAGGCTGTCCTTGGTTATAAATGAACCCGCAACATGCGCGTGGTATTGGTGCCGCCTGTTCCCCGGGAGCAGAAGGCATTATGGGCTGTTGAGAACCAGTTTAGGCCGGAGGAGCGGTCAGAGCGCAGCTGCCACTTGCCAGTCAGTTCATTACTGTTGTTATTGTAGTCAGAGGATGTGATACCTGTGTGTGAGAGGAGTGGACTGCAGCCAGGGCCAACTGAGAGCTGTGGACTGAAGTGGATCACGAGCACAGAAAAGTGAAAGGCTGCGAACAAGCTGTTGTTCATATAATATATATATATATATATATATATATATATATATATAATATATATATATATATATTATATAAAAAGTAGGTTTTGAAAAAAGAAAATGAGCACTTGACCTTTTGAAAATGAACACTTTGCGTTGGCAAGACAGCAGGGGGCCTACTCGTAGTGCGCACTTAACATTAAAAGGTAGCAGGGATGATTACAGCGCATGCCAAAAAAGGCTGTACCTCCAGAAGGTTGCATTCATCATGAAGACTAATATTCACTAAACTATCCACTCAGAAGCACGTGGTTTGACCGAGGCCCCTTAATTCAGATGTGACAGCATTCAAAGACCAACCCTGCCTGCTACAACGTGACGTTCCCAGACAACTCAACGACATTTTCTCTCAGATTACTGTCGCAGTTTCAAACATTTGTGTAAATTGGAACAAAACAAAACTGCAGCAGTTATGTTCAGGCAACAAAACTACTATGTTGAGTAGAATTTTCATGTTTTGGCTTAAAATAAGTTTGTTATGTTATTTAAGTTACGGAAGTAAATTAAAATAGGTTAACCTTGACTTTTGGTTTCACGCAGGACACAAACAACGGTCTCACGGGTGGACGTCCTGTCTGGTGTCTAAATCCTGTGTTTTGTTGTATGGGATTCCCATAATCCCATCAGTTTTGAAGGACCCCTTGAAGCCAGGTCTATAAATAAATGAAGAACTTGACCCACCTGCTCAGGGCTCTGACAGGAAGTGTGTGCAATCCACCTACTGAGATTGCTTGGATGTGGAATTTGGAATTTTTTCTCGCATGGAAATGATCAAATTTGAATGTGAACGTGAGAGACGACAAAGAGAATGAAATATGATGCCTAAAACGGAGCCTTGTGGTACTCCACAGGAGACAAGTGCAGAGGACGCAGAATAATGATGAGGCTGAAGACAATGTTTTTGAGGTAAGGGGCAAGGAAAGAAAGGAAGGAAAATGATTTTTCCAGAATGTATGACACCAACAAATCACTAAAAATGTGTAACAAATGTCCATAAACATTCATGTCAAGTCACCTGAAAAGTATGTGAGTGCACAGAATACGGCCTCGATTATCATCTGCACACCTGTCCACCCTTCCTCTACCCTGGTTTCTGTTCCATGTCCTAAAATCCTGTCCACACCAGATGAGTACTTCTATGAGTGGGTGGGTGAAAAAAACACTGCTGCTGTTGATCAATCTCGGCGATTTGCTCTCCCATCCGCGATGGGCCAAGTCCCCTCGTGACCTCTTTCATCCGCACTGAGCCCGCATGCAGCATTATCCAGCTGATTAATTAAAGCCATCCCCGATTCATCAATGGAACACTGGCCCGTAATTGTTGTTTTGCAGAGGGACACAAATGAATGGCGAGCTGGACAAGGAAGTACGTTTGCTTATTACGAGCTGTTGAGAGCAGGAGAAATCAATGCTGGAGGAGGATGCTTGTTCTTTTTCATGTCAGGGCTTTTAAACCCAACCCACTTTAATACAAAGCCGTGGAATGAGCCCTGACTGCTATATGCAGCAATAAAGCAGGGCTGCTCAGCACAATGGTAGCGAAAACAAAACTAATTACAGTGACAAGTGAGGCAGGCGCCAGGTCTGTCGGCAGAGGGGGAGGATGCTACATCTCCCGAAGGCAGGACCCTTAGGGACGGCTGACGGATACTCTAATTTTCTCTTCCGCGCGGAGCTCGGAGGTGGCCGAGGGATGAGGCACGCCAGACAAATTGTCTGTGACGTCTTGATTGGACAAATCATGAACGTTGCGCGAGTTGGCAAAATTGGATTTGGCTGACAGATGCAGTCACCTGCCCGGGCAGCGCGGGGACGTCTGGCCCTTGGACTCACATGTGTAATTAATGAACAGCAGCGCTAATTACTCTTTAGCAGACAGAGGGACAAAGAAAACAACTGAGGGAGGGTCAAGTGGTCTAATAACTCTCAGTTTGAAGCAGAGCCAATGCGCCGTGCCTTGTAATGAAATGCAGTGAGTCATATCCTGAGTAATCTCTGCAGTGGTGCTTCATTCAGTCCTTAAATTCATTGTATGAACAACAGACATAATTGATGATGTGGGTAATTGTGCCTTAAACCAACATTCTTGGATAATATTTTGCTTACATTTCCTATATTCTGGAAGAAGAGTTAATTTTCCTCCACGGGCACAAACTATTTGACATTTCAGATATATATATATCTTTTCAAGTGTACAACTTGACCTATGAGAAGTTTCCTTCCAAAGGCTCTCAGGTGAACAGCCGGTGTTGCTCTCTCCGTCGCTCAGAGACGACAATTTCCAACCATCAGACTTGGCCTTTAATAAATTGCAAGGACAAAATGTTAAAGCTCTTCCCAAAATAAAGACAATTTCGTAAAACACGTGCAGAAATCTCAAGATATTAATATCTACTCTCCCACACGAAAAAAACACACACGTGTGTAATTCATATTCTTACATGTTAAAGGCGACACGTTCCCTCCGGACCATGGAAACAGCAGTTGAGAAATGCTTGATTTGGTAGCTGTTGAGGAGGTTTTGATCGTATCACATGATCTTCTCCAGCAGATGGAGTTGGCCCAGTTGTAATGGAATTGTGGACTTTATCTGATCACTTCGCTTCCACGTTCCAGCTTCCACGTTCATTCTTGACCTCGGAAACGTCAGTCGAGAATCCCACCACCAGGTCCTCTTGATTGCTATTCTGGAGCTTTCGATCGAATTACAAGGTAGTAATTAACATGATGAGTCTGACAAAACATCAGCTCAAAAATTATACAATTTTACTGATTCTAATGAAAAAGCATATAATTATATGTACAAATGTGGCAACAGACGTACTTTTACAGAATAAATGCGAGGCTGAAAGTGAGTCATTTTAATAAGGCCTCCGCTTACAGGATAGTGATGCTGCCGGGGACAGACTCATCCTCACTTTTGAAATGTTGACTGATAAATTTGAGGAAGCAACATCTTTCTCAAACAGATATATTACGTTTCTTATGGGAGAAGTCTTCAATTATTTAGTCACCCAGTAGCAGAAACTTTAGAGTTTGAAGTGATGGAAATCTAATATCTGTATCACATCCATCAAGCCTTGGGGGGGAAGTTACTCAAACGGAGGATGTGCCCGCGAAGAGACGAGCACACACACACACACACACACACACACACACACACACACACACTCCTCTCACCATGAACACCGGAATTTAATTTGAAAATGGGCAGCGGGATTATTTCCATTATCCTGCTCCCAGACAGACACTCATTTCTAAATGACAGCCAGAAATATGCAAGCGGCTGTAATTATATTGCATGCATACAAAGCCCCCCCCCCCCCATTCTTTGATTGTACCATTGTGGTATTTAGATGGGGTTATTGAACACTACATGAGGGTTTAATTAACCTCAGAATAAACCAAACAGGATTCTGAATGCAGGCTGATTATTGGTTTGATTGTTTGTTTGGAAACCAGGTCAACCTGGAGGAGCAGCGGCAACACTGAATGCATGTGTGTGTGTGTGTGTGTGTGTGTGTGTCACATCTGTGGGTGCAGTAAAAACTAGGATTTTAGTTGTTATAGCAAAGTTCACAGAATTTACTTTTTCCCGAATTCACACTTGACAGCAGCTCTAGAGAACGCAGAGTGCTCCATTGTTGCTATGTTTGAATTACCTGGTTAAGTTTATGCAACAGAACGACGTGGTTATGTTAAAATAATAGGTTTGTTACCTTCCTGTCACACGGGACACAGACGGCGGTCTCCTGGGTAAAGACGGCGGTCTCCTGGCTTCATTTTTTCTATGATATATTCCAGTGCGTCACATGTTCAAGGTTATAGAAGTAAATGGGACAAAAGCACCGGTGGGATTACAACAAAGCAGCGGCAAGACTTTTACCAGTGAGGGCTAATTTGTCACTTGATAAAAGTTGGTCTGAATCTAAAATTAGACATTTCGTCACCTCATCAGATTAAAACATTGAGAAAGAAGGAAATGGAAAAATATAACAGAACGTATACGTTTTCCACAAGTTTGTACGTGTCATCGCTCTACTTCTCTTTCTTTCAAGTTAAACTCTTTGGGAAGAAGGTATGAGCAACTTCCGCCGTCATTTAGCTGAAGCATGCAGAAACCTGAAGTGTGATAATGGCACTTTGGTATTGCTGACATTACCCGGCTGTCCCTCTCACCTCTCAGCATTGCTGTCAAAACCATAATGACTGTAACGAACGCCCTCTCAGGTGCTATCACACGCCGTCATCTCTCCCCAGTCTTATCATCTCCCAGCAGCTCTACCGTGGAAAATATGCCTCCAGGGGGAAAAAATGGACTCATAAAGTCAGGCGACTTATTACCAAGTGAAATCATTGCCGCCCACTTGGTGAGCACAAGGTGTCAATATGGAGTGTAAGGGGAAACGTCTATCTCGACGGAGCGATGCTGCATGGGAGCTGCTTGGTTTTCAGAGGTGTGTGTGTGTGTCTAATGTAAGGTAAGGTAATGCAACAGCAAGTACAGTTCCATGTAATATGTTCAGCCACTCTGCTGGGAATGAAATCCTTACAGAAGCAAACGTGGGGACTCTGTAATCAAGGCACGCTCATTTTTTAAGGTCGCAGTGCAAGAGTGGACTGAAAGATGTCGCAGCGTAGTGCTGGGGTTGCAGTGTTGCTGACGGTGCACAGAGGTAGAGCTCCTGACAAGATCCGATCCTGCAAAGCAAGCACGACTGGTGATTGATTTGTAAAGAGATGTGTCAGTGTCTTGGACCCCGTTTATACTTCATGCGTCTTGGTGGTGGGAGTAAATGCAACCAAGAGACATTAAGGGATGGATCGAAATCTGATCCGATATGTATTCTACAACTAAATAAAACATGTTATTAAATGGGCGGGAGGGCTAAATTATGCAATGCCAATTTAAATAGGATGCTCGTTCGTGTCGGACGCACAAAGTAAACGCATGCTTGTGACTGTGCAACGCTCAACGGATAATGTGTGTCCCTGTAGCCAAAACCAACAGTTGCATGAGACAAAGCAGCCCCTCCGCCCTCCACCAGCGGCACCTGCAGGCAGTGAATCACCTCAGCAGAATATAAATACATTTTAATCACGTTCTCAAATTGTTTTTAAGTTAAAATGAGCAATTATTCAGTAATAAAAAACAGCTTATAACAGTATTAACAAAGAACAGAAGCGATAAGGAGTATCGATAAGAGACCTAGGCCTAATATCGATAAAATCCTAACAATACCAATCCCTAATTACACATACATAATAATTATCTTAATTGAAGCGACGGGTGGACGTAGTCAGACATTAGTCTCTACAGAGTCTTTGCTCCTGTGATTGTGGCACCAATAACACAGAAATGGCATTACAATTAGCCATTCCTCCCATCTCATATCGAGCAACAGCAAAGAAATGGCTTGTTTTTAACACATTAAGTCATACAGGATGCTTAGTGTGCTAGCATACCACATTACAACTGCTGTTAATGGAGTGCAGAGGTCACGAAACAGCTGAAGCTACATCACCACCACCCTCTGGACGGGTGCAGTACGAACCCTACTTTGAATGTGTCCCTTGAAAACAAAGAGTGACGTCATCACATTTATGAATGCAGTGAAGATAGAATATCTGCATTTTTTTTCCGGATATGAGAAACTTGAAATGACAACTTACATAAGAGATGTTCCTACATGATATTAATTATATTTCATTCCTGAAATGCTGCCGTTACCGTTGTTACATGCAGTGACCCTCTACCTCGTCTATGATGCAGCTTTAAATCCCACCAAACCCAGCTGTCACATCCTCCAGTGTTCTGTCCTCTTCAAGACACATTCAATTGTCAGAAATAACGACAATTTAACAACCGGTTTCGCCATAATTGTAGCTCATTGATTGATAATTGTTTTGATTGATGTGCAGTGAAAGACACTAATTGGGAGCTTCTGAAGTCATCAGAGCGGTTGTCTTTGTCCCGCCTGCTCCTTCAGACTTTGATCGTTATGATGAACGGCAGGTTGATTGACAGGCAGATGAATGGAGTCCGCCAATTTCACTTGAGTGTGCGATGACAGAATCGAACACGCGCACACATTGTACTTATGCAAGCGGGTCTCTCAGTCGTTGCTTTTGATACATTTTCAATGGAAAATTCCTGGATTGGGTAAAAAAAAAAAAAAAAAGACAAAAATCATTCGTTGCTCGAATCTCTGAATTGAGGTTTTTTTTTTTGCTGAACGCTGACAACCAGCCCCACGCAGACACACGCACGCACACGCACGCACACGCACACACACACAGAGCAAAGGCACAACCACGCAGCTGCAGCCTAGGCCACAACCTTTCAACAGCCACTTCACATTCATTTGACCCACGATGAACCAAAGGCCGAGCGCTAACAATTTCACAATGACGGGACAAGGGGAGGGGGGAGGGAGGGGGCAGCTCATGACATAGACAGAAGATCATCTCCCGCTACAGCTGCAGGTTAAAGACACAACACAATGGCAGAGCGATGCTCGCTTTGTCTCGGTCGGCTCGGCTCTCATTCTTCTTTTACAAGAGTGAAAACACTTCCTGATGGTGGAGATAGCCGACAGGTTTTTACTGCACAGTAGCTCGTTTCAGAAAGTCTCCGTCTAATTGACGACGAAGAAAGTCGAGTGAGCTTGAACAAAGAAAACGATGAGCTCAGTAAGAAACGTTGAAGCACGTGAGGAATAATTGAAAACAAGCTAAATGATCTCCTGATCCTAAGGGCAGTTCCTCATTTTAAATTAAAATCAGACTTTTCTTTTTTTTTACCGTTCTACTTAAAGTTGTAATAGTTCTTGTCGAAATGTGTCAGAGGAAGAAGGAAGTGGAAAGTGTCAGAGTTTCTACTGCTCACCGCAGGCAAATGCATCCGCGTGGCTTTTTACTGCACACTGTTCTCAAACATCTGTATTAACTTTGCAAAGTTCAGTTCTCACATCACACAACAGACACAGCACACATGTCTCTTGACTGTAGCTCAGCATAAAGTACGATAAGTATTTGGCACACAAGTATTATCTAAAGTATAAATACACTCGTGATAAAAAAGCTACTTGAAGATGATCCTCTTTCTTAAAGCCACCGACAAGCTGCGATTGTTTGGTTGTTTCTCAAAATGCAGAAACAGATGTCAGTGATCTTTTGATGAACTACAACCATTTCAATCGATGCGCAGTAATTCAGAGATGTGGGACGTAGCCGGGACTTGCTTCACACTGTTACCATCGTGCGTCAGACCTTCACTGTCTCACTGTAAACCTAAACGCCATTGATTGTAACTCTCCCGCTCTTCACCGTTGTGATAAAATACAGTCAATTCAAAACATACGGAACTTTAAATAAAACCCAAATGAATCTCTGCCTGAGGTGAAATGAAAGTAATTGTCTGGGACTGACAAAGCAGAGTAACAAACCACTGGGAGATGGAGTGCTGCAAATCATTTTGAGATGAATTGATATGGCAGGCTGTGAAGGTTATGAACCCCCGGGATTAAATGCACAGCGCATTGTGTTTGTTGATTGATTCTCGGTTGTGGCTATTTTTCTCTCTCGCGGGCACTGACACGCTGTGCATGAACAACACACACTGAGCTGAAGGGAAATGGTAGATTGAACAGTGTTGAAGAGCGAAAAACAATCTTTTTTCGGATGCAGTCGTAGTTGTGGAGAGTTATGAACCCGAGCGCTCAGGTATGCATCACAAAGTAAATATTGAATAAGTTACGGATGTATTTCATCCATCCACAAATCTATTTGAAAGAGTTTGTACTTATCACAATCAAAGATGGTGGAAGGTGTGACAGTTTTTTATGGCCCTCAGATTTGGGATTTTTTGAATAAAAATTGGTGGAAAGTGTAGCTACGTGCATTTACTGCAGTATACTGCTTGCTTTCACTTCGATTAAACTCCAGTTCAGAGTGTAATATCGTACTTTACTCCATCATATATGATCTAACATTCATTAGTTAGTTCTTACTTTGCAAAAACACATTTTACATATAAATGATATGGTCAAATAACAACGTAGTTCCACTTCAAACCAACATTTAAATTCTGCTGACATATCAATGCATCGATAGTGATGACACGATCACGATAGTTCAGTTCATATCTCGATCATTTAAATCACGATGTGGCATGTCTTCTGGTACTTCAATACAGAGACGTAACCACATGGTTTTGTATACTCTGAATGAAAGACTACAAATGAAAAGTACTGATGATTCAATCTTTACTTGTTGAATTTCTGAGAACTTTGAGTTAGCGTGTGCTTGTTATAATCAGTGTAGACAGCATGGTTGTGTATATCTGGATATATGATTTCAAGACGATAAACGATCAAAATGTAGTTTCTATAACTACTCAGAGCTTCTTCTTTCCCACTGGCTTCAGTTTAACGTGCCAACATGGCTTCATTGTCCGAGGTTCAACCACTGAGGTTATGTTTTGCCGTCAGAGCTGCTGCCTCGGAGAAACGTTTATATTTGAAACCCCGCGAGGAGACTGATTAACGTGATTAATGAAGTCATGCTCAATAAGTCACGGAGATGATTCCCATGCACTGCTTTATTGGTTTCCTGAGTGAACTCTGGTAACCAGGATGGGGTTAGCGTGTGACTGCTCACTTACTCGGCATGTTGCATTACAGTTTGGAGCCGGAGGGAATCCTGATAAAAAAAAATGCCATCTTCCATGTTTGCTCCATTTTTTTGCAAATCAGTCATGCATTTTTCCAATTACAGCTCGACAGTCACCAGCCCATTCACAATCACTAGAGCAGACACAAGCAAGGCGATTAAGAATAAATGATATGACACACAATCGCATCGCTAACCAGACCATGACAGAACTAACCGGCTCGGCCTGACTCTCCGCGAGAAAGGGGAGAAGCGGGAATCTTTCCGTTAACGGTGCGAGCAACGTGGGAAAGAAGCAGAGAGGTTCGTGGTCGACGTTAGACGTTGTTGTGATTGATTACATGTGATGTAGAGCAATTAAAATAAATTAACAATTTGCATTTTAATAACATTATTATCATCACTTAAATGAATTCATTAGTCTTGATTAGTTTGGTATCAGTATGACAAGTGCAGCTCAATGGAGCATGATGATGCTAATAGAAGGGTGAGAGAAGCAACAGAGCTGAGACAGGTGGGGAAGAGATTGTGGCGATTGGGGGGGGATCAGCACTGCAGTCTGTACTGTAAAATCCTAACAGAGATAAACACAGACAATAAAAACAATGCTGTTTTGTTTGTCATGTCTGGCTTACACATTCCACATGCTGCAATTGGGATCCAATGAGTTCCGTTGGGGTTTGATATGGTCTGAGGTGAAACATCCAATCCATCCTTCCCGTACCTGGATGTACTAACTGTGGAGGAAAATATAGCGGCTGATCTAGAAACATTTGAAAACTAAAATCACTTTTAGAACAATAATGTCATTTCATATTTAATGTCTAATTAAAGTGCGTTGTCAAAAGGGATCATGTAAACGGCTCCCCATGTCTTCCTGATTTGATCCTCAGTTGGATATTTTCAGACCTTCAAATTTACAGTAATTGTTAAGTGTTGTGTTTTCGCCCTTCCTTTTTTTCTCTCTCTCCCTCAGACTCCTAACGGGTCAGTCGGGTGATTGGATTCCACCTGTGGGGGCCGGTTGTCCTGATTGGTGGGTGGCACCAGCGGCAGGCTGGCCAATCGGCAGAGGGAGAGCCGCAGATAAAAGGCAGGAAGCCTCGGAGTTCAGCAGAACTAAATCTAAAAGATGCATTGACCTCGGGGGCAGGAAACATACAACACTAAATTGGCTAATCTCATGCCCTCCATGGGCGAGAAGCGATGTTTTCTCCTGAATCTCTAGATCAGCACCATCACACCCCATCTGCACTTTATAATTAACGCAGCTCTTGTGTGACTTCCGCTGGCATACATGTTCTCTAAATGGATTTACATGCAACGCGATACGTTCTCATGACAGCTGATCGTTATTGCTTCCACCTACCGGATCTTACGTCCCATCCTCAACAGATTCTCCACCCAGCCACAGTTTTCTCAACGCCACTCCAGCTCGAGGAAAAACGTTTATTTTTGTAAAGCTCAGAGTGCTGCTCAGGTTGTTTCCCAAGTGCCCATGGCTGAGGTAATTAAGTAAGTCAAAAGGAAGGCCACGCTAATTCTCCTGACGGATTGTCATCAATTGATTACTAGTTTCACTGTGGGATAAGACAACAGTAGCCTCTGTGTGGAGTGATAACCCAACCATTGTTCAGCCAAAGCCTGGAACAGATGGAAATGTACTGTTCCTGCTCCTGGGAGATGCATCAACAGTCCAATCTGTCTGGACTGCAGCTCGGTGTGTGACCCCTGCATAAGTCATATGCGTGTGTAGGTCTGTTTTGTGTGTCTTTTTGCCAATTGGCATGAACACATCCACACACTTGGCCTCCTTGGGTGAAAACCGGGGCCTCCAAAGGGTGGGAAGATTTTCCCCCTACTGAGATGTAGAGATATGCTGCTCGCTGCTAACAATGAGACGGCTCTTAACAACAGTCTGGAAAGCTCGGCCATTTTGCATGCAAAAAAAATAAAAAAAGCTTTAAGGGAGAAACTTTTTCAATGTCTGAATAATGAACTAGCCTGTAGCCTTATGCGTTTATTAGTCTGCATCATGGAAACGTCTGCTGCTCTTGACTGAGAGCAGTTCCCATTGGCTCGGACACAGACATCAATTACCTCTTACACTGAAGGAAAAGTCAAATGATTATGAGCCAAGATCCTATTACAGTGACAAAAAATATGAATGTTTGTGTGCAGTCATCTGTTCTTGTCAGAATAATTATTTCTATGTGTTAGTGTGTAGCTGGTTTAATGCCCTTTCCAACCTGCCAGATCTAGAAAAACCCCATTGGAGGAATTTATTGATCACAGTGTGACGATGTCCTGGAAGAAAGATGCTACATTTTGTGCATCTACAAAGTAAAACTCCATTCTGTTACAAAGCCCCCCCAGTTTGAACTCATGCATTTATCTTTCTGACATTTCTTTCCGCTCTACGTTCGCTGATCTGACACTGAGCAAGGCTGAAAGGTCGCTGAACAGGACTGGTCGAATGCATCTGACATTATATCGGTCATCCGGAGTTGAAACGGTCAGATATGTATTTTATGATCTGTGTAATGGTGAATGTGTGTAAATCTATGGGCGGCAGTGCATAGCCGCATGTCCTTTATTGCCTGTGAAGGTGTGCATGTGTGGGTGCTTTTCATCTCGTGTCTGCTGTTGACCATGTGGGTGGGTGATGTGTATCAGTAGAGAGTGTCAGTGCAGAGAGGTCCTCCTCTAAAAGGCTTGCTTTGCACATGAAGGAGCACATGAATACCTTCCCTCTCAAGATCAATAAACAGCTTAACCAAGTATTTCGCTGCATGCTTCCGTGGGGAAACCTCGACGACGGCGCGCATTCGGAAAAGAAACCGCCACTGCAGGAGCCATGGTCCGCTTTAAAATACCCCAACTTCCTCTGAAGTAGCAGAATTGATATACAGCACTGACATCTCCTTCATTTGTGCGGCCATTTATGTCATTATTGCCATTCTGGTGCTTTGGAAGGGTGAAGTAGTCGCTCCGAAGAAAATGGATTTCTCAGGCACGAGGAAATTGAATGGATATATTCAGTAAAATGTTTGCGTCAGGAGGAAATATTGAGCCAAATCGGGCTAAAAGTTCCTCCGGGGCTCCGTTGTGTTTGGATTTGTTGTGCAGAGGAGAAAGTTTTATGGCAAACAATGAATATAATTCACCTGTAATGGAGCCAAGCACCATCAATATTTTGTGTTATGTGTATATGACGTCTTCTGTCAATCCAGCAGCACAAGTCAGATCTGAAGCACGTGGATCGGCAAAAAACCACAAACTCAACCCAAAACACAGCAGCTCTCCAGGTTATAATTCGGATGAGCCAATTTGAACCAAGAGCTGCAGCTGCTCTTAATGCGCCGCTAATGGCGACGCGAGAGTGCCAGTTTGCAATTTTCTCCCACGGGTTGATGACTGGCTCCCTCTCCCCGGCTGACTGTCCTCAGCGATTTCAAATGATACATTTATTTTTTCCCTATACTTACAAACAAACTTGCCAAAGGGTAGGAGGACCAACCCTTCTGTCATGACACACGTCGAGACTCCTCCATGTCCAAATGCACCTTTAATGAGACCTGGTCCTTCTTTTTGCCATCACAGCCCACCAATAATCCGGTTATTTCAAACTGATCCCCCCAAACACCCGCACACTGCAGATTACAGACCTCTGCTTTCTCACCAGAGTCCGTTATATTCAGCTGGCTGTCGAATAGGACTCGTGGGCCAGCTGAAGAAGTCTGGGTGTTTAGTGGAAGCTAACAATAGACAACAACACATCGATAATTGATGATTACACTTTAATTACCTTGCGGATTGAACAGTTTTTAATAATGCCAGTATGGAGTGTCTTTCAGGGGAGTTGCCAGAAAGATTCAATAAGAGTATATTAACCATGATGAATGCCATTGACTTGGTTTGGCCTCTCTGAGGAGGGGCCAAGCTGAACTCGGTGGCGAGAGCTGGAGTTTAGACAATGACAAAGGAGCGAAAGAGAGAAAAAATTAAGGAAAGAAAAAAAAAGGTACTGGAAGTACAAAGTCCTTATTCCTAATCCATAAATGAGCAGCTTGGCCAATGATTTAAAGGAGGGACTTCCCAACCCCGGAAGACACTTCATAATAACTGCAAAATCATTAGAAAGGTGTGTGTGTGTGTGTGTGTGTGACGCAAAGCGGATCGATAACAAGCTCTGATTCTATTTCATCCTTACTGACCGCCAGAGGCAGTGCTTAACACTGGATGTATCCCGTCTCGCGCATGCGCAGGTCGAATATTTATATCAACAAAGTCACGTGTGACCTCGGATGACCACCGTCATCTATAAGTTCCGGTGTCATCCTGAGCTCAGTCCTTTTTTTCTTCTCGCGTCGCAGGTTAGCTACCATGGTAGCTTAAACAAGGATGTGTCTACGATCAAGACATATTAGAGCTCGTCGCTGTAGCCTTGTGACTACCGGTCGGAGTTGCGGTTCTCTCGCCCTCCAAAGGCTGCGACGAGCTGTCCCTCTTCGGAGGGAACGGTGTGTTCGCCGTTCGGACATCGAGCCCCGGACTGGTGGACGCCCCTATCATCGGTCGTCACCAGTCTGATAAGGGTCAGCTAAGTCGTGATGACAGCAATCGGTAAGATCGATTAACATTGTTTTCTATAACAGTTGTTTGTTCCACGGTTGGCAGAGCGCTTCCGCTCTAGTAATCGAGTGGCGCGCTAACGAGAGCGTAGAATTACGCTGTCGGCCCGCCCTTCACAGTGTTACGGCTATCACAGTTAGCAGAGTGTTCCTGCTCAGGCAAACTTTGTGAGACACTAGTCCGCATTGGCGTTGTGTACATGGAGATTTAATCTTTACATCTGACGTAATTCGCAGTTAGCAGTGTCTTCACTCAGGCTAACTTGGATGCTAGCTGGGACTGCGTCCATCAACTTTGTAAACCTTACGGCTGTCACGGTTAACAGAGCGTCCTCGCTCAGGTTAACTCAGTGGAAAACTAGCTAAACAAAGCTGATACTGGGGCTGTAGCCATCAACTTTGTATCCTTACAGCTGTCACAGTTAACAGAGCGTCCTCGCTCAGGTTAACTCAGTGGGAAACTAGCTAAACAAAAAGCTGATACTGGGACTGCGTCCATCAACTTTGTATCCTTACGGCTGTCACAGTTAACAGAGCTGTCACAGTTAACAGAGCGTCCTCGCTCAGGTTAACTCAGTGGGAAACTAGCAAAACAGAGCTGATACTGGGACTGCGTCCATCAACTTTGTATCCTTACGGCTGTCACAGTTAACAGAGCGTCCTCGCTCAGGTTAACTCAGTGGAAAACTAGCTAAACAAAGCTGATACTGGGGCTGTAGCCATCAACTTTGTATCCTTACAGCTGTCACAGTTAACAGAGCGTCCTCGCTCAGGTTAACTCAGTGGGAAACTAGATAAACAAAGCTGGTACTGGGGCTGTGGCCATCAACTTTGTAGCATTACAACGATCACAGTTAGCGGAATGTGCTCGCTCAGGCTAACTCGGTGAATGCTAGTTATACTAAATCAACATTGAGGTTGTGCCCATTGATGGTTTTGACGCATTACGGCTGTCGAGTTCGCTCCGGCTAACTAGACTAAGCTAATACTCGGTGTGTCCATTGATTGTTGTAAACATTATGGACATATCGGTAGCGGATATCAGTTAGCAGAGTGCCCTCGCTCAGGCTAACTGGTAGCACACCAAGAGTTACAGCACCTGTCCAAGTGGAGAGTGTCCTCGCACTGTAAGGACTGTGGGTTTTTTGTCCGTTTTCACAGTAGCAGAGTGCTCTCGCTCAAGCTAACTGGTGGGACACCAATATCTGCAGCAGCGGTCTTAGTGAAGAGTGTCCTCGCTCCCCTCTCACTGTAAGGACTGTGTTCTTTTTGTCCGTTTTTCACAGTAGCAGAGTGCTCTCGCTCAAGCTAACTGGTGGGACACCAATATCGGCAGCAACTAGTTTAGTGAAGAGTGTCCTCGCCCCTCTCACTATAAGGACTTTGCCTGACCTGTTTCCACAGTGGCAGAGTGCTCTCGCTCAAGCTAACTGGTGGGACACCAATATCGGCAGCAACTATCTTAGTGAAGAGTGTCCTCGCTCCCCTCTCACTGTACGGACTGTGGTCTGGTTTGTCCGTTTTTTACGGTAACAGAGTGCTCTCGCTCAAGCTAACTGGGGGGACACTAATATCTGCAGCAACTATCTTAGTGAAGAGAGTGGGCTTAGAGAGTGTCCTCGCCCCTCTCACTATAAGGACTTTGCCTGACCTGTTTCCGCAGTTGCAGAGTGCTCTCGCTCAGGCTAACTGGTGGGTCACCAATATCCGCAGCGGCTGGCTAAGGGAAGAGTGTCCGAAGGATCACTCGCCACTGACTGCCCCCTGCCTGTTCTCTCAACATTCAGCAGAGCGCTCCCGCTCGGACTGATTGGGAATTCCGCATAAACTAGTGGGACAAGGGTTCCACCAGAATCGCGGCCATGTTCAACTCTCCCGGCTGTAGGACCTGTATAGCTCCTCTTCAGCCGGAGGACGGCCCTGACCTCTTGCCCTAGCAGGGAGAACCCAGGCAGGACCTGCGGCATCACGCCTTGAGCAGTAAGGTCTGCTAGGCTGGCCGAAGTGGAACACCTGATGCGGGAGGTCTACCTCCCCCTGTCAGGGCAGCTGAATCCAGACCAACCTACCCTGGTCATTGGTATGGCGCTTGCACGCCGGGCATACACAGCAGCTGGAACATCCACCTGTGAGTGCCTTCTTCAGGCACCTTCCCGCCCTCACCACCTTTTCTGTTCCTCCCTCCGAGGAATATCTGAGGGAGTTGTGTGCATGGTGGAGACACCAGGGCTCTCTCCCGCCTTACATCAGACCATGCAGGAGGTGGCAAATCTGGCCTTGCACGTATGCCAGCCAGTTAGACGACTAGGGCGTCCATCAGTTTCCCCTGAGGAGATTCTGAGGCCCGATGCCAGGTGCCCTCGACCCAATGTCAGGCCAAAGATGACCCGCTATCCAGGGCTTAGGCCACAGCAGCGCTGTGCACCGTATCGACAACTCCCTCTCCCACCTCAGGCTTTCCCTCGCAGATTCTCTGCAGCGGGCTACTTCGACGCTTCTGCTCAGTGATGCTTCATTGCAGGCGTTTGCGCTCATATCGAGGGAACGTGGCTGGTTCAGACTCGTCGCCAGGTTTGGCTGGCGCAGTCACCCCTATCTGAGACATGTAGGAGGACCCTCCATACTGTCCCAGTGGAGCCTGGTGAGCTGTTCGAGTCAGCTGCTGTACAGGCGCTTCAGCGGACTGTTAGAGCTAGCCAGACCTGGCAGCAGTTCTCTGGTCTTTGCAGGGACATGCCTGCACCCCCAGACCTAGGGGTCCCATTTTTGGCCCACAAGGCCGTTTCTCAGCCTCCAGCTTACCCTAGTAGCGCAACAGGCCTCGGCGTCCTGCTGAGAGGCCGGACCGCTACCTATACAACCCTACTTACGTCCCCGTCCCCCCCGGCAGGGCTGCCAGGAGATGTCTCCAGGCCGGCTGTCGGGGTTCTTTCTCCCATCAGCGGATTTCCAAGGGAGAGTGGTTCACGTCTATCGACGCCTGTTCCCATGGTGCATCACCACAACTTTCAGTCCTGGGTGCTTCCATTCGGACTCTCCCATCTCCCCATGGGTGTCCACAGTGTGTTACTGCTGTCCTTTCCCCCTGCAATCGCAGGGCGTGAACATACTGCCGTACTTAGACTGGCTGACCTAGGCGCCGTCCCGGCTTCAGGCGCCACAGGACACTGCTCGCCTTCTCTCACGTGGCCCGGTGGGCCTCAAGGTGAACATGGAGAGGAGCTACCTGAGCCCTTCTCAGAGCATAACCTTCATTAGTGTGGCCCTATGAGGGCCTGTCTATCGCCCCAGTGCGGATGGCTGAACAGCCTTCACTTGGATGCCAAGTGGCACAGATACAGGGCAATAATATTATCGAAACAGTGTCTATTCATCTATTCACTATCCCCATGGAGGGAGTGCATATCTGGCGAACAGTGTCCCAGGAACCGAGCCCCAGGGGCTCGGTTCCATTCCACCAGGAGCTTGTCACAACAGTTACCTGCCTCTCAAGGCGGGTGCAGGGTGACAGAACGGGACAGCCTGGGGGCAGTTGTCTGCTGAAAGACCGCAGGTCCAGGTTCTAGAGCTAGCGCTCGAGCACTTCCTTCCATGTTTGAAGGGAAAGCATGTGCTTGTCCGGTGGACAGCACCTCTGCTGTGATTTCCCATGAACTATCGATGGGGCACCAGATCTGCAGAAGTTGCTACGGGGATCACCGTGGCCTTCTGACTTGGGAGGCCCCTCGCCTGACCAGCCTGTGGGCAATGTACCCACCAGGAGAATGGTACAAGGTTGTGGTTTTCCTGTTCCGTTACAAGCCTCCACCGGGAGAGTGGCGGCTGCATCCAGACGTGTCGACCCACTGGCCCCACTGGGTCTCCCTGACGGAGGGGACCAGCCCTCTGGGTCAAGATGCCCTGGCTCACACGTGGCCAGAGGATCTTCTTGGTGCCTTTCCACCAGTCCCTCCGCTTTTGCTATAAGCTTGTCAGAGTTCTTCCCCGACAGGAGGGATCTCCTGTCGCGACTAGAGGGTCGGATTTGGCATTCCAATCCCTGCCGCCTTCAATTAGGGGTCACGGGAGGGCCCGACCGGATGCTGAGTGGCTGCATAGAACCAGTCTGACGGACTATTCTGAATGCCAGTGCGCGGTCTACCTGCCTGCAGTACAAGAAACAGGTGAAGAACAAGGTCCCAGTACAGCGCCCCGTGCCTGCGGTACTGAGTTTCTACAGTCTCTCCTGGATAAGGGCCGGTCTCCCCTGCATGGGACCTACCCTTGGTACTGGACAGCTTATGCTTGTCCTTTTGAACCCCTGGCACAGGCGGAGCCTAGATGGCTATCAGCAAGTCGGTTTTCTCCTTGCTGTCAATTCAGCTCAATGTGGGGGCGAGCTGCATGCCCTATCAGTGGAAGAATCATGTCTGAGGTGGAACTCAGATGGCTTGGGTGTCACTTTCTGGCCTAGGGCAGTGTTTCTCCCAAGGGGGTGGATACGTTCACATATAAACCGGCCTATCCAGCTGGCAAAGTTGACCCCCCCCTCCCCCATCGGGAGAGGAGAGGTCAAGGCTGCTGTGCCCAGTGTGGGCCCTCAGAGCTTATATGGAAGCCACCGCCTGCATAGTCAGTTATGGTGAGCCTAAGAAGGGCTGTGCTCCTTTTTAAGGAAAAAAAGGAGAAACGGCACCTGTCCCACTGGATAGTGGAGGCCATTGCCGATACAAACAAGGCGAGCGGCTGCGCTCGGCCATCCGGGGTGAAGGGTCACTACCAAGAGTGTCTCCACACCGAGGGCAAGCCTGAGTGGTGTGCCTGTGGGGGATACATGTGCGGCGGCCTCAGGGGCATCACCGAGCACATTCACCAAACACTACAGAGTTAACGTTGCCGACCCTCACCCACTGGGGAGGGTTCTTGGCCAATTTTCTCTGCCGGAGCTATAAGGGGTAGTTACTGTGCTTCCTCGTGACTCTTTTGGTATAAGTCATCCAGTGTTAAGCACTGCCTCTGGCGGTCAGTAAGGATGAAATAGAACGAAAGTTACGAACGTAACTACGGTTCTATGAATCCTGGATGACCGCCAGAGTTCTTGGTCACTCGGAATCCCGTGAACTCGCGAGAAGATTCCATAGGACTGAGCTCAGGATGACACCGGAACTTATAGATGACGGTGGTCATCCGAGGTCACACGTGACTTTGTTGATATAAATATTCGACCTGCGCATGCGCGAGACGGGATACATCCAGTGTTAAGCACTGCCTCTGGCGGTCATCCAGGATTCATAGAACCGTAGTTACGTTCGTAACTTTCGTTCCTCTCGCATCCCGGATGGCCCGAGTCCCAGCGGTGAGGCGCCGCGGAGCGGGCTGCTTCAGGTTCTTAACGGGCTTCGGGAGAGAGGCCGAGGGTGACTGTGAAAGAGTGCACGGCGAAACCTCAGCCTTTACATGCAGGGGAGCGCGCCTTCGGTTGCACCAAAAGTGCAATTTATAGTCCGACAACTCCCTTCCTCCCAGCAGGCGCAAGAAAAGCATCACTCATAGCGGCCCGCGCTTTGCATATTGCGAGTCAAAAGCGTTTAATGGCGAGATGTAACTTCCCCTGTCTTCCCATTGATCATGTGGCAGGCTGCGACTCCCATGAGCTGTGCGCATTAAGGCCAGCGACAAGCGGAAAACATTACAAATGAGCTCTAGCAAATTTGCAAGGCAGTGTCACCTCTTTGATGTATAGATAAGTGGATGCCGACTGCTTTCTCTCCGTTAGTCCGCTTCACTCTCTCCAGCTCTGCCCTCTCTTCATCTATCTATCGCCACCCTTCTTCTTCATCTTCCCTTTTCCCCACTTTTGGATTAAACAAAAGCGATGCCTGTGAAAAGTCTTTGTGATGAACACGTCGCCGTTGTGACGAGGCTGAGGCTGAGCGTGTCATAAATCATGCCCCTCGAGAGGCGAGGCGGTGGGGGGAAATTGTACAATGATAAATATTGAGAGGTGGAATGAGCAATAGTTTTGTCACAATGCGGAGGCGCCTACGTCCCCCTTTGCCATGAAATGTGGCTTTGTGATTGGGCCTGAGCAGAGAGCTGTAATTCAGGCAGCTACAGCCAAGGATGTTTTTTTTTTTTTTGCATCAGTGATACAAAAGCCAGTGACAAATTGTTATCCAGTCTGCGGATCTTCTTCTCCTTCTTTTCACTGCTCTGCCAGACTTGGGAGACATGTAATTGAGAGAGAACATGCAAAACAAAGCTAATGATTTTCCTCCCACTTTGCATTTCTTTCCCCGGGGCTCTTGTCTTTCGAGTCGTGCTCATACATCTTTCGCTAAGTACAGCTGAGTTTCTGCTGGACTCCCCTCACACACTGAGGCAGGGAGAGCTGAAATATCTGCAAAAAAGAAGTGATCTCATCCTGTCTGGGACCTCGCGGCTATTTTCCCTCGGATGAAAGTACGTTTACAGTCTGAGAGGACAAAACATTAATGTAAAAAGAACTGTAGTGAGTAAACTGTGGAGCGCAAGAGTTCATGTGGAATATGACAACTACAACCATTTTCCATGTCTATGTACTGAATACGATGGCCTTGGATATTTCATTCAAAAAGCTCATTTATTAAACTGGGTCACATTTTTCTACAAAACCCAGTTTCAATTGTTCCTAATTTGAAATACTGACGAGACGTGCCGTTAACGCTCCCATTTTGTCGTATATACCGACGCATTGTGCTGCGTATGCAGGTCACAACTGATGCTCAGTGGATGTTTTCCTGATCTTGCACAGCAATGGTGAGCACTTAAGATGAAGTCTGGCTCTGCAAGGCCAAACAAAGTGTGTGTGAGAACACACAAATCCAACATGATTTCTTACCAATGTGCTGTCAAACTCCTCAAATTGTCCTCAAGGACACTGCTGATGTTCGGAGATTCACCACAGTGTACTTTAGTCGCATGTTGTAGGAACTGAGGCCACTAAAACTAAACCAGAGTATTGGAATAAAAATAATAATGCAACTTGTAGAGCCTCCAAAGAGGTTTTTTGGTGAAGAAGGCAAAAAGTAAAGTTGAACAAATCACCTTGGAACGACATCAGTGACTGAACTTTTAGGCCCTGTTGTTTTAGGTCTGTTTGTAGACCTAATCAGACCCCCTTTGGACACATTTGATCCAGTGCCTTTCGAGAGAAGCAGAATTAAAGCGGGACATTGTCTCTGCTCTTCTTGGATACCGAAACGGCAATGAGAATAAGCCTGAGGGGATAACGGGACCCTCCGACTGCACCGGGTGCATCGCACATTGGTAAGAAACGGCCCATCCCAGCCTGTTCACGCAGCTGCAAAACATGAAGACAATAAGTTCATTGTTTCGGATAGTAGTTCTTCAATCCCTACAATCAGCTGCTGATCAACTATAGGACAGTGAGGTTGTCTCTGTATTTTAGTTTGCATGTTGTATTTGGTGACTTTACTGTGAGGGAAGTTGTGTTCATAAGCAGGATGCCACACGTTTGTTTCCTGCAAGACGGCCACAACGCGCATAAACAAGAGCCGTTGCTGTCATAGTGTCTGGGAGAAAGACGGTGAACTCAAACGGTAAGTGCTCACTTACTGGGCAAGTCGCACAGCAATCAAATTAGCCGCGAGGCGGTTGCACTTGTCCATATCGTAGCAGAAAAAGATAGAGTATCAAATAGCACAGCAGTCTGCGTGTCATTACATCCAGATGTCATGTATCGTATCATCACCACCTCTGCAGATCCCCCGACACACACCCAGCCATGTAAAGAGCATATCCGACGAACTTCTTGAGGTATTGGTGCTGACATTGTGCTGACTGAAGAATCCAGTCACAGTTTGGCACTCGTACGTCTTTCTCTGGCTGAACTTCAAAAAGGACACATGGCGGTTGTGGAAATGGACCCTACTGTTCACGTTAGGAGCCAATTGTCGACATTCGGACAGTCGGTGTTATCATTGAGCTCCCGGTTGGCGCAGCTACAGGCCATAATAATTCATAATTCCACTTTTTGCTAATCTGTTTCTCCGCTGGTTTCAATCATCCACCTATAGGCAGGTGTGTGTCCGCTCAGAGCTGTGCACATTTTACATTTTAAGGTGAGCTAAACTTGTCTGAACTTATTATATTAGTGTTGGGAAATAGGGAAGATATAATGATACACTTATTTCCCCCACTACAAGCAAAGCTGCTGAAGTATCGTCATCATTTTGTGTTTGTGTCACGAAACAAATTCTGTCAAGGACCCTAACAAGAGGAATCCTAACGAACTATATCAAGTTGAGGTTATTGTGTTGCATTGCACACACTGGTTCTGGTCGTTTATCTCAGTTATGGATTAATTTGCTTATAAATGTTTAAAACTAAGTTAATTACACTGCGGTAAAGTTTTAATGCTATCAAATGTTCAAAGGCTGCATTCACCATTTCCCTTGAGACTAAAAGTGGCATGTTTATGAAGAGCTGCGCCTGTATCCTTTAATTCAAGTGTTTTTGTCACGACAGATGCGCTTCATTCACCTCCACTCGACAGCTGGCCATGTCTGGTCGAACTCATCCTTACACAAGCTCATGAATGTCCGCCTGCGCATTCACTCCCACAGAATCTCCACTCACCTCATTAGAACACACGCTCAGTCAACGTGTGAATATCCGCACATTCTGCCGGCACCGTAAAGCTGCTCAAGTGTGCGCGCAATGCATTCGCCCTGTAAATATGAACGATATCTAACTGGCTGGAAAGCAATTACACTTCAATGACCAGTGAGACTCATAAGGATGCTTGTAATAAAGACTTAACGACCTGTTTTGACTGTAACAAGCGTATTTTCTGAACAGGAAATGGCTTGGTCTGCGTGCCCGGGGGGGGGGGGGACAGATAGCCGGGCGGTGCTTCCCGGCGGCTGCACGGCGCATCCTGAGCACTTCCGCCGGTCTTTTACATCGCAGCGCAGCAATCACGCAGCTAGGCGCGCTGGATTTGACCTGACAAAAGAGGCTTATTACCCTTCCATAATTGGAAGTGCCTCGCGAGGAGGGGGGCACAACGTCATGATTCCATTTACAATATTTACAACTCCATAAACATTTCGGTTCATCCTCCGTCCTTCATGCCTGTGAATTCCAGATAACGCAGAGGTTAAAGAGAACGCGAAATATAAATTGGCTCAAAGCGGAGCATATGGAAGTGAGGACTGAGGGATCCCTTTGAGATTGCCGCTGCTTTACCTTCGCATGACTGCCAAATTATTGGGTGTGAGGCTTGAGTTAGCACCGAAATCAGGCGTGGGATACAATCAGGCTGTTGAGGGTCTTGGAGCTCCCGTGGACTTGTTGGAATATCTGTGGACTGCCGACTGACTCAGAAATGAGTTGAACACGGGCCAGTGCTTAATGCGTGTTATCCTACGATGACTGATGCAGCTCAAGCACGTTGCATTGTGGGAGTTTACCGAAGGGACACCAAACACTTTAAAGCTGTTGGGCAGACAACTACAGCGGATGCATTTCGGGTTCCTGGTCGCCATTGTGTTGGTTAAACTCAGATAAAAATGTACACGTTACGTTAGAAAAAGTATTCAGCCCCTTTCTTAACAGCTGAATTAATCACAATTTGTTTTATTTATGATGGAAACAATTACTAGCTGTAATGTGATGGTTATAGTGGTGAACCCACAGTTCTCAGCTGGACCGTTTCGGAGTCTGGTAGATCATTATTTAGATTTTCTGTCTGTCTGTTCTGACTTAACTGTTTCGATTCCCTCTCATCAACCAGCTTAAAGTGAAATAAATCAACTGTAATCAGCACCAAAGGGCAGACACAAAATGAGCGAATACCTTGTGAATACAGTGGAGCATTTAGCTGCTTGAGAGCAGATATTTCCCTCAGGAATTGGCGGAGATGGGAAGAGTGAATATTGGACTTGCATTGATCAGGTGACCAGAAGCACGACTCCAGATCAATGCTGACGTTGCTCCACGTGTGCTGGATACGTTACTGATGTTAGCAGGCTGGTAATGTTATCGATGGAGCTGATTTGAACCGTTGTGTAAAGCCTTCTGCATCTGACAAGTAACTAGCTGTGAATTAAATGTAATGGAACACTATTTCCCTCTGAAATGTAGAGTAGTATCAATATGAAGTAAAAGTACACACAAATACCTCAAAACATGAGAATATACTTACTTATTTTGCATCACTGGCGGCTGATATGAACATCAGCACCTCGGTATTCTGTAAAAAAAGAATACAGGAAGAAATGCATGGAAAGAGAAGACGCAATAGCAATTTTCCCACCGCTCATTACCATCAATGGACCAGAATTGCAACACAGCCAACACATCTATTCTGGTGCATCCCAATGCTCAGTCTGCTGGTAATCCATCTTCTCTGCAATCACTTCACATTGTCATTTTCTGCTTTGTATGAGGTTTTATATTAGATATACTTATTTATCACTGATTGGCAATTTCTTTGTGCCAGTTTCCGTTTAGTTCGTTCATGCGCACTTGTTTAGAATATTTCTTTGTCCCGCCAACTTCGTTCGCATGTAGCTTCAATTACAATCCTTTCATTTCATACATAGTTTTCTAATTGTATATATTTGCACAAATAAGAAATCAGAATCATCACAACATAGTCTTAAAACGGGAAGCTACACGTCAGTTGAAACGTGGTTTCTTGTGGATAGGTGAGCTACTTTTCATCTCTTCTCTTGCAGAATGCAAAGTGTATTTCTTAATGACGTACAGTATGAAGATCATGTTTGGTCAATGACTTGATCTGTTCCTGCTAAATTGTCCTTGCAGAATGCACGTCTACCCAGCAGGCATATGCTTTCCTGGGGGACACTCCCGTCTGTTTTCACTAGCGTACACTGTAGATAACTTCTGAAAAAAACAGTTTGAAGTGCTCTAATACTTAAATAAAAAAGGTAACCATCTGCTGTTGAAGCAGTGCCAGATAGGGCAGCGCACACTTTATTTTTCCTCAGTTGTAATCCTGTGACTACGGTGAAACTCCCAGTTGGAGGACGCTAACAGACCTGCTGCTTCTACAGGATCAGCCTTGATGAGGCTGCAGCGGCGTGTAGAAATGAGGGGCTTCTGCTGTGGAGGTTGTACACTACATTAGCATCTGCTGTGCCATACGATAGGAGATAAATCTGCAACGGGCGTGATGTATCTTCATTAAAGTCACCACTTACTACCTCTCACCCAAACTGCCAAACTGTCTCCATAGCCAGATGCTTTGTATTTGGTGTTTTTCGGGGGAGAAAAAAGGGGGTCTGACATGGACAAGCGAGGAACGGCTCCATTTGGGAGAGCGTTTCGTGCCACTGAGGTAAATTTAGACATCAATCTTGCTCAAACAATTACATGCTAAGATGATCATTTACACAGAGCTTAATGGCAGCGAACAACCCGGAAATATAGGCTCCTGCAGCTGTGATGCATTAGCAACCAGTTTGGACAATTCTTCCTCAATATTATGAATACCAATATATTACTCCGTCAAACTGAATGTCCTGTGGTCTCTCTCTCTGAGTGGAAGATCGCTCTTTGGATGGTCTGGAGGAGGACGCAACTGAACTTCCCTGACAACAGGTTTTAAATGAGGGTTTTCCGCTGCAGACACTGAACAAGGTGTGAAGAGTGTTAAGGGCTTGTTAGGCTTTGAGGCTTATTGATTGCTGCCCAGTACTCCCAAGAGCTTTCTTACATATTCCACTGCTTTCATTGTGGTAGTTGATGACGGTTATTATTTTTTTTTGTATTTGTTGCGTTAGTACGTGTTGCGTGGTCAGTCATATTTTGATCTAATATGACCGGAAAGTATCTGATTGTGTCTAAAATCATGGATGAGAGAAAAAAAGATCTACTTTATTCATTCTCCCGAACGTTATGTTTTTTTGTTCTGGATTTTTTTATGACTTGGGCTTTTTTGTGCCTAATTCAGACCTGCATTCACCGGTTTCGTGGCCACTTTGGGGGAAATGAAGTCACGCATTGACACAATAACACTTTATAAAGTTGAAAAATGGCGATAAAGTTGCTTTTATTTTACACGCGTCAACATTAGCATGTATTTGGACTCTTGTGTCAGTCCATCTGGAGAGCGCGAAGTGTTTTACACACCGGGGGGGCGACTCAATAGTGACTGAATATCCACGGACAGCTGGTCACAGGTGTTGCGCTTACCTTTCAGAATGCGATTGTTCAGCACTGCTCAATGGCCGGAGTGGTGTTTTCCAAAGTTGACATTAGCGTCGTATCGAGGCAGCTATTCATTGACATCATTTTTTTCATGGAGATACAACCTGTGACCTTTCAATGAGTTGACAGTCTCTGTTGCCATCCAGCCAGTCGTTGAGCGACCTCCTGGCTATGTCAGCAAGAATCTGTGTGTGAGGATAAAACGGTGTATGTGATGAAAAGAAAGCCTCACAGACTCCATTTGATTAAAGAAGCTGAGATCACCCGGTGAGGCTGGTACGGAGTTGGAATGATAAGGAATATTGCCGTTCAGATGATTTTCTTCCGAGGCCGCCATCTTCCTGAAGAACACCCCCCCCCCCCCACCCCGGCTCCTTCTGATCACTCTGCATCCCGCAACTGACGTTTTGTCTATGCGATGGAATGATTAATGTTCCCTGGCATTCAGCAGGGAAGGTCACTGGTATTTGACTCAAAATAGAAAGGGGGTCATAGATCCTGAACTCCAAACCTGTGCTTATACGTCTTCAACTCAGGAGTTCAACATGAAATGAGAGTTGAACCTCTTTCATAATTTTAAAGATCAGGAGAGTAAATATTGAACATGCATTTGTCAGGGAGCCAGATGTTTTATTAATATTTTAGCCATATTAAATGTATAAGGTTATACATAGTGTGTGCGGTTCTCAGCTTGAGTGCAAATTAGAAAAAAGAAAGTGATTAATGCAGCTTTAATAAGCACCCACTAACTTTTTTGCAAAACTTTTGCTTTTCAGAATCTTATCAAAAAACTAATTTTCAAACCTAAAACAAATATATGACTTCAGCATCTCTTTACTTGAAAGTAGTTCAGATGTAAAGTTTAAGTTCGTGAATTGACCAAACTAGAGTAACCACGAGCCTTTCCAACTTGTACATCCTTGATACCTTTCCTAGCCTTCTCTCCTACAGGAAACAGGCATTTAACAAAATGAGACATCCTTACCTTCATTTTAAAGCAATCAGTTGTCCATTGTCACGTCTCTTTAATACGTCACGGGTGCCTTTCAGACAACCGCAAAGGATTCTTCGGTGTATCCTTGCTTATAGTTTCGTCGGCAAGCCTCCTCGCTCCTCAAGATGCATCTTGTGAATCGAGCCGATAAGATGGAGCGCTGAGATCGATTTTCGGGTCAGAAGTCAAATGAGCGTGGTGAGACAAGGAAAATGGAGAAATGAGAAGAGCCCTGGGACTTTGTTCTGTTTCCAATGCTTTGAGCAGCACAATAAAAAACTCACACACATCTCAAAAGCTTGGTAACACTTGAGTTCAGTGTCTTTCGACATTTTTGTGTTTTGCTTTGGGTGACTTGACCTTTTTTAAGTCTCCAGCAATGTCGTAAAAAAGTAAATGGATTTTTAAAAAACAAGCAAATCTTTCTGGAAACACAGCTGATAGCATCAGGACGAGTCTCACAGAGCCGGCTCTTTTCTCACGTGTAACTAATAACTAACAATAACTGCCGCCTTCCATTGAGGGGGGACCACATCCAGGGCTCTGGTATCGTGCACGCTCGCGTCGGCTACTTGCATGGCTTGCTGCGACACAGAAGAAGAACGCTGCCGTCGCTAATGTCATTAGTTATCCCCGTGCCTTTGCTGCTGGAGTGTCTGTTCCTCGCCATTCGCTCGAGAAGGAGAGTGTGACGATGTAATGTGGACGGTGAAGTTAGTTTGTCTCGGTGGTTCTTTCCTTTTGGCACGGCAAGCCTTTCTGGACTCTACCCATGCACTTCAACATGTCGATAACGCATGCGGGGAATGATTTCACAAATCGATAATCTTCACCACAAAAACAAATGCCCCGGTATGAGAGATCGAGCTGATGCACGCCCGACGCCAACAAGGTCCGACGTGCTCAAACACACTTCAAATCCATCGTATTGTGTTCGATAATTTAGCTGCATTCTCAAATGAGAATCTTAGAGACCGGGAAAAAGGGCAAGCACAGTTCAAGTTCAAACCCAAAGGCTCATCTTTCATCCCACCGGGGGACACGTCTGTCCGCCGCTGCAACAATGATCTGTCCGTGTTAATGAGTGATGAGTGGTGATTTATGTTTTTGCTGCAGTGCTGTGTTAAACAAATCACTTCATAACACAGTCCTCTAACAGTGTCCATTATAACGAGGATACTTGTATCAGTATTTACGAGTGGGGGGGGAAAGACACTCATAACCTTATTACTATGTGCTCGCTGGAGGGTGGATGATTTCTCAGAATTTGCAGAATAGTATTTTTTAGACAAGAGCAGTTATTCTAATTATATTATGTCACACATGGCTGGGATGCATCCTGAGTTAAAGGTATAACGACAGCAAAGCTATTTCCCTGATATATCAAACTGAAGATGTTGGAAGCTTTTTTTTAATGAATGACTATTAAACACCACTCCTTTGTTCCGTGTTAGAAGTGTACAAGACAAAAGTGGATCCAGGAGGAATGGTGTGTGGCGGGACATGCTGCTCCCCTCACCCAAAATATGACAATCTGCATATACACCAGTGTCATGTTCTACACTCTTATCCTTGAAGTAACAGCAGACCACGTGCAATATATATATTTTTCCAGTTGTGGCGTGGAAAAATAATTCTTTGATTCTACATTTGGGGGCTCTTACATGTGGACGCCTTGTTGAGCTGTTCAGATGTCGCTGGTGTTAAATCGCAGACTTTGAAGGGGGCAGCCGCTGAAATGGAACACAGCTGTATCAGATCACAGCTGCCATTGAATTCTGTCTGTTCTGTACCACAGCAGTCTGACTCTTTCATAATGGAGAGAACTAGTGTTGAACTGTTTCATGCATTACGGTTCGTGGGCTAATACACATACACGATGCGTAAACACGATGCGGGATCCGTATTATACTCGCCGGAAACACCACAAACAAAAACCAAACAGCTTATTCATTATTTTAATTAAGAAGGAACAATGCACTTTCATTGACATGAGCCATCATGTACATCTGCCAGATTTCTGCAGTCTCTGTACATTGCACAGAGCGGAAGAAAATACAATTCAATAATCCTCTGGCTACACTTCCCAGCAGAGATGAGCAGGTAACATAGTTAGCTGTTGCAAACCAGAAAGTGCAGTTAAAGTGCAATACAACCTGTAAAGCAGTTATTGAGATAATAGTGTGAATGGTGTTCGACTCATTCAGATGGGGAAATATGCTTATTGTTGTACAGTCAGCTATAGATGAGTTCGCTGCAGATGACGATATGAGCAACGACGTGTGTTGCTGACTGAGGTAACGCCTGTAAATAGAGCTGTTGCACTATTGTTTCATTCTAAGCCAGTAATATCACGACGGAATAATACTGAACACACACTCGTCAAAAAAGCTTCAATGTGTATCACTGTGCCTTGAATGGAGACTGTTGTACATTGGATACACAATTAATAATAATAAAGAAAACTTATATTTGCCTGTGAAAGAAGTTAGTACGAGCAAATAAAAAGAAAAATGAAGTCAGTTCGCTAAAGCAACTTGGAATAACAAGTTCTCCCGGCCTTGTTTTTGGTTGCAACACATCCATTTCTTTTTGTTTGAGGCTGTGAAACAACATTTGCAAAAGCCCCAAAAGAACTGGTGAGCGGCTACAGGGACAGTTGAACCAAATGAACCAGTCCCTGACATCTATAGCAGATGCAGGCGGCTTCATACTCCCCACTCATGCAACATGGGGCACCGTGACATCGTTTCCTCCACATCCACATGTCTATTGTTGCTGTGAAGTCAGTTATTGAGGGATTAGTAAAATAAATATAAAAATAAATGTTATGTTGAATTTAAGAAGAAGCGTTCCTTTATTAAATTCAAGCTATCCAGCTACTGAACGTAAGTATGCAAGAGAGGAGGAGAACATGGATGAATGAGCAGCGCTGTTATCTTTTCGTCTGCATCATGTATTCATTTAACACAAACGTCTCGCAAATGCCGTACAAGAAACCAGACATTAAAAATACTCTGCATACTTACGAAGACGGCTCCGTAAAGGTTAACAAGACTTCATTCAAAGAGCCGACAAGACGACAGACCGTTTATTATGTGGGAGACAGTAAATTTATACAATCTGTGAGATTTCATAACGGTAAACAGAAGTGACCTTACAGCGGCTCCCATGGCAAATTGAGTTTAATACGTTGTAGATAAGGGAAGATAAGTGTAAGTTAGTATCTCAGGGTTTTAGAATGCATACAAAGCACCAGAGCAGTCTCTGAGAATAGTGTTGCTGTCAAGAAAAACACCGGCATAGCCATGTCTTTCTCTGTCAACATGCTCGGTGAGAAGCAAGACACGGCAGCAGTGCTGTGATTCCACAAACTTCTGAGCGATTACCTGTCAATCAAACGCTTTGGTTTCTTTTTGATGGGATGTTTTAGCTCATTCTGTCAGGCCGTTTTTATACTGGGCTTCTTCTTGACTTCATCCACAGTTCAGTCGTTCTCCCCTTAACTCAGGCTTTCTGCTTTTCACATCTTGCTTACGGTTTTTCCCTGGACAGAGGAGAACTGGATATGTTCCAAGATGATACCTCATTAATCTGATGGAAAGTGGCTCATCGGGTGCATGGTGACAATTCCTAAGGAGCATCCAATTCTATATATTCTTATTGGACGTAAAAGCATATGTTATTGTCTCAGATCTGTTTGTTCTGTAATGATTGTGTGCGAGTTAGATTTTTGGGGCCTTTGGACATCACATGACATTCTGGCCTCGTTACGACAAAAACACTTCACAGCCAAGCGCAGTTACTGGAGGCTCTTTTCTATCCACGACCTGACGTTTAGAGGAGCACGTATTTTTCTCACAGATTACGGTTGCAGTTTTAAACATGTGGTGAACGTTGTAAACTTAAACAAATCGTTTACCTCAAATCATTATTGACAATTCGGTTTTGTTGTACGAACATCATTTTAGGAGACAGGGCTGCAATCCAAGGCCTACTGTTTTTGTCATCAACGGTTCATTTTTTGCAGCCCTTTAGCACCGGCAAACATGTCAAAAACAAGCACTCCATCCATTATCAGTCAAGTCAGGATTGAAAGCAAACTAAACCAAGTCCGGGTATCCTCTGCTCTCTAAATTATGATGAAACAAAGGACTCAAGAGGAAGTAACCAAACAATATCTAAAGGTATATGTAGATGTGATGAAACATAGAGCACTTCTTGAGCTGGTGCAAGAAGATGCCTGCGAGGTGAAAAGGGTCACAGACAGCAGCTGTAGGAGCTCCTGTAGAAAGTGATGCTTCTCGGTTCATCATCTTCCTCACAGATGAAGCAATTTAGCCCATTATCTTCCCGCACCCAGCCAAATGTTCTGCCTTTAATCACTTCTGCGACAGACGGTAAAATAAATCAGATGTGTGGAGGAATATCGTCCTCATTAACCTTCAATCGAAACTCCACCGGAAAGACAGACTGCTCGCCAGACTCTGAATTAAAAACCTGTTTACTTGGAGTGAAGAAGTCTCTACTGAGTGATTGTCTTTTTCCCTTTTGTTTTCAAGTTGAAGGATATCTAGGGTTGGGTGGAATAACATTGAGAGCTACCATTCACAATCAATTGTATGAAGTGTTCCAAATACTCAAAGGCATGCAGAAAGGTTGGAGGCTTTGTAGAAAGTCTTCAACTGCAAAGGGAAAGAGAGTCGAAACCACTCTGCGAATTCTTCTCTGTGTGAAGTCTAGCCTACATTACAAAGTAAACCAGTCTCGCAACATCTCTAATGTGAATGTTTTATTTTCTGCGTTTTTAAACCACAGCTCAGTGGAAACGTCAATGTTGTGAATTTCACCCCGTTATTGTTGGTCTGCAGTGAAATGTCATCAACCAACAAGGCGACAGGAACGTGAATATGTTATTCACTGAACCGACGATGCCAGACGTCATCGTCACTGTCAACCAGATTGATATGAGCTGATAGAGCAAAACAATCAGTAATGATCAAAGCCAGGAGATTAATGCAATCACCCGGGCTTGCGTCCGTGAGTGAGTGTGCTTCTCTGTGTCTGTCCACGGCTAATTTTGCCACGGGGGCAGACAACTTGGCGAGCTTTATTTTGTCTTTGGCAAGACTGTACGACGTGTCTTATAAGATGACTTTGAGGC
This sequence comes from Melanostigma gelatinosum, assembly GCF_949748355.1. Classification (NCBI taxonomy): domain Eukaryota; kingdom Metazoa; phylum Chordata; class Actinopteri; order Perciformes; family Zoarcidae; genus Melanostigma; species Melanostigma gelatinosum. Next base: position 18,915,924 of record NC_136653.1, read on the forward strand.
AATTGCCTGCACACATTGCAGCTTGTTTTTGAGTTAGGATCAAATGTGTTTTACGATGCCTTACAGCCTGTTAGTGTGACATCGGGGTTAGCAAATTGTGGGTTTGTATTCATTCGATCACACAATGCAGCAGTGGTCGTTGCAGACACACCTGGCAGAGATCTGCACTCAAATGAGAGTTTCTCGTTACATCTTTGGTCTTAAACACACTCCGTAATATATGGCAATTTGAAAGGTGGATATAAAAAAAAAAAAATGTAATTTCAACATTACAGACCAAAGCAATACATCAGCTTATTAACAGCATCATATATTATAATGTTCTTTAAAGAAATGTCCTTATCCGAGTATACAATCTCACCCTTTCCTTGTCTTTTTAAGCCTTTAATAAACAAAATGACACTTAAACTCTCGTCGGCCCTTTTTCCCTTTATCTTGGCTTCCATACTGTCCTCGCTCAATGAAGTCCAAGGTTTACAACTTCATAAAGCCAGAGGACTTCATAAAGATAACTGTCCGTGCAAATATTAGTTTTTTTAGACCCCACTTGTCTGCTAGCCACAAGGCATTGGCTGATATCACACACTGGGAGGAATACCTTGCATTTAAAGCCATGCTATGTGCGTGCATGTGTCGTTGTGGGTGGATATGTGTGTGCATTATCGTCAACATCTCCAAGGCTTGTGTGCGTGATTCAGTGTTAGTCATTTGCACACGCATATCTCCACACACAGGGATGTGCTGCATGGAAGCACTCTGCTTCCTATATATGCCCGAGGACAAGACGGGGACAGAATGAAGGACTGCCATGTGTGTGGAAATGCTGCAACTGATCATTTCTATCATATCATCCTCTGGGCGCAGGTCTGCAAGTGTGTGACATGCCTCTGCTTCAGTGGATATGCGCCACTCCCGGCTAAATTAATAATGAAATGAAGCCAGATGGGAAAAGAACAAAACAGCTTCCTGATGAAAAAAAAGAAAGAAAAGGAGACAAAAAAAAGACATGATGAACGTCAGGCAACGTCACAGGAGAGTGCACCATTTCATAAAATAGCTATCTCAATCTCACAAAGAAGAGAACAAAGTTACACTCCGATGGCCATGAAACTATTGATTTCAGAGACAGTCTGCTGGAAAAGCAAGCATAACTTCTGTGGGTCTTGACAAGTCCGGGGCCTGATCATTGTTTTTTCGGGGCGCCGGCTGAATTCATCTTGTTGTCTTCATACTCGTGTGACAGGATTTTTTTCCTCGCACCAGCTTGCAAGAAATATCGCCACACCATGCTGAGCAGTTTCCCCCGTGACAACTTGTGTTCCCAAACATTGCAAAAAAAAGATCATCAATTACCTGTTTTCATTCCGTATTGAACTAAATCGCACTGCATGTTCCGAGGCTGCAGACTCTGATGAACGACATCAGCCATCAGGGGTCACATCAGCCTTGTACGTGCCGTGATTGATATGTAGATCGACTGGCGAGCTCCATGTGACATCATCTCTGTCTCATCAGATTGTGATTGATGAAGCCGGTTGACCAAGGTCAGGATCATGGTATTTGACCGCCACTGTGAATGTGCCAGAGAGAGATTAATGCGCCTTAATAAACCAGTCACCGCCACGCCGTTATGGAGTCAGACATACAGTTGCATAAAACGGCAGAGGTTAACGTGCATCTTCGCAAAGCTTTGCTCCCACTGTTCATCAAACGGTGGGGTCAGTTGAGCAGTGCATGCCGGGGAAACTCTCGTGTGACAGAATTCCATGAGCATACAAGGGCATGTGCATTCTAAATCATGCCTCCCGGTCCTTTACACGCCATAAAAACACTCCGATGATCCCCATGTGATTCACACTGTCACTAGTGTCTTCTTAGCATGGAGACTACTGCCCTTTCTCAGCAGAGTGTGACACGCAGGGCTACAAACTCAGAAATCAGGGCGGGATACACAAAGGTCACCGGCTGACAGGACTAAGACATATTGTGCCCCGAGGAGATCCTCTGAGGAGTGAGCAAGTTACTGATTTTACCCTCCCCGGTTTGCACGTTGAGAGAAAATCACCATTAGTATTCAAGGACAACAGTCATGCTTCAAAAGTCATTTGAATAGGGTGCGATTTCTTTGGCTTTCAAGCTTCATTAATGGAAATTGCTGCAGGCAATAGCATATTGTAAGTTTACTGCAATAGAGTGCAGACTGTTGGACATTATTGGTCGGATATATTGTGCTGCAGGACATTCAGAAAAAGCAACATGACTGCAAGAAAAAGGATCGGTCACCTATTTCAAGCAACAATGAAACCTTCCTTCAGCAGGGACAGTATTCAGATCTTTTATGTAAGGTGAAGTTGCACTTTCTGATGAATCCAGAGAAAATCATGATCAAACTCGCAAGTCTTCACTCACATTTTTAAAAGGTCTTGAAATGTGGCATTAAAAGCATCAATGTCATACAATGGAAATGCTCAAGTAAAGCACCTCAACATTCCCCTCTACTGCCTTCTTTGTTAAAGCAATCATCAAATATTCTTATTCGATGAGTGAAAGGTTTGTTGCTGAACTCACTCGGCTGTGAACGGTTTTCTACTGCAAGAATATCCAAACACCTCACGCTATATGGTGTGTCATGCCGATTAATAAGACGTGTGACAGACACATGACATGAATACGTGCTCATAGATGCACACTCATTCACATGCATCCCTCCACACGGTGATAATTCAGTGCTTCATGAACCCAGATGTTAGCTGACTGCCAAGAAAGGAGATGTGTTCACACAGGAGCAGGGAGTTTCACAAGCTCCCAGCTCAGCCCTGGCTGTATATGTGCATGCCCAATGTGAGGAAGCCTCAGGGGAGAGCAAATGAGATGAGGCTCAGACGCTGACGGCTGACTCCATGAGGGGGCGGGTGGAGAGGAGGAGAAAGGTGAGAGAAGATGGGACGAGAAAGAAGGTGAGAGGAGACAAATACAGCAGGGTGAGGTTGTGAGGCAGACTTTTGTGATCATTACATTGTGAAAGAAAAGGAAGGAGGAGACAGAGTGAGACAGGGGCGCTAACGGATGAATTGCTGTTAAGTGGGAAATTGCAATGCACGCACTTTCCTGCACCAAGACATGACATTTAGAGTTTTAAATGAGGAGCAGCGGTGTGCTCGGCTTCAGTTTTTACAAAAAGTCTAATTCCGCGTTGGCGCTGCATATTCTTGCCTGAGGGCAGAAGAGGGTAGACGCAGTATATTACCTGGATCGATCAGTGGTGGAAGGGACATCCAGATCAAACACTTAAACCTGCAATAACTGATTGTCCACATTGGGATATGTGGATATTATAACCTTTTAAGTTATTTATCCACCTTCTCAACAAAAGGTTGCCTATTTACAAGTACAAGTTCACGCTAATTTGTTTGACATCAGCCGCTCTTCTTCTGTTGCATCTCTAATGAAGCGGCGGCTTTTGGAGTGTCCGGATTTTGAAAATACCCGTGCAAGCTGTTCTATTGCGATGATGTTGCCACCTGTAGCCAAAGGTGTCAACGAATGCACCGGCATCATAATTGCAAGTCATTTTAGCAGCAAAGTGTATTGGAGTATCAAAATGAATGATGCAGAATCGTTAATATGGATCATCATCACTGATGCATTCATTTGTAAGAGGCATATGTTACAGCTGCAGTTGGAGCTTATTTTAATGACTTTATATACTGTTCAATTCATAATAATCTGTCACATTTCGCTGTTTTATGGTAAAATGTTTAATTGTAAAGTAACTTACAACTACAGCTGTCGGATAAACACACTGATAGAAATACTCAAGTAAAGTAAAAGCACCTCAAACATGTATTAAATTACAGTATTTCTGACCTGGCGCCAATAAAAAAATGGAGCAATTCAAATGAATTATGAGACAGAAAAATTGGATCATTTCAGCGATTATTTCCACTTTAGAAATGCAAAAATTGAGTCCAGTCCCGTTGTTCTTTTTTGCATGCTTTTACTTCAGCTTATTCCGTCTGAACATGTTCAGCTTTTACGGTTTGATCACAGTTATAGTGGTCAACCGCTGATGTGGATCAAAAAGCTTGGTACGGAATCATTTCTGTCCAAATGCGACTTAAAGGGCCAGTGTGTAGGATTTAGTGGCATATAGAAGTGAGGTTGCAGTTTTCAGCCAACTGAATACCGTTGCGCTCACCCCTAAAGTTTCAAGCATGTTATGAGAACTACCGTGGCCTTCAGGTAACGTAAACCCACGAAAGGTTCTCTCTAGAACCAGTGTTTGGTTTGTCCGTTCTGGGCTACTGTAGAAAAATGGCAGTGCAACATGGCGGACTCTGTGTACTATTATTAGGGAGAACAATTATTAGTACGATTAATTTACTCTTCCACGTCACGTTAAGTGAAGTTAAGTTTCAGTCTTATTCACCACAACGTGAAAAAATATAAAACCAAGTTCACCCTTTCCCACCTGACTTTGTCCGTATGTTCTCTAGTTTGATGCCAAGTGTTTGCCAGTCAAAAGCAGCATCAAGAGAGTCCATGCAAAGGTGGTGAGTAAAGAGGATGCCAATCTCTTCTTGTCGCATCAGTGCCTTCTAGTTGACCATGAAACCCAATCTGGGCGCTGATGAAGCGCCTGTCAATGGCAGAGGCCCGACAAAGACGCGTCTTTGCCTCTTTATAAATCACTCCCCCTTGCTGCCGCGGAGCGAACCTGAGGCTTTTACCTCTGGGTGAACCTCCTGGCAAAAAGCACTTTGTCATTGGCTCATCTGCATTCAAGCCTTGTGATGTGGTAGAGACTGACAACTCCATCAGCCTGTTCTCCAGGAGCCGGCAGAGTCCGCCGTGGGTATACAGGGTCGAGCGGGCAGGGAGGTCCTCTTGTTTTCATGCAACAGCACACTGTTGTTTCACAGCCTCCATGATACACAAGCAGGTCTGGGGATATTCATCAGGGCACCGCTCTGTAATTGAGTCACTACGCCAACTCCTGACACTCGATGTGACACCTTCCCACCCCGTTTCTCACTGACAACATCAGCGACCAGCCTCCATTATTTATTATTTCCTCGCAGCGGGTACTTGAAAGAAGTGCATGTTCAAAAAGGGGCAAACTATGACATGTATAAGTCTAATGGGGCATGCTTTCACAACACTGAATAATAATAATAATAATAATAATAATAATTAGTAAGGATCCCAGACCAGCGTTTACAGTATATCAGTGTCAATGTATAATGTAATCACAAAAGAAAACTGAAAGAAATAAAGAAAGAATCTGGAAATGAAGAAATGTATTTCCACAACCTGAAGTCAAACAAAAGTAAGAGGTTGCAGGCAGGGAAAAGAGAGCCGCACTGCATTATGGGGCTTTTATATCCTATATGGAGCACTGGGTCTAGTTATCTTCAGGCATCTTAAAGACAACAGTCCCGCCGGTAGACTGGGCATCACAACTTCATCAATGCAAGAAGTAAAGGGACAAATGCAGCGATGGCAAGTGTCTTATTTGAACATCCGAAAACCGCTAAATCTGGATTTATTTGCAGGTGGTTCTATTCTTAATGTGGCCTCCAAACGGCGGGAAATATGAGCTTTTCCTCACTCCTTTTCTTTGCCAGAGGAGTAAACCCACAAAACATGTCAGCTGTAACAGGCACAGGGATAACATCTCATTCTGCTTTGGAACCTGAGATCCCAGCAGAAAACAAGCAAGCCCCCAAACAAAACCAAACACACGGAGAATTCCATTACAGAAAGGTGCATGAATCAATTCCGCCTAAAACAACAAGTCCATTACGTAACTGCTCGCTGTGCAGTGGCGATATGCGCTGAAATGGATAGTGACTGTCATAAACAAACCTCCAGAGGAAACATGACATCCATCACAGCCTGGGATGCAAAACTCTGAACGTCCCCGCGTTCCTGTTGCAGGAAAAGACACAAAAAAAGGAGATTCCCCAAAGAGGAACTGATAAAGACCGCTGCAAAGAGGGAAAAAAACAAACAGGGGAGCCATTAGGGTCGTTGGAAAAGAGAATCATGTGTTTCTGAAGAGGTACAGGACTCCCAGGAACTGTGACACACATACTGCTCGGGAAATCACTGTCGCAGCGGGGCCTCGGCTCACACGGTGTGAGAGAAAACGGTTGTGACTGGAGGACGGCTGCCAAATGACAACACAATCACCGGCACAGAGCCGGTAAACATCCCAGATAGCCGAGGCCTTAATGAGGGGAGATACACAACGTTTGGACAAATACACTTAATGCTGCGCAGCAACGCCTCCATCGCTGTGACGCTTTTCAAATACAATTGATATATTTGCGAAAGCTGTTAACACGGCAACTGAAAGGGTCAAAACTCTGTTTCAATAGAAGTGTGTGATGCAAAGCTGGATCTACAGTACAAACTATGTGAATCATTAGAGAAAACGGTTAAAATGGGAAGTGAGCTGTTCACAATGGTTGGGTTGAATATGTTCAAGACGTGGAAGGATATGATGGATGCACAGTACTGAAGCAAACGGAGGATGAGTGAGAACACTGTTTGTATTCATGATAACGGAGGAACATGTTTCTGTTCTTTGGTATGAAGCAGAAGTCACATCAGACTGAAGATCCATTCATGAAACTGTTTTGAATCTGGGGATTACAAAAAAAACCCAAAAAACTGATTAATATCAAAAAGAAGTGAAGTACAATAGATGTGAGTGGCACTGAGTGCCTGCAGTGCAAACCACAGAGAAGGAGGAAAAATAACTCGCTTCCTGCGTTATAGTTGCACAACGGATTCCCCCGCTGGTGTTTTTCAGCCATGTGATTGACTGGGATCTGAAGCCAGAGCCAAAGTGGTTTTGAGACTGTATGAAAAGAGATAATTACAACAGAGACGGGGCTTGATATCCAAAGAGAGCGTTCATTTGTCACTTATCATGTCTGCCTCCTGCTGTGCGCGTTGAGGTAATGTGGTGAAAGAGGCACTCTTAAGGATACACAAAACTTACATCTCCACACACTGGAAGGGGATATTAGAGTCCTTGTTAATGGAGACGTGTGGCTCATAATGAACAAAGGGAAAATAATGATTATCATTAATGGACTTGAGGAGGGCGAGTCAATGGGAATGCTTTTCATTCGCCTCTTTAGGGCCACTGAAGAGCGATGCGTCTCTCAGTAGACTGTTGTTAATGTGCCATCAGGGGCTTCTGCAAAGCTGCAATGAATAATAAGTTGAATGTTTGTTCTCCGCGACGACACGTCTACAGTGCTGGCTTACCACTTAGCATTAAAGCGCCACTGACCCGCAGATGCACTCACACTGCCCTCCTCATTTTGTTATTCACAGTGGTGCGTAGGAATATATTTCAAGCTATAATGTCTGTCAAAAATTGATTCCTTTTCTCGCAAAATTACAGACGATTATGAATCTCTCTCTCGCTGAGAATTAATGGGCTCTCATTTCATTCAAAGTGCCTTGAATTTCAAATAATATGACCTTTTTAATATGCCCTCCTATTCCACTGCTGCATGATGGTCCAGCAGGTTTTTGAAAGGTGCAATTGACAGGTGGGCACAATGTGCCTCAGTCTGGACGGGCATTTTTATTGAAATCACTATTTGAATGCGAATGCGTTCGAGGCCTCAAATGTCCTCTCCCATCTGCATCTCAGATGGCGATGAAATGATAACGGCCACCAGTTATCTGCTGTTCACAGACCAGGTGGGATCTTGTTTTTACGGAATTGTTTTGAATCGACTCCGGCACGAGCGTTATATCTAGTGTACGATATACAGAAGAAAGGGATACCCATTCAAAGGCCTTTGTTTGCCTCCAGTAATTTACACCTTGCTGCTGGAAGCAAGAATTGCAGGTGAACAAACATTCGTGCTACAGTATCATAGAAATAACAAATTCAGGAATGATTTTTCTTTCGGTTTTTGCCTCCTCGCAACAAACCTCCAACGTAACTCATGAAAAAGAGAAAGAAACTTGCACAAAATAAATTTTAAATCATAAAAGGCACAAGTATTAGTGTTAGTGACGGCACACTCTGGTCATTGAAGTAGAGGCTTCAAAACTAATCTGTGGTGGCTGCAGGACTGCATTAAGCCCGCACTCATTTTGTTCAGCCCAAATTAAATGATTGGACGAGCTACCTGCCTGTCTACCTACCTGCCCGTGCACTCATGTGCATCGTTTACGTTCATTATGACAATCTGGGGTGCGTGGCTTAGGAGAGAAAGGGACGGGCAGTCAGATTTGCCAGCTCGGCAACTTTCTCGCTGGATTTAGCGACTTCTGTAGCTCGTGCTGCTAGTTTACTTCCACTGGAAAACAGTTGGAAACACTGTGCTGGGTTATAGGGTTGGATCATTTTTTGCTGGTTTCTCCAATGACTCAAACTTTACCGACTTAACTTCATTTGTCAATGATAAACAAGACAATTCAAGCAGAAAATAAAACCTTCGCTCAAAGTTGAAAGAATTTCCAGGAATGAGGAAGTGCGCTTTCTGAAGTTGAAATACACACTTCACCACCAAACCCTGTCCTGTCTGTTTCCACTCATGTCTCCTTAGCATGCCCATTACAGTGGGGAGACATTTGTATGCTCGGAAATCAGTATTTGCATGTTAAAGCACCTTTAACAAAAGTCTTCAAAGCTGCCACACAAATCACACGATACGTCCTCCATGTAGATGATTTCCCAACTCCTTGAGCCGTCGCGGTTACAGCCGATCCAATAATTAATGAGCCGTCTGCTCGGCGGCAACAATGAATACGTTGCTGCTGTTGTACAGCCTGGAGTGATGCTGATGAAGGGCCGGAGGCAAATCGTGTATTTTTCCCTGTAGCTCCATCGGCATGGTGGCTGCTCACGCATTGCATCAGCGGTGAGAGGAAGGGAATGACAACAAGCGGGAAAACAAAGGGTCAGCGCAGTTAACCTCATAGATGTGCTTACAATGCGAGAGTTTCTGCAGACGCCACAGCGACTGCTGGCTTTAATTGGTCAAGGCGAGGGGTTGCGTATAATATGCTGATGTTTGGAGCTTAAAGGGCCGCTGTGTGGAAGCGCTGTGTAAACACGGAATTACATGCCAATTAATTAATTGTGCTAATTTCAAATTATACAAGGAAACTAGATCCGAACGGAAAGAGGTTATTTTCGATCGGACACTATAATGGCGAGAGGAATGGGTCATGTTCACGCAGAAATCCATAACAAACATCAGCAGTGCTTTTTCATATTAAAGTTGGTCGTTTTTAATGAGCACCAGGCGGAACGAATGAGTCGTCCCTTGTATGCGACGGGAAATCTATTGAACATCCACAGCAGGGGTGTCAAACTCATTTTCACTCTGGGGCCACATCAGCATCACGGTCGCCCTCAAAGGGCCGGTTGTAAATGTAAGACGGTGTAAATGTAACCACTCCGAACACATTTAGTTTAGTTTCCCGGGATATCTGTGACTTCCACAACACGTACTAAGCAGAAATATATACAAGTACAGACAAGACAAGACAAGACAAGACCATACATACATACACACATAAATGCATGTGGATCAGATCCCGCTAGCAACACCTGAATCTTGACAAACCGACCACAGATTTGGTGCTTAAACAACTAACTTCTCTCCTCAAAACATCCTCAAATGACTTTCTGTGACGTCTGCCTCATCTCACAGGAGGCAGTAATGGAAGTTGGAAAACCTGCCACTGAAATACTTGGCGCACACACACTGTGGAATAATAGGATTTGTCCGTTTCAACAAATCATTACGAGAAGAAATGCCAGTAGATTGGCTGAGAAGTGCTACTTGAGTGTGAATGCAGGTATAACAAAATAAATACAGGCGCTCTTTGGATCCAAAGACACATCATGAGACCAAATAAGAGAAAGGGCTGGACAGATTTTGTTTCAAGTGATCCATTCTTTCCCTTGTGCTCATTTAAAAAAGGAAAGTTCTATGAACTTGAATGGAGTCGACTTTCATGAGGCGACAAAGTTTCATTGTTTGCACTGACTCATTAACACACTGGAATAAAAGGCCATTGAGTGCCGTCATCCACACAAACACTTATCCAGGGAGTATTCGTCTAATCTCCTCGAGACTGATGATGGGCGCTGGGTGCTTTTAGTGGTGAAGAGATTACGTTTGATATGCATCATCTAAAGCCAAACTGGACAAAGCTCTCTGAACGCCAACACTCGGGGGGGCCACGTCGAGACCATCATGAGTTCAAGTGAGCTCTCAAAAACAAATCACATCATGCCCTTCATAATGCATCAAACGGCTGCATGTGCATGTTTTACTTCTGATATTCGGGCTGCGTGCAAATGCCTCGGAGCTCGCTTGGCTGCAGCCATGTACAGATAGTAGGACATGCAACATGCGTGATGCGTTTAATCAAAGCACACACACACACACACACACAGCAGCATATATTCCACAGATATGCGGGTTTGGGTCATGTTGAGCTGCGCTTGCTGTGAGAGCTGCATTGGAATATTTGATTGCATAACAAATAAGAAGCGCTACACTAATGACAACAGCATTGCAAGTTGATGGATCTCATGGAAGTTTATGCATTTCCTTCTGTTATTCTTCCACGTCAGCTGTCAAAGTTCAAAGCCTTTGAAATATTTCCCAGAGTCTCTTTGAAGAAATTTTAATTTAAAATGCCGTGTTGATTGAAACGCAATCGGACAGAGTACGGCTGCGTTCGCACAACAAAGGGAGAACTGTTCTGTGCCGAGTAAATACAGTATACGTCCGTCAAATGGGAGAAGCATGTTGAAATTATTTGACTTGAATTATTCATGATTTGGTAACACCTTGCACATCTCTCATAGCCAATGGTGAAACCTCCAGCTTTTTTTCTGTGCGTGTTGTTGTCTTCAGTCCTGAGTTGAAAGGCTGAGCGCCGACAGCTCAAGCGTGATTGTTATTCCCCAGAATTGGTGCCGTAACATTAAATCTCCTCAACCATCATTGAGGCCCCTCATTTGTCAAAACGTATTAACATTTAGACCCAGGGTGATGACTTTGTGAGTTTTGGGGTTAATTTGTAATTTCACGACTGGTGTAGATAAGAACACAGTGTTGCGACACGCAGAACAAACATGTACACAGTGCGGGGCCTGAAGGCTGCTTGTACTGTCTGCTCTTCATTCAAATGTTTGGCATCAAAGTGTGTTGCAGCTACACGCTACCGACGGCTACAGATGCAGTGTGAACCTCGTACTATAAGATGCCGCTGGCAACGGTGTCCAAACTCATAATACAGTGAAAGAAAGACACACACACACACACACACCTCTTAGCCTGCTGCTGTAGTTTTTTGGGGTGCTTGGGTCCATCTCGACAGCAGATGGGGGGGGGCACAGCTGGTGTTCCCCTGTGCCACACAAGTGGCACCAGTGGAGATGGATGTTGGAGCCTCATGTATGCGGGCACGCAAAAGGAATCAAAGTTGCACTGGAAAAAAAGAGACAGCTGAATGAATTTTCAGACTCATCCCTAGTGCCTTTGGGCCGTCCGTGTGGAGGTTTGCTCGGCTCGGGAGCTGTAGATTAGATTCCTGCTTTCATCCGGACCTTGTTTAATGACCAAAGGTGCTGATGGACACACATGAACACGTGTCCTTTGGCTTGTGGAACTCTTCCCCCTGTGAAAATGAGATATTCTTCCATACTGAAAGCATATTTGTGGCATTTTTTCCGTCCGACACTGGTGAGGAAATCATTTCTTCACCACTTACATGTTATCAGTCAAGACAGCTGCCTCGGTAGCATGGTCGGCTCAGGCATTTTATCTCAAGAGGGGCTTGACCAATATGTGGGGGTGCTAAGAAAATAGTTGAGTTTCATGACTTTACTTTGTAAGTTCTCATCTGAAAAAAAAGATACGGCACACAGCATCTTTTTTAACTTAATTTGGACAATTTACAAGCAGACGTTTGATATTGGTAGTAACAGGGTAACATTGGTTCAAGCCTACATAAGCTACATAAGCTACATAACGTATTGTACTAGACTGCTGCACATATAAGCTTGCGTGAAATCAAAGTGTTTTCGGTGTGAGGGGGCACCCTCTCTGTACTCAAAGCTTATCTGATATCAAATTATTTCATATTAATATGTAATAAGGCCATATGAAAAAGGAAGGACTACTTGTGGCTGATAGTTTCATTTTTTTAAGTCATCAAAGTGAAGATTGACCTAAAGTACACATGTTTTCATCACATAGCATCCACTAAACTGTGTGACAGCAGTGTGAAATGTCTGGTGTTCAAATGAAAGACATTTTCATTTGAACAATCCAGCAGAGAAGAACATCACAACCACCTCGAACACATTCAAACTCCACACTGCGCCGGTGGCTCACTGGTGAGAGACACTGGCCAGATGGTAGTTTGATCAGCGCCAGTACTGGCTGGACACATCTGGCAAAATCTGGTCGGACTATGATGGTCCTGGGGAGCTCACAGTGTGTGTGTTTGTGCCACACATTGAGGTTAAAGTGCGTTTATAATTTCAAGATATTTTGAGGCTAAATGTACAAAACACACAAATATTATACTTGAGAGCACTCACACACGACTTAAATACATCACAAGTGGATTTCTTTTTTAGCATAAAATAAGCACAACTCTAATTTAAATACGACAATTTTAAATTTGACAAATAGAACAGGACTTCTAAATATTTCTCCCAAGTCCACTCTTGCCAGACAGGTGGAGGTACACCATCCTAATGAGAGGGACACCAGAGTGTGCCAGTCTTGGCTGATAAAACGCCGGTGCTAAGTGTCCAGGTGACATCACACCCTACACGCGTGTGCGTGTGTGAGACCAGCTGGTACCCTGCGACGCTGCCATCTCCCCTGGCCTCTCTCCCAGCCTCTTAGACCTTAGACTTAACTGATGTTGAGCAGTTAAGACACTGCGAGCGGATAGGGCAGGTTGAGAGAGCTTCAGTGTGACAGAATGTAAATGGAGGCAAACACAAGATGACACAAGGTGTTAGCGGAAAGTAAGTAGCATCAGTGGGGCTGAGGTCTGAGAATATTCAACAAGACTACCCCGCAAAATGACATGTTATATAACATTTCACCACGTCAAAACTTCAGACTTGTTTTTGTTTTCGGGATTTTGCATCATACTGAAGTTCTGTTTGACACTTCCCAGTGAACAAACAACCCCCAAAAAACAAGGTTCTCAAATTCAAGACTTTAAAAAAGGTATTTGGAGTTGACAAAATAATCTCAACTCCAGGTAGACCAACTTGTTCTGGGGCTTTTCACCATACGACATGGTCTTCATCAGCAAATTGTCCTGATACCTTCATGAAAATTAAACATGGTGATCTTGAAAACGAAGAGCTTTTCCCAGACTTAATGGTTTTTCTGGGCAGTAGTGGTGGCAGCGCTGCCTTTATTTCTGGTACCGACTCAAATTTTCCCTTCCAGAAAAACGTACTGGTAATTTAACCGACGCTTTCTCCACAGCAAGCAGTCAATCAAAGAGGGCTTCGTCAATGGAAACCTAAATCCCCCAAGGGGATCAATACGGTGCAGCTTCACTTAAAGCTTAAAGGGTAGATTGGACACAAGACACGAGCGATTAACAAAAAAGGTCAGCAGGTGTGTGGGCGGAGTGCTGATTGTGGCTGCAGTCGAAATGTCAACTTGTCAATCTTTTTCCTTTTCTTCTACAAAAATCTGCTTCAGCCACGTTTGTTGTATTTCTCCCGAAAGTTACAAAAAAAAAAAAAGCTTGTTCATGTCTATGGATCGGTCTAATCCCAATGATGGGGACACAAAGTGCACGTCAGTCACCTGTTTGCAAACAGTGAGCATAGCGACATGTATTAAGGCCAGCTTTGCTTCTCTCATTTGCCGTCACTTATTCAGTGCGATTTCATTTCTACAGACAAATTGCTTGAATTTCATCATGGCGATAATGGCCTTTATTTGGTTGTGTCACCATTGCCGGTTCATTGTCTTTTCATCGTGCCCTTGAGTTGAGCGTTTTTCTAACAGTGCAGACATTTCGTTCCGCTCTGCTTACTGTCAATCATTTGACGCCCACGGGGGATGGAACAAAAAAAAATAGTCTCCACCAGGAAATAATCCCTCAGAAATCAATCTTTGCCTCAGCCCTGTCGATTTGTTTGCGCCATATTTGGCAGCAGTTTATTTCAAGCTGATGTTTGTGCTTTAAAAAAAGAAATGAAATAGGACTAGATAGTCAAAAAAACAAATTTCAAATGCGATGTTTTGTAAAATTATGGGGCAAAAATCTAAGTGGGAGAAACAAGAAGACCGCAGTAAACAGGCTGTAACTAAATGAAAGCCAAATTCCTTGAAAAGGACTTCATTTTATCTGTATTAACTTGAACCAACATTCCTTGAACTGGTCTTGAAATTCTCACGCTCCTCTCAGCTGGAGTCCTGACACCATGTTTCAGATTTCTAGACGAGGATTTTTCCTTTAAGTGCCGCAGGACACACAATAAGTGCTGTTTACACCACAACAGTGTGAGGAATTGAATCAGCCCTAAATATACTCTGCTGTACCACTTGTAAACGAGTACCAGTTTGAGTGTATTTCCATGATTATAGTAATAACCCCCCCATGCTGGCTTTGAAGTCGAGTCTGTGAAAGCCAGTGTAATCTGCACTGATTTCAGCAAAGCATGTTTTACTGCGAGAAATAGCTGACAGAAAAATGGATATAGAAGCCTTTGAAGCGCGGCTGACGAACACTTTGATTCAGACATGAATAAAAGGTTGTTTTTTTTGCTTCTTTTTAATCTTTTCCCTTCTCCCTCTTTCTGCAGAACACTTCATCTGAAGCGCTGTTATCTAATAGCAGTCAACAAAGTGTCCAATCCATGACGCTATGAAAAAAAGGGGGTTTCTTTTGTCACCAGGGGGAAAAGTAAAAGTACGTCAAACAGACTTTCTACAGAAACATTGTTAGCCAAGTGTGACTACCAGGGTGAAATCATCCAACACTTGGCGCCTCCTGACATTTCTTAAGAAGTTGCCGGGGACATTAGAGGAGAGGACATTAGAGGAGAGGACATTATGTCTTCTCTTAAGACTGTGCAGTGGCTTTGTGATAATTGGTCCAGAGATTGGATCAGCATGAGCTGTTTTTCTTTCGAGACTGTCACTCTGGTTAGACCCGTCTGCCAGAATAATCATGAGAAAACTGATCTTTGCAAAGAATTACAGGCTGTAGTTTATAGTTCTGAGAGGTGCAAACTACTAACTGATCAACCCAGCCACAGGTGATTTAACTTGTCTAATTAGATCCCTTCACAGGTCTATGTGGGGGTGTATGACTGTGATTGACTGACAAACCACTTTGTTTTCCCTTCCATCTTTGACATATGTATTCCTAGTAGACTTCAATGTTATTAAAATGATTAAAGAGATATTTTGACGTTAAATTACATGTTTCACAACAAGTTTTACTTTTTGATCGTGTTGTCTTGATTAAATCAATGCACATATACTTAACTCTGTTGCCTTAATTGATGGTTCGTCATTTACAATGTATCGATGCGGCATTAATGTTGACCGTCACACGTGGCAACGCAATAGGAACTTATGTGACAGGAGGTCAGAAGTTTGAGTTCTGAGCAGCATAAGCCCTCCGGAACATGTCACGCATGCGAGGTAGCTAAAACCGGGACTTGCATTCGGAAGATTTTTCCGTCGTACGTTCAAGTTAAGTGAATGGTGGAGATCTGTACCAATGTGAACACGCAAACAGACTCCAGAATTACGAGTAGCATAATTCCACTATCTTTTGCAAAATCAATATTGCATCATTCTGATGTTCATGACGTTGCCAGTAAAGCCTATGTTTGAAGGTAGCTCCAACGTCAAGGACTTTTACAGCCAGAATCGTCATTGTTGCAGTGGCGGGCCGTGCATTTTATGCCTGGGCCTTCTGAGCTGTGGTTATTTGTTTCTATTGGTGTAATAATACACGTATTCGTATTAAACCGTTCGGTACGAGGCTTACGAAGCGAACAATACGTTTGAATAATACTAGTGCATTTGGAAAATGCAGAAGCTTAAATTGTGGGAAATATGATGTTTTCGGTGGACTGCGCTCACGTAACAGACAACGGGATGTGTGACCTTTTGAACCCGGAACAATAACAAAAAAAACAAATAACCCCGCGATGACGGGATGCTTCGTCATTAACGGACAAGTCAGAATCAATGTAATTAACACAATGACAAGAACCAGTCACATAAAATGTCAAGCATCACAAATCAATCAGCAACACTGCAGCGCTAGAGCCATTCATATTATTCATAAAACGACACGATAGACAAATTAACAGTTACTACAGATATATATATATTAAAAAAAATAATTCTGTTTCGGCCAGCAGAGAAGGCTTAGCTGGCCCTGACGGCCCACCACTGCATTGTTGGACACGTGACTACATGATCTTTCAAGCGGAGATAATAATGAAGTCATCTTAGTTTAATTATGTGACTCAAACTGTAAGAAAGTAAGATCTGAAGCCTTTCCAAAAAGAAGAAAAAAGGATAGAATTACTTATTGCCACTCACTCGAGTGAGTTGCTTGGATTTCCCCCCCGATTTCTCATGTCAACGTGCCGTACCACCCAGCACGATGCGTTAAAGTCAACCAGTGGGCTTCATCAATCACGACGCAGTTGTAATCAAACGGCACAATTGTGAAAAATGGAGCCTGTCATAACGGTGCGCCTCGGTGTGCGGGATGCTGCCGAGTGTCAGAGTGAGCGGGACCGCTTCCACTTTGTCAAAGACATTCCTCTCCCTCAAGATTTTAGGACTCAATGCAAGATTAAATTACTGGTTAAAATGAAAATTCCTCGCTGTGCATCCCCAATACATCCCCATCATAAATGAACTCCAGATATATGAGTGACAGGACTAGATGTAGAAAGGATGGGAGCGTGGTTAATAACTTTACCTCAAGCCCGGCCTTGTTGAGACCACAACTATAAATCATTGATGCTCCCCTTCTTTTTTCTGTTTTTCTCCACAGCACCTGTCATCTGCCTCTTTTGTCAGTCTGCTGAGCTCGGCTTATTTGTGTGTTAAAGCTCAGCCCTCCCACTGAAATTAGCAAAGGCTTAATCTCATGAATGTAATGATTTTTCAAACCTACTGTACGGCCATTCAGGGATGGGCAATTGAGCGAAAAAAAAAAAATATTCCCTTGATAAATTAGTTTAATGTGATTCCAGCTTGTCACATCAGATATTCAGATTTATGACCACAGTTCAATACTGCCGTGAGAGTTTCAGTGTGCAAAAACAAAACAAAACACAGAAGTTACTTACAATCTATACAAGTATTTCAAAGTGGGATCACATCGACTGCTTTCTTTGATAAACCACCGCGGAAAACTAAACTTTTATGCAATTTTGTGTTTGGATCAATTAGGTTCAAAACCAATGCTCGCAAACAAAACTAATATGGATTTAGAAGTAGAAACTTGTATGTTGGAGGTGGACTGAAAGGCTTCCTCACTTTCTTTATCTGCACATGTTCATATAGAGAAGCATAATGCGGAGAATGATCTGGCAGTGAGTGTGTATGAGCCTGGGGTCTAAAGAGCAGGTGGGCAGATGAGAGTGATTGTGCTGGTGAGGTGGGCGTGACTAACAGGTGCACTCAATGAGCTGATTAGGTGAGTGAGAGAACAGGCAGAGCTGTGACCGGGGAGTATGGAAGCTAACTGTGACAGTTGTATGATATGCAGCATGTTAGTTTCAATACTTTCTTGGCTACAATATAGCATTTCATCAAACATAATTATTTCATCATTCAGTTTCTCTTTTAGAGATCTATCATCAGTCCGAAACATTCTTGTATCTCCACAGTGAAAGAACTAGATGACGCCTCTGCTCAGGTGACAGAGAGCAGCTGTGCTGGGGTTTACATAGAGACCGGTGCTCGGTAGCGTCCATGAGTGATTGAGTGAGTGTGCAGCTCTGTGTCTGTCCACGGCTAAATCGTTCTGTTGCAGCAAACCGCAGACTATTTTGGGTGGCCAGTTATGGCTGCAGAGTAATAGGCCTGTGACGGTTGTGGTGACTCACACTTTCTTTAAGTCCTTCTGTGGCCCGTGTTGTACTGCCATTGGCTGCCTGCTGATTCCTCACTCAACATTCTGAACGGGCACCCGGTCGGTGCCGAGTGCATCTCCAGCCGCTATTCTCTGCCCACAGTGGAGCGGACAAACGCTGCGACGCCTCTCTGTGACACACTGGCTGCAAAGCAGTTTAATTTTGCTTTTGGCAGGATTGCAGGAAGTGTATTATACAACGACTTCCAGCCGATTGGCTGCATGAATCAAGGCTTGTTTTTGAGCTTGAATGGAATGTTTTATGAAGCCGTGCAGCCCATCAGTGTCGAAACGCGCGGTTAAGCCAGTTGTGGGTTGTGTTCATTCAATCTCACAATACAGCAGTGGTTGTTGAAGGCACACCTGGCACACATCTCTGCTTAGTGCGTTTCTCTTGTTCTCCTACAATGCTCTAAGATAAAAACACATACCTGTCAAACAAAGTAGCCACGCCCAAAAGCATAGCCTGCTTTATCATCTGTTTTATTCTAAATGGGAGCATAATGTAGAAATGAACATCATGCTGTATGAAACTATCTATTGACAACAACTCATGTTTACTGACACACTACATCAAGTGAGAAGTAGTCATTTTATCAGAGACTAACAATCTGATTTCTCTTTGCAAACAGAGGAGTCATCCCTGGATATTAAAAAGAATCCTGAAAATGAAAATGAAAATGAAAACATGATGAACTTTAAAAGTCCGACAGAAAAACACTCCTGACATTTCTTAAGAAGTAGCCGGGGGCATAAGAGCAGAGAAGAGGCACAGATAGGACATAAAAACATTACATTTCACTGAAACATAATGTCTCCTCTTAAGAATGTGCAGTGGTTTTGTGATAATTGGTCCAGAGATTGGATCAGCGTGAGCTGTTTTTCTTTCGAGACTGTCACTCTGGTTGGAGCCGTCTGCCAGAATAATCATGAGAAAACTGATCTTTGCAAAGAATTACAGGCTGTAGTTTAGAGTTCTGAGAGGTGGGAAGAATGTGATAGAAATGCACTGATCTCCATCTGCTTCAGCAGAGGGAAGCGGTGGCTGGTTTGGGAAGCTACCAGGTGCAAACTACTCACTGATCAACCCAGCCACAGCTGATTTAACTTGTTGCCTAATTAGATCCCTTCACAGGTCTATGGGGGGGAACTATTATATAACTATTCATGTTTAATTTGACCTGAGTAGAGAGTGGAGCTGGTGACCAAACTAAAGTGAACAGGATAGAACATTATCCTCCATGTCTTCTGACTTTGTATACAGGTGATAGCTTGCTGATACAATAGCCATATTCATGTCTACATCAATCTGTAAAAGATGTTTTATTTTGTCCCCCACTGACCAAGAAAAAGAAATGATGCAGCTTTAAAGACAAGCTGCCGGAGACGTTTTGTCTTCCTTGGAAGAATACCCTCATGTTGGAAATAAGTAATGTATGGTTGCGTCACATTATTTTCAAACAAAACTACTCTACCCTGGGAACTTACGCAGTGGTTTCACTTTTCAGAAGTGGAGGTTTGCTGCCTGATCTTGACCCGAATGTTTAGTTCTGTTCTTCAGCTTTACCTTGACTGACTGGAGCTTGTCCTCGTTATACTGGAAATCGAATTGATTCATGTGGGATTGTTAACCACATGACTTAGAGCGTTTGTGGCTTCTCTGAAGTCTGATTTTGTTTTCTATTTTTTTTTTGGGAAGAAATCCAAAAAGTGCTGTGGCAGGAAAGTCTACCCTGACCGTGCATGAATGAATATGCCTGACAGGATGGCTGAAAGCTGAGGTTTTAATCGTGTTTCACTTCATCCCAGAGTGAAGGAAATGTTTGACAAACAGAGGAAGCAGAAAGAGAGACAGGAATGCGTTACTTTATATCTGCAGAGATAAAAAAGTGTGATAATATTTACTTAAAATACGTGCGGTCACAAACGTTAGGCACGTATTTTTCAGTGTTGTGGCAGCTCAGCTTCAGATGTGACAGATATAATGGATGCCCTCGCTGTTTCACTTTACAGTCAGCGTTGATGCTGAGATCATTACACTCACCAGAGACGTTAGATGGATGGTGTTGACTTGGCTTTTAGTTTATCTATAATTACAAGTCACAAATCTGGCTTTTAGCAGACAACAATGTTGACTTTCAGGTGTTTTTGATTGGTTGTTGCAAGCTTAAGTAAGCACTATACTTCCTATCCACCATCACATCCATCAATCAATCTGCAACAATGTGGCGACAAGCGAAGAGAGTGTGTCGTCTGTAGCTCCGTATCAAGCTACAATCTAAGCACGCCCACTTTGTAATGGTCCAATCAGATGCTACCGCTCCAATATTCTGTTTTACTGGAGAATTATCACAGTCCAGAAGGTGAAGAAAGCTCTGTGCTTACCAACAAGCTTGATTCTTTTCTGTGCACAAAGACATGTAAGTTGTGGTTTTTCCGAGGAGTTGCTTGCTGAAACTCTCTAACGGTGGCTGGGGGCAGCAGGCTAAGCAAATGGCCTCCTGGCTCTGTAGATCCATACGAAGGGCAAAATGTATGAAAGCGGTATTGATTTTCTTAACTTACTTTTGAGCAAGAAAGCAAACGGCACATTTCCCAAAATGTCGAACTATTCCTTCAAGCACGGAACGATGAAGGTTGAGCTGTTCCCATCTTCCATCAACAGCTAAAAAGCTGTTGAAGAAAAGCTTCACGTTCCCCACGAACCACATCGACCTCTCTGCAGGTCTTGCTCAGCCTGCTTTGCTTCTTGTGCTTTTTTCTACCGCTATCTTGTTTGTTTTTCCGATGAACCCACTTTTTTACATCTCTTTATATTCGTCATAGCAGCATTATTTTCTGTGTCAGGCCACTTTGACCGTGACCCTTGTACTGCTAATGGTTTTTTCATATTCTCTGTACAATAAGCCTCTCTGCCAAGTAGACACTCAAAAACATGAATGGAAAGATGACTGATTCTCTCAAAAAAAAAAGTGACGCAGGTTAAAGAAAGCTACACAATAGAGAGCTGCATTATAGAGGTGTATCCCCGCAGCAGTGCAACCTTTCCTCTGCAGGCAGGAGGGGAGGTCTTTGGCTGTGCAGGGAACATCAGTTTCCACAGTGTTCAGTCACCCTGCCTGCGCTTATCAACTCACCCTTTTCCCATTTCCGCCTTATCAAAAATAATTATCTTTATTCTCGGGGCCCCTCGCCCTCGGGTTTTTTTTATTTATTTCCCACTATAACCCGTTATCGCATGTTGACTGGCACGCAGGGTTTATGTCATTTATCGCCCTCCGAACAGCCCAATGTGGTTTATTCCTCCATCTCTCCACAGCCTTGTGATCCGTGCCTTCGTTATCGAGCCCCCCGGCCGCTCTGAAGATGCCGCGG
This sequence comes from Melanostigma gelatinosum, assembly GCF_949748355.1. Lineage (NCBI taxonomy): Eukaryota > Metazoa > Chordata > Actinopteri > Perciformes > Zoarcidae > Melanostigma > Melanostigma gelatinosum. Next base: position 18,937,467 of record NC_136653.1, read on the forward strand.
TACAAAGGCTGAGGAGCCAAAAGGGAGTCATCTCGGGGACTTCTCCGGACCTGCTTGAAGTCCGACCACCATCTGGTCTTTAAATTCAACGCGACAAGCAGACAGAGAAAATGATGGTTTGTGTCACCAAACGTAGAACTCACTTCCTGCTTTGCTCAGGCCTTTTGAGATATGCATAGAAACTGCAAATTACCGGCTGTGCTTATAAACTATACGTGGAACATTTTTATTGCATTTATAATTAAAGTAAAAGCTTAGCGCTGATAGTGTACCCATTGGAAACACCTCAATCTGAAACGCATTATATTCAGTTTTAAACTGCAACTTAAATCTCTTCACCAACGTCGACGTGGAACATTCCCTTCATACACTTTCTGTTTTTGCAATGCACATGCTCTTTCCCCACATGTGGTTTCCCACATGATGCGCAGCATTTTCCGGATGTAGTGATTCCATTTTGGGTGCCGCAGGTGTCTCCCTTTCAGTTTAGTAGCTGCAAGAATATTAAAACCCAATTTCCTTCCGTGGAAAACACAGCAGCAAATCAGCCATCATTTATATGTTGAAGATGCGACACAGCTCTGACCCCATCGTACATTTACTGCTGTCAGACTCATGGTGGAGTGCCTTTCCTCTGACTACTGGCTGTGGGGCCTGTGCACAACATATCTTCAAGATCATTAGGTTCAGCGATCATGTAAACACAGGCTGTTGGGAATAATCATCCACATTCAGACAAATGGACACAGCTGCCATGTAAAAAAAAGCTAATTAAGAGTTAAACATGGTCTTATATTAATGAAGACACTGACCATTTGAATAAACTACAAAAATGCACAAATATCATTACAGAATCGTATTAAAAATGACTTTCTTTTGTCTCTCGAGCGCCACTTCCTGTCGATATAGCACAGTTTGACATCGCTTCCTTTTCACACTTGACAAAAATGTGTCCAGGAAGCATACCATTACTGTTGTCAAATTGGGACTGCAGTTTATAGCTCAACAATGCAGCCATCATTCATGCTGTCACTGACCGTCACGTGTTTCACATTAGCGCTGAGTTTGACACTGATTTATTCCACCACTCTTTCCGCTGCAGAGGACGGGGGGAAAACAACTATCCAGTCAGCATCTGTTGTGCAAACTGTCCTTTGCCAATATTGTATTTCTGTTTAGGTTTAAGATCTCAAGACACTTCAGCTTTTCTCTGCCGCTTCATCCACTTCATGTACTTTCTCCTAAATTCCTCCTCTTACAGCTACAGTCTTGCGTTCCGGTAGACTTTGCGCCCGTCTTGACCCAGACTGAAATGCCCATTGGCAGAGAGGTAACAGCCTTGTATTCTTCTATCAACGGTGTAGCCCATCCGTGGTGGAATACCCATAAATAATGTGTGACAAAAGGCTGCTTGCGACGCTCCTCGGCCTGCTCATTTGACCTTTCGACAAAGAGAAACTCGACAAACAAACAACTCCCCTTGACACAAGGACGCAATCTCATTTGGTGCAGAGACTGAAACAAGGCTTTCCATTTCAGAGTCTTTCGGGGGAACTGATTCCAGCTCAGCACACCCACACCCACACTGGCACATGGAGCCTGAAAAGAAATCAATGGCAAAGGGTTTAACAGGCTAACCATAATTGGTCTCATAGTCTGGAACTGCTGTGGTCTTTGGAAGTTTTGTAAATACCAACCGAGAATAACAATCTGGGTGAAAATAGCCTGTGTCTATCTAGATGGGGCTCATTGATTTTTTTTGTTATTCCGTTTTTATTATTTATTTATCTGTTTTGTGCATGCGTCAGAGAATCCTGCAGGACAAAAGCAAACCAAGTGAGAAGCTTTGTCAGATGGAAATATCTTTCCGGAGACGGAGCAGAATATGATCAGATTATCCATACAGCAAAGTACATTATCTTTTACATTTGGAAAGATAATGCAGTCAGCACGTACTCTTATCCACAGGCGCTGACAGTAAGCGCTGCGGCTGAATGAGCACATGTACCTGGATGTAAAACAAGTACTGCAGTGACCCTGTGAGCATTATTTATGATATCTGGCTCTACTAAATGCTGGGAAAATAATTAAAAGCAAGGGTGAAAATGCAGAAAAGAGGCTATTTGTCTGACACACTTAAGAGTCTGAGAGTTGCTGTTACTCATGAGTTTAGAGGCTGACGGTTGCACGAAAGGGAGACAAAGCAGAACAAGAGGAGACTTTAAATATTGGACTGTATGAATATGTGTGACTGTGCTGTGAGAGGATGCCGGCGACTTCAATTAGACATTTGGATGGTAGTCGCTCTCTGAGGGATTTTAGTAATCAAGGGACATGTAACCTTCCAGATTTTATTTCCCACTGCTAGGAAGGTCAAACAAGGTGGGATTGAAATTACTCAAGCTCAAAATAAAGCACAGGGAAGGAAACGGGTCAGGGCCAAATATACCCAGATATGCAAGGCAAGCTTTATGTATCATCTTTCAACAACAAAGTGCTTTACGTTGCATATTATTGAGAAAATAGATAAAAGAAGCACAACGCTTAAGTAAGAAGGGCGTTAAAACTAGATTACATGGAGGACAAAAAGAAACGAATCAATGTGATAAAAATCAAACGTTAAACCTTTTCTGATCCGACACAAAACCCCGGATTCACTCTCATTTTAACAACCTCACAATTTGAGTTTTTTTCTGACACTGTCAGATTCATCTTGGATGCGTGCTTACGATCTGCCAGCTGAAGCCGAGAAACATCTCGCACACACCAAATAATAAAATCCAGGCAGTGGGAAGGTTCTCACAGACAGCGCCACACATTGCTAGGTGCTCATGAATGATGATAGAGAGGGATTCTTTTTGAAAGTCTATTCATTGTTTTGTTTTTTATGAACATCCTACTCATTCTGCCCTTTGAAGGTTAAGGACCAACAGCATGGTCACGGTAAAAGCAACCAGCGTTGACTGTAAGAACCCATTCTGACCTTTGTGGCTGTAAGAACTGCTTTGCTCATCATTTCTACAGCCACTAGAGGGCTTCACTTGAATGTAAACATGTCGTTTTGTAGATACTTTCAATCTAAACCTTTCCTCAAAATGTTTTTGGCATTATGTTCATGACAGAACATATCTGCTGCTGCAAATCAGTGTGCATGTCCTGGATCAAGTGTGTCACATTTTGGATTTGTTGTTTGTTCTTGCTTTTGTTCTTATTATTATGAATATTCTTTACATTGTCATGTTGTACTTATTTAGTTATTTCTGTTTTTATAAAAGCTGCGCTGCATATCATGTTGCAGGTTATATTTTGCTCGTCGTAATTTGGCAGAAATTGTGTTCTTGCAGAACACAGAACTGCAGGTGATCGTAATACGAAATATATAACATTGTTGAAAATGTACATTGAAAATGAAGTAAATTATGTATATATCCTACATCAGTAAACCTTCAGCAGCTTTTTTATTTTTTATTTTCCCCTTCATGCCACCTTTTTATCGTTTTACATGTTACCTTTTATTCCCTCACTGAGTCTTTTCCAACCAGATGGTGTATGAAAAGTGTTTTTAGTGGCTGGCTCATATAGACACTGATACAGTGCTTTGTGCTCTATCAGTAATTACTGCCACCACAATTTCCTGGTTGCTTAATTAAATATTTATGAACACACACTCTCTATTTTTGTCTGGAATCACTATAACAAACATGAATTTGTAATTAATTACCCCACTGCGGCTCAGACAGCTCGAGTGATCACACAATAATTTGCTGTTGCAATTACAAACCATTGTTCACCTAATGTGATGTATACGGGAAATAAACTTTTGCGAGATTCACAGTGAATTGCTGCACAGACCAGCAGTTAAGATGTAAACACACTGTGTCGCACAGTAACATTGACCAGCAGTTCGTGAGTAGATGGCTCTGTGCTGTATATTTACACACACCGCCATCCTGCAGACAACACGCCTAATGAATAAATCATCAATAATCATTTGACAGTAATTACTTGGCCGTATTTCCAATGCCAAATAGCATTGCTTTAATTAGATTAATGGTCAAATAGATTGTGAAAAAGTCTTTGATCAATGCTCGCGGACAAATTAGTTCAAAACAAGCTACATTTTCATTAAAAGGCAGACGTCGCATGTATATGTCAGTAGCTGGAACCTATTGGCTGTTAATCCATGTTGGAGACGAAACCTATACGTAGAATGCGAAGCGTTAAATTCTACGTATGCATCGTCCCAAAAAGATAACAAATGACAACATGAAAAGGCCATGTAGTCGTCTTTAGACTCGCACAAGAGAAGAATGCTGACTGAATTGATAATTTTGGCATCAAGGCAACTCGTCTGGGCAGCAAATGAGAGCACGGGGAGTAATCAATGCAAATTACCCACAAGGCCCTAGGAGAATAGAGTCGGCAGGTAGGTGCCGCTGGTGGTGGTTGGTGGGTGCAAATCGTATGCAGGGCAACAATTCAGCAGCAATAAAACCATTGCAGACATCTTTAGATGGTGATCGGACCATTCAGGTTGTCTTTCGAAATGCGCTTTCAGGTTTAGTTTCCTAAAATGTATTCGAGCTTCAGTGTGACATCCAGAAAGCTCTGGTCCAAACCAAGGTGCAATCAATCACACCTGCAATTAGTTCAAATTACCGGATGGGTTTTCGATTATTCACTATTTGAACAGACAAATTATGTTCTCGTTGCCGACAGTTTGTATACACACTTTACATGACTTGTTTGATCAAGTTAATGATGTTGGAAAAGCAAAACTATGTTACTGCCACAAAGTACGAGGAAACAGACGGAAAGCTTTCGGCATATTGCAAATCAATTGTCCCGAGAGAACACTCGACTTCTGCACCTCCTCTTGTTTTCAGGCTTTAGGAAATCTAGCCCGTGAGCTCAGACAACGGGCGTTCCCATTGGCTGTTTCAGAAATGCAGCACATGCATGTTCTCGTTTAACGTCCTAATATCCTGCAGGATAAGTTGCTATTTCAGCATCGGCAAACACTGCCTACACTGAAAAACAACCCAAAAAAGGAAGACTGACTCTTCAAAAAGAGTCTCATGGTAAAGGTGACGCGTTTTAGAGAGGGAGAGAAAATGTTGCGATAAGTTTAGTTTAGTATGGAGGACGATGTTTGAAATGTGAAATATTCCATTGGTACACGTCGTCTCTAAACTCCAACTCCAGTCTCTTATCTCAAGTTGCTAGCCAGAGTGTAAACAACGAGGAGCGCACTGAAAAGGAAGCCTTGGCCCGGATATCTGCTGGCCACACCAGAACCTCAGAAATATGGCCCCTTCATCCCTATCCATCGTCAGACCCATGGGTTCTGAGATTGCCACTTTAATTACAAAATACCAAAAGGATTTCATGAAGTTTGAGCCCAATGACTCCATAAACAATGCCTGCTCCAGCTTTTCCACCTGGAATCCTTCCAGCCTTTACGGGTTCCCCCCCCCCCTACAGATTGACATCAAATATATTCTTTACCCGCTTGCTCCAGCATCTAATTTAACAGCCCTGCGCCCACACAGTGGTTATTCTGGTTGATTAGACATCTGCTCAAGTTGAAGATGGGCAAACCCATGCAGGAAATTACAGTATGTGAGGTCACCAAACAGTGTACCAGTAGAAGTAACGTTGAGTGGCGGGAGATGTCAGTCAAAGACCTTTCTAGAGCTATTTCGAGGACTTTGGATACTAGCATAATATGCTTGTATGTAATTTATAGGACTTATTGTGGTTCTTTAGAAAAAATCCTGCCTACTGCGATGTGCAAGGTCACACAGCGACATAACCATGCATAGTAATGACTTCTCTTTTCTTTTTTTTCATCAAGTTTCTTGCAGAATGCCGTTTAGCATGACAAGACACTTCATTACTGGCCACGCTGAATACGGTGCAAGTTGATCCATGCGGAGTGGAGAGGTTGTCTATACGGCTGTAAGCCACCAGTGAAGTATGAAATACGACGCCAGCCTCTCGGCGTGAACGACTTGTTCTGAACGCTCAGATTATCACATCTGTGTCTCGACTGGAACACAATTCGTTTTTTCCGTCTGAAAAAGTTTGAAAAAAATGTATTTAAAATCGAAAAAGAGACTGGCGAAACAGGAAGTTGGCAGCTTATTAGAATGCAAATGTGCTCCGGGGCTGAGGTTTTGCGTGCCGTTATCAGTAGCCATCAGTAAAGTCACAGCGGGGACTAATTCAGGGAAACATGACATTTAGGAGATAATCGGCCTTTTTGCAGTTCTTCAACTTTTCAGCAGTGTGGAATGCTCTCGCTGCTTATTCAGAGGCTATCTGAGGCCTCGTCCTGTCCTCTGGCAAGGCTGTTGTTGATAGGAGGACCGGGGGAGGGGGGGGGGGATAAGCATGTGATTGAAATCCATATCAAAGTGGATTCAATTTCAAACGTACAATGTGTGGCTCCTCTGATGGTTTCCTCCTGTGTCACTATTTTAAAAAAAGAGGAAGTATATTGTATCATGTTGGCTCATAATAATCAGCGAATCTGGAAAACACTCGCGCAAGCACGATGAGGAGGAGACGGGCAGAGGTTGTTTGGCCCAACTCATCTCTGCTCATGTGCTCGCAGGACATTTTTTCTTAACAGGAGATGGTGTGGTAAATTTAGTTTATCACTGAGTCAAATACATTTCCAAGACGATTTTTGAGCCCTCCGCAAAGTGTGACTTGCTCCCCCATCACACACACGCGCACACGCACGCACACGCACACACGCACGCACACACACACAGAGAGAGAGAGAGAAAATGATATACAGACAGTTTGTGCTGCATAATTTAACTCCATCTGTGAATAAATGTGCAGCTGGAGAAGAAGAAAGGCGTGAGGAATGTGGTCTCATGTGTTCCTGGTGCCACTTTTCATACTGAAGCCGGGTGGTAGAATAACATTGTCTATCAATGAGGCTTTTAAGGTAAAGGACGGAATGGGAAAGTCTTAAAAAATCAGCTGGGCTTCTCTTTTTTCTCTTTTACAGTGCTGCTCTGAAGTGACTTTACAACTGATTTTTTTTATTTGCTGTTTTAAACACTTCAGGTATTTCACAAGAGAAATCATTGACTCCTCAGAGAGTAATATCTTTCACATTTTGAGTGGAAGCAAAAGCGATATTTAGCAATACTTAAAAGGAGAACTGTATCGTAGTAAAGTAATGATCTCTCACCAAGAAAGCAGAGAATGGATGTGAATGTTAAGTTCTGCAAATGCAATGACAAGTCAGATGTGGTCTCAGGTAAGTCCAAATTTGGAGCGACGATAGATATTTCTGATCAGGTACTCTTAAATCCGTGATTTTTATTTGGCAACATTTGGGAAACATGTTTATTCTCTGCCGACTGACATTCATCTTTTCATGAAACTTAATTTGAACCTGAATTGCTCAATTCAGGGAGTGCACTCTTGAGCTGGATCTGTTATTTTGATGACCTGGTGCTTTTCTCAGGGCATGTCAGGCTTATTGGGCATTTGGTGAAGTGACTTCGTCGCCTCTTCCTCTTTGCACGTTTGAACCGAGGCATCTGAGCGGAGCCGCTGCCGTGCAGTGGAAAGAGTTTGACTTTCTCCTTTCTCTCCTTGCAGGTCTGGGATTTGATGATCTTTTTCTCTACCTTGTTTGTCACCCTTTTAAACACCGACTGAGAAGGCAGCGGGGAGTGGCAAACAAGACTTATTATTGTTCTGCAGGTCTCTCTAATGGGCAGGCAGTATGTGCTGAGAGAAGCCTCAGACAGAGAAGGCGTGCAGGATAGTAGCTCACTTCCTCTTTCTCTAATGGGCTGTTGCATGCCAGGCAAATGAGCATGCCCTGACCAGCGTCCAGTTTCTCCCCTGCCACTGGAATGATCACGCTCATTATCTTATTTAGCTGCCGGGTCAACATGAACAACACAAGCCTCGCTTTTTGCCAGCATCAAGTTAACAAAGGCAATTCTTCCTGCACCTCTCCACATATCAAAGGGGCTGTCCTTCAGTTGATCAAGGCAGAAATCCTACAGGTGGCTGGCTGCCTGTCTCAGGAGGAACATGGCCAGAGGCAAGCGATCCACACAGGAGGGGTGAGACGATCATCACTTCTGGGTGGAGCCTTGTGCCGTGTGTGGATTTATTTTCTGGCTCCGTATGAGTAATGCCATTATTAATGCATTGCGAGAAAAGAAAGAGAGGGAGAGAGACTTTTGTCTGGGCTTTTTAGATGTGGGCATATTTCCCCTGTGAAGACTTTCATATCCATTACCTGAAGTGCTTGGCAGTCTGCGCCACAAATGGAGATCCCAGTCGCTCTTCATCATAACTCTGACATTCAATATTAAAAATTGATTCAAGCATGATTGAATGTTTGATGGAGTTATTGTATGAGTGATGTAAGTGTCTGGCGGCCGCATATCATTTGGGGACTGGCACATTTGCAGAGGCAAACATGAAACGTTCCCCCCGCCAGCAGCTGCTGAAGGATTTCTTTTACATTTTTTCTGACCATTACTGCTGTATCCTTACAAAAGAGGCAATTTGACTTTTGTGTCATATTAACGTTGGCAAAAAAAGGGCGTGAGACAGAGTGTTGTGTGAATCGCACATCTTGTCCAGCAGTCTTAGATTCATCTCAATTGTTTCCTCCATTATCTCTGCATCAAGCTATCTGATCATTGACTCCAGGGACAGAACCGTTCATGAACGCCCCCACCCGCATCCCTCCACATCAAACAAGATAACTGCACATAGAACATCAGAAAATAAAGTGCTGATGGCCGCTGACAAAGAATCTGATCGGAGGCATCACTCATCCAGCACTTAGTCCCCAGTTGTGATCTACAGTATAAATGAACCATGCTGGAAACTGGCTGCAGCGCCGCAGAGACGGCCGCCGGAAGCGAAGTGGAGTTTTCTGAAGGGACAGGCAGCAAACTCTCTGGGGATTAAACTCCGTTTTCCAGAGTCCAGATCAAATGAAAAATGAATCATTGTGCAGCGGGAAGACTGTGACGCATGACTAAAGGGGATGAGGACGCGAGCGGTAGAGATGCTACTGTAATGTAGACCGTAACTGTTGGAGGATGGAGATGGGCCAACATGTGCTGCACGGTAAAGGCAACTACTCGAAGAGAACATAATGTTCCATCAAAGACAGACCTGGATCACAAGACCTTATTCTGAAGGTCAAGAATGAACTTGCAATGATAGGAATAAAAAGCAAATATAAAAAGATCTTTGAAATGTTACATGTTAAAAAAGATACTCATCCGACATGAAATGACAAAGATTCTTGTTTCCCTAAAATAAGCTCACCATATTTTTACAGTTTGATTTTCACAAAAGAATACTAAACTTATCTTAATTTAAAGTAGTATCTGGGTAGAGCACATGGTATACATTTTATTCATAAAACATGCACACTCCTGTATTTAGACGATGCACACTCTTGAGCTGTGGAGATTGGGGCAATTCTGGTAGATTGCCAGTGAAACTGACATTTACATCACATGCATGTCTGAATGGTGCTAAACAAGACACGCCCCACTTACTGTATATGCTCAAGAGAGATGCATGCTCTGGTGTTATGATGCTACAGCAATGTTTAAAACTGCTAATAGATTATTTCATGGGATTCCGGCGTTTACCAGAGTAAGTTCCTGGATCGCACAGATTTATTCAAGGGCTTTTCACCACAAATGCCTCTTGATATCTTGATTGCCTGTGCTTCCATATGCAACCAATGTGTGGTGTATTTTAAAGTGGGATGTGGTTTGGGATGCAAAATGGCACAAGGCAATAATGTCTCGGGAGACAAAAATCAGTATTTAAAAAAAAAAAGAAACACTTCTGCTCAACTCTCTGAATTATAAATCGTGTTTTTGATGAATTTCTTAGATGCATGAGGGCATCATTTATGACGCGAGAGTGGCTGTCTTCCTGACAGGGTCTGGAGATGTTTTCCCGTGTAGGACTCCAGGTACGCTGCCATGATAATGAGCGCACTCGAACATAGCTGATGTTGTTCCCTCTTCCTCTGGCAGCAGCTGGAATAATGAGTCACTGATGAGTCACACCGTGACGGCAGCGCAACTCAATTACCCAGCAACAACAAACACAGATGCGAAGAAGTGCAGTTTGATGATCCCGAAACAAAGCACCTTGTTCGGCTGTCTAGTGTGACTTCAAGCTTTGTTTGAATGCCGCTCCTTATCAACTCCACTGGTTTTCTACCATAGCAACACCAAGCAGCCTGCCACATCCATTTTATATTAATGCTAATTTGTAGGGTTAAATGACTCGCTTGTGTCAGGCTCTCACCTTCCTGTCTCAACGTGTGCGAAGAACAAAGAGGGCGCATTCAGCAGACACCTTTTATGCACAAGATGGCACCTGAGGAATGTTGTGGAATATTTCTATGAAAAGTCGGGAGAAGAGTTAAAGTGTTTCTTATCAATGTCAAATGAAACAGAGTCTGGATGAATGATCCAAGTTGTAATAGTCAATTTATTTGCTTGCAAGCAAAGAGAACACAGTCTCACAGATACGTCACGTCATCTGCAGGAGGTGCTCTGACAACACAGTCAGATGCATGGACATTTATACTCAGCCAGGTGCTTCCTTTGATTGGGTCACTGTGACCTCATCAAAGAGTTAAGATACAAGAAATACAGAGTCTGAATAAGCCTGTTTTACCATCACACATCACATATACATACAGAGGGTTATGCTCTTCAGCTGATGCTCATCAGGAAGTACCGTAATCTAGACCTCTGTGTGTCGCCGTCTTTGAAGACAGAAACAATGCACAGGAAAACAGATAACAGATAACAAGACACCTGGATGCAAAACTGATAGAATCATCTACTCAAATAGGTTTGGTGCCTGCACAGTTAAAGATTTGCATTCTTTAATCCTAAAGCATAAGACGATGACATATTTTCCCATTACAGGAATCCAAATCATCCCCACAACAAACACACACAGTACTCATGAATACAGATCTCCTTAAAACATCTATTAAATCATCTCATCATCATTAAATCATCATTAAATCATTAAAAAAAAGAAGCATGAATCCATGTCTGTGTTTCTAGTCTCTGTGTACCTGCGTCATTTGTGTATTAGCTTTTCCAAGCTTCAACTCATTCGGCTTCATAAATAAATGCAATCTTATGGTCTCATTTCATTTTTAACCATTAAAACAACTAATAATAAGAAAGTACAGTTTGTTTAGACATCTCATTTTATAAAGAATCGACCCCACAGGTATATTGCTGATTTACTTATTAATTAATGAATTAATTAAGTTATATTACATTGTCTGTTGTGATGCATGTCAAAACTCAGTTATTAAAGATAAAAACACTTATTTTCCAATGGGCATGCGTTCTGTAAAGCCCTGTGGTTTCTTAAACTGTGGTATAAAACAATGAGCCCGATTTCACTCATTAAATCTTCAGTCCAACTGCAGAATAATGAGCAGCCTGAATGTCTCCAAAGGCCGCAAGTGCGGGGGTGGATCATTTATATGGACATATTTCAAAGATATACAGCAATAAATCATCACAGTTTTCTCCAGTGGGGTAATTGTAAATGTCTAAATATTTAGTGCGTAGGCTGGCATGATACACAATGTTAACTTCAGCCTAACGTGACAGGACATCCTATTTCTAATCTTAAATCTTAAATGTAAAATAAATTAGTACTTCCAACAGAAATACCACTTTACAAAAATATATCTTCTCCCTGAACATCTAAAACACTGGCACAATTACTGCCAAACAAACAGTTATTGAAGAGGGTGAGGGTGGCTCTCATTCACACAGAAGAGCATGGCGGGTGTTGATTAATATAGGGCATCAAATTCAAGTTGGCAGCGCCAGAAAAATAAACAGTCCACACTTTAATTAACTCTGCAGAAGAAAAGAGTATGACAAAGTCAATATTGATCATGTCTGGCGATGGAGGCCCACGCTGGCTCCCCCCACTAAGCCCAACGCTAATTACCTGGAGGCCGACATATGAGCGCCGCACAGAAATGATGAGATCTACGGCAGATTGTTTCCTAAATTTCCTCCAAATGCCAGGGGCAACACAAAGCAAACACACACAGACACACACCTATTATGGTAATTGGCTCTAAAAAATGTGGACAGATGAAGAGATGCATGATCAAAGAGAACAAATGTTTGTGTTGCAGCAAACGGAAGCGCTTTGGTCGCACAGGACCTGCGTGCCTGATTAAGAGCAACACCTCCAAGTGTTCAGAGGAAATCCTGCCGCTTGGTCCTTGTTGTTTTCACTCGGAGCTGCATGCAGACTCTCTCTCTGATGCCGGCGATACGGCGCACAATAAACATGCACGAGGGGAAATCGTGAAGGTGAATAAAAAGGAATCTCTGGAGGATGCATTCATCTTCCAAGTTTCAAGTTTGCAGGGTCACAGCGAGCCGGCTGTGGGGGCAATAAAGCAAAAAGATATCATATTCCCTTTTCACAGCGCGAGGACTCGCCTTATCTACCACTCGGGGAAGAAATACATCTTTGAAGGAACAATTTTAATTAACTCCCTATTTAGGCGTTTTGTGGTCGCTATCTTTTTGCTTCCCTCGCCTCCCTCACCATTTTCCTGTTCTTTCTTGCTCTCCCGCTCCCTCCGATATGAAATGGTTTCGGGCGCAACTTGCTCGGTGTAATTGTCTCCAAAATGGTGCTGTGAAGGTCGAAGCCAAGGGTCATTTGAACAATTTGATTGCGGCACGTTTTCCAACCTGCAAAGCTCTTAATCCCGCGGCGGCCAGGGAATGTTAATGAGTCACCTGCCTTGTTGTGTTCACCGATAACAGAGAGGAGGGAAACATTTAGGATTTCATTTTGTTTGTGGAGAGAAAAAAAAAAGAAAACTACCCCCAACACAGCTGATAGACATCCCCACACACGTACACGCAACTCCAACTGAGCTCTTTCGGGTATTATTTCCAACCAAATCGTAATGCCCCCCCAGCTGTTTCACATATGTAGAGCGATAATTCATCAGCAATTAATGAGGCAATGTGACCCCAGCAGCTAGAACGGGGCTTCACTCTCATCAGTTATCTGCTTCCTTGCGCTGCTAAAAGAGCTGAAATGGAGCTCACATCACACTTATCCAATTCATGCTCTCGAACATATCAGGGCCTCAAATGCATGAATTACCTACGAAAAGGGAAAAATGTGCTTTTTCGGTAAATGCAGCAAGTGCACTCATTCAAAATGTAAAATGTTGGAGGAGCATGTTTAGGAAGGAGATGATAGGCCTATTGAATGCAGTGGAAGTGTGTTGGTCAATCTGCGGCTATGTTGGTTTTTCTTTTTGCCGTCTACACTGAACACTTTGCTACGTCCCGTCCAACTAACAGACTGTCTAATCATAGCGTAGCGTAGGTCAGCTCCAAACAGGCTTTGACAACCTTCCGGATCTGCTGCATAGACTCTCATTTATTTCGTTTTCAGGCTAGTTTTGTGGATTTAGAGCTGTCGTTAATAAAGGTGTCATAGTGATACTTGTTACCCAGAGAGTTTGGAAGGAGAACAAACCTACATGAAAACCTGTGGAGCGAACATTAGCAGAGTGCATGAACACATCATTTAATAGCGTTCGCACTTCCATGCTACGCTATCTACCGAAGGTGTACTAAATGTATACACATGCTTCTTTTGCTTTTTAAAGATTGTAACAATCACTAAAGATTTACCTGGCTTCATGGGAACAGTGTTCTGCATATATTAGTGCAGTTAGTGACAGTGTGGGCTCCGTGGTCGTTCTGACAGAGGAGCAACACAGAATAACATATTGCATTTTAAGTGCTGAAACTGACAAAAAAAGTTTTTTGCCCGAACTTATTATCAACGGAACAGTGAGGTTGCTGATGACAGAGCAGATGGATGGCACACTGTCCTTTTGAAAGTTAAAATGTCCTAAGTTTAGTAGACAGCGGGATCTCACACTTTGTTGATTTGTATTCATTGTGAAGCTCAGAGACAGACCAGCACGGGAATTTCTTCCTGAAATATTCATCAGAATCCCACAGGGCTCGTACCATTGAGAAGCTGGCATAACAGAAAGCAAATAACATCCAAACTAAATTCATTCAGGGTAAACATTTTGCCCTTCCAAACAAGTCGCAATTACAGAGACATAAAAGCTGCTTTCTCCCGGTGTCGATTTCCCACCAGCAGAGAGAGAAACTGAGAGAGAGAAATCTTTTCTTTCTTTTCAATTAGAGATCAGTTTATATGTCTGGGATGATGAAATGCATGCTAATACCTGCTGCTAATGCCAATGCATACCAATGGTCTCAACCCACGTTTGAAGATTCAAGATTGAAAATTGTATTTTCAACCCAGCAAACCTTCACTGAAAATACACTGTGAGCCCGAGATAAAAAGACAATTATTCTAAAAACACACACACAACTGGAAAAAAAGAGTGAAACTGTGGATCCATAAAATTAATTCACATTCAAAAACACACATGTCGAAGATAGGGACTTTCTAGCAAAGTAGGGGCAGTTAGTGCTCATCATTTAGTCTCAAGCTCGTAGTTCATCAGGGTTCATCTCGGCCTTCTGTGAGCTCTTTTAACTCTTCAACATGTTGTCACATCAGCAATTTGTCTGTCTTAGTCCGATATCTTTGCCTTTCTTTCTTTCCATAAGTCAGTCTCCGCATACTGCCAGAGCTTGCATAACAGCTGGTAGCGTGTTCATCACAGTGTCTGGTTGTGCTGCCTTTGGTTTGAGGCCTGCTCTGGTCCACATAGAGCCAGGACCTCCATCGCTGGAGGACAGGCAGTTTCCAAGTAGCTTCACTGGTTTGTTCTTGCACCAGAATGGATGAATGCTGAATGCATTCATGAATAAAGCTGTGATTACTCTGGATTTGTTTTGTCTCCATGCTGAGTGCGACAGTGTAAACTAATGTATCTATGTCTACACCCATGCTGTGATTAAAAGAGTCCCAATTCGGATATGTGCCACATTGGATCCTGAGGGATTCAAATCAGCCAACGACTCCTTGACGGTACATACATCTTACACAATCAATGAAACCAATTTTAAGCCATAGCTTCATGGCCATACAAACCATCTGATCTCAAGCAGCAACGTGATTAAAAAACGTTTTTTTCCTTTCAAGACAGCAGGTCACTGAAAACAAAATTGTATTCCTTTTACCAAAAGTGCCATTTATCTTGATTGTGTTTATGTGAGTTCCCTCATTTTGGGGATGTCTGCCTTCCCCTCGAATATAATGGTGATGAATGGCACTCTGCTTGTGGTGCTCAAGAGGAAGGTAAGAGGAG
Organism: Melanostigma gelatinosum; assembly: GCF_949748355.1. Lineage (NCBI taxonomy): Eukaryota > Metazoa > Chordata > Actinopteri > Perciformes > Zoarcidae > Melanostigma > Melanostigma gelatinosum. The sequence continues at coordinate 18,952,828 of NC_136653.1, forward strand.
AAATATGCATTTTTAATTTTGGTGTATACTGTCCCTTTTTGAAGAAAGCTAAATCTGCAAGACCCATTGCCAGAGTGATGAACACCTGCCTTCAGGGACTTCTCATGCAGCATGATGACATGCTTATAATCAATGCTGAGCTGTAATTGATGACCAGCCCAGATGTGTGGGTGGCAGAGCCCTGTAGGTGTAACGATGTTGAAAAATGATCCTGGACATGACAGTATATCTCCATACGGTATCTGTTAATTGTTCTTACGACGTGATAGCCACAGTGGTGGTCATGTTGAGATAAGCTCTCCCTAAATGAATGCTGAGGTGAATTCAGCTCAGTAGATTGCTCAGCAGGTTGCTGGCACTGTGTGGAGGAGTGTGAAACAGCGCTGCAGTCGAACATTAGCTATCGCTGGCACGCTCTCCGACAGGCAAGCTGTGAAACCTCGTCTCGCCAACAGCATGCATAAAGACAGCATCTTCAAATAACTAGTACATTAAAGCAATCAGGTTGCCAGATATACAACAACGTTTTTTCCCATAATCAACACTTCGCTAAGTCCCGCCCCCTGCTGGTACTCCGTCAAGCTGTCAGAGCTACCACGAAGCCCACACTTTCAGTAACAGCACTCCCCGTCAGTACCCGATCCATTCTGCGACCTTCCCAGCATGCCTTGCATGAAGAACCGCCGCTACTCTGCCTCTGATTGGCAACTGGCTGCTAACCGCTAACGTTGATGCCCTGTAGAAATATTGGTGATTAGAGAAGGGTCTACAAAATGCATTCGAAGGACACATTCATAATGTCAAACTGATTCATCAGTGCAAAGAAAGAAGTGATTATTCCCCTTTCTGAGATAAAATACAACCTCAATGCAAGATGTTTCTCATAACTAAATCATTACGTTGCAGTTACACCTTGAAATCATCACAGATTGCTGGTGCGGTGGTCACTGCAGACAACCCAGACGGAGACAAAGAGGGCCCAACTGTTCTTATTCAGACTGTAAAATCGAATCTCCAATACATTGAATCAGGACTGTGAAGAACATGGTTGTAATAGCTGGCGTGTCTGGCACACGTAGCAGACTCGGATCAGCTGCTGATTCTCCGTTCCAGAAGCTCGCATCAGCATCAGCATCAGCGTCGTCCTCTTTTAATTGGCTCGACAGACGACATGATGCTGTTTCAGATATTATTTTTTTTGTACTTGGGGGATGTTTCTGAATAAGTCAGAAACATCCAGGTTCCAATTCATGTTCCTTGTTTTTTATTTATATTTTTTACCTCTGAGCTGCTCAGGACTTCCGCAGTATATAATGTTGGCATCTGAAATGTGCCATGTGCAGATTTTGCGTTAAGTTTCATATCAGTTTTTTTCCAGGACTTACTTTTCATTTATCTAGGTACTGAGCTGCTGTCACCTGCAATACCTAAGAGTCAGCATGTCAGACTAGGATTGGGATGAGAAACTTCATGCCAAAAGGAGAGACTGAGCTCAAATGTGGTTTTCTCCATCACCCGCTTAAAACCTTGCATCTTTTGTCCTTCCCAGGTGAAATTCAGGTCGGCAATGTTACACTTCTCATGACTTGTTTTGTTGAGGTATTACAAATGTTATATGCAAGAACAGGCTACCATAACAGTGCCTTTAGGACTATTAGCAAGAGACTGGTACTAGGTAGAGATCTCATTTGATTAATGAATTACTCCCCAACCTCTGTGTTTTGTGAAACACTGGGCGATAGGGTAATCCAGTCCAATTCTTCAAGTGCCTCCATTTACAAAGACTGCAGCAAGGTGCAAAAAAGAGTTCTGTTCAGGAGACATTTGTATTTGCCAAAATACACGAGGCAACTAGCTGAAATTACAAGAACAGTGGATTTGTACTGGATTAAAACCTCCAGCAATCTCAAGAGTCATTAGGAGTCACCGCATAATCCCAGGTATTCCCTAATTGGTCCTGTGCGATTACAGTTTTATGTCATATAAGCCTCCAGTATCCCCGCTGCCAGCTCCTGGATTCAGTTGCACACTCCCTCGGTGTGGCCAAATATCCGCTGAGCTGAAGCATTGGCCCCGGCATGCAATGTCAACAAGTACTTTGCCAGGATAAGCAAGAGCATTTCCCACGGCAGGCAGCTGAACGGCCTGGACCTGAAGTATACATTTCTTCGCCAGAACATAATTTCTGACTCATGTATGATGCCAGAAATGTTAATCTGAACAAGTAACATGACCAGTTTGAGCTTGTTTGCAGTTAAAATGTGTATTTTACTTTATTTATAAATGTGTGTGTATTATTTTCAGGGTGAAATCTGAAAAAAAGAACAATCTGATTCGATCAGGTCAAATCCTTTGGTTATTATGTGGCAAACAGATCCAATACAAAAGTCTCAATGATATTTCTTTCCAGGATTTTAACTTATAATAGTAGCAAACCAAATGGAACAAAGGCTTTTAAACAGATTCCTCGAGAGCCTTGGGTCTTTCTTTTATCCACAGAAATCTCAACGGCTTCTTAAGATGAACAGTTCGGTCTGTGCAGAAGCCGGGTTATCCAGTGTTCCATTTGAATAAACAATTGGCAGATCTCTGTGTGTTCAGTGGAGTTCAGAGGAAGGTCTGCCAGTGTGAAGCAGATTTCAGGACTTTTAAAATAGACTCAGTCTTTGGTGGAACACGTCACAGAGCCTCAGCAATATCCAACCTAAAGCTAATAAGGATTGCCAGCTCGTCCTGCTTGTTAGCCGGAGTCTGGGATTGTGAGAGGCAGTGAGCGGCGGTACTGAAGCCTGAGATAACCATAGTCGGGATACCTTGCTCCCTGTGCTGTCAGTATTTCATGTATTCAAGTCGAGCATAAAACTCAAAGGATATGAAGGATTTCACTCTGAAGCATTTGTACTGTACAGGTTTTAAGTTAAGAAGTTGTTACACATTGTTCAGGGCCGTTAGGAATCTGCGGGTTCAACCTCATCCGCGTACATTTTTAGAGAGAGCACATACGTGCATAGAACTTACTCCATGTTACAGAAAGCCTTGCTTGGTCAGTGGCCTTCAAACTATGACACGCTATCTACCCCTTACTTACGCAACTTGTCCGACAAAAGAACATATCATGGTTTGGGTTGCAATAACGCTGTAACTAAAATCATAAAGCAAAACTAACGTACTTTCCGGACTATAGAGGGCACCGGCATATAGGCCGCACCAGCTGATTTTTAAAAGAAAAAAGAATTTGTACACAGATAAGCCGCAGGTGTCCCTGTTGAACAGCAAGATGCTTTTAACAGTACTAAAGTTGTCTTCTTCTGTGAACATCATAACATGTCGCTAGCATCTAAGCTAATTTTACACACAGAACACGACAGTGGTCTCCTTGGTGAAAGGCCTGTGCTTGTTTCGGACTTGGCTGGTTGTGAGCTTTCAACCCTTTACTGCCCATGTGAGCCAAACAATTCTTGTTGCTGTCATCACTTTAAAATCTGTTCCAATTTCTGCTGCTATCAGCTGTCATCATAGTGTGTGATTGACGTTAAATCCAACTCATCATAAATCACAGTCAGATCCATACAAATCTTTGGCTTAGCCTATCCGTCACTCACCATGAACAATGTTTAGAGTCCAGAGAACTTTTCTCATGGAGGACATTTTGACATGTAAGAAAAGCTTATGTAAATTCACGATGGAAGAATTCCATTTAGCTGCTTTGAGTTCAGGATCGCAGGTATTGTCAAGTCAAAAGTGGCAGCTGTGAGAAAGGCCTATTGTGGGTGTATGTATGCTCAAGCCTGTGATTACACCCCCACACTTTCTTTTACCTTAACAACTCTTTACGCTCTCAATGCTTTTTTTCTTGATTGGAATAAAGTCTTTCACAAAGTCAGAAAAAAGTCCTGTCAAAAGTAGTGGATGCCTCACTTGCCCAACCAATTCACATAACCCTATTCAACTGGTTCATGTCTTCTTTTCCTGAGTCGGTAGTCGGCACATTCGACTTGGAGGGGCATAAAAAAACAACACACGCAGACAGACGGCATGATGTTGCCCCAGCAGGGCTCCATCTAGGAAGGGAACTGTTGGAAGCACCGCTGCCCTCATTCTGTTATAAGCAGTGAAAGATACATGCTGTTGGCATTTGAATGTGAATTGAAATCCAAGGGAGCATGGATCCCTCTCGCATGTCGGTGCAGAGCCGCCATTTGATGCTAATCATTTGCATCTTTTTTTAACTGTGATTTCTTTTTCTTTGAGTGTCTTGTGCATATAGTGCTGTGAAACATCTGTGCGGTAGATGAACCCGAGATGCAGGTTACGCAATGACTCTCTGATGGCCGTAACACACCAAACCCGGTGCAGCCCGGCGCTGCAGCTGTCATACGTGGCGCGTCGGACAAACGACACCATTTGTGAAATGGCAGTGGAGATTCCGGGATTCCCAGGCATTTAAAGGGTACTTTATCAGTGAGTTACCGATCTGAGGCGGTCGTAATGTTCTTCTCTTTTCCTACTTTCAGAGATGACAATAAGATCATGTTAATTAATTCCTCCTATGTGCTGCTATAATGTGGTGTCATCTGTTCAGTGATATTGCCTTTCTAACAGCGGGGCTATCGGGCCGTGGACACATCTCTCCGATGTGACACCAGGAACTAATGATGTTCTCCTTTCTAACAAGCTGTCATATCCCATTCTTTTGCTGAACACATGACTGATTTTATCCTTTTTTGCAGGTTCAAATGAGCATTTAAAGGTCAAATTGTATTTTCTGAAGACTAGAAATAGGAGAAATCAATGGTAAACGTCAAAGTCAAGCTATCAGATGTTCTAATCAGTCAATACTGATGTTGATAGTGCAACCAATTTTTCAGACCGAATGAAATATTTTTGGTCAAATCTGGCCTTCACTCTTCCCTGCCTATCGATTAGTCTGACTCGCTAATGTACACGCTGTATGATATCCTTATCTGTTATAGATAACAGCTACATCCATATTTCATTAAAGTGATATAATACAAAAACTACTTTGTCAGGTGTACACGTTCACTTGTAACAGGTTAGGGCTGAAGCTGCTGGAGGAATTGCATCGTTCATAACCAAGACTCCACTCTCTCGTGTTTCACTCTGTGCTCTGATGACTTGCTGAGGCTGTTTGGAGCAGAATAGATCGAACAATGGAAGATCCTTACTAGGTGCATCATCAGTGGATTGACAAAAGTCTGGCAATCACCAATAAGATGAAAACACCTGTTTAGCTTAACAATTGCACTTTGATGTAACTGATGCACCGTTTCCGCACGGCCAATACGTGTATGAATGGAACACAATTGGTCTTGGCTCTGTTCTAAAGCACATTGGGTTTGAAATGAACCGATAACTGGGCCGTGGTTAAAGTGCTTCTTTTTTAGAGTTTAAAGCCCTCACCATCTAATCACAATATCCCTGGTATGCGTCCGGTCAGGGACCTTCGTTGGATACGCTATTCCATGTCAGCAAACTACTTGAAATTACTTTTAAAAAGTGTTGCTTTTGAGATTTAAAGGAGCATTCGAGCAATGCTGTATTACACTTCAATACAATTGGGTAAGAGATTGAAAAGAAGCTGCCAAAATGAATGCAGCGCAGACTGATTGTTTCGTCCCTAACTCTGAAATCCCCAAAATACTGGATCCTACACTTCCCACAATGCAAATTGCGAGAGTATTTTTGTTAATATTTTTGCCATACTTGACAAGGCTCTCTAACTCAAAACTCAATGCTGTGCAATTCACACACTTTAGGAATATTAACCATTTACAATACTCAATAGACAATACTAAAGTAGTCCAGGCACCCAAAGACTTGTTGGTGGGCCAGTCAATGACCTGAACTCAGTCCAACAATATGTTTCCTTGTTGTAGACCAACCAGGAAGTAGGGCGAAAAGCGCGCGAAAAGTTAAACTAACTGCAGCTCGGGCCTGGCAGTGCTTCACCATAGACTCTGTATAAGAGGCGGCCGTCGTCCCCTGGACCTCACACATTGATTTGAAGTCTCGAGTTTGGCATTCTTAGTTAATGGCCGTTGCAATCTTTGTTTTTTGGAACCAGCAGTGAGAAGTGCGGGTGGAGTTATGTACAACCAAACGCTGATTAGGACATTTTTGCCCTAAAGCATACCCTTCTTAATGGTCTATTTGACTCTAAATGGGACCATCATTTACCAAATTAACAGCGTGCTGTAATAAAGAAGACTTGAAACTGATTGAGATAATTAACACATTCATCGACTTTTATACAATTTCATTTCTTTTTACGACCAGAGGAGTCGCCCCCGGATGGCCGTGAGAAAGAATACCAGTTTAAGGCACTTCCACATTGGCCTTCCCTTTTTAGAAGTGGAGGTTGTGCATCACCAAGGAAGATGCTTAACATTAGCAGATGTCTAGTTGTAGACTTCAGACAGTTATTACCTCATTTACAACCCGATATTGAATAAACATTGCTTAATGCTGTTTTCTGCCTTTTGTTTCCCTAAAACCCCTAAAATAATAATGATAAAGTCAGCACTTAAATTATAAATTTTAAAGACAATATAGAAGAGCAAAGAGCCAAAACAACACCAAATGTATCTCTGTCCAAATACCTTTGGACTGCACAAGCTTAAGAGCATGAGAGCTGCTATATTATGATTTTATGACGAGAGAAGCTGGCAAACACGCATTCCTTCCAGCACAAAGAACATAAAAATTTCCCCCATAAAACTTTTTAGTACTCAAACTAACCACATATTACATCTCAAATCACAGATTAAAATGGCATGCGCGCCTTCTACTCTTGAAGTTGGAAAAGTCTGCTAGGAATCATTTAATGTAATTTAAAGAATAAAAAAAAAAGAGAGCAAAAAAGAGTGAGTGAGGGAGAGAGAGTCTCATAAATGCAGATGCCAGCCAGGCCGTGGAGAAGTGTCGCTGTTAGCCTGCGGAAAACCCTGAGAAGAAAAGCATGAGCATCCATCAGGCTGCCGTTGAATAGCGCTCCCTCTGGGGAGCCGGCACAAACAGGCCTCTCTTCCACTCGCGACATAATAAGGATAAGCCCCCTAGCCAGTCGACTGTGCACGCATAGTAAACAATTACGTCTCTTTTTCATGCCAGGGAGACGGCTGGAAAGCTTCAGTTGGTGTTCGGCTGCCAACTGGTATTGCCGTGTAAAGAGCGAGAGAGTGTCGGAACGTCAGCCTGACCTTGCTGGAGGAGATCTGTGGAGTCCTTTCATGTCTCACGACAGCGGGAGCAATGATATCCACCGCACACAGGCATAGGCTAATTGTAGATTTGAATCTTGAGCTTGACCAAGTGACACGTGGCGCTCGGATTACCAACTAAGTGAGCAGTGACTGCATAGGGAGTTTGAGCAGGGAGCGTTTGAGCAGCTGTTTGGAATTGTGTTTGTTTATGCGATCAATAAGTCATGAATGTTGAATTATCCGGCAGGTCACAGTGCAAAAACACTGTGGTGGTGCTGAGGGGGCGTAGGGGTCCCTGAGACTTTGCGCAAAACAAAATGAGCGAGCCAGTGGTACGACGAGCCTCAGTCGGGTTGTATGTGTGAAGGGTGGGAATAATATCGCAGGGTTCAATGTATGTAGCAGCCAAGAAGGCCCATTGCCAGTCGATCAGCAGTTGAGCGCTTGAGTCAGACAAATCTGCTCTCTCGAATTGTAATTCACTCCGGATAAGAAGACCATCTTAGTGCTACAGTCAAAAGGAAAATCCGCCCCCTGAATGCCCTTACACCGTTATAGCAGGCTTAGTGAGGGTTCAATCAGGAAGACGACTTCATTGACGAGTTCTCTCTCCTGCTTTAATTCGCAACAAGAAGACAGAACGTTCCTTTAGCTTTCATCATTTAATCAGCTAAGCTTATACATATCCACTCCTTCTCCCACACCCACCAGGGAATTAATCACAAGTCAATATGCTCTTTATTACTTTAAATAGGCTTGTTCAACTGTCATTCTAGGTGTTTGTGATCTTAACTATCACCTCCTGTGTCAAGATACTGTTTAGATTCCCACGATGGAAACCCTATTTTCTATGCATTATTGGATTTTACCAAATTTTCCAACTGTGCATTGTCTTCCATTTGAGGTTAGGCCAACACTTTGATTGTTGATTGTTTGATTGTATACATCAAACAATAAAATGAGTCGGGAACCTGACCACGAGTTTTAGACGCTTTAGTTACGGTATTCAGGGTGACTCGTACTTTAAAATATCAGCTTTGTCATCTTTGATTTCTATAAAATACCTTCTGCACAGTTGCCTCCAAGATGTTCTTGCAAGGTGAGTTCCAAAAGTGTACGAGTGTCTCCTCTCTGTTCCCGTCTCTTCGATGGCCTCAGAGCTCGGCTGGAAAGATAAAAGAGAACAGCATATGTGCATTTTCACTAAAGGTTGACTTTGGAGCCGCAGACTCCATTGTCTCCGGGCTTCGGCGGGACTCCCATGGGTTTCCCATTATCCTTTTCTGAGATGACGATTTCAAACTCAGTCAGTTCTTCCGCTCCAACCAGGCGGCTGAAAGGAAGACACGGAACCACAGTGCCAGGGGAGGTGGAGGGTGAAATGTGATCCTTTTTGAGTATTTCCCTTCATTTGGTATTGAACGCACCGACCACTTTGACCGTGTCAGAGACCGGTCATTTGAGATATTATTTCCAAGAGTCCTGAGTGCAGTGGGAATTGATGTTTTGTGGGAATGTTTTTTCTATAGGCATGATGCTGAAAGACAGAGAATCATGTGCTACTCTTGCTCACCATATACAAGGAAAGAAAAATCTGATTTGTGGCTTTGAAAGTCATCTTGCACACTCACACCAGCAAAGGTTGATTTAGTTCTGTCAAAATAACAAGGTCTAAGGCCCCAGGCTGCATGTTTCCCTGTTAAAAAAAAGTCTGTGTTGGAGCTGTTTTTACTCACACCTCTACATCAGAATGTCGTTACTGCGCACAGAGCATGCTGAGAGACGGGGCACATTTCTCTGTTGGGCATCTACAGCGACGAGGCAACCTGCCATTAGGGAAATGATCTTACAGGTATTAGCTGACATTAAGCCACATGTCTGGGGTTTCATCGCAGTGGAATGAGGATCTGGACAGCTTGGGCTCTGTGCACTAAGGGTCATTCATTATTCAAGTGTGGACTGCTGTAAATGAATGATGTTAGTAAAGTTGATACAGTGTCAAACAGGGTGGCGTTAAGTCAGCTGAATTAATCAAAATAACATGTTTTAGATTGGGTTTCTTCTGTGTTTTGCCTACACACATATATATATATATATATATATATATATATATATATATATATATATATATATATATATATATATATATATATGCATTTCAAACACTACTGACTTATAGCAGATTCCTTTATGGCGTTTTTGTCTTAGTTTCAAATAAAAATGAATTCAAATCTTGTGTGGTCTCCTTCTTTTGCCGAGCTGTGACGAGTAATTGAAGGATCTCAGGATTGTGAAGTGACCTTTACTGTTGAAAGATATTTTATATTCCAGTAGTCTTGATTTTTTTGAGACCAACAAGATATATAAGATTTACTTGAACCATGGCCAATGCCACATCATGGTGATTACTTTGACTATTGCCTTCTTGCCAAGCACCCCGCATAATGTGAATGTGCAAATAAGGACTGTTGTCAAAGGCATTTCTCTTCCTCTCAAACCGCTGGACACGTCAACAAGAGACGAGGTCAGAAAGACCATCAGAAGTTTAGAAAACCCACATATAATCATTTTTAAACGCAGTGACAAGCACCTGTTTTATCATTTAGGTCAGAGGACTTGTTGCGTCCTTGAATGGAGTGTGACCACACAACAAATTGCCAACGCTTGTCTGTTGCCATTTCGAGGAGAGAATAAAAACATGCTTCTGAGAAATCCTTCCCAGTGGATTTATCGGTCCCCCAAAGAAAGTCTTCGCTCTCATCCGTAAACTCACACAAACACACAAGTAGCAGAAATGAGTTCAGAGTTTCAGGGAGGTTTTTCTCTCTGAATGTTTCAGTAATTATAGCTGCGTGCGTCATTTAAGTGTGTAAGCAATTTAAAAAAACAACAAAAAAACTGGAAGCAAGGATGTTCAAATGAGCCAACCTTCATCTATCCAATTTTTACCAATGTAGAGTTTGTTTAACCGGATCACTGATTCAAGCTGCTGTCTCTGTCCTAAGAGGAGACTGTTTGTCCTCGCAAATCAAGCAAACTCAGGTCTTGAGATGATATATTGCACAAGCTCCTCTTAAATTCAACTAAACTAACTGTAATTTGGTCAGATTTGACTCTGTTACTCATGTTTACGGTATCAGAGTGTTTCTTTTCTTGCTTAGCGACACAATCGTCTCTCATCCTCTCCTCCCTGCAACTCTCACTGACAGTGGGATGCATAACCATTCCATCGCTCTGGTGGACTTTGCTTTCTGTCAGTCTTTTCCTGAGTCCCTTATGTTGTTTGTGATCCCTCATCTTGAGCGAAAGGTTCTCATCATAAGCCAAAAACGGAGACATAGTGAGTGGTCTGCAATGATGTATCGACTGAGGGGAACATTTTATCCATATTTTATATTGACTGAGTCATAGAGTAAATGCATTGACAGAAGAAAGACACCCACACGCAATATCTTTGCAAGTCAGGGTAAGACTTTCAAGAAGACATTCTTGCCTGAAGATAACCAGACACTGAAAATATATATGTGTAGAATTAGCTGGTGTGGTATTGTCAGGATCTGACTTATTGATCAAGATTCACACTGTCAGCACAAGGAAATGTGAGTGTCAGAGGTATGAGACAAATCAGACGCGTTAGTGTGCCTTCAGGTCAAAATGTAATTATATTCAACGATAAGTTCCACAGCAAACATTTCCAAGGGGCTCTGTTTACACAAGTGGTTTACATAATGTTGTTTACATTATTATAATAAAGGCATTAGAGGGGAGGGAGAGCGTGGGCGTGAGTGAGTGCACCACAATAACAAGGCAACGTGTGAAATTGGGAATTAAAATAAATAGAGTTATTTCAAAACAGGAAAATAAGTGCAGAACGTATGTTTAAAGTCAGTTGAGTTATGGAGAGTTATGTTTAAATGCACGCAGCAAATACCCAAAGACGGGGCATTCTGGCATCTCTATTGGGCAACATGCAGACTGTTTCCTTCATAGGAGCATGTTATTGTTGTTCTTGTCCAGAGAAAGCCATAAACAAAAGTATTATATATATATATATATATATATATATATTAGTTTCACTCAACTGGTTTGGTAATACATGCATGTTTTAAGAGCAGTAGTTAACTAACATAACATATAGGTTACATGATCCATGGACAGAGACAAATGCAGACACAGGTTTCCCCTTCCGGGATCAATAATAGTATAATAAAATAAAAAAATTTAAATGACACCCAATAGGTCTCTAAACTGTACACTGGGATCTTTGGGAGTATTATGATTATGATGATTATGATTATTATGATTATGATTACTACTTGAAGGACATTAAAAAGTTAACAGTGGCCTTTAGTCTGTTTGTCAATTAGCATGATGTCGATACTCCCAAACAGCCAAATATTGAACTAAAAAAAGGTTGCTTTGAAAAATATTCACTTGATTTGGACTGTATGGAGAGAGAGACGGCTTACTGCATTAAACCAAGATAGATGAGGAGCAGGGTTTGGGTTATTGCAGGGAGAGCAAGTGGGTCAGTGACACTTTTAGATCTAAATGATCACACTTTATTTAAACATTGGTAACATATGAATGTGATTTCACCAGCCTGATTAATATTGTGATGTGTGTCCAGGGGAACCAAAACAAGGAGCAGAAGCACTTTAAAATGTGACCATGAGCTTGTAAATGGCCACTCAAGTCAAAGCTGTAGAAGATCATACACATTGGGATTTCCTGCTGCTGTGACTGTGTGCACTATTTTGGCCTTTTTTTAAAATGAAAACAAACAGGGGCTAACAAAAGTAAACCGATGCACGTCTGCTCCATTTCAGTACGATTGACGTTTTATTTTAAATCAGCCGCACCATTTTTCAATTCAGGGAAAATCTCCCACTTTGATGGCGGACAAATCAAACACCGCACAACTCACGCATGGGCTTCCCACTGGCTTACCAGTGGGAAATACACCCTAAAAACAAAGCAATTTCTGGGAGATCACATACCTGCTGCCAATTCCCTCGCACTAAATCGATTCAAGATGAATAGTTTGTGTTCGCCCAATTGGACATGTTGTGTTAGCCTCGTCTGGTTTCATCTGAATTTCCCGGGTTATCCTTCGGGTTACCTTCCATTCATCGCCCACGCTATATCAATCCGATTGAGATGTGTTCCTCTTGAATTTGCCCGCTCCGCTGAGTTGTTTTGACCACTATTTTGGACGGCCTGTACTTTCACATCAGCACAGCTTTGATTGTGTTGTGTTTACTATGAGGACGAAACAAAACCAAGCACGATAGCGTGCACTCTACCCACCCATATGGGGACGTGTTAGAATACATCTCTTTTATTAATGCGCTGCCATCGTTGCCGTATTAAAATGCTGGCCTGTTATCATCATCATAATTACTCTAATGTGGGTAATATATGTGTCCTTTGCCCTCTGACTTTATTGGATCATGAATTTTGAGCTCTAATTGTGCATGCCGTTTTTTAATTAGAAGATTATTATAGGAGGTTGCAGGTGTGAGCATGGTACTTATACCCACAGAGTTAATGTATTTAGCACAGAGGATGATACCTCGCGCACTTAAAATAATACTTGTTTTGGTGGGCCGGCAATGACGACACACCCCATGACCTCCGACCGATCTGCTGATCTTCTGGCTGTTAACGACACGGCTTTTGTGAGCACATAAGACACCATTGGACTTCTCCGGCTCACTAACCTGCTAACTCAATAAACAAGTTGAAGTCTTTTTTTACTCCAGACATTGATTTTTTCCAGTTCTTCCTTTTGATTATTGTTTATCCCTGAAACCTAATTTCGCAAGCAGCCCAGTCTCAAAAGCATTGAATATAATGAGCATAGACTCAGACAGAGCTTATGTGTGGGTGCAATTTGAATACGATGAGTCACTTGCAGGAAAAACTGCTGCAATTATACAGAAGGATAAGTTTTGCAACAAAAAGAGGGTTGATGAATTCAAATTTCTCCTGCTAATTGATTTGCAGACATGCACAGTTTGTCCTGGCATTCTTTTACACTCTTCACTCTGGACTAATCCACGGGCAAGTGAAGAAGAAAATGTGCAAAAAGTTTAGTAATACTTTACTTGACCTAAAAGTTTGAATTACTTCTGTACAATCTCAAAAGGAGTTCTTACTTCACTCTTTTTGTACAGCGTCACACACCCACCGACCCATAAGTCACAGTTGACTTATATTACCGAAGTAGTGAAGTAACATCCGAAAGCCAGTCACGTAACTGTATGTTTCCTGTAAATACGGGAGTTTGAAAAGACGCTTTGCATGTAACAAGCCGATACAGACACGCCGTCACTGACACGTTCAAAAGTGAGGCTACAGGGGTAGCTAGACCCCCAAAGTTTAAAGCGTAAGGCCACATGGCCAAGCTGCAGTATTTGCCGAGTTAGGAGTGAGGATGTGTTGCATCTGTGCACGGACTCTTCTCAGCCTGCCCCACCGTGCCTAAACATTACAATCAGCATGGTCACAGGCAAGCTCTCACACCAGTACAGCGAAGTGAGTGTATGCCTGCTGCTAATAACCCCCTTTTCCTGTTCATCTGCCAAAGTGTCTCCACTTTTCTGTCAAATGTGCCAAAGCGGGAGGCAAACAGTCTGAAGTGGTTGGAGTGCTAACTAGCTGCCAGTTTTGGATATTATAACAGCAAATGATATATTGTCTCATCGTCGGCCCTCTTTTTGTCAACTTCCAGGATCAGTCCTGTCAGTTTCCATTTGAACATTTTTCAAACCCCCGTTGTCACACAAACAGTGCCATACAGGCAACAGCAGCCAACAAAAACAGTCTGCACTGCCATTCCTTGCAGCATGGTGGGAAAATGGAGCACATGTTGTCGACTCAGCTGTTCAGTGTCTGTGGTAGCGCTGCTGCTGCTCACTGTCAGTCTCATCATGGTTTCCAGTCATGCTATTTTGTGGTGAGAATATTTTGCGCATGATTCGGGTAAAGAGAAGCAAGGTTTAAAACAAATTATGCAGAATAATCAGACATGTTTGTTTTAGTTTTATTTTGAATTTAAGAAATGTCAAAGCTTTTTTTTTGCATTCCGTTAAAGTGTTCCAATCGATCGATGATATCAGGAGAGATGGTTTTGTGCAGACAGTGTCCCATCAAACGAACACCGCATGACACCTCAGAAAACGTCAGCGTCGATGCTGCAGTTTGTCAGCTGAAAGCCTGAAGACGCCTGTCCTGGACACTTACTGTCACTGGAATCAAACAAAAGGAATAAATGATCCTGCAAATGTTGTGAACGGAATAAATTTGTTCACACAATCAAATTGTGGACAAAATGCATGTTCCCATAACATAAAGCATTACATAGCAGGGTGAAATGAATGGAAGCAAATGATCACAGTCTCACTCAAAGATTAACACCTGCTTCACCGTGTGTGATAAACGCAAAAAGCGATTGATTTTTTAAATTCTCCATTAAGAATTCTGTTAAAACATTTGCATTTGTATGTGAATACCGACAAAGTCGATCAAAAGGGTTTGAACCATGAAACGTCAGTATGCCCTGATCTTTTCTATCAGTTTTATCTGGTGATACAAATCCATCACAACAAACCGTTGGATTGTTCTGCGGCCCTGTTAACATCAGCTAATTGTACCGTTTGTTTCCTCCTAAAGCCATTTAAACAGGAAGCGAGAGACTGACCCCTCCAATGAATGAATTAACCCCGACATCTTCCACATCAAAACGTCTCAATCTGGCCAGCTCGCTGCAGCGTGCGCGTGGCTCACATGAAAGCCCAACGTTTGTTAATTCATGTGAAGGAATTAACCAAAGCTAAGAAACACAGCACATCAGAGTGTCTGGAGAAGAACTTTCATTCTCCTATATAATTATGTAACAGTTTGAGATGCTTCTTTTTCGTACTGTTTTTAGCACCATGTCATTATGTATAATAGTTGAGGTCCAACTGCAGTCTGGTTTGAAAAATTGTCCACGATAAAAGTCTTGTGTTGTTTTGTCTGCCCACGGCTGAATGTCTGATTAGTGAGAGATGATGTCTAGTGGGCAGTTTTCATTGCAAACGTTTTGACTGAAAACGCAACGAAAGAGGCTCAGATGTAAATTGAATTCCCGCATCTGATATCACCCCTTTGGTGCAACCACCACCAGAGTCAGGAGGTGAACGGTACCTGGTTTATTAGTGTGGAAGGATGAGTGAACGGGCCTAATGGGTAGAGACTGTTAACAATTCTCATGTGAAGGTCAATCAAAAAACTACAGAGAGACACAAAAGACCAGAAAAAGACAGAAAACAACTAGAATGTAAAGTGACCACAAGAGAAACAAAACTACGACAATGAGTTGCAAAACAACTACAAAGGGACCACAATGAGACACAAACCTGCTTCAAAGATGACGAAGACAAAAGAGATACAAAATGACCACGAAAAGATGCATGACAATCAGAAAGATATACAAAATGATGACAAAAAGACAAAATAAGCAGAAAGAGTCAATCTGGGTAATATGCTCCTCTGTTGATAGGCCTTTTACATGTCTGCGTCCATTTTGACTATTAATAATATACAGTTTATTATTGCCAGATCCAGGGCTTTAAATAAGTCTTTACACATTTTTACTAATTTGTCCCCTTCTTTAAAACTGTGTCCCCAGTCTGGTCACCCCCCCCCCCCCCCCCATACAACATTTTCTAATCACACCCATTCCCCCAGTTCCAACATCCAACCCACCAAAGAGAAAAAGGACTGCGTTCAACGGCCCACTCATCTTATGGATTCCAGAGACTTACCGTTAGCCTCTCTGCCCCTCGACTTGATCTCTGCCACAGCTTCATTACCCGATGCTTACAAAGGATTCCTTCTCTCTGGTGACTCGCGCAGTATGATCTCCGTTCCCCGGTAGTCAATCAGTGGCGGCTGGTCAATAGAGGGCCATGGGGCATGGCCCCACCATGAGCCACACAAAAAAGGAAAAAAATAAAACAAATCTGAAATTATACAAATTGTCAATATTTGTGTTTTTGAACTATGGACTGTACCCAGTAATGTGTGTAAAATATGATATCTGCGCAAAATATATGCTTGTGTGCTCTCTGCTCGTCCTCTCTGTCTGTGTGTAGACACTCTGAGAACGTGCAGCTTGGGGGGCCTCATCGTTTTGGCCCAAAAGAGACGGGTCTATGAAGCAGTTTAGCCAATTGCTGAGTCAAGATATAAATGAGTGACATACAATTTAGCCAATCAGCGCCCTCAAATAGATTCAGCTTGGGGCCAGAACGATCAGGCCACCCTCGCTGCGCGTTCTCGTCAGGAGAAGTCTCTACAGGCGAGCACTCCTCTTAACAGCGCATGGCGATGATCGCACAATGTGTAAAATGATGTGTCGGCATCACAGAAACAATTTAGGTTTAAGAAACACAACCAACAATAGGAATGTTAGGTTTAGTTGGGTTTAAGAAGGAACACAAAAATTGGTTTGATAATAATAATAATAAACCATGAGTGTTTGTACACATTTCATGACAATCTATTCTTCAGTTATAGTGACGTATAGATTTTAGTCTGGACCAAGTAGTGGATAGACGGACGCATATCTATAGAGCCACACCACCAGTGTGCTGTCAGTACGGTGTCAGTTTGTAATCTGTTGATTCCAGGAAGCACAGAATAGAATAGGTGATGGAAATCTATAGCAATTCCATGATAATGCCGCAGGCCCTAATTTAAAAAGTGCAGCAACAAAACACATCATTACGCAAAATGCTCCATTTTGTTTACTTTGATCAAATGATATAGACCAAACACCAGAGTGCTGCAAAGTAGCACTCAAACCTCTGAAATGATCAGTTACATGGAGAACACAGCGACAAAAACAAACTGTGTTGAAACAGCCGAGTTTGGAAACACAGTGAGCTCTTCACTGTCACTGCTGCCGACGAGCTGAAGACGTCCTGTGGCCCAAGAAAGCATTTTGAACTTGAGGGCACATGTGTTATGTCACTTAAAAGCCCAGCTAAAGATGAATATGCACAAAAAAAGCTGGTTCATAATTTAGACAGAAATAGCCTAATTTACATACCATGAAAGGACGAGGATATCAGAATTGAGTATTCTTGAATGTATTATTTTTATTTATTTATTTCATTTTGTTTCAAATTGGACATCTTCAATATTTTTGTTTTCATGTAAGACTATAGCCCAAAGTTTAAGCTTTAAGTGTTCTTGAAGTTCTTTAATTAATAAATGGAAAGCAAAGTTATATTTGTTTCCTCCCCTTTTCTTTGTTGATCCGAAAAATGATCCGAACCGAATCGTGAGGTTTGTGATCCGTGACACCCCTAATAGTCAGTAATTATCCTCTGCATGCTCTTCCCAGCCAGTATGTACCGGACATGTGCTATAATGGATCTCCTGCCGAGTTATTCATGAAAAAACTTTGCATACGACGGAAAATAAATACACTCTGGAAGTTTGTAACAGGTGAAAAAGTCCAGGCAAGGTATGTCTCTTTATGAGCAATGTACATGCAGTATAATTATCCATTATGAATGCATCCATAGGCAAAGCAACTTCATTAATTCTTATGTCTAATGTCTCAGCTGCAACCAGTGGAATATCTGTCTGTACATCGTCTTAATTATCCAAGGTGATTAAACACTGTGAAAGGCTTTCAAAACCCAGTCATTACAGCACATTCCAATTCAATCCACCAGCAGGCAAAGGCCATTACAGCCAACATGGCTTTTGATTCCTGATTATCTGCTTTGATGACTTCAAAGTGCTCCCCTGCACATTACTTCACACTTGGAAGAAATCCACCTTTCATAGCCATACATTCACGGTCACTCCCTTGCACCAAATATTGACCTTGAACTTGGTGATGGTGTACTGCATGGGGTTGTGCTGTTTTTTGGGGGGTTCTGCATCACTATCCTGCCCATTAGAGCTTTCCTAATATGGCAGCCATCATTGCATATCCAGTCTTGAGGGATACAGGCGAGACTGGACATAATGTGGCAGACTGTGAAATAGAAGAAGATGGACAAAAAACACAGGAGAAATCAGTGGCGGGCTCAGGCTTTATAAAAAAAAACACCAACTGCATGTGGTGGGGCACTAGCTAGCAGCACGTTTTCCAGCACGTAAGGCCGATATGATACATTTTTCTCCATTTAAGAGCAACCGTTGCATCTCGTTTTCTCCAATGAAATGGCACCCTGGAGGGCACTTTATCATGTTTTCTCTACTTAAAGGGCATCCAAGAAGACCATCATGTTGTCTTTACTAGAAGTAACTCCAGAGGTCATTTTATCTGAGGCGAGGAAGTGTATGTGATGAAACTGTGTCAATTGCATTCTGACCGAATCAAGAAACAAGGTAGAGGCTTCCTTTCATTTGGGTTGATAACCTTCGGAGACACAGTTCTTATCAGCCGCATCCACGGCACACTTTCTCTGTAACTCAGAAGCGCTGGTTTGTCTTTGATGTGCTGCAAGAAATAAAGGAATTTCATGCTTACCTATAATTACTCCTGTCCTCATCTGCAGTATGTGAAGGTAATTTAGTGCTCAACGTGATGGAAAGAAGGGGAAAAAGGATGGTGTGTGCTTTTTCTGCAGATCGAGCAACACAGCAACCCCAGCTGTGATAGTGCAGCCTCAGCATAAAAGTGCTCTACCATTATTGCCATATTCTCCAGTCGGAACACACAGTTACTGAATAGCACTTGTGTGATATATACAATAAGGTGCAGTGACAAAAACCTTGAGGAATCTATTGAGAGAGTAGTGGGCGGTAATTATTTGCAAAAATGTGTGTGTGAGTCCTAATCCTATGTAATCTACAGAGCAGTCCTCTTTATCCCCGGCTTTAGCAGGCCCATATCGTGTTGTTAGAATCACATGGAGAACAAGGCATGGAGTGCACTGCGCTAATCCCGTTTTTTTGCATTTAATCACCCACTATTTCAGAATGCTCACTGCACCCTGGCTGCAGAACTGTTTGCAAAACCTAGGACGGCCACTCTGCAGCACACACTCCCCAAGCGAGAAGGGCTTGGCTGAGCAATTGTTCATCCTCCTCACATACGTGTCACATTAGCATATCTGGCTCCCTGCACTGACATTAAATACAGGTGAAGCACAACCAGGGTATGAGCACTTTGTTTGTAACACAAAGGCAGTGTGCGCATGCTTTGCATACTTGTCTTTTTTAATTTCCTGCTAGGATTCTGATTCTGACCCATAATCTCTGTTCTCAGCTGCTTGTAGGCCTTTTTCTTTTTCTTTTGTGCTGCCTTTTATATAGATGTGTTTTGCACACCATCCGCACGATGAATAGAGATGTGTATGTGCCAGTGTATCATGCTGAAGTCATTGGAATTGAACGTGTGATGACTGAGCAGCGTTAATGGTGGTACGTGGAAATTATATCCAACACAGTCTTTCATCACGAGCACAAAACCAGCAATAATGACGACGTTATACCAAAACAGCAATTGTATAATGAGATATTAAGTAACCCCTCCAGGTGATGTATGCTGGATATTTCTTTAATTGCAGGAATTTGCATGACCCTGCCGAAATCAAAAACGCTGCCAAATTGTACCTGCAAATGGGAAAAGAGACGGCAATGTTCAGTGTATTGGCTGAGAGAGGCAAATGGTTAATTTGACAGTTGGAAAATGACCTCCAGGCACAACAAAGAGAGCAAGGACAGGAATTGAACAACACATCACAAGCGTGGAGAAATGATAGGTGCATTTATGGATAACTATTTCATATCATGCAACGATCCAATTACATTGCCAGCAAAGTAAGGAATAGTACTGAAAGAAAAGAGCAACGTCTTTCTTCTGCCTCCTTAAAAGCAACACACGTTCACAACGTCAGCAGTATGACTAGGACATTTACAACGGTGGTAGTCAGAACATACCAACAAGCGAAGCTGGAAATATCTAATTATTGGTGACGCCGACTGTGTGATTGCTTGCTGATTAACACGCCGCATTGGCTGCATTGGATTCTGGACTTCAGAGGCTGATGTCTGTTGGACAGTTCTGTCAATTCTTTTCTTTATCCTCCTTTTTGCCTCGTCCTCCTGTTCAATCATCTCCGGCCTCCTTTCTCCCCCGTCAGTGGAATACAGAATAAGAGATTATGTACAGCTACAGCTCCCAGTCCAAGTGAATGATGCTGTCAGTTGTTGCTGACTTGGCTGCAAAATATGTTGGTGTTTCAAAAGTCAGGACAAATGTAACCGGACTCGTGTATAATCCCCAGCCTGTCGGAACACATCCGGGGCCATATCTTGTCTCTGCCTGACTAAGAGAGAAAAGGTTCCATCACACACCGACCGTTTCTCACCCTGTGCATGTGATCTGGAGGCATTTTTAGTATACTATGACTTGCACCAAAGTTATACTGGTATGTGCATATCATATACACAGTGAAACCTTATTTCTTATTCATTTATGATCCAAAAATGCATTTAAAGAAAAGCTTCACAATAAAAGCACTGAGTTTCAAACAGGCAGGATAGCAAACACAAAATCAACATAATGTAATGTGTGCTTCACAGTACTTTTGATGTCAGTCAAACTTGAATGGGGCAGTGTGTACAATACAAAAAGAAAAAGGTATCATCCATAATAAAGTCCGTCTCTGTCAGCTTGGATATTTGTATGAACTAGAATAGCCATGGAAGCATCCTACACATTTCTACACCTCCCCCACAACCTATCCTTGATATCCAGGAGTAGATCGCTTGACTAATTTCCAGCACAGTAACCTCTCCAACCACCAGTCTGTGCACATTATGAGGTATGCTACGTTTAACAATGACTGTGGGCTCAGGTCTAGACGGGGCCAGTAAGGCCCTGCAACATGCTGACACTAACGATGTAATTATTCCTTCGATGGATAATGCTTTATTTACAAAACCCAGTCACTGGTGGGGTTACGTTCATTCCAGATAAAGCAATTTGCTTTGATAGACCCTCCGAAGCTGCTTGTGCATGCAAATGGCAGCATTCATTAGGATGTGACTGCTCCCTGCGTAGCAGAGAGAGGCTATTACTGCCCGACATGGGTGCCATTACCAGACCGAAGAAAGTGAGATGGATAGAGCTTTGTTCTCACACTATTCATGCTTAATCGTATTCATTTGGGTCCTTGCATGTGGGAGTGGTGTGTCTTTCTAACAACCCCCCCCCCCCCCCCCCAAGTGGGATGCCAGGGTAAGAGCGTTCACATGACATGGATTCCACAGGAAAGCATCGCTATTGTATGTTCTGGTTGATGATGAAGCAGCTCAAGTGAAAACAAGCTGAAATCTACTTGACGATAACGGTCAGCCCTGACATCAGTATCAGGTCGCACTCTCACTCATTATGTGATTGTGTTCACGTAGCCGAAAGCTCAGTGACACTTTACAGTGTGAAATAAAGACAAAACAGTGTTCTCTTGTTAATAACCCATGTAAATGTGCTGATACTTCTAAACAGCAGTCGAGAGGAGGAGACTCAGGTGAAGGTTAATTGACACAGTAAAACGATCTCCATTTCATCCACCACGGACATGATATCACTGAGAGCATGTTTGCACGCATCATAATACCATTGCTGTCTATAGCTTTTTTTCTGTTCTTTTTTAAATTTGGCTTGATGTGATTCACTCTCATTAATTATGACTAAAAGTATTGAGTGGAAAAGCATCTAAGGATTCACAAGTTGCCGGGTCTGTCTTGGTGATCAGTCATCCTGACCGGTTGCAGGTTGTTGTCGGCGGGGGGGTGTCACAACAAACGTGATCGCAGCCTCCGTAACTTCAGCTCAGCGTGATGGAGTGTCTGCGCTCTTTGCTGTAATTCACCTTCTGTGGCGCTCACGGCAATTAAGAACACATTTATCAAAACTATCTCTGACCTCAGCGGATTTCGTTGTGTCGTCTTTCCAGCCATGGGTAGGTGATCTACATCAGATGTCTGTCTTATAACCTTAAAATCCTGAGAGTTTTTCATTTGGCGCTTTTTATTGACTTATTTTAATCATAAAAAAATATCTACAGCAATAAAAGGATGCGGTTTAGCTTTGCTGAAGGATTAGTTGATTTCCACAAGCTGTTCAATAGCACACCAGATGACACAGACATGCATGATAGCCTGATATTTGTACAGTTGTTCCATCACTTAAGGTTGTCGCATAGAAAAAAGGTGTAATACTGTTACTGCCTTTTCCCATTTTTGTATACAAGTATCTCCCCATGCTGCATTCCATGGCAGAATATACTGTAAGTCAGCAATCTCCCAGCACTGTGCAGGTGGGGAGCCAGGGAGCTTTAGCTTCGCAGGCAGGGTGATAGAGGAGCCAGAGGAGTGTATGTGTGTTAGAGGGAGGGAGGAAGTACTTAGGAGATGAGAGACACAGAGGGGAGGGTAGAAGAGGTGGGTATTTCCAGACAGGAGGTCCGGGAGAGAATTGGGGAATAAAAGCAAAGAGGCATAAGAGCCTGCAAAACCAGAGGGAATATATAGAGATGGTCTGCGGGAAATAAATTATAATGTTGAGTAATTTCAACTAAGGTCAGTGGCAGTGGTTATATATATATATAGCCCATCTATGGTTGTTGAGAGTAAGGCAAAAAATGAAGCAGGGACATGAGAGGGAAAGAGAGAGCAGAGAGAGGGAAAGAGAGGCAGGTGAGACAGAAAAAACAAAAAGCTGTTTGGGATGAGATCACAGCGCCAGATCTTGTCACAGACAGCCAGTGTGCAGATGTTACAGTGTACAAAAGGTCCCAGTCCCCCGTGATCTGCAACAGCTTGACTACGGCTGCCGGGGCTCTCCATGGCGTGGTCAGGTGGGCGAGAGATAGATATAATAAGATGGGCTATTGTGTTTGGATGGGACTGAGGCGAGCCAGGCCACTAAAGGTCTAATGAGGCATCGTGTTCCACAATCACACATAAATACACTACAATGTGGCCACCTGATCGCTGCAGCTGCACGGCCTGCAGAAATTGAACAGCCTGTTGGAAATAATGGAGTGTGAAAACCCCTGCCCTGGGACATAAATACAGAAAAACGGACAGATCTCCTTCCTTGTTTTTGTCTTCGTGGTGTTTGCATGCATGTCCAAATGTGTGTTTTGAGCAGAGTGGATTCAACATGAGTGCATTATGAGTGCATTGTGGGGGTTTGGATTCACATAACTCAACCCATCGCTCTTGTCAGTTTGTTACCATTCCCGCGTAATATGGCCTGTGCTGCCAAGTGTATTGTCGGCCATTGTTTTGCAATCTGACACAAAGCTGTTGTTGTTTTTTCTTCTTTTTGTTTTTTAAATGGAAAGTCCAGTTCAGTAATATCCAGCACACTTTGGTAACATTCACTTTGGAGCATGTATGCACATAATTTCATTGAGCAAGACGGGGCTTTCTTTTAAATTTATAACAATGCTTATGTCATAAAAAGACAACCAAATTGTTTTACCCTGGACGAGCTAATCACTAAAGGTTGCCAGGTGAATAAGGTTCACAGAACTAAGGTTACAACATCGTAACCTTCTTTATCGAGCAATGTTTCATTGACAACACTCACGTGGGCGGAGTCACAAATATATTATGCATGTGGGTTGTATGATGCGTGTCTGTACAGCCAACATAAATAGTTAACTGAGTGGATTATTTGTGAACAGGTTTCTTTTAGCAGCATGATCCATATTTTTCAGAGGCAACTCTTGGCTGTAGGTGATCTGTCATGCAAAGATGAGTCTGGCTCAAATGTGCTCCTCCCATACCTCTCATCATAACAGCACCATTACGATGCTACATGTCACAAAGTGTGACCAAATGCCTTTTTCTATTGAAGCTAAGAGTCACTGCTGGTATTTTCAATCTTGCTGCAATGAGGGCCCATGGGTATTTGAACACATTAGTGCTTTCGAGGGTAGCTTGAAGTCGTTACCATGACACTGTGTTTGAACTCAACAGAAGTTATTTCTTTCTGTAGTCATTATTGGATCCATTTTTTATTTTTGCACATATGGTGATATTTCTGGACTTCGCCAAGCTTTGATGGCTTCAAAGAGGTATGATGGAATGTAAGGGTCAGGTTTAATACAGTCAGCGGGAAAGAGTTTCGTGTCGGAGCTTAGGATATAACACACTATTTTGCATGGATGTCTTGCATTAATGTACTGTAGGTCTGTCATTCACAGAAACAGCCATTGGATAAGACAAATAGTAGATCTCAGGCTTTAACATCAATCATCAGAGTGACTTTCGATCAGTGACTTCTTACTGACTGCTGCAGAACCCGTAACTAAAAGCTGCCCACAAGGATCCTCATCTCAAGGTACAAGTGTAGTCCCAAAATGTTAGGATTGTAGAGGTGTTCTCATTGTTGTTTTTTTATGTGCATAGGCATATATGTGGTTACACCTTTGATTAAACCTAAAGTTGTTTTGATTCAATTCACAACTTTCATTTTCTAAACCAGGTGCAGTTTGGCGAGTCTGAAGCATTCGAATGGAGGTGAGAACCCCCAAAAAATCACAGATTTATATTTTAATCCAAAGTAAATGACGGTGCTATTATATACATACAATAAGGACATTCTTTTGGATGGAAATCAAACCAGGAATTGTGTTTTTGAAGTGCCCACTCGAAAAAAAAAGGATCTTACTGATGTGCACTAAAGATGGACGACTGAGGAAACTCTACAGTAGAAGCTGAGTGCACTGTTGTACATCCGGCTCTGCAGCCCTATAGAAAGCGTCTCCGATATGTTTCTACTCTGTTGTTGATGAAATAAAGGTTTTGTGTTTTCTTGGTTTGTTTGTTTCTCTGATGCGTTCACCCAACCATACTTACAGTATTCACTGTCACCACTGAACACCAGCTGTGAAATGTGGATGTTATTTTCATAGCACAGATGGCAAGGCATAGAACGCTACCGGTCTTGCTTAATGAATGTTGGCAGTAATAAATGAGTCAATTCTTCATGTTCTCAGCCAAGGGGAAGTGTGTCAACATTCCTAAGGAACTGACATGTCACCGACTAGATGAGAAAAACAGAAATATACTCGTCTCAATACTGTCATCCGGCATGATAAGATGTGTAATGGTTGAAATAAATAAAACCCAGTTGGGGATCATTAGAGCAAAAAAGGCCCGGTATGGATTCAGCCTGGTGTGAGGAGTCGTATGAAGCCCAGGGCTCTTATTGGTCACTCAGGTGCATGGTGGGGATGTTTGATTTGCCCCGTGTGAGTTGGCAGCCCGCGTGATTATCCTCTAACAGGCTGTAATACATTATAGGGCATTTTAACAGGTATTAAAATGATTTTAATGATTTTCAGAGGGTTTAACCATATTTCAAGGAGATTTTACAAGCGTCAGGTAATACGACATTGCCAAAAGTATGTGGACGCCCAAGCATTACACACATTTATTATTCTTGGACAGCTCATTCAAAACTCATGGGCATTAATCTGCTGCCATAACAGCATCCGCTCCTCTAGGCAGGCCCTGGCTGCAGGGACCGGCTCCTATTTGGCCAGCGCATCGGTGAGTTCAGGCAATAAATGTATTTGATTATCAATATTTAGAAAGAAATCGTTTTCACAGACCGACCAGTTTCTTGTATCTTGCAAGACGTTTTGTCGTCACTTGGCTCACATTGGCTTGACTCTACTCTCGGAGATGAATGCAACAAATTGCATCCTGTTGGTGATCCTGAACATTTGTTTTTCTCCACTGAATGAAACTGATGAAGGCGACACAGCCGAAACAGGTTCACTGGAAGTGTACAGAGACGTGGCCCAATCACATTTCAAGACTTTGAGGTGGTATTTCAGTCTTTGCTCATATTCAGACTCATTCTGCCTCAATTTAGTCTTTGAATGGAACTGAATGCATTGCCTCGGTGCGTATTTTTGATGAGGCTCGATGAGCGATTAGTTTCTCAGACACGTAGAGCTGTGAAGGATTCTGAGTGAGAGACCTCTCCGTTCTGCAGCAGAGGTATCATGCAGCAGAGGAAATGACTTAGCTTCCGAATGAAGTAATCAGACCAGGGATGATGTTTATCAGTCCAGCAATCACGCAGTTTGAAATCCACTGAAAGACAGCTAGATGAGTTACATAGGTTCACTTTTTCTGGCAGCTTTTCATCAGTCCTGCATGTGTCAGGGCTTCTTCTACATGCTTGATTTAAAAAAAATACTTTGCTGCCAAAACTAGTGCCTCTCTGGGACAAGTTTTTCAACCCTGGTCCTGGGTTGTCAGTCCGTACTGTCTTTTGCCTCGGTATTCCGCTACCGCCATCCGTAAATTCCCGGACTCTCTCCTCTCTGCTACGGGTGTAGAGTGTACCTGTTAATCTGCCCGCCGGTGTCGATCCGCGGGAATCACACCGTCGATCTGGCATGCAATCCTGTGTCGGACCATGGGCTCCACACAGTCAGTTCTATCATCTGTACCGTATTCTGTGGTTGCTGTTGGGTCCTGATCCTAAACTCCCGTGACACAATTAGTCTGTAATCCACGTAATCACTACCTAGGAAGTATACAGATCAACAAACTCCACATAGAGAGAAGGTCAGTGTGGATTGGTGGGTCAAACATCAGACTTTTGTCGAGGAGCCTGCTGTGTTTGTGTACTTCGTGTAGCCAGAAGTCACAACGTCGATTTCTTTGTTCGGTAACTTTCATAGTTGTTTCAACTCAAACGTTGAGTTTTTAGTCATGTTACTTCTGTTTTCGGTTTTCCATTAAAATGGAAGTTTATTTAAAAAAAGACTGTATGTAACAATTGTGAATTAACACGTTTTGCTGAACATGAGGAAAAAGCAGAGATATCAAGGGAGCCGTTGAATGAGGATACGTTTACCACCGACACACTGAAATGATAAAGGCCTTAAAGCGTCACGATGGCTGAAGCCCATAAGGGAAAATGTAGTTTTAAAGCCTTTATTATTTCAATATGTATTGTGTTTATATGGCGCATTTTATCAAACACTGAAGCAATCAAATTAGCAGAGAAAGAAACAGGAGGTGGTGGAGTTGTGGAGCTGTATGCTCTATATATTGTCCCCAAAGGTTAATAATAAATTAAAATTCTTCTTTTTCCATTTTGCTGCAAACTTTGCCGTGTTTAATGAGCGTAGCGCCAACCCTTCTAACGGTCCCTATTCACATTTTCAAAGACTCAAAAGTTAAACGGTCACATTGAAGCAGTTCCCAGAGGTGCAATTGTAGAGTCAGGAATCAATTGTGTTCCTCACACAACACACATGCAAATGGAAATGGTCTTGTCTTGTTCTCCGCGGGGGAATCTCCCATAAAACTAATACTTCCTTGACCAAGTCTGTTTTTGAACATTGTTTTTAGTTTCTTTCGTTGTAAGTTTTTGTTTAATATTCTGAGAGATAATCACTTGAAGTAGATGTGAGAGCATTGTTTGTGTGATGTTCCCATGACGGATGCCTCAGGCAGAAGAAGAAGAAGAAGCCATATGAAAAACAAATTCAAAGCTTTTCAACAATAGCCCATTTCTTAATCTCTGTATATGTTGTGCTTTCATCTCGCGTGAGGTTCTTGCTCATTTTGGAGTTAGCAGGTATCAAGCTCACGGAGCGTGTGAGTGCTGTTGGATGCACGGACATCCCGAGAGGCTTTTTTATCTCCAGATCAATAATAATAATGTGGGATAATCACAAGACCAACGCATTTATACATAATCATGAGATGCAAACAGCGATGACAAAATGTCCTTTGCATTATATGGCATGTTGTTACTCCCAGCAGGTTCTCACAGATCACTTTCATGTCCCTGCTGCTCTTCTCAACTCTACAAATAACAGACATTATATGGAACACTGTGTTCTTGCACAAACAGTGTTGTTGCATGGTGGTTACCAAAACCAAAAGCCCTGCCTTAATCCCATACGACGATACGGTAAACATATATACTGGCTGTATAATTAGTATCCAAGAAATCAATTAACTGCATGAATGACATAATATTGGCTTTTACTTTGAAAAGCTGCCAAATAAAGTTCACAAGGAGAAATCAAATCTTCTTCCAAAACTATTAAAATATTCCCAAGAGTTTACTGATCTTTCCATCACCATCCACAATTTGTTTAATTTCTGTAATTAGCCCCTCTGGTAGCATATAATTCGCGAAACCGCGAAGTAGCCGCTGCTGCTCCGTCAAACGTTTCGAGCTGCTATGGAGGCCACACCGTCACTAAATAACTCTAATCCCTGATTATATATTTAATGATAATACATTTTAAGGTTCAACAGATAAAGACAAAGCCTACAATACACAGTGTGAACCACCACATCACCTGGCGACGAAGACAGAAATCAATGAAATGAAGGAACAAAACTTTCTGTAAAAATGTGAATACATTCAGTGTACTTACCGTAGCTGTCATAGCATATAAGTTAATGATGTGCTCACATACTCTAATGTTTCAGAAATGTATTTCTCCTTTTTTTTGTTTTTACAGCAGCGTTTTTGACACAACAGAAGCTCAGTTGTAATTTATGACATTAAAGATGGCCTTATACTCGCTCTCCACTGCTGTGCCTGCCTGCTGCTCGCTGGCATGGCTTACCGGGACACTTGAAATGAAGTGGAGAAATGATCTATTTGATTGGTTCCACCTGTAATCTTCCTGTTATGCCAAGTCAAGAGGAAAAGTAGCATTCGGATAGAGACACATCTGCACCGAGGCCGCCAGAAACTGTCAAACCAAATGCAGATTACTGAGGTTTCTGCCCACCAGTGGGCCCACCAAACAAAGCACACCAGTGTAGGAGCTGCATCTATGGAGTTTTAAGGAAGATACAAATTATATTTTGCAATTATTTTCAATAGATAATTAATTGAGAATTGACAGCTGATTTTTCCTGTCCCTTGCAGGTCACATTTCCTTTTTTCAAATGTATTAATTTGCAATATCTGGCCAGACATCCCATAGTTTATGTATTATGCTACTGCACATACTAGCAAACGAGTGGGAGCTGGTGGCTCCACCCTCCTCAAAGCAATTGGTGTGTTTCCACCCTTAAAGACTGACAAGCTGCAAGGCTCAGGGGCCTTTTGGTTTATGTTCTCGGCTGTGGCTGATTTGCACTCGGGAAACCAGGTGAAGGCAATTAACTGTTAACTAGCTGGTAGGACAGAAACGCAGCAGGAGGAGCAGCCTCTGCACCTTGATGTGGGAAATATCATACTTCAACGCAGATTTAGAAAGGCAAAAGGAAACACAAATGATTTCTGATGTGTTTTACATCAACCCATTTTGTTCCAACCAGGCCATTCAATGCTGATAAAAGAGAAGCTATTCCATTCACATCCAACATTACAGAGCACTGAATCACTTGACCGTTCAGTTATAGTCTGTTGTTGTTAAATGCCGCAGTGCTCTCCTTTCACGAGCATCAGCTTGAGAAAACTCACCGGTTTTGTCTCTTGTGAAGGCAAATCAAAGTGGTGTATATATTCTGTCACTCATTCAGCTGAATGTCAGAAACACTCATCAGTGTCTCCCCAAAGACCTCATTATCCTCTTAATTTCCAATTATTTCAAAGACAAATGAGTACACCTGGCATCCAAGCAAACCCGTCGATGATGAACACTGGAGATTGTGCCATCCTTGCTTCTCTCACTGGAGACAAATGGGCTGATGATCAAACCTTTTTTTTAATTAGTTCTTTTTTTCATATCTCAACTAGGCTAGAATTCAAGTAGGACTTCCTTCTCGAAGCAGCGATTTTCCTTTCATCAACATTCCCGTGAAGGATTCCATGCTATCCGTCGTCTCCTGCCTTGATGTTGTGGTGCAGCTCGTTCGTGGTCGACATTGAAAGAGGGTCTCCCCTGCGTTTCCTAGCGTCCTTGTGGCTCAGCTGCTTGGGGCTGTGGTATTCTGATTTGGCATATCTTTATGTTGAACACTGAGGTGATGGATCAAATTGGCAACCATTCTTCCTGTTTGTTGCCTCAGAACATATTGATGGAGTGGAATCACAAGATATAGTGAGTACGCTACCTGAAGCTGTAAACCTAAATCTCACACCATGCTTTCCTGAGATGAGGCGTGATTTTGCTCGGTTTGGACGTTATTCATCTTTGATAAAGTCTTGATATGTTACTGCCTGTGGGACATGAGAGTATGGAGCCCAGCAGGTCCTTTTTTCTTTCATCACGCCAGCGTGCAAATTCGTCATTCTTTCTTTCAAATAAGTAATTCCTGGCTGAACCCCAGGCTTCAAAACAACTTTCAGAAACGTTGGAGTGATGTCACAGATTGTCACTGCGTAAATCTGCTTCTCTTTTTTTTTGCATGATTCCCTGCGTACATTATTTATTCAGTATGTTGGTTAAAATTGTATCTGCCGTTGCCTTTAAGGAATTTGATGGAGTGGCTGGGAGATGGCTTGTGGGTATCTAGTGGGAACCTCCCATCACAGATGTTTAATTGAATCAAGCCAAATTATCAGTATCAAGTTAAGAACACTCATTTGAAATCAGTGCCGTAAAGCAGGATTCTACCCGCTGAGCACTGGGAATACTGTTCCAATACATTAGTAATGCCATGTGTGCAGTGCATGCGGCTCATTTCACACTCAATCATTTAAACGGTTATGACTTCCGACTGTCAGAAGAGCGGGAAGTACCGCAGCACCTAGATGAATTGTGAATGTTCATAATTCATCCGCAGTAATCGTTTCTTCTGTTTATGGGGTTGTTGACAGTAGGGGCGATATCACCACGCTCTTATCGGTGAAGAGCTTTGAAAATTATTTGCAGCTGCCATCACACGTGTATTGGCAATTTTCATATCTAGCATGCTCTGTCTTATGAACTCATGGAGTAACTCCAGAAGTACATCTGTACTTAAAGGGTATCGGATTCGATTTTGGAAATTCTCGTCAAAATAAAATGTTAATGTTGGGAGGGAATTCAGTCATTAGCAGACTTAATCTTCAATGCTTCAATACACGTGTATATGGTGACGCAGCAGGGGTCAAAAGTCAGTCTATAAATGAACAAAGCACATCATTATTCAGGTAGTAAGAAGAAAAGCAAAGCTTTCTTGTTGGATGTATCTTGGGGACCATGGTCAAGCCAATGTATAATAACTGTGCCCGGGAGAATAAAAACACTCCGCCGCCACGTGGTTCAACCCTCAGCGATGTTGCTTTGGGCTCAGTGCTGCATCAGAACAGGCTGGCAGTGTTGGTGGGTGTGAAGGCACTCGATGCAACCTTAACAAATCTCCCGGGCACCCGTAGGGTGAGGGACGGTAACTAGAGTGGGTGAAACGTGAATCTTTGAAGATGTAATACCTTCATGCTGAAAAGTCCTCTAACTCAGATTAAAAGACTTGCTGCGTGTCAGGGGAGGGACACGGTGGTCTGCAGCCGTCTCTGTGCAGCAAGACACCGGACCGTTTTCAAGCTTCAGTGAAGGAAAATGGTGAATGTGAAACATGTTTGGCAGAGCTTGTTATCTTTAACACTGCATGAGTATGTTGGGAAATTATTCAAGATCAATAAAGACAAAATGGGTGAAAAGGATGTCCACTATTCATTTAACGTTCTACATGTTTTCTAAAATAAATGAATACAATTCTTTAGGCAAATGCAATTGACTAATTCTAGCTCACTTAGTGGCTCATGTGTTGAGACAGAGAACTTGTGGTTCATTCCATGTGCATTAAACAGCACATGGAGCCGTCTCATATTCATGAAGAGGTTTCAATTTCATGATGTAGCTTCATATTAGTCACAGGCTGGGGAAGAGTCTGCTGCAGCCTGTCCCCACTCCTCCCCTGCACAACTTCTCAAGGCTATGTAGGTCAGCTATCTCACTGAACGGTGCTGCTTTGAACCATGATTTTCAAATTATTCATTGTTTATTCACTCATGTCTTTGGAGTTTATGTATTACCACAGAGGTGACGTGTTGGGGAGAGAAATGCTAATCAGCACATTGGTAGCCTTATTTCCCCTTTCCTGTGGCAGCAGTGGAGGCATGTACAAACTCCAGCAATCACAATTATGTAATTGTGCTTTCTAAATACTCGTTTTCAAAGCCTGGATTCACAGGCTTACACTTCCTCCATTATGGCCTCTCAGCCGTCATACACATCCGTGTAAGAAGATGTGGCACTGATGAAGGCATCTTAAAGTTGAAATTCCGACTTCTACAAAGAAGTTTTCCAACAGAAAACAAACCTGTGCAGCCCCCTAAACTTTGGGGTAAAACAACTTTAATGATCGCGCTCTTGAATTTGAAAGGATTTCTCGTCTCTTTGATCTTTTATTTCCAATTCACCTTCACATAGTCCAGAGTCATGAACATTTATAATATGCAAAGCTCTCCACTATTAAATCATACTCTATGTGAAAGCTTCAAACCTTCTTAGAAGCCTCTGACCTCAAAGAGTATGAAAAGAAGCACCGGCTGGCTCTGCCGGCCCTGAGGTCTTAGCTTACACAACCCACTGAAAAAGCAAAAAAAATGGAAAACACACACACACCCGTACCTTTCAGGCACTCAGACACACAAACACATCCATCCTTGACCTGATATGCAAAGTGCAATTAAAGCTGTTTTTAGTATGCAAGCATGCTCTGTAAACAAAGTCTACTGTATGATGCATGGCTGCTCATCTAAAAGATATGAGGGTGTTAAGGGTGAAGGAGGCAGTAAAACATCATAAGAGCCATCACCACTTGCAACGGCGCTGGTGTTTTCTTAGATAATCCATTCTGCTTCTTTTGACAAAAGATAAAACCTCGGGAGCCATTTCCCCAACACGTATCCTCACGCGCCTGTGAGATATTACCCCTCGCCTTATCTGGGAAACATATGGGCAGAGCTTTCATAGATTGTGACTCTAAAAGGAAGAAATCTTTATTCAGGATGTGACGGTTTAATCCATGTAAACCCCTCTCGGTGTCTTAACACTTATCTCCCCATTCATTTTCTGCACAAAAGCGCAATTTGGCACTCTGGAAACTTTACACCACTTTTTTAATTATTAATATTTGAGTTTATTTCTCAGCTGAAACTTCTTATTTGAGTCCAACGTATGCTTAAATACCCAACAAATCACTAATTGCGTCGAGATTAGTTTTTTCAGTCTTTGATGAAAAAGCTCCCTCTTTCCATCTTTTTACAACAGCTTCAGTCTCCACAAGATTTATCTTCCACACAGATTGCATGCCTATAGATGTGATAAGAACATGCTCTGTACAATAGAACGGCACCTCATCGGCTGAGGAAATCATGTTGTTTCATGTCATTAGTCTGACGCAGTGTAGTCTGCAGACCGCGGTGTCCATTCGGGGTCATGTTCAGTGCCTTCACAGAACACAGGATGCTTACTTACACATAATAAAATTAAATAATGGTGCAACTAAATCAGTTGTAGGTAGTTAATGGCTTCCTGCTCCAGGGCTGTTTATTGACTCGAACACCATCGGCTGTATAAAAGTCATGCTGCATGGTTTATAAAATGATGAGCTACAATATTGAAATCACTGTTGGATACTTGAGGATGGATTGTTAAAAAAAAAAGCAATTAAAAATACAGAAAACTTATATAATACTTATAATTATTGATTGATCTGTTGATCATTTTTGTTTTTTCAATGATGAAGTGATGCCACATTCCACAAGTGCTCAAGACATAAAGGTCCGGTTTGCAGGATCCAGCAGTGAGGTTGCACATTGCATATTTTAAGATATGTCAAGATGTCTTGACATTACTTGGGTTTGTCCATGCAGCAGTTCACAACCTGAGTGGTGACACCAACTCGGACTGCGAGGAACCTGGGTGTGACCCTGGACGACCAACTGTCATTCTCAGCAAACATTGCATCGGTTACACGCTCCTGCAGATCCTGTTTGTTTCTGCACTGTACTCTTGCTCTGGTTTATGCTCTTAGATGCTTGCTTGAGGAAAGAACATGCACTTATTACTTCTGGTGACTAGTTCTCTCGAAAACCGATGTTGAATACACTTATTGTAAGTCGCTTTGGATAAAAGCATCTGCTAAATGACTGTAATGTAATGCTCCAGCATTTGGTCCTCGTGTTTGCTCCTGGTTTGTACCTTTGCTTTTTTTGTGACTTTGCCTTTTTGTATTCTGTTTGGATTTTTGCCCACTCCCTGTTGGAGTCGCTTTGAGTTTTTGTTTGACTTTTTAAGTGAAGAACCTTATTTTTCAACTTCACCTCGGCTCCTGTGTCTGCGCTTAAGTCTCAGATCTGCCCCTCGGACGTGCCACTGATGGCCTTTCATTGTCATTTATAAATACTTTGTAAGGCATGAATAGTCCTCACTTAGATGAGGTCACACAAAATACTTAACTAATGATTAGTAACTACCTGAATTAATCATGAATTGAAGTATTAATATGCGTATTTCATTAATCGGTTGAAGCAGTCTTTGGATGAATGCAGGTTAACAGTCTGTGTGGAGATAAGAGACTAAAGTCATTGTCTAAAACCAACCGGCTGTTGTGGCTACATGTGAAACAATCCGGTCGTATACGTCATCAGTCCAGACGGTAACATTCGGATCTTTAAAGTGAAAGGTGACATATATATATATATGTATGTATGTATGTATGTATGTATGTATGTATGTATGTATGTATATATATACATACATGTATATGTATGTATGTATGTATGTATATGTATATATATATATAAATAATTGTATGTATGTAAATAATAATATATCATTTTTGATTTTAAATGAAAACGAAAACAGCAGGGTTGTCATATTTTGTTTGATTGTAAAAATACTTTACAGAAAAAAACGGATTCAACTCATGAGACCAGCTGAGGTGGTGATTATAAATGAAACCGTAAACGCTGACTTCGTGCATGGGGGGGGGGGGGGGGAGGGTCAGTTCAGGACCGTGAGCGGTTCACACTGGAATCTGAGATGTGATGTAATGTGATATAATCCACATTTTAATGACTTAGCCATTGCAGTAAGACAATAGGTGTGCTCCTTCCTGGTTAAGTCTGATGCACTAATCTGTTTGGTATAGAGGTGCACACAAAGCCCTCTGTAACCTTGTTAAGAGTGTGTACGTACGTATCCCTCAGCGGTCCCATTGCAAAAAGCGTCACACACAGACAATTTAATGAACCGATGCAGAGAGAGTGGCTCCTATAAAGGGAACCCACAGACACCTAATGAATTGGAACGCTGACCATGAGGAGATCCTGGGGAAACTTCGGGACACCAAGGCTGCATGTCTTGGTTCCGTGGCTCCAGAAAAGTCTGCTGTTTTTGTGGGGATCAAAATGTTCTGAAAGGATCACACAGGTCAACGTATGAGCTAAACGATTTCATATCATATCACTGGTCGCTGTAGCTGATGTAATGCTAAAGTTACCTTGCCTCCCTTCAGTTACAGAAGCTTGGAAAAATGTGCATATGTGAAAAATATGTCTGAATTCAATGTGTGTTTCATAGATAATGTCAACATGGAAGATATGACACAAAACACATTGCAGCACTGTAGGTGTCATTATTGTGTATATGGATGGCTGAGCGTCGTCCTCTGCTTCGTGAATCATAATAAACACCTTTGGTGACGCCTCCCACCATCATCATCTTGACTGCGTGCTGTACGCTATATGCATTCTTGGATGAAGAAGACAAATGTACAATTTTTTTTTCACATATCCACTCATATGGATTTCAGGACTTTATTGAGCAATAAAAAATATACACCAAGGAAAATATCATTTTCCCTTTTCCCCATATTGTCGTTCTTCCATCTCAAAATCTGATTTAACACTGACCCACGATCCAAAGTGACGGAATGAAAAGAAAAACCAAACAAACAAAAAAAATTGTAGCGTAGTCATTTTAGTTCAACAGCTATAAACCACCGGGAACAGTTTGAAAGCATCTCTGTTCATATTGTTGACTGGAAATTTGAAAAAAACGGACTTCAAACTGATTTGGTTTGAACAGCAGTGAAATCGCAGACTAGGTCGTCGCATCCGAGTCTGCCTCTGCGTAGAGTTCTGCCAGTTTCTGGAACTCGGGCCCCCAGTTGTCCAGGTAGTTATAATCCTGCTCTGAGTGCGTGGCGGGAGTGTCTAAAGGGCTGATGGAGCCCGTGGGTGAGCCCTGCCCCTCGTAAGCGTAGGTCTGGAGGGAGTCGTAGGGCGGCCCGCCGGTGTCCATGTCGGCCTCCACCAGTCTCTGCTTGATGAACTCGTGCACGTCCACCTCGTCCAGCTCCACCGACGCAGTCCGGCGGCTGCGGGGCCGGGCGCAGTGTTTTCTGGAATCCGGGCGAATGTCCCGTCGGAACTTGAGCTCCTCGGCGGCGGCCGGGTTGCGGAGGGCGATGATGTCGAAGGCCTCGGTGTCCTCCTCGCCTCCGCCCTCGTCATCGTAGGTGACCACGTTCTCTCGGATGTCCTCCTCGGAGATGATGAGGGGCTCTTTCTTGCTCCGCCTCAGTGTGATGAAGAGAACCACGATGACTGCAAAACAAAAGGAACTTTGTATCAATGCTTACATTTAAGAGAAAGGGAAGTGCTGATGATGAGACGCAAAAACAAAAACATATTTAACTAGAAATATGAGTACAAACTCACTTATTTAATAGTTGGAGACAAAAGTCGGACAGAAAGAAAATTGCTTTTCCCAACAAATATACAAACCGTTAAGCAGAAGAACATCCCATAACAGATCAGCTCAATGTGGTCACAATGATCAGCCGTGTTTTCATAAAGAGCCAACCGAACGAATACAATGTGAATATTTATCAGATTTTACATCGGGACAATAAAACCAACCGAGCGCTGAAGAGTTGTAAATCAATAATACGCATTAGCCGACATCAGCATTGGCTGTGATGATGGTCTGAATGCAAGCTGTTGGAGATGATGACAGTGTACACATTATCATCATCTGCTGAGCAGATTTAAAACTCGCATCCAGCCAAAATGCAAAACAGCCTGGAAGTATAAAGCGGGCGTGTGTCAGCATATGGAGGTACGTCTCGTGTAATTATCTTTCAGTTAAATGTGAAGCCGGCGACAGAAAGAATGCGCCGGTTGTGCCACATTAAAGAACATAGAGCATATAAGCAGATAAGTATCTCACAGAGTGAAATATCTCTTCAAACTGTTCATGAAGCCATGAAGCCGAGTAATATTTGATGACATGCTACAGCTTGGAACTCGTTCCTATACTAATGAGACTGATACTTCTCTGGGTTAATGATGACCCCTCTGCGAGATGTTAACACCAACATCTATTTCATAAAATGGCGTTCGCGAGGGAAGTGCATTTGTAGAGTCGAGCGATATCTTAAAGGAGTTCATGAGGCTGCATTCACAGAGACGAGCAGGCTAGATCAGTGATCCTGCTGAGGTGACGTTGCTCCACCATCACCATCACATTGCATAGATTATTAGCAGAAGGTGATTTGAATGTTTTCGGCATCCTGGCGCTCCACATCAAACCGTTATTAATCTGCTATTTTTATCTAACCAGCAACACCCTACTGTGTGAGATCAGCCTCTCGGGATGAGACTCCCTATAACGAGTACAAGCTGGTGGATTAAGAGGAGGGGGAAGTTTCATCATGTCAAGGATGCAATGAAGCATTTGGCTAATCGACTGTATTCACTCAAGCATTACATTATATATATATATATATATATATATATATATATTGTGGTGACTACGCCACATTAAACAGACTATACAGTAATATCAAAGAGAAGACGTAAGCCTCAGAGCAGACTTAGATTAAAGGTGCATTGACACCGAGCTTCAGCTGTTCAGTCCAACACTGAAGCCGTTGCTCCTTCAGTTCACCTTCAGCTGAGAATGATCCCATACAAACTCTGGTAGTACTGCATGAGTGGACCAGACAAGATTGACAATGCAAAAACATGCCCTAGTTTTGACACAACTGAGGAACCTAAACCTACTACAGTGAAAAAAAAGGTAGTGTCTTTGGTGGATTTCACAGTCTATTTCACGTCTGAACAAGGCAGCAACATCTGGTTCTAAAGATGCAGAATGCAGAAGTGTCTTAAACTTGCATTCTCTCTAATCCAAGATGGCGACGGCCAAAACGCCGAACTCGAGGCTTCAGTACGGCAGTCCACAAACCAACGGGTGATGTAACAATGACTACGTCCACTTCTTCTTATCAGTACATGCTCTGAACACACTCCTCAGTCACGTTGAGCCTGTTCAGAGGTAAAACAACCGAAAGAGGAAGTTGTCCTTTGTGGCATCACACCCAAGGTGTCACAGGGTGCCGGAGGACACCTGTGCATCACTGCAGCATGGAGAGAAGTGACATTTTCTGATGATGTTAAACTTGCCTTCCAACATCATATTTTAACATCTTGCCAGCATTGAAACAACACAACACCACCAACTCAGACCCTTGCATTGTGTGATGCGGAAGCTGCTTTTCACTTGAACGCCAGAAAAGGCCTGAACGTTTGTGCAGTATTGGTGCATATTTTCCCCAAGAAAGACACAATTAATCAGCGTACCTTGAACCAAATAGGGAAGTTAATAAGTTCTGTGACCACAGGGCATATGCCCTCTATGTCCATCTGATAATCCAGCCCCAGGTATGAGCAGACAGACAGCCAGCAGCTGTGTTCATAATAAAATGAATTAACGTGGTCTGGATTCATACTTTTACAGCTGTTTCTTTTTCATAGTTTAACTGCAGGGCACATCACTGCAACTCCTGACCTACCTGTGAGGCCACGGGGCTTTTTTTTCTCGAGCCCTGATTGACTTGAACTTGATTATAATCGGAAACTAAATGTAAAATGCAACAAAGTACACTTTTCCATGATGGACTACAATTTGTTTGACTGCACCCTAAGACACCCCCGTATGACGAAAGTAATTATGCGCAGATTTATCTATCTACATATATTTCATTGTTCAGTGCGGTTCCTTGCCTGTGGTTTTAATGAAACCTGCACGTGATTAATTGACGTACAAACAAAGCAAATTCCCCTCACTCCACCTGGTGCACTGGCACTGGCCGATTGGGGTTCGAGGGTGAAAACGCTATTTGTCTGGGACGGTGTTTATCGCTCGGCTTGTTTAAAGTGACCAATTACACAATGCAGGATGTGAGCGCGCGCAGGCTGAGCTGGGGCAATCACAGCGAGCAGAACTAGGAAATAAAGAATTGCGTTCTTCTGGTGCTGCACGGTTTTTGTCCACTTCCTCCTCCCACTGTGTACAGTTTAATACCTCACTGTTCTGTCGAGGTAAACGGCCTGAATATAAAGACTCTTAATGCACCTTTTATTATTTACCAGCATCTCGTACATTAAACTGCACTTTCCACAGTCCGTGATCTACTTTTATTTGAATATTCCCATCCACTGTACACACTATATTGTATTACACTCTCTACATTAATGCTCCCTCAATGGTCCATTCAGGTCATTTCATTTGCCTCGCCAAGGCCAGTTGAGGTCTAGCTGTTGCTCGGTACACCACTTATAGCATCTGGGCCATTACTTCAGTCTACGGATACCTATTTGCTGCAGCAGAAGCCGTTGCAGGAGTCTCGTTGATGCTGCATTTATCCTGGTTATGGAGGACTGTATCGTCAAAGGATGTCTCTCATCCAAACAAGAGGCCATTCCATTTGAACTTCCCGAGGCACAAACCTCAGTTCAAGGAGAGCCAAACTTAAATAACACAAGGTAAACACTGAAAAGTCACAATTACAATATTTGAAGTCAATCTGTCTTGAATCAGCGGAGCTTTGCTAGCGGCTATTCATCAATAACATCAAGTCGACTGAGACTGCAGGGAGGAAGAGCATGCAGCAAAAACAAATGCAGACTTGTACAGTGAAGAATGTGTTCATGCAGCGTTTTTTAGCCGCTCCTTTGAACACGATCTGGTGCGTCTCATTACAAAAGACGAGACAAGTGTAACCACAACCGTAGATCACGATTTCAACAGCACAACCACATTCAGCTATTTCTTTATTGTACCTGCTATGAGCTGGTTAATTGTAAAAAAAAAAAAAAAAACCCCGGTGCAGGCGAGTTCAACGACCTGCTGTTAAATGGAGCGGAATCTTATGTATTTTGACCACGACCAACTGACAATCTCTTATCTCTTGAGGTGACGGGGTACCAGACCTCTGTCCAGCAGCTGAGCTGTGTGTGAGACGCTTCCCTTGTAACTGGAGTGTGAATCCAACATGCAACATCCAAAAAAACAAAAAAAAGGTGTGATCTGTCTCTCCTTGTTTCTATTACTCTCTCTCTCTCTCTCTCTCTCTCTCTCTCTCTCTCTCTCTCTCTCTCTCTCTCTCTCTCTCTCTCTCTCTCTCTAGGACTGTAGCTAACTACGTACAATGGAGGACAGTTTTATCCAGGATCACCACTCTGAGCCGGCGTTTCCTTTACAGATACCTGGACTTTGCTCGGGTTGGTACAGAAATAATCCTCCAAAATATATGTCCATATTGTTTTTTTTTGAGATTGTTACGATTTTAAAGATGCATGGTTTGTAGCTCTTGTAGCTGTCCGACCTTAAACAGCATCTTTGGCTGTGAAACACTGGAATAAGTTACACTACATATCTCTACTGTATACAAGAAGAGGCCTGAATTCCTCGTGTATTTAACAAACTATAAATCTACCCGACCAAACGAATCCCAAATGCAACTACGGATGACTCTCTAACCTTTAATGCTCCACTAAAGATGTGTCCAGAGTTCCACACTAGCAGTCATCAGTCTGTGCTACATCCTGATTTTGCACGATACTGTTTATATCGGCTAATATACAAAAAAATCATGTACTTGTACTCTGGTCTGTAGCTGCCATTGGATTTGGAGTTCAACAACCTGATTCAAGTGTATTTTTGACTCAGTGCATTCAATTTTGATTACTTTTGGGATATTAATCAATAAAGGATTTAATATTTTTCCACCAGATTTGCATTCCTGGCAGTGTGAACAGGGCCTTGAAACAGCATAGGAAATACAATTTAATAAAATATGACCATCCAATGAATAAAATACCGCCTTTCTTATGGGTAATTAAAAACCTCTTCACATGATCTCAGCCCTGCTTGTACTGTTTTGAACCGACAGGTAATAGTACGACAAGATATGACCCAAACAATATCAAGTCAAACTGAATGATGCTGCATTTAGTTTAAATGTTTTGCACAGACTTAAATATCACCCCCAACATTCCCCACACCAAGTGATGATTCAGAGGCTGAGAGTCTCTTACACTGTAAGTTAGGGCCATGTGGAGGAAGACACAATGTCACCTTGCATCTCTGTCCCCCCCCAGGTAACCACAGGAACCACCTCCCTGACCCCGCGCTGGGACAAGTGTGTTAACTACGTCGAGAACACGCTTGGTTATGCCACCGGGCGCCTCTTTGTCAGCACACACTTCGAGGAGGACAAGAAGCACATGGTGAGTGTGCTCTGGAAATGACATCATGTCCTAAATCGTGGGTCAAGTGCTCCGATATTTGTATATCTGTAACAGATGTGTCTGCCTTGTTCTGATGATTAGGGATTCAGCGTGTGTCTCTCACTCAAGCGTTCGCTCCAAACAGTGGCGATGGCCTTTTGTTCGACTCAGCCAGAGGCTTTGGCGTAGACGAGGAAGACAGGCAGCATGAATATGCATAACCTTCACGCACTAACGTCCACAGACAATCACCGAGGAGAGGAGGGGAGAGCGGCGACGGTGAAGCCGTGTTATTAGACAGTTTTGTGCAATCATGTCCTCCTGCAGTGTGGTTTGCAGAGGAAGGAATTAGTGCGCGACATCTCTCAGCGTAATTTGACAGGAAGGTTTGTTGACTTTGGTTTCTCTGATTCTGGATTTTGCGCCACCTTCCAGACGTTCTCCACCCGTAAAGTTTAACTTTAAAGTGTCCGAGATCAAACTCGCAAGTTTATACATAATCATAATAGCTGTTGCTGCAAATATACTGGTTGCTATAGCAACGAGGCACGCACATTCATCGATTCAGGGGCGTGTGCTCCGGCTGCCGCAACGAGCCGGCAACATGGATGCCGCCCCGTTCATTTTTTTCCACAGTATTTCTGATGGGATCATATATTCATGTCCGTCACACATGAAGTCGACGTACGGCGGCATCTGTGTCGGCTGTCGCCACGTTGCTCCACGCCCGTCCTCTGCTCACAACTGTGCGATGTCACAACATGTGCCGGGCAGGGAGCGACGGGGAAGAAGATTCAGTTGAATTGCAAAAGAGCAGATTTGAATTGAATTTGAAATATTCAGGTCGAATGTGAGTTTGTGATTCGAGCTGCCTGCCTGCACATGAATCCAAGCTGCTCTAGGATTCAGGTCAGACTCCCCGACCCCTGTAGGTTTTTTTTCTCCGTATTTTTGTTGTTGTAAACAACTCCTCTCTGAATCACACTGACCCTGCAATCTCCATTCCACTCATCTTGGTCCTTACCATCTTCTTTCTAGTCACCTCTCCTCCAGCCTCCTCTCTGAGTCCTCCTTCTCTTCCGTCCTTCACATGCTTTTCTCTTTCTTCCACCTCTGCCCTCTTCAACTTGTTCTCCCCTCATTCTTCATCTACCTGTGTCCTCGCGTGTCTTTTCATCCCTCTCTCCTCCTCTGCCCTCGTCAGACCCTTCCGCCCTTCTCTACGGTTCATCTCCTCCGTCCATGCCCTCAGGATATTTGCCCCCGGGGCGGCTCCCCCCTGTCCCAACTTACCCAGCAGGATGACGATGCACAGCAGGATGGCAATCAGAGCCCCCGTGCTGAGGCCCGCCGAGGAGAGGAAAGCCTCGCCTTGGCACATCCGGATCCTGCCGTGGTTCTGGCACGGGCACACCCGCAGGGTCAGGGTGCTGGTGCCGCTCAGCGACGGCTCCCCGCCGTCCCACACCACAATGGGCAGTTCATACAGATCCTGGGTCAGGTGGTTGAAACGCCGCCGCCTGGCAACGATGCTGGCTGTGCTGTCTAAAATGAAAAGAAAACAACTTGTTTAGGATAATTAGACCGCTTGGCTAAAACGACTAATTGATGGTTTGCTTTGTCTTCTCAGCGAAGCCTGCAATTACCTATTCATACAAACAGACATTTTGGGTTAAGGGTGAAACAAAAACAAAATCCAACCCACAACATCTTCCTTTTTGAATTGGATCTTTTGCTTTTGAAGTATCTCAAGCTGGTGGATTTCTTCCCTGTGTGCCGAGGCTAATTATTTCCAAAGGTCTTCGTTTACTATTTAAATGTGCTGCAAAAGACCAGTTCACCTTGGCCTCTGCAGAAACACGTCTGTTCATGGAACTTGTCGTGTAGATGAACAGAAATAAAAAAGGGCTGAATTTGTAGCGAAGTAAAAGCAAACAAGCGCGCCCTCGAGAGGAAGGTACGAGGAAAAGAGGAGGAAGCAAATGAGTACAGCGCTGCAAGACAGGGGCCGGCTGTGTTACTTGTTATGTCTGCGCTCTCTCCCGGGCGTGTCCGATATGCTGCTGTAGCTGTATTGAATCAGCCAAATGTATTCCCACATCAGTACATTGTGGAACGACAGAGAGATTGTATGAATAAGGGTCTCAATAAATATTCATGTATATTAATTGTGTACATGCTAAAAACAAACATCCAACAGTGAGGAGCACATCGAGCTTCTGTATGTTCAGGAACAGGGCTAACAACACAGCTGCCATTAGCCACCTGGTGGCGTATATGTGGTCCAGTTGCCCACCGATTCAAACCACTTCCACCGGACACCGTTTTGTTCGCCAGCACCACAGACACGACCAACGCCAACAGGATACGGGAGAACAGCTG
Source organism: Melanostigma gelatinosum (assembly GCF_949748355.1). NCBI lineage: Eukaryota > Metazoa > Chordata > Actinopteri > Perciformes > Zoarcidae > Melanostigma > Melanostigma gelatinosum. Next base: position 18,996,985 of record NC_136653.1, read on the forward strand.
ACGACTGATTCAGTGCACCTGGAACTCAAATCTGTGTTTGTACACAAACAGCAACATAAATTAATCAAAGACGCAATTCATTTTTTGGAGCTTGAAATGAGGAGAATGTTAGAAGACATTTACTTTACTGACATTACAAAGTAAAAGAAGGGGATTTAATATTCTAACAGTTGATTTTAAGGAACTACTTTCCACTGCTTATGTATCCTGTAGCTATACAACATGATCTCATACCTACTTACTGTACATTTAGCTGCTTTGGCAGAAGCCCCCAGCGTTATGACGCTAAAGGGTTGCGCTGGCTAACGTTGTGAAACGGTAGCGGTTAGGTTTAGGCACCAAAACTACTCGGTTAGGTTGACATGCCTTCATTTGACTCGGTGTCAAATCACTCCCCTACGTTGCATACTAGGTCCGCCTGAGCGTCTGATAATGACGCATGTGGATTTACAAAGGAGTCTCTTTTCCACTGTAAGTCTGTGGGAAATAGTCTTTTTGGGCCCAATGGCGTCACGTGATGGAACCGGAAGCTGTTACTTCATTGTTTGGTCTGTGTCTGCAGCGCGTCCAACGAGCTTTCGCCTGATGGACGACATTGAGCACCAGCACAGCACAGGATTCAAATCATCCCTGTTGATTGAAACGTATGGCTAGGTGATTCAAGGAACCTGGACGACCAACTTGCGCTTCCCATGACTGACTCACTAGAAACTTGCATGTGACACGTTGATATATAACTTCCGGAAAAAATGCTGAATCGTGCACAGGGTAACCTTTTCCCTTTCCATCCAGCGAAAACACCTCCGTCGTGCTGTACTTTCACACTGCTGCTCAGAGACCTCGCCTCCCACTCCAATCTCTGCTCCATCTATGAATAATTACAATGATCGACAGCTGGAATGACAACACGTACTTCAAGCTTTATTAAGTCAGACTCGCAGTATCACCGTATCAGCAAGCAGATGGGTGTGTGGGCGGGTGGGGGGGGGGGAGTGGAATGTGAGAGATGCAAATAACAAGGAAGAGAGATGGGGAGTTGGGAGATGAGTGGAGGAGACGGGGGTGAACGGAGGAGGTTGTGTGTGTGAGAGCAGAGAGACAAACAAGCCATGCAACGTGTGGAGTCGGCTGTCACTGCTTTCACACAGACCCGAGGCAGCGCGGGTCCTTGTACAGACCACAGCGAGGAAGTGCACATCAATTATGTCATGCAAATTTCACACTAAACCGTCTCTTCGTCGCAGGTGCGAGCGGGTAGAGCTGCAGTGTTCGCCGATTAACGCCGCAGTGAGATGGACCGTCGGCAGCCACGTGCTGCCCACATGTGAGGAGAGGCTGCAGCAGTCAGCACAGCAACCGTTTGCTGTGACGGCTCTCGCTACGTGACGTTACCCGCGGTGCGAGGCAGGTGACTGCCCAGGAACGTATGCTTTGAAGAGCAGTTCACACTTCGCTGGGAATTATCCGGAACATTTTGATCTGTGCTATTTTGCACATCACTCGCAAGCAATTTTCCTTTTTCATCTGGTTTCTATCACATATAACAAGATGATATATATTAATATTGGTAATATGTTCATGGTTTAACCCAGCACTGGCTTCGTTAAGCCAATGCACTTACATGCGTTCACACATGGATTCCTGTCTCTCCATCTCAAGATATGAAGTTCAGTGAGATTTCACAGCAGCAGATAAAGAAATTAGACAATTTTAGAGGAATACTTGCCCTACAGGACTCAACTACAGTGCGAGTATGTGTCTGTTGTCACTAAACCTTCGTGGCATTTAAACTTTACCCTGAGGAACGTGCATGTAGAAACGTGCATGTAGAAGCTCCTCTGTTACGCAGGAACAAATGGCTTCACAACACGTGAACACATTTTATATCGGTTTATTTAACGAGGAAAAAACTGAAATCATAAACAGTAATTAGAGAAATATCTGAGCTTTGCTTGAATAACGAGAGGAGAGCTTGTCATATATGTGAAATTCTGACAATTGACAGCTGTTTGTTCTTCAACGTTTGACAAAAGCAGCACGAGACAAGCTGCCTTCAGATATCAATTGATCGACTTAGGTATGTGGCTCATTTATCAATTGCCTTTTTTTAGAAGCAAATGTCATCTCAATGTGACAGACAACGAGATCAAAGCAGCACTCGATGTAAAGTAGGCATAGTCAAGTTGAATATATTTAAAAGGCTTTTAACAGAACAGGTTTGTCACAAAGTGCTTTCCTGGAGCAGCTGAGCAGAAGCTTTAATGGTGTTAATATGCTGTAGGGCTTTGACCTGCGTTTAACGTAGCACTTCAAATGCATCGACGCATCGGCAAGACTACTCAGCCTTGGCGTCATCTCCGCAAACAAAGTTCACATGAAGAGAAAGGCCGTGATCTAAATCCAAATCTGTCTTTTCTTCTTTTAGCTGAGAATTGACACTCGACCGCTATATTGATCAGACTTTGTTCAACAGCTGGAGCTGTTACAGGTCTTTGCAGGAAAAGCACCAATTATAACAAGATGACAGCTTCACATCTGATATGGTTGGAAGTGCGGAAAATAGCTTCCTGCAAATGATGCTGGAGTTAATGGGTTCTTTTAAAAGTCGTGATTGTTAAATTACCTGAATTAAACGAGGAATCAATTTGTTATTTAACAAAGAAAAAAAATGGTCCTCGTTAAACATATCGGAGTGTTTTTAACGAAATCCTTTTTTTTCCAACAGCAAGAAAATGCACACAGAGTCACAAAAAAAAAGAATCCAACTTTCATTGCGATCCATTGTGAGCAATCTGTAAGTGAGGAGGAAAGGAGGTCATGAGAGAGTTAGTCGTGTGAGTGACTGAGAGGGGTTTTCATCAGTTGCACAACAACAGAGGGAGGTATTAGGGGCTGGCAGAGAGCAGCTATACCAACAGTTGGTCGGCTGCAACAGCAATGAAAGAAGCTGCTTGGAGTGCAAAGGGCTTACTTTAATTATCAGACGCAGGAGTCCACAGCATGGTGCATTGTGCCTCTCTCTCTCTGTCACAGCAAATAACTTCCAGTACGCAGCGGCTGTGGAACTCCGATACCTCTTCTGAGTGGGAGTTCAAATGCAGGATCCAAGGGACTGAAGATGACTGAAGTAGTGTGAACTCAGGAGTTCAGCGGCTTAACACTCAGAGGGAGTTTGGTGTTTCGAAAGTGCGGATGAGCCAAGAGGAATTAAAAGGGGAAAAAAAGTGATATGAACCATTCTAGGTGGACAAGGAATTATATTCATGCAAGACATGAGTAGGCAAGCACATTACACAGCCCAACAAGTCAGAAATGTAGCAAATAGGCTAAATGCTGTCATGCTGTCTGTCGGGCAGAAACCAGAAAAATGTGCAGGAAAAAAAAAACACTGTCGTCAAAGTTGCTGTTGTGTTTTCATATATGATCAGACACTTGCATGTGTTGTTGTAGTGGCGGGCCATCGGGAACCTGTGGGAGCCACTGCCTCAAATGAAGTCGTCTCCTACCTGTTCACTTTCCTTAATAGATACGCTGCTGAATATAAGAGGGCATACTGTATGTGTTTGGTTGTGTGTAGTCCTTGAAGCGAGAACGTCTTTCCTGGTCTCAAAGATAGGTTAAAGAGTGCACTTGATCTAGGCATTTAACTGCTCCAGTGGAGCTACTCTGTGGTCAACAGAACAAGTTGGAGGCTTTACTGGGCAGCCGCCTCCCTTTCATCTGGTCAACCGTCTGAATCAGATCATGCTCTTTAACAGCTTTCCTGGGTGAAGAAAGGAAGCCGTGGGAGGAAACATAAGTATCTCAGGATCATGACCTTTTTATTCCAGAGGGATAATCGTTTCTAACACCATGGCCTTCATAAAGTTCTCTTTTCTTCACACTCCTCACTGACAAATTATTTAAACATGAATCGTTTCTTATTTCCATGTCGTGACACATAATCGGCCCATCCCACACGGGATTATGTCGCAGATGAGGAAAAAAAGAAACAAGATCCTGGGATGTTATGCAGCAGGAGCTAAATCCAAATTGAAAGGCACCATTACTCAAACAGCATGAACCAACAAACTGCGATCAATCCTTCAAGAAAGAAGCCTTTCCTTCCACAATGCTTTGGGAATATGTTGCTGCAGATGACTACGTTGAAATAAATCCAACGGCTTTTGAGAGAATCACTCTGCAAGAGTGGGGAACGTTTCCAAATGCCGGTATTTGGGTTGAGAATCAGTTTTAAGAGTTGTATTTGCTCCATGCACTCAAAGTAGACCGGCCCAACCTGTCCAAATGTATAACCCGAGCACCAGGCGCTTGTCTGGAAGGCCTGGCTCCAGGAGGGTGCCCTAGTTTTCATGACCCAAGCGGACCTTTGCAAGACACTGATCAATGGACTCTGGTCCCACATATTTGTCCTGGAAGATCGGAGCAGAAGCTGCCATCAAACAACCTGCCGGGATCGCGAGTTCTGCAGTTTATTATGTTAAAATATATGATTAACACTAAAGAATGAAAGAGGGGGTAACAGAAGCACCGAATCATCGCTGTGGCAATTGTTGTTGGTTAAATGTCTTCTTTTTCGGGATTGGCATCTATTCGTGTTCCTTCAAGTCCACACTGTGATTCTGTGAACACGGAATACGGCAAATCAGCGAGAAAAATGTTTTGCAGGCAACAGTGGAGGTGTCCCTTCTCATGTTTCTCAGGAACATTCTGGAAAGACGAAGTGACAAAGCGAGGAAAAATGTGTGTTTTCTTCACAACATTTATGAAAAAGTCACACCCTAAAAGAGGTGTTAAAATAACAGCGCCATGTTCTCATTTTTTCAATTCCCCACGGGGAACGAGGGCTTCTGCAGTAGGTAATGACTATAATAACAGAAAAATATTATACAGGTACTTCATATTTCATCATCTACCCCGACAAATATCGTCACACTTCCACTTCTTCAGAGCTGCTCGACCAAGTTCAACGTGTGCAAACCAGAAGCAAACTGCTGATGCAACTAGTTCTAAGTTTTCAATCTAAAAGCCTGCTTTGTTTGATTCATCCAGCCCTCAGGAGTGGAGGTGGGCAGGAGGTGAGGGATGTCTCTAAGTGCCACTTACACTTTCCACTCTAACTCAATGTAGGCAAGGCTTGTGGCTTGTGGTGGGAAGCAACTGGACCGAGGGCTAAACAGACTTATCTCCTTTTATCACATTGATTTTTTGTGATCTCTCTTCCTCTCTGTTTTCTTGCCTCTCTCATGGCGCAGAGGTTCATCTGGAGTGCTGTGAACTTCCCCTCTCAGTGGGCAACTGTGAGATCTTCGGGCTGAGAGCTTCTAAAAAGCCCTGTGAATTCACCTGAGACTGAGATGGAGGAGGGGAAAGAGGGTGGGGGGGGGGGGGATGCCAGAGGGGTTATCCATTTGACAACATGATGCGCACACATGCCAAACCTCTACTGCTCTTGTGTTTTATGAGATCCGTCTCAGAGGAGATCCTGGTGGCCCCAGGTTGACATAACGCATTTTTTCATGGCGCCTCCTCGGTAGGAGGAAATCCGTACGGCTTATTGGACTTTTAGAACGTGAGCAATGGGGCTGGAGTCCTGTCCCGAAGGCGGTGTGCAATGCTCATAAGAAATGAAATACAAACAAACAATATCGATCACTTTAATTACCTTGGTTGTCCTTCAGGGTGAAGTTGGGATTAACGGGTAGCAGGCTCGGCAAAGCGAAGGAAAACCGCTGTCCGTTGGCAAAGTCGTCCTTATCCACTGCTGTGACGGTCTGGATCACCTGTTGCTCAGAAGACAACACGCATTCAATCAGTCGCTGCACCATTCGGCAGAATCATCCTTCGCTCTAGTTACAGGACAAGGAGCTGATGTCGTTTCTCGTGCATGTCTTATGATTGGTTGATCATAATTCGTCAGAGTCCAGTTCCTCTGACCTACAGCCAACTGGTCTTGCAACATTTCCTCCTCCGACCTAAACACTCTCAGGGCAACCTCACTGCCACTTTTCTCAACTTGCTCCCCCTGATTGGTAGAAGACACAGTGAGAGCAGGTAGAGAGATGCCATTGAGACAAAAACGACCCGATGGCTCTGTCACCACAGGGAGTTCTTATCTGCAATGTGAGATTTGGGGGGGGTGTTGTGCTCAGGACAGGAATGTCACCAGCGCCGTGGTCCTGATGCCCTTCTGAAAAACATCTGCCCATCGGCCAGTGACCTTGATGCCCCGTCCGCTCCTCTACCTCTTTCCTGTCAATACTGTTTGTAGACACAAGTGTCTTTTGTTGAGATTGTGAGCCACAGGAAAACCGGGAAATCTATGACAATTTAACGTGTGCCGCTGGAGCTGATCACAGCCACTCAGTGGGTAGAGAGGGTCGTCCTTTCACCACAAAACACGACCTGAAAGCACCTGAACGATCGACCCCCAGCTCCTACTGTCTGCATGTCGTAGTGTCCTTGAAAGAGACACTGAACCCCACGTTGCTCCCTGGATGCTTTACAGCAGCCGACTGCTCCTAAACGCGCAGGATGGATTAAATGTAAATGTCAAATGTCATATGTACCTCTAGTGTGTATAAGATTATTGTAATTATGTTCAAGTTCTATAGACAAACCAGACGAGCCACAGTCTCAGAAGCTAATCCGCTAATCTCTCGGAGAAGAAATGCATTCACCCCTGCTGCACGCGCACTGTATATGAAGTATATGATTATATGATTATGATTATATGATCACGTATATTAAGTATATGATTAGGAGGATGAATGTGTTCTTATGAACTGGAATCCTTCATATCTGGACTTTCAGGCTGCTACAGCACAATAAAGTAGGAAATAACAACAATAAACAACTTGCACATATTGGTCATTTGTAAATGCATTTTAGAAATCTGTTTTGTGGAATAAACCGAATTTTAGAGTTCTCTGTCTTTCAGGTAATACTGGCGACAAAGTTACGTTGTGATCAATTTGTTTACCATCAATGTGAAATAGCAGCTAACTGCCACTTGATTAGTCTTAAAAAGCAGGATACCAGGACGTCTAGGAAACCAGAGTAAGCAACACAATTGTCTGCTTGCTTGTAAATGGCTGCCCGAGGAAACATCACCACATGATTGTTTCCTGAGTGGGTGCAAAGTGCTTTTCCACAATGCAAATGTTTAGAGGACAATGCTAACGGATGTCTTAATGTGAGCTCGTCTGACTGCTGGTGGTGGGTGTAAACGTACTGTAGCACACATCCAGTATTTGCATGAAGTAATTAACAGTTGCAAACTGTTGAGCGGTACAGTGCTGCAATTGTTGAGTTGACGAGATTCCTCCTCTCACATACAGGTCAGTGCATTTAAAAGTGATTCACAGGTTACTGAGAAACCGGAGATGAAGACGGAACAAGTGAAAACAACAATGCACTCAAAATAATAAAATAATACAACTTTGATAACTAACAGTAGTAAAACAGCGTAAAATAAAAACTAGATGAATAAAATAGTGAATAAAATGAATAATGAATAATGAATAAAAAAATCATTTACGCCATCATCCTTTGCCGAACTGCCCTTTCAGCCATTTCCATGCTGCAGATTGCTCTACATCTCAAAAAGCTTCTTAATTTGAATCAATCAAAGACGACTGAGAGCAAGTCGGAATGAGCTTCGATTGAGAGCTGTCGTGGTTTGCCGCTGAGATGCTCATTTTCAATGAGGGATGATCGAGCAGCTCTCCCCCAATGCTCACTGCTCAGCACTCAGTGAGCCACCCAAAACTGCTGAGGGAAACAATAACCGAGCGCAGAATGCATGTAGTCAGTGCATCCGAGGTTAATGCACAGCGCTCAGGGACGTTGAGGCGCGCGAGCGGTGTAGAGAGGTGTCAATAGAGGGCGAGAAAGAGACCGGAGATAGGTGGAGCATATTTTTCGAGGTGAATCCGAGCCGCTCACCTGTCCCGGCCTTGAGCTCTCGCACACGATGACCTCCTCGTCTGTGGCTATTTCTGGCGGATTGTCGTTCACGTCCAGCACCTGCACTGTAACGGGGACGTGGCTGAGAAGGCTGGGGTTGTCTGTAGCAGAGGGAGAGAGCAAGCGACAAAGAAGATGAAAGTCAAATGTTAGCCTTCATGACAAAGTAGAGCAGCGACGCTGTGATTCCAAACTGGGACACGCTGTGCTCTTCTTGTTAGGCTGCTTGTGGGTTTTGTCTTCGACTCTGCCGCTATAAAAGCACTGAGGGACGCAACGTTGCAGAAGGCAATTTTGTATGTTAAAGCACATCTGATCGTCTTCGTGCAGCATTTGCGTGTCCCAGTTGGAGTGCTGGGTTGTGATGCATTATTTGCCCCTTGCGCTGCATGAGCAACTCATGAGGCATGTAAATCCAATGACCTCCCTTCCTTCATTTTAACATAAAGTAGCAGCCGTAATGGCAACAAAATAGCCCACTAATTCACTGAGATATGTGAATGTAGTTTGAATTATGATTTGCGGTATATACCATGCTTATATCCGTAAAGCATGACAGTGCCATGGGGGCAGTAATGTCAAGCGTTTGAATACAATGAAGTATAAATGCCCTCGAGGCCGATGAGTCGGCTGGGAGGGGTGAGGCTCGGCCTCATAGGAGGCTTCAGCCTACTTTGAGTTATCTTCTGCGTCGCTGGGTGAAATAATACATCATTAATGAGAAAATGATTAAATACTTTTTGTTATTTCAGAGTTTTTTGAGACATTTTTGAGTTTATAAAATACCTGCAGCCATCCCACGGCAGCGGAGACGATGTGGGTGTTCGGAGAGATGCTGTGCGCATTAACGCACGGAGCGCAGCAGAGTAGCTACAGTCATCATTCAAATCTCTTTTTTTCTCTCTACTATTTCCAAAAATGACATGTAAGGGAGCTTTATTCATAAATTTGTTATAACACAACTGTCATTGCTTCCCAAAATCAATGACGGTGAGCAGACACCCCTCATGCGCTTCAGTTACCACCAACCCACCGAAGACGCAAATAATATCACTGCAAAAGCGTTTGGTTGTCAGCGCTGGACTGTTTTTGCAACGAGGCCCATTTTCATAGATTTTGCGCCAAATTTATGAATATTACCTGAAATAAATACATGCAAATAGCGCAGGAGCAGGAAAGTTTTGCTTGGCAGTGCAGTTGAGGATGCATTTTTCCATTTGAGACTCACACGGTCTCTTTTTGTCTCATTTGCACAAGTTTAGCGGCTGCAAAAGCTGCACAATCCTTGAATTTGCCCCTCGGCGTGGTAAAGCTTTCCCATGATTTTTCCTCGAGCCCTGGAGCAAGGCATTCCACCCACAAGCCGTGGAGCAGCAGACTGGTTCCACTGGGTAGCTTCCAGGTGTGAGCGTTTTTTACAGTGCGAGTGTGTCGCAGGACATCGCTGAATAATCACATGCTCGCTCAGCAACACCTGCGTGAATGGGGAAAAAGTCCGGCAGGTGCGGCAGTCTATTCAATTAATGTTTCAGGATTTTTGTTTGCTTTATATTTTGCATTACATTTTCCATAGGTGGTATATTTTCAGCGCCTGAAGAAGGTCTCACATTGCACTAATACATCAACAATACAATTCAGTCACATATTCATACTTTGAATTCACTCATTCCCTACGGTCGATCTACAGTCGAAGGTAACACTGTGTCCTTGCTCAGTCACAGTTGTATCAATGTATTGTTCCATTTCTGACAATGCCTCGGCCTGTAACTGTTCCCTGAATACTAAGAAGAGGAGATAAAGACCATTAGCATGCAGCACCTCTGTCGGTCGGCAAGACATTTGCCTAATTGTGATTACAAATTACCCACAAGTCACCTGATAACAATTCTTGCATTTAGCCGGGCCTGCATTGATTTAATTCATTTTCAATGTGGAGAAGGACATTGAAACAATTGGGACTAATTTGATTTTGGAGTTAATTGTAAGAAAATACACTCTAATGGAATTTGTATACATTCTAATCAATATGCAAATGAACTCCTTCATCCTTGTTTTCTCCAGACTTTAATTGTTACTTTAGCTATTAACTCATCTGTTATTGGGCAGTGTTTAAATGCCTTCACAGAGTAGTAGTGTTCAAAATGCTATGAAAACATCTTGCAGCTCCAACAACTGGACAAGTATAGGAAAAGTGCACTGAACTGCACCATGCTGTTTGTCTCTTCACTGTGATCCTGAAATACAATTTAGCAGACGAGTTGGAGTCAGAGGAATGAGCAAAAAGAAAGTAGAGACACTGAACTGGTTAGCTGAATAGCTGCAGGCAACAGCAGTTATTGCAGTTGTAAGGGTTCGAACGCTGATGCCCCGTGTTGTTCTGCATTCTTTCCAAATGTGTAACGACTGAAAAAGCCTCTCAATCATTTAGTGATTCGCCCCTCAAACACTAAACCTGCACAAGTAAGACACAAAGGAAGTGTGAAATGCATCCTTAACTTTGCTGCCAATCAAAATGGAATTCCATTTCATACTTTTGCCCCAAAATTGTCTAATTTTTTATGCAAATGAGCCTCTTTACAAAAACAGTCCAATCACAAAGATCAGCGCAAATAGCCACACGCAGTTACGGTGAAATGATTAGCGTCCTCAGAGAGTTAGTGGTAACTGAAGCACATCCATTAAATCGCTCTGTCACATTTACATACCTTGTCTGAAGGTTTTCCTTTTACTTCTTCTCTCTGCCATTATTCTGCCATTGTTCTGCCATGGTTCTGCCATTGTGCTGCCATTGTTCTGCCATTGTTCTGCCATTGTTCTGCCATGGTTCTGCCATTGTTCTGCCATTGTTCTGCCATGGTTCTGCCATTGTTCTGCCATTGTGCTGCCATGGTTCTGCCATGGTTCTGCCATTGTGCTGCCATTGTTCTGCCATGGTTCTGCCATGGTTCTGCCATGGTTCTGCCATTGTTCTGCCATGGTTCTGCCATTGTGCTGCCATTGTTCTGCCATTGTTCTGCCATGGTTCTGCCATGGTTCTGCCATGGTTCTGCCATGGTTCTGCCATTGTGCTGCCATTGTTCTGCCATTGTGCTGCCATGGTTCTGCCATGGTTCTGCCATTGTGTACTTGCCGCAAAAAGCCACATGGGCAATCGCAATCAGCTGCAAAACTGAGAGCGTGACATTATATCACTAGCGCAATATATTTTGTGGTGAGCGATGCACAAAACATGGCGCTGTCAGCGGCCGCAATCCAGTCTTTGTGAATTGGCCCACGAGGGTCCTGCAGTGGATGTGAGTCCGTTAACACGGTTTCCTGTCGAAGTGAGTTTGATCAAACCAGTGAAGGGAAACTCTACACAGTGCTGGTGGTTTTATTCTGTTGGTAGCGGAACAGTGTGCAGTGCAGATTCATAAAGCCATTCCTTTCTATGGATCGCTACTTTTGTTGATATTGATTTTGACTCCAATTTTACACGCTGTGATTTTGAACCCGGACTGCTCTGACTCTACGATCCCCTCAGGGTGTCTTGTTATCTTGTGGGGAAGGTGGGCAACAAAGCCTCTGGGTAGAACTATAGCCCCGATCATTGCTTTTGACTTTCTAGTCTTTAAATCATGCTGTCGTAGCACAAAGCTCACCCATTTTCAATGCAATTCTGACAACGATTTACAATGTCTTCCATCAGCTCGGGGCTAAACAAGATGAGTGTGGGAAGCAAGAGCAATCTATTTTAACTGCTTCCTTTAGGCAACTGGATAATAGCAATGTGTGTGTTTACTACAGTGCCCGAAGGTGTCAAACATACTGCATATCCTGGCTTTTTAAATATGTATATGTTAGAAGGTAACCCGTATGTACAGCAATTTTTAATTCCAAAATATATCGATAATTCAAAGATACAGATCCTCTGAACATGATGAAATTGTGTGTCTACAATTACATGAATTACATGGGCGACCGTGGCGCACTGGGTTAAGCGGTCGTCTGGGAACCGGAAGTTCAACGGTTTGATCCCCGACTGGGACGTGTCACGTGTTGAAGTGTACCTGAGCAATACACTGAACCCCTAACGGCTCCCGGGTGCCTGTCATTGGCTGCCCACTGCTCCCTGTATACAGGGATGGGTCAAATGCAGAGACAAATGTCCCCCTTAAAGGGATAAAGATAGTATCTATTCTATTCATTAACATTGGGATTTCATAAAAGCACCAAGGGAAGAACTAGTCTCAAGTCTTTTCTAAACTATGCAAAATGAAAAATAAATCAGTTTGTTCAACAGGGAGTAAGAAGAAGCATGTCGACATGGCAAGACATTCAGGAGAACCATCGTCTGCTCACTCATGAACACTCACACGAGAGCAAACATTGTAAACATTGTGTTGATGGAAAGCAACCGGGGTACCTACCAACCTCCGAGGCCATCACAGTGATGTTGTGCCAAGCTATGTCTTCTCTGTCCAGAGGCTGCGTCGTCCGTATACGTCCACTGCTTTCGTCGATTCTGAAGGACGTCAGGCCTTCCTCTTTGCTGTCCAGGATGTACCTATTGGGAAAGGAAAACATGATCGTATGTATCCACTCCAGAAGCATTCTTTAATGCTTTAGTGCAGTGAAATGAATAAAGTGCAGACACAGCACAAGTCGAAGGGGGATGTTCTTACGCTGCTTTCATTTCTCAAAGTCCTGCAGCACACGGAGAGAATAATTCCCGCTGCTTTTAAATGGACTCTAGGTCTTGAAAGAATGTTCAAGAGCAATTATCTTCAATTTTCAACAATGACAAAAGGCGATGTTCTGCTGGCAGTGTTTGCACTGTTGTAATGGCTTTCTAGCAACGCTGTTATCCAACTAGAAGCAGAGCAGCCTGTGCCATACAAAGCAGAGATGGGCTCAGCTGCTCCCCTCATGAGTTCAAGCACGAAATGAGCATTGACTGTGTGTTCCCTAATTTATCTCCTAATGACCTATTTACACCTTTAATCCGGCATTCATTCATTCTCCTGAGTCATATAGTTAAGTAGACAATTTTCAATTGGCATGAGAGACGGAAATGTCATAGGGGTATTAATGCCAGGATTGCATTTATTTGAAATAATAAACTATTTTCCTTTCAGCTCGGATTGCTTACAAGTGTACCCAGCAGCGTCAGTAGAAATGCTGTCATGATTTATTAAAAGCTCAGGCGCATAAGAGCGTGAAGGCTTTCCAGCAGCAAGAGAGTTTAGGTGCTAAGCATTGGCTTTGTCAAGATGAAAAACTTGTTTTTTTTTGGCTTGTAGGGGGAAAAAAACAACAACACTTTAATTTCTGCTTCTGGTGATGAATCATATTCGTTTCAAAGTAAGATTATTTTGTGATTTATTTTCCTATTTCTGTAGAAGTAATGAGGTAATGAGCCATCAAGAAGTTCTTTGGCTATTTAGATGTCAATTTCAGACCAACATTTAAAATGTCACTTCAACAACATGTTCATTTCATTGCACGCATGGGCAGACTTCTGCCGATCAAAGGGAGCCAGATCCCTCCTGCATTCTGATGCCAACACAGGGAGCAGTGGCACCGTTGCAAAGCTTTCTTCTTCTCCTTGTCTCGGTGCAAGTGGCTATCACGGAAATACCGCCTTCGTCTTTATTTGGTGAACGTTGGGAGCGATGTAACTCAGGAGTAGTCGAGGAGGACGTATCCCACAAGGAGAGCAAGGGAACTCTTTCATATGCAGATTATCTTCTTGTTCCAGCAAAGCATTCAGTCTTAAGATTCCTAAGAATATCTTTTCCCCCATGTCGTCCTCACATTTAAAATTGAACATCAGTCATCAAGGACCCCAGAGCTCGCCAGTCCGTAACAGGGAGGATGGTAGCACGGCCATAAGTCACTGTGCTTAACGCTGCTAAGAACACCCCTGGGCTCTGCAGCCTATGGCGAAGCTTTTTCCTGTGATCCTATAACATATAATTGTGTCTTACTGATATATCAGCAAGAACTAATCTCATGAGGACATCCGTGTTTACAGCTACTCCATCATTTACGCCGGGGCGAAAGAGGGAATTCAAATGAATACAAGCAGTGTAGAGCTGCTTGAGTGCAATGTCACGAAGCAAAGGTACCTGTGCAGAGCTAAACACAGAGGATCAGCCCCCTGCCTCAGGGTAGTATCAATCTCTTTCAACAGCTCACAAGCATGTGTTTAGAGCGCAAACTAATGTGCGAAGCAGTTGTACCGCTCCGGGTTACTCGACAGACCAGCAGACACAATAACTAACGATGATGCAAAGAAATGAGAAGGACACACAATGCATCTTGTTGATTTCTAGAGGGTATGTGGAACGTTAAAGACATGTATAGGAGCAGGAACAAACAAGGGGCTACTAAAGAGAATGCAGCACATATATTTAACATTATGCTCTATAGTGGTGGTTCAAAGCCATCTGAAAAATCCTCAATTTGCCTGAATCAGAATTGTCATATGGTGCTTAAAGACAAAAAAACACAGGCTGCTGCATGTTGAAGATGCATGATGAGTGCATTTTGACATATACATGTGCAAACTACAGTGTCATCGCTTCAAATGCTCGTCCACAAAAAAAGTACAATTATATGGGGCAGAGATGTGACATGCAAATTGGGGTTTTAGTTCGACAAACATTTCTTGGAGGCAGAAATAATCGTATTAGTTCGACCTAAACCTCGAGGGGCGGATCTACAGAACCTCACTTTTTTGCAGCAAAAGATATCTCACTGGTAAACCTGAATACCAGAAAAGAAACTCTGATCAAGAGATGAATACATGAATACATAAGCGAGTAATTCCCAACAAAGATGTGAGCAATTTGGCAAAAAATGGTCTTGCAAGGCAAACGTACGCTTTACCAACTATTTAAGTCGATATGGTAACCATTCTTTATGGGACTTTATAAGACTGGTATGTTTCTAAAAAAAGATTTGGCAACTAATTAGGTGACAAAGTGAGAGGGCTACATTGGCTGCCAGTCACATCTGCAAGAGCATTGAGCCTCAAAATAAGCCTCGTAATAGAAGTAACCTCCACTCTTACCCTTTGCTTTTGCAGCGGGCTTGTCTGATATTTCTTAACACGAGAAACGGTAGATCTTCAATTATATCCAGTGGTGCACAACTAATAAGACAGTCTGCCTGTAGAGCTGCTCTGCCTCTGAATATTTGTAATCTTCTCAGCAGATTGTAGGAGTTAAAGAGTCTTACCTGACAGGACTGTTCCTGCTGTCAGGGTCTCGAGCCGTTACAACGCCCACCTCTGTGCCACTCGGAGAGTTCTCATATACGTCCATGATGTAATGGTCTATAGAAAAGACTGGGGCTTCGTCCACATCCCCAACGGTGATTTTAAGGGTGGCAGTGTCTTTGAAAGAGCCGAGATAGGAAAAACGAGGATCCACATGTGTGTTGGTGCCCTCGATGTGGAGAGTGTAGGTCTTCTTTCTCTCGTAGTTCAGAGGCTGTGGGGGGAAAGGCATTGTTACCATTGTTACCACTACAACTGTTACCACTCTCTGCATATGGCAGCATTGTGTATGCATGAGTGTCCTCATATGCTGGTTAATTATTTGATATGAGGACCTGTTTTATGGTACCACTTATGGTCAAAACTCTCCAGAATACACCTTTTAAAGGGGGAATATCATGGAACACACTTTCTTTTCTGCGCACATACAGTTGGGTACCCACAAACCCACAAACTGCAAAAAGACAACCTTTGCAAAGGTACACCATATTTTTCGCGGAAGCCGATCAGACTAGACTGGGCTTGTTTCAGAAAGGTTTAAGGTCTTAAAGAGACAGGCGTTAAAACGGAGCCTTTCCGACAGAGGGTGAATACAGGTATATTCAGGCAAACAGTGTCAGTGTTTTTTGAACATCAAAGCATGTAAACATGCTCTAATTAAAACCCAAAATACAAGTATGAACCTTCAAATGAGTGTGATATGCGTCAGTGTTCAAGCAAGACTGCTACACAGGGCTCTGTCCTCATGTTTTCCAGAGGGTTCACATTTCTGTGTTGCAGGAATCGTGTCCTTACCTTTTTGAGGCTGATGATGCCCTCTCTCGTGTCCCTTTCCGTGGCTATGGAGAACGTGTTGGCCCCCTCTGAGTTAATGATGCTGTACTTGATGTCTGCGTTGATGCCAAGGTCCTCATCATTGGCTTTGATCTTCCCCACCGGTTTCCCTACTTGAGCTGATTCAGGGACGTACAGCTGGTAATTTTCTGTGGATAAACATTAATGCGTACCCATTTAGAGATGGGGGAAAAAAATAATATATCTATATATATCTATATTTAAAACAGAAGCTGACTAGCCCCCCATCATTGTCTGAATGTCCTTCTAACAGCGCTTAGCTAAGCAGTTTGATTCTGTCACCATTTGTTCCTGAGGGAATGTCATTACAAACAGTCTGCTGTGCCTCAAATGACATTAAATGCTAAACGGAGGTTCATGCTGTCGTACTGCAATGGCGTGGATCCTCGTGGATGATTATTCAGACAATGTTGATGGTCTTCACTGCAGCACAAAATGAAAATCTCTGAGCCCTTGGGGATTGGGCTCGATGGGGCACTTTCAAAGACAACATATCACAACTTTATCATTACTTATATTCATTATTAAAATGGAGGAAATGCAGACTGCAAAACAAATGGTTTTGATAACTGCTACTCTAATAGAGCTAATTATGGAAACATTTAACTGCAATATTAGAGTACTGATCACACAGTGATGAAGTATCATACATCACAGTGAGGAATGATAAAGAAGTCTGTGAGGGGAAGCTTCAATAATCCATGATCTACTTTCTAAGACCCTCTAGGATTGATATCGGGTTAATCGTTGCACGCATGAATAAATTATAATTCAAAGAATTTTGTCCCTGCAAATACTGAACAGTTGATGTTTCTTATTTTAACTCTCGTTAGAAATGCTGTTCCGGTTCTGCCTCAGGCCTCTGTAATGGAGGTCCTCTGCTTAAAATGTTCTTCCAATTTCCCGCCAAAGCTACTCCTTTCAATGGAACATAAGTTGTGTATATATACAGTATATGTAGGGTCGTAGTAACACATTAACTTTACCATTGGTTGCTAAATTAGCCTTGTGGCTAGTTTGCGGTAGAGTTTCTAAATAGAAGCTACGGCCAAAGACAATTTAGCGTCTTGCCAACCTCATCATTATTCACTGAACTGTGGTTTTCTACTGATTGTTCTGCAAAATAATGAAGTTTGGCCTGCATTTTGTTAGTTGTTTCCAAGTAACGATGAATACGCACTTTGAGGAAACATGGGCGGGTTGTCGTTGACGTCTGTCAGAGTGATGTTGATGGTGGTGGAGCCGGAGAGGCCTCCGATCTGGCCCGCCATGTCTTTGGCTTGGATAACAACGGTGTAGTGTTCTCTGGCTTCCCGGTCCATTTCAGATAAGGCAGTCCTGATGATTCCTGAACAGATGGAGAGAAACAGAGCTGAAATAGGGATGGATGAGCTCTCCAATGGCACCGGACATTTTAATAATCAGGTTGCAGTTAACTCAGAAAGATACATGTGCCACCACAGAATATATATAGTTGGGTATTTTGAGAATAAAAACAACAAGACAAAGTAAAACGGACGAAAAAAAAATCAATTTCGGGATGACAACGCAAAACGAGATCACTGTTGAGAGAGCGAAGATACCACTGTTGCTATTGTCAAGATGTTACAATCATTGTCCGAGTATATTCTTTCAGTTATGGACTACCCGTGCAGCACCGCGTCACACTTTCCTTTAAAGACTAACACCATGAAACTGTGCTTCTTTCATCTTTGATTGTGAAGGTTCGTCCTTCCTCACTTTTCATTGTAGTGGAAATGACTATGCAATTGCAACAACAGAAAGAAGCCAAAAAGTCAGGCGGAGCATTTTGTTTGCGTCGGTGATTTATAGAATATAATGCATGTATTGCACACAGTTTTTGTCTTTGTGTGGAGTCTTAACACGTCTGTCTGTGTTAGTTTTCCGTTTGTGTCTATATCTGTGCTGGAGGGTTAATTCGCCACCTTAGCTCCTGAAACCACATCACCACATGGGGCCTGATTTAATATGTTCTACCAGAAACATCAGTGTTCCTCGGACATCTCGCTTTTCCCCTGAGACGAGACCCTCCGGCAACCATTGTACTTGTGAACCCTTCAGTAATACATAGTGGCTGACAGGGAGCAGTGAGACCTGGCAGGGAAAGGGATGATGTTGATCACGGCAGTAAATGGATCGCTGTTGCTTCACGTTGGGAGTGGAAATCACAACAGCAAAAATGCATTTGAAATACATCATTAACCGACTCAGGTGACTGACCCAGTAAATTATCATTCACACCAAATATTCTGTCAGTGCTCGGTTCCCAGTTCAAATCCTAAAAACTTGAATTTCACAGACGAAAAAAATCATTTTTGAGTGAATTAATGCAGTTTCATGATTTCCTAATTTGACCAAAGAGTCACCTATAGCTGCGTTATACAACAGGTACATTTCCTCTTTGTTTCTTCAAGGCTCCCGAGACAGAATGAATCCACGGGCCGAAGGCAGAATAATCATTGAAAGTGGGTCAAGGAGCAAGGCAGCCAACAGTATTACGATCCAGGGGATCTTAGGTCACACATCATCTGTCACACTGAGCTGCTGAGGTCCCGTAGACTTGTGAACCTGAACCGATCAGCAGCAAATCAACAAAAAAGGGAATTACGATAAAGCTTCACAGACCAGAATCGAACTATCACAGGCAATATAAATGAAAGAAGAGTTATATGAGCAGCAGTTGTCGTAGGAGTTAGAGTTCCGGTGGAATTTGCATTTAAGAGGTGACCTACTGTCCGATTATTTCCTAATCTTCCCAATGTAACCTTTACAAAACGAGCCTGAGATGGTGATGGCGCTCTCATGAATGAGTTGTGAATAGACTCTCCACTTCTGCGTGGTTCAACTCTGACCTATTCCTCTTGTTCATATTCCTCTAGTGGCTGATGCTTGTCGACTTATTTTCCATAAAAATAGACAGAATCTGCTGGTTAAAAAAAAGGGGGGCTTTCAATGTCCGACATCAGTATACCGCACGTCCTCACATTCCTCTTTCAGGCTACACACAAGTGCGAGTTGTTGGATGTTGGGAGATAAAGCAAAACAAGATTCAGCCACTTTCTTTGTGAGGTGCTTTCAAACATGTTGCGGTGATTCAGTGCGTTTTGTGCAGCAGCTCTGATCGTGTCTGCTCCTCGTGTGGTGTGATTTCATGCGTCTTAGTTCTGCTTGCAAAAGAACAACCGTTAAGTGGGACAGCAAGCTACGCAGACACTAATGTGTCGCAGGGCTTTATTCCAGGAGACATCAAAGCAAATTCATTTGCTTTGACTGCCAGGTAGATTCTTCTCTGACACAATGTCGAAAATATATTTCACAGTGTTCATATCGGTCCATCTGCACTCTTCATTGATTCATTCGATTGTTCAAGAATATAATGAGTTCTGAGAGTTCTGCCTTTCAAATGCTGAGGAGAACATGACAGACCGTACTCTGTCATGTGTTTATATTGGGACTGTTGGGATTCTCTGCAATCTCAAAAGATTCTGAAATATCTGTCTTGTTGTTGCAGTAAAAAAATAAACCAATGAAATAATGTATTGACAATCGACTTAATACAAGAGGTTTAAATTGTGCCCATCAGTTGCAGAATCTTTTCACTTCAGCCGGAAAATAATTCATAGAAATAGCACTAAAGACGGGGGATGTCCGATATCCAATATCTGTGTTTTATCTGTATTGTGTGCACTTCTTATATTTCAGCTCAGTGAGAGAGCGTCTTGCTTTCATCTATGGTGTTTCCATAGTCAGTCAAACAATAAAAGCACTGAAAGTAGAAATCCTCCAAGAATGTATTAATGTAATATGCACAAAAGATGCACAGACGGCGTAAATAAACACTCAACGGATAGAGTTGATTCACTTTCAAAGGGAGAGAGAAATTCCCTTTAATAAGATAGCGACCAGGTCAAAAACATTACAGAAGTAAAAAGGCATTATTCTCTTCATGCAATGCAGAGCTATTCAGTTGTTAAGCACATGCATTGGAATGATTTGAATAACTGCAATGTTCTTGAAGTGTGCACTCTGCAGCTGCATTATTTAGGAAAATACAAGTATCGAGTCAGGAGTTAGCATCGGCAGATACTCAACATTAGATTACCCTGATCGTTTGCATTGGACCCTAAAAAACTGCCTCATCACGAATAAAAAACTCAATGTGATGAGACAGTAATAATAAAAAAAAGATTTTAAAAAACATGCAATGTCATAGAGAGCCACATATGTATTCAAACAGTTCCAGGAAACAGAGCCCAAGAATTTTTCTTTTTTTTTGAGCCATTGCTGTTATTTCTGGTTTTTAACTTAAATGTCAGCTCTCAGCATGGATCCACTTCTTTACGTGGTTTTTAAACTGATCAAAGTGCTCGCAGCCACTTCCCTGTAATGATGCGAGCTCTGCAGACTCTATTTGAAGCCCTTCGTTATTAACTGGAGTCTTAGCATTACTTAACCTGGGGTCCTTGAGACATACCAGACCTTGGCGAGTGGCCACACTTTCCATTAACAACAGGAAGACAGATGATCTGACCTTTCGGGTCTCTTATTACGCCTTTACTCGTGAAGGCGCAGCGCTCCTGAGCAATATCTCACTGCGCCAGATTTAGGAACGATGAGCACACACTAAAAGTATGAGGTCTTCTGCTCTGGGCTCTGGGAATTCTACTGTTGCCCACACCAATGGGAATGATCTCCTGTCAATCATTAGTCATCAAACAACCAAATGAGAAGCTCTGCTGTTTCAGACAAATAAAGAAAACAGAAGCAAGCGCTCAACAGGAGGAGAGATTTGTGAGTAACACATTCACAGCTCATGCAATGCAGCTACATGAGAAACTCATCACTGAACTGATCACTGAACTGCATTCAGTCGATATTAAATTCAATTCTTTAACACTATAGAAAATGGCACAAGGGTATTCTTTGGTATCTGAGAGGTATGGCCGTACTTTGACATGAGGATCACACCCCTGAACCGTAATACCTCAGATAGTCTCCGCTAAGTCTCTATGGAGCTTGTGAGTTCATTTAGAAAATAATTGAGAAAGAGCTGACTTCCTTGAACCTGGGCCCATTTGACACAGTGAGGCGCTAGCCTTTTCCTCAACCTCCCGAGTCTATTAGAGTTGATACCATCGTGCTATCCACCTCTTTGTCTGGCTGCAAACTTCTAAAGGAGGACAATCTCCTGGGTGAACAAAAAGGATTATAGGAGATCACTCAAGCACTCTTCAATCTCCAGCTTCAGGAATCCTTTTTGGCTCATCCAATACAATGTTATCCCTGCGTGCCCTGCACTCTCACAGCATTCCTGGAGAAATGGTAGATAACACGAACAACAGCAGCTATAAAAATCTCAGAAATCATAACAGGAAACCTCTTCTTTTTACTTATGTGTCGGAGTACATATCTGATCGAGAATAATTGGTTGGTCTGCTCAAGAGTCTCCACTGATTGCAAAAGTGGCACTGTGTTCCTTGATTTATACCAGAGGTAAGGCTTAATCCATGAACCACAAATGTCTTGATCTGTGTCAGCTCCTTCAATAAACTCGAACACTCCCAAATCCCAGATCAGCAGAGAAATTAGCCTATTTAGAACGCAAAAGGGACTTCGGGGTTCTGCGGTGTTGCGTGTCTTTGTGTGTGAGCCAGGGCTGGTGAGAGCATTCGACTATGAGACTCGAGAGGGAAAACCCTAATGTCTCTGCGGGCAAGTGACAGATGCACGGCAGTGATGGGGAAGACAGGAGTTACGACCCGACAATAAAAAGGATAAATGCAGCCAGTCTAAGTTGTACCTTTTGCTGAGATATGGAAGGTGCTTATTACAACTGCCGGCTTGCAGTTTTGAGATTTGCAAACCATGTGATCAAGTTCATCCATTGCAGCGGATGCTCATAACACAGTTAGCATGTCACTTAGCTAACTAGTCTGGTGATGTGGCAAGTTAATATTGTAAGAGCAAAAACAATGTAAGCGCTTTTAAAAAGTGAACCTGTCAAATGTACATCCAGCCACCATGTGTAACTTTAATACTGTGGGATTTACACTCAGTGAGCAGACAGAGGTTCAGTCAGTCTGTCTAATACCCCGTTGTCCTTGTGTATCCGCTCTTGTTATTGACCAAAATCCCCAGACAAGTCACAGCACAAGCAGCAGGTAAGGTGTTCAGGGTCCTTCTTAAAGGACACCTTGTCAGGATTTGTAGCTGTTGTCAACACGTTCTCACTGCAGACTTGTCAAATACCACGGCTGGGTGAGCGGCCCTAAGCTTCAAACAAGCTTCACGCTTCAAAAAGGTACCCCTCTAGCAACAGCTAAGGATGTGTCAGGGACAAAGCTTCAAGATATGCTCTTTTCATGCAAAGTCACTTTTCAAAATAAACTTACTTCTTCGAAGGAAGTCATGTTCATGCAACAATGGGACTAATCAGTCACACTACTATCAACTGACGTAAAAAAAGCACCTATTCACTTTTGTGCAAAGTTGGCTGAGCAGATTGATACACTCTTAGCTGGCAGACCTTTGTTTTAGCCTTTGGACAGAGCAAAGCCAGCTGTTTCCACCTGTTTCCAGTCGTTCTGCTACGCTACGCTAATCACCTGCTGGCTCTAGCTCCGTATCCAGCATTCAAACATGAGAGTGTTCTCAATCTTCTCATCGAGCTCTTGGCAACAGAATGAATAACCTTATTTTCCCAAATGTCTTCCTCTAAATCCATTTCTAAGAAACCGCAAATTAATTCCTGTTTATTGGTGATGAATATAAAAAAAACTGGTGCAAACGGCTGCCTCCATATGCAGTAACTCCAGGTAGAAAGGGGGAGCAATACTTCAATGGTATTGAAGTAAGCGTGTGGAAGTTTCCAGTCCTGCCACAAACACTGCACCTGGTTCACTGATGAAGGTCTCCACTCTTTTTGAATGTGTGATCATCAGTACCTGTAGTGTGCAGTCGGACTGGAAGCCTGCAGTCTCTGTGCTTCACGAGCAAACATGTGATTAATGTGGACACACCTCTAAATAACATAGCTGTGCTTATAATGCTATAGACACCATCGTATTATACATTTGCACTAATCTACCCTTGATTTAATTACAAGGTTTGTGTTGGTGTTTTTTGACAGTTTTGAGCGTAATATTTACGTCTACATTGTGTGGCGTACATACTGTGATTATGATTTAATGATCTAATTGCTTTGATAGATCAAACACACTTAAAGCTCATTGCTAGAATATTGGTTTAGTAAATAGATCGTGGCATAGTAAACAGCTACTTTATTTAAATGCAGCTTTTTTTTCCTCAGCCTTATATTTTGGCATTTGTTCTTTTTACTTACTCTCTTCATGAATAAATTACTTTTTCATCAATTCAATGAACAAGCCCAGTGGCCAGCCACACTCACCACTGGTACACTGGAGCGGTTGAGATGTGTAAATCTCTCCCAGCACCACATAATGTGTAGTGACAGTGAATCATTGGAAGTGCACCTCATATTGACATGAACTATCCAGATGTCAATCACACATACTTGCAGACAACTCTGTCATTCTATTTACCGTTTCGAAGATATTCACGAAAGAGAACTGCGAAGAATGTCAAATTATTATAACGCAGTGCGAAGCTGACACATTTGTGTTCTTCTGCCCACATTTCCCCCCCTCGGGCCTTCAAGTTCCATCATTATCAGTTGCATCAGTTACATTTCTGTATTTACAAAGTCTGTGTCGTGCTCATTTATTTCTCCAGCCAAGTAAATCTAATCCGAAATCCCTATCTCTCCTTGTTTGCAAGCGGCATGACACCACCTTAGATGCATCAATTACAATTTTACATCCATGATTGAATCTCATTTCCAGCGGAGACGAGAAGCCGCTGTAATGCTGTTCCGAGTTAATTAGTCAGTTAGGAAGTATGAACTCAGTTATTTTCGCACTGAGCAATTAGCATGTCTGCCTTCGTTATCTCACTTTAAATTCGGAACGTCTAATATCATTTGCCTTTGGTTTGGTTGAATATTGGTGTGAGATGATGCGAAAGCTATGTGCTTTAGGGCTGCATTTTATTTTGTTAAAAGCATCAATCTGGGACGGGGGTCAGACCCGTACCCCACCCGCTGAGAGCTGTAAAAATGTATACGGTTCATTATATGAAACTAGGCTTTAATCATCAGTGATCAGTGATTTCGGTCAGAGGATTGGCCTGAAGATCAGCAGAAAGAAAACAGAAGTGACGACTCTGAACATTCTAAATCCCTCACCAATTAACCAGTTAACGGAGACGATCTCCCCAAAACTGCCGAGTTCACATATTTGATGTGTGATGTGATGTTATTTCGCAGCTTTTTTCTTGATGAACACGGTTTATCATGTTGCAAGTCTTCACGATCTAATAATGACCTCAGACCAAATGATATGGAACCTGCATACGTAGGCGTTTAATAAGTCCTGTTCTACGGTTGAAAAGAGAGGTCTTCTGTAACTGTGGTCAATTTCACATTTAATACAATTTCCAAACAGTCAGACATTTCAGTTGCTGGTATGAGATGATGTTATCAAAACCCACTCAGCCAGGGGGAAGAAAAAGGTGAAATTGTTCACTTTGTGGCTTGCTGAGGATTTGGTTCAAGCCTGAGATGGTCCGTTGGGGATTCCTTCAGCACCATATGTGCAGGCCAACTGCCATCATTACCCTCTGTCCTTAAAACGATTTCTCCTTCTACCTCGTGTGTCTTGTACAAATCTGTCACGGCCACCAGACCAAGGTGAAATGAAAAGAGGTGGGTTTGTGCGTGCGCGTGTGTGTCGTCTGTGTTTAATCCTGCTAATAACATATGAATTCCCCAAGATGATGTCTCTTCAGTTTAATGGAGGTGGGAGCCAGGTACATGTGGATATAAGGAGGTGGGAGCGCTGTGAGACATGTGCAGGAGCAGCTTCGGCTCCCCAGTGTGGCACTCAAACGTGGCAGCAGCACAACACAACTACTCTAAGACTCGGGCGTAGCATATTACAGATCACATGCGAGTGCAGCTTCCACCATGTGCACATTTCCCACTGACCGCTGGAGTTCCTTGTCCTAATTTAAGGCAGGAGGGTGGATCGCCAGCGGCAAAAACAACCGACGACTTGTATAAATGAATACATGTGCTGCGCAGAGTGCAGCTGGCTGGGCCTTCGATCACCCTCCGACTCCTCTGCACGCGCCGCGCTGAATTACAATGCAGACAAGATGCCGAGTCAGCTCGAGCAAAACAAGCCATCTGATGTGTCCAACAGCCCAGTGCATATGGGAAATGGAGAGAAAATGACCGCAGGATAATCGTTTTTACAGTCAAAACGTGATGTCAAATAGATTTCAGCTGAAATATTTTTGACGGAACAATGCATGTGCTGTTGTGAGAGAGCCCGGTTTTCATTCAAAAAGTTGGCATTGCTTCTGCCTCACGACGCCGCCGTGAAATTGCTCCATCAATCCCCACCGACCGCACCGCCGTTTTCCCTCGAGGTGAAGTCAAAATATTCAGCAATTCATTTGTGTTGCTCATTCAGCAAAGAACTCATGTTTTACATGGGCGGTGTGGCCTCAAAGGGGCCAGTAGTTGTATGAATTGATTCATTGCAGTCTGGAACAAGTGGATCGTTGTTCAGTTTAACCAGCAGCAGCAGCAGCAGCAAGACTTCAGATACAAACGTGCACGCACGCACGCACTCGCTTGGAAGACAAAGAGGGATCCAAAATAAACAGACACGCACACAACACACTTTTCACATATAAAAGTTACATGTCTCGCACTTTAGAAGCTTTATAAACATTTCATAGATTCCAGCAGAGGCCTTTCAGACAAAGGATGGCATTTTCAAACACTGAGCACTGCAGCCGGGTTTTATTTTTTCCTCCTTTTAAAAAAGGTTGCAAACAATGGCTTTCTGAAGGCATCTCTACAAATGTCTTCTTTGACCCCCGAGGAGTTAGTTATGGCCCACGAAGAGCGGTTTGCGCGTTCAACAATATAGCGGCTGTGCGAGTAGTCCATAACTCTACTGTGGATGCTTTCGCTTTTATGGCGTCAGACGTGCTGCAATAACAGAACAGGAGATTCACAGAAAGAGGAGCGCGGTGCACATATTTCACTGCATGACATACGCATCTCTTTAGGAGATCAACAACAGAGATGATAACTAAGTTATGACATCCATTTGTTGTTATAGTTACCAGGCTTGAAATAGCATGCAGCAATACCACACCTGTTTTGGGGTCGACGGAGAAATATGGCTGTCCTTGAAGAATACTGTAGACTATTCTGGCACTGTTTCCATAGGTGGGGTCGTCTGCATCAGATGCTGTGATTTGCAACACAGAAGTGCCTAAAAAAAAAAGAGAACACAGCGAGATTATTTCCTGGTATTTCCCGTCTCTTGTGCAGGTTTACAAATGTTAACGGAAGCGTTATGATGTGAGTTGGTGTCTCTGTGCTGAAAATCAACCAGCATCCATGTCTGGTACCTTTTTAGAAGTCATGTTAGTAGATTCACGAACCAATCAAACAACTCTTAGCGGTTAACTCGATTCGCAGGCAGGACTGAATCCGAAACGTTGCTTAAGTATGGTGAACGCACAGTTCTGCTCGAGAGCCAGTTAACATCTGAGAGCTGCTGCTCCGGACTCTCTTAACGCGACTCTCGTTCGCCCCCTCGGCCGAAGGAAAAATGGTTCATGAGCACACAGGACTACAAAGAGAGAGATGCTTGAATGCTGGGTTGTAGCCTTTTAGAGGAACACCTCATTTAACCCAAAGAAACAGCGAGCAAACTGACAAACATTCTGATTCAGCATGCTGGAGAAAATACGAACACAATATTCACGATATGTCGCCAACTGCAGAAAACCTCTCTCAACTAATTACGTTGAAGTTATCTGGGCAGATATTGTGGTTAGCCACCAAGCTAACAGGTTGCCATGATGTAAACACAAAATAAGTCAGAAAAAATATGATAAATGAACTGTATATATAATGTAATTTAATGTGTATTCACTTATTCACCAGCACAAAAGCAGACTGCATTGGGTGTGAGTCACGTCACATGAAAGTTAAATTGTGTTCAGCTGTCAAACCTTAGGGAATGGGGAATATGAGTACAAGCTCTCTGCTTAGTTTTCAAGCATTTTTCATTGTATAAGATGACAAAAACAAAGACAAATGACATCAAAATTTAAAGGGAAGTTCATTATTAACAGTTATTTCAAAATGTCCTGCGTGAAAGCCACTGTGGTTCAATTTAACAGTTGAAGTGTTGCTCAAACAGCATTACAGGCTTCATTAACCCATCATAATTGCATGATGAGTGCATTGCAATCGCACTACAAGCTTATATGATGCATGAGAATATGTATGAATCACAGTATGACATGATACATAGTAGGGCCTGTA
The DNA here is from genome assembly GCF_949748355.1 of Melanostigma gelatinosum. Lineage (NCBI taxonomy): Eukaryota > Metazoa > Chordata > Actinopteri > Perciformes > Zoarcidae > Melanostigma > Melanostigma gelatinosum. Next base: position 19,024,527 of record NC_136653.1, read on the forward strand.
AATCTTGTGGATACTTGCATTCTTTTTTTCCTCTGGGAATAAAACAAGTGATAAACCGCTGAACCAACAGATGTGAGTGTTTTTCTTTCTTGGAAACCTGAAGGAGCGAGTGAAATGCCGCCCATAATGAGCCGTGTTCTCCCCAGTATGCTCGGGCAGCCGTGCTGCACAAACTGCACTCGTAATATTTTGAATCAATCAATCGTGGAATGGCTTTGGAAGCTGTTCCAAATCATCCGGCTAAGACAACACATCAGCGAGTGCATGATTTAATTGATGAACCTTGAATTGACCTGTGTTAATGGCTTAAGTAAATACAATGCTCATCTGTGACTTTGTATGATTCATATTTCCACATAGCATGGCGATGAATCTGACTGCAGAATGGTTTTATAACTTCATCACAGGTCACACATTCATATCGTTGCATAAAGCACTCTTAAAAGACTCTACAATGTGCTTTCTATCGCTCACAATGCACTTCAACCGGCGTGCTGGAGTCTCACTATGTATCTGGACCACTTAAGGTAACGAGTGCAGCATTAAAAGGTCTGATTGAACTCGATACAGAGTGAACACTCAAGAGTCAGTGTGCACGTGTTTGCTGAACATTCATTTTGAAAAATCAGTTTCACAAATACAGTAAAACTCACCAACAGGTCAGGTTTTCACAGTACCTTTTTAGTCCTGTTAGAAGTGTCCTGGAGGGTGAGAAACACTTACAATACAGCTACTCTCAATGGTTCTAACAGCTACTCTTCATGGTTCTAACAGCTACTCTTAATGGTTCTAACAGCTACTCTCAACGGTTCTAACAGCTACTCTTAATGGTTCTAACAGCTACTCTTAATGGTTCTAACAGCTACTCTTCATGGTTCTAACAGCTACTCTCAACGGTTCTAACAGCTACTCTCAACGGTTCTAACAGCTACTCTTAATGGTTCTAACAGCTACTCTCAACGGTTCTAACAGCTACTCTCAACGGTTCTAACAGCTACTCTCAACGGTTCTAACAGCTACTCTCAACGGTTCTAACAGCTACTCTTAATGGTTCTAACAGCTACTCTTAATGGTTCTAACAGCTACTCTCAACGATTCTAACAGCTACTCTCAACGGTTCTAACAGCTACTCTTAATGGTTCTAACAGCTACTCTCAACGGTTCTAACAGCTACTCTCAACGGTTCTAACAGCTACTCTTAATGGTTCTAACAGCTACTCTCAACGGTTCTAACAGCTACTCTTAATGGTTCTAACAGCTACTCTCAACGGTTCTAACAGCCACTCTTAATGGTTCTAACAGCTACTCTTAATGGTTCTAACAGCTACTCTTCATGGTTCTAACAGCTACTCTCAACGGTTCTAACAGCTACTCTTAATGGTTCTAACAGCTACTCTTAATGGTTCTAACAGCTACTCTCAACGGTTCTAACAGCTACTCTCAACGGTTCTAACAGCTACTCTCAACGGTTCTAACAGCTACTCTTAATGGTTCTAACAGCTACTCTCAACGGTTCTAACAGCTACTCTTAATGGTTCTAACAGCTACTCTTAATGGTTCTAACAGCTACTCTCAACGGTTCTAACAGCTACTCTCAACGGTTCTAACAGCTACTCTTAATGGGTCTAACAGCTACTCTCAACGGTTCTAACAACTACTCTTAATGGTTCTAACAGCTACTCTCAACGGTTCTAACAGCTACTCTCAACGGTTCTAACAGCTACTCTTAATGGTTCTAACGGCTACTCTTAATGGTTCTAACAGCTACTCTTCATGGTTCTAACAGCTACTCTTAATGGTTCTAACAGCTACTCTTAATGGTTCTAACAGCTACTCTCAACGGTTCTAACAGCTACTCTTAATGGTTCTAACAGCTACTCTTAATGGTTCTAACAGCTACTCTTAATGGTTCTAACAGCTACTCTCAACGGTTCTAACAGCTACTCTCAACGGTTCTAACAGCTACTCTCAACGGTTCTAACAGCTACTCTTAATGGTTCTAACAGCTACTCTCAACGGTTCTAACAGCTACTCTTAATGGTTCTAACAGCTACTCTCAACGGTTCTAACAGCTACTCTCAACGGTTCTAACAGCTACTCTTAATGGTTCTAACAGCTACTCTTAATGGTTCTAACAGCTACTCTTAATGGTTCTAACAGCTACTCTCAACGGTTCTAACAGCTACTCTTAATGGTTCTAACAGCTACTCTTAATGGTTCTAACAGCTACTCTTCATGGTTCTAACAGCTACTCTCAACGGTTCTAACAGCTACTCTTCATGGTTCTAACAGCTACTCTCAACGGTTCTAACAGCTACTCTCAACGGTTCTAACAGCTACTCTTAATGGTTCTAACAGCTACTCTTAATGGTTCTAACAGCTACTCTTCATGGTTCTAACAGCTACTCTTCATGGTTCTAACAGCTACTCTTAATGGTTCTAACAGCTACTCTTAATGGTTCTAACAGCTACTCTTCATGGTTCTAACAGCTACTCTTAATGGTTCTAACAGCTACTCTTCATGGTTCTAACAGCTACTCTTCATGGTTCTAACAGCTACTCTTAATGGTTCTAACAAAGGGACCACCAACCAACAGGACTTGTTTAGTCCGTCTTGTAAGCAGGAGTCTGAAATCTCTGGAAGTGCTGAGCATGTTTTCAAAACTAGGACTCATCCCACTTAAAAGGTCCAGTGTGTAGGATTTTGTTTCAATTGTTGGTTTTATCTCTTTAAAACCAAACCACGTTTCCAGGTGGTACCCCGAAATTGAAACAAATTGATTATTTTTGATCGTTAAACCCCTGAAGTCCTCAAGGATATATGACATTGTTGGACGCGAGGCTGCTTTGAAGACAGAGAAGCATCATCTATTTACGGTTTCAGATGTACAGTATCCTCCACTTTGCATTGCACCTTGATTATTTTTACATCTTTTGGAAAATATAAGTAATAGCATCCCGCAGTAAGAACAGCCGACGCTCCACTCCAGTCGCAAACACACGTGGTCAACATTGTGAATTCAAACAAAAACACTTCCATACATTTAGGAAAAACATCATGGTTGGGCTTAAAATAACTACGGAAGTTAAGTACAAGAATTCTGAGAATTCTTTCCGAGCGTCTAAGAATGATGGGGAAGGGTTAGAAGCTCGGTGCGTCTCATACAGCACTACAGGGTGCCTTGAGCTATGATATCAGATGTGACAAAGTGTTGGTTTTTGAAGCCCTGGGAATGAAAAATAGGCTGGAACAGAGTTGAGGATGATCAGACGTACACCATGCTAGAAAAAATGTGAAACTTGTATTCAGTTCAACGTATATTGAATCATCCTATCCATTATTAACCCATTCACATACTGTTTTCCTGTTTTTACCTCTACTTTCATCACCTCCTTTGAGTTTCAACATCTACTGACCTCGCTGGACTCATTGCTGCGACCGCAAGACTTAATGCACTTTTAAAAGATCAAGGTCGGTGTCTGAAGGTGGATTACAACCACAAGGTTCCCTTCATCCGCCCTAAGTGTGAGGCAGAGGTCTTGTGCTATTTGCTTCATCCCCACTTACTTGAAATTAAAAGAAAGGCAAGATGTTGTTGAGACTTAATGGGTGGAAGTAATATATTGTAGGGGACGACCGAATTCACGGGGCCCCTTAAAGGAAAGGGGCGTAACCCTGGTGACAGAGGGGGTTAAAGGGTGACAGGAATACAATATCATCTTAATGGGGTAACAGATACAATACACAGCCAAGTGTGTTTTTTCAGGAAGGAAACTGATTCAAAAACAACAATTGATCTGTGTTTTATGACGGATAGCAACATTTACCGGAAACAACACCTTAGAGAGACAAAACATTGAAAATAAATCAAAAGTGCGAGTTCAGTATGCAACCCTGAATGCATTTTCTTTGGTTCATAAAGGGTTTGACGCTTACCTGTGTGTGCTATTCGGCTCAATTTCCAAACTTAGGTTCCAATAACACTCATTTAATTAAAACTCCTCATCTAAACAAGCAGTCACATCTGTCTCTGAGTTTTCTAACCACGATTAACCAGTGATTTTCCCAGAAGTGAAATGGTCGACAGGAAAGCGATACCATCTCCAGTACGTCCACTTAGAGACATCTCAACTGGGAGATATGCAGCAGTTGGAAAATGATACTCCTTTCATCTGGCACTCTAAAAAATATTGCTGCACCATTGAATCGGAGGTATGCAACGGTAACGTCTGACTACCTGGTACCTGCCCAGCTAATCAATTGTGACAGGAAGAAAAGAAGATCACAGCAAATGAGACAGCCCCTCCCAGACAGCCCCTCCCTGCACGTGGGAGCGCCGGTATTGACAAACGCTCGGGGGATTAGTGCTTTGGAGTGCGAGGACAGTTGATTGTTACAGCCGATTTGACGCCGCAGATGCCGAATCAACGAGGAATTACTTTAATGGGCATGAGCAAAAGAGGGGGCGGGAAAAAAAGGGCAAATTATTTTCCCCTTCACAGTCCTTGATTTCCTCCCTTGGGTCATCAATGGTGATTGATTCTTTTTGTGCAATAGATGACGAAGTTTCCAGCGAGCGCTGAAACTTTAGAAATGAGTCTCGTTAGGGCTAAACGAAGGATGCCGATACACAGATCAGGGCTGTGAGTATATTCTCATCACCTTATTATGCACTCATTCAGAGATAAAGATTACAGCAACTGATTCATCTAACGAGCATTTTATGGTTGTTTTTGTTGTCTTACAATAGCAACAGCATCTTTATCAGTACGTGCCAATGAATACGAGTCTACATACCAAGTATCAGAACATACTGTGCAGTGCAGCTCTCCCAGCAGAGATCAGGACATGTACTTGACACATCCAATTGAGGTACCAACACACTGACTGGCAAAGTACTATGTGTGTCAGGCCTGTCTGTTGCTGAATATGCATGAATGCAACCAGGGACATGTTGAATGTTTATACAGAGGGCGTCCACAGGTCTATTGGGGTTAGCATATTTAATCAGTTTTGCACATTTCCATCTTCTCGCTGCAAGAAGCTGATGATTCTGTTCATTTTTCTCTTTGGGGGTATTTTATTTTTTTCACACTAGTGCAGTGGCCGTTCAGAACAGAAGAACGGGCCTGTTCGTAAACGGTTGCAGCTTTCTCGAGAACCTCTCATCCAAACAATTTCACACTCAACGCTGAGCTTCCTTTGGTCCTGAGAAAAACACCATGCTGTGAGAGAGCGGCATCCCCTACGGACGCTCGCGTATACGCGACATATGAACACCGACATACAGACATATATACATACAGACACTCTACTTAGAAGTAGTTCTACTTCTTTGCAGCAGCTGAAGGAATGATTTTAGATGGACAGATATAAACGGAACGTTTTCAACAAAGTGTCAGCACCACAGATTCACTACCTTATAGTGCTGTAGAAAGAAAACCGCTCTGACAGCAGCTTGGCCACAACCTACATATGTTTTGAAGGAGTGCTGTGAAATTTCTGAGCACCATACTTTTGAGCTATTGAGCAGAGAGGCAGACTCAACTGGACTGAGAAAAGAGGGGGGGGGGGGGGGGGGGGTGGGGGTTTTGCCCGTGCAAAAAGACAGAATAAAACAGCAAAACGTAGATGTTCACCACATGATTCTGGGCAGGAGCAGCTGTCTCAGAGGCTTTTCTTTCCTCCATGATGCGGAGGACTCCACCACCCCGATGGTGGGGATTGCTGTGGAAGCACTATTGAGTGCTTTATAAAGACCTGTCCAACCGGGAAACCATCACAGCAACCAGCAAACAAAGATGAAAAAGAGGACTCTGCTGGCTTACAGGAGATCAAACCTTCTGCAGAACATTACCACAGAGAGGACAAACCAGAATGCACTGGGTCATAACATGTTGGAGCGAGACATCATGGAGCAATACTTGGTCATGAGTGTAAATGAATTGTAATTTCTTTTTACCACATGGATGAGAGGGATTATAAACATGAAGAATATCTAAAACGCAACTAAAAAAACACTCAAGTTTCGACATTTATTTCTCAACCCATTCAACGCTTACTGCTGCAGATAATCATGTGAAAGTCCAGTTTTATTTTGTAGCACTACTCACCCAGTTCAGACATCTCAGGCACCGTCGCTACAAAGGGTCCATCTGGAAATTTGGGTGCATTGTCATTGATGTCTTGTACTTTGATGATGAATTCCGACTTTGGCTCCAGCGCCTCCTCTGTGTTGCGGTCCAAGGCTTGTGCATGCAGGACATAATGTGCTTTCCTCTCGCGATCCAGGCTCTTAGTGGCATGAATATCTCCCGTCACTTCGTCGATGATAAATATATTCCCAGCTCCGTCCCCGCTCAGAATGTACCGGACAGATCCATCGCCTTTGTCTGAGTTTGAGTGAAGCTGCAAGGCAAACCAGACACAGGGTGTGTGTGAATACAGAGAATAGAGCATTGCCAAAATCCCTTCCGACAGTATGGTTTGTGATTCACGGTTTCAAAATATGATTCACGGCTGTGAAATGTACAATATCCACAGTACAATGCTGTAGACTATCTGCAGGATAAATCCATGAGAAGGACCACAAATGAGTGCTGAAAAGATTGAATGATTACAATTGATAAGTCAATTAACACACAACATCTTTCACTTCTACTTGACATTTTCAAGATTACTTCAAATTGGCACTCAATAAGAATAAACTATGACTCACGTCTAAAGTACGACACTTTACCAAGGCCATTTAAAAGCATGTGCTTTATATAGCCTAACCTTTGCAGCATTACTGCACTGCATGGTGGTCCACGGCCCACGTTTTAGATTCAGACAACTCCCAACATTAATACAAATTCCCGCTCAGCCTCGACTGTACCCAAGCATTGCTGAAGAAATTCATCTTTGGGTGAAATCCCTGCAAGGCTGTTAAAGGCGGGAGTAGAAGGGGGAATAAGGGAAGACTTTTCAGCCATAATTGATACCAAGAGGATGAAGACTTTCATGCCAACTGCTCAGCTGGGTTTCTAGTTTTAGACTTTATCAATATATTTTACAATACCACTGAATTTCCAAACCAGTAACATCATCATTTAAAGAACTTGATCTCCGTCATGAATAAAACATGTGAAGAATGAAAGACTTTTTTGTTGCCTTTTTTTCCTCGGGGAAGTGTCACAGCTCAACATAATGGAACAATCCGTTTCCATTATGCATCGGCAACGTTTCATAAACTGGTGGTACTGGTGGTGGTTTTGTATGTCATACTTGTATATGCACATCAATGAACTGTGAACACAACCTTTGAATTCCAAGTCAGTTTCGCCGCAAACAAGATGAATGCACACACACACACACACACACACACACACAGACAATGAATAATTCATGGCCTGTTTGTTACTCTCCCACACATTATTATATATACACATACATACATTCACATTCTGGATAAGAATGGATATTATAAAAAACCTGTTTGCAAAATACCAAAATGTAAAGGAGCGACAAAATAACAACACCATATATGACGTCATGAAAAGGGACTTTGAAGTGATGAATTCACAATTACTAGGTGGGTCATTGTCTGTTTGATACCAATTAGCAACGTCTGTCAGATATAGCAGAGCTCAGCACTTTTATATGCCAGTTATCACAACAACACCGAAAACAAACCTGATCTGTAGGTGCATCTGTCAAAACAAATTATAAACAGATTAAAAAAGATATTTCAAGTTGAGCAGTTAAAAAAAGAAAAGAACAATTACACAGATAAATAGGACCAGCAGTCACAACCAATCAAAAGGGATGTGCTCTACTGGCGAAAATTATAATATGTCAAGATAGATCACATCTTATGTGAACAAACAGGCATGTAAACATATTCATATACCGTATGATGAGTCGATGAGGTCGTTATTGTTACAGACCTACTCGACGTCTCGTTCAGCAAACGCATGTAACTTCTGCGTTGTCTTTGATGGGGAATCATTTCTACTCTGTGATCTCACTGCTGATGCTGATTCGGGATGTATCAGCAGTGAGATCTAAACGAAACAAGATCAAATGGAAACAGAAAATGTCCTCAATAAGAGAATAAGAAACTCCAATATACCGTTAAGTTTGCTTGATAATGTACTTGAAACGAATCACAGAGAAAGAAAAGCTATTTGGTAGCAAAAGTTGGATAGTTAGACGGAGGAGATGATAGATTAGTTCGTCTAAAACCTTCATTGCTTCATGTTCTCCTCCCATCAACGCATCAAAGACATGAGAAACACACCATCATGTATCGCAATTATACATTTATTATTAGTATTTAAAAGTGCAGGAGAAACATTTATGAATGTTGATGAAAACTTTCAAAACCCGAAGATTACTTTTCTTTGAAATGAATAGAATATTAGGGCCTAAAACTAACTCCATCCAGCACAGCTGCACAGCTTATAGGCACTGTGTGTGTTAAAGAGTTCGTTAGCTGCATGGCTTGTTTGACCTGCTGTCCATGTTGTTGGAAACAAACTGCACATCATGATACATCAAGTCATATTACTTGGGGGATCTTGGCAAGAAATGAATGTCCGCCACACAATCTGCAGCACTCATTATCAGACGGTCAGCTGCAGCAGAGTTTGTTGTTTGCCAGCAGTAGGCTAACCAAACTCTTTTGGAAAGACAGCAAGCTCGGATTGAAAAGCCACAGGTCGGTGCCGGGCACAAACACACTGCCAGTGGAACAATGTAGAGGCGATTTGTAATAACAATAGAATGGCACTCAGAGAGGGCGGACAATTTCCCGAGTAGTAAAGTCACTCTTTCAACTTCGGCGTGTTCATGAGCTTCACGTCAGAATGTGGAAACAACATGGACGCCACAGAGAAGATGTGTTGCAATGTATTGCTTGACCAACACATTCGCTGTTCTGGAGTTGTTGCTCCGACTTGAGGGGGCGTCCATGTGAATTTTCCCAGACGGAAACTACATTTTCGCGATTTTTCCGACGCCGCACAAATGCCGTCTCTGGCATCCTTCGTGAAAGTGAAAGCGATCGTGACGGGTTGTTGTCTGTGGGTTTTGGCAGGCGGCTGCGTTCACTGCATTCTGTGCTGTGCCAGCGGCAACTCAACATTCACAAAATCCTTAAATGTAAGGAGCTGTTGTGGAATAATGAGGCAGCAACACATCAGTGAGACTTTGGTGAAGTGTAGCCCCGTTTGGCGTCGAAGATGAAACACCCCCAAGCAAGGCTAGGCTACTTAATGTCTGACATGGAACTTAGACTTAGATGATGTACGGACATTAACTAAGACAAAAACAAAGACTAGGTTCATCGCATGAAACATCACCATTAAACATGGACAGAACTGACCCTGGCTGTAAATATCTCAGGGTTTAGACAAGATTGAATAAGAACTTTCTTTTTGTATAATTTGCTGATCTGAATAGATTCCGGATATACGACTTGGGAAGTATAAGTTAAAGTGAATCTTCAAGAGTATCGTGATATCAAGTGACGAGAACAAACGTATATATATCAGGAAGAATTGGTTTGCCATGTCGCCCAGCTCTACATAAGGATTTATATAAGGTCGCCCTCAAAGCTTGCAAAAATAACTCACCAACCAACTGCATTGATTTTGTTGTAAACACGTTTAACTGCTGCAGTCCCTGAATTAGGACACAGCTAAATTATTTTGGAGTACAGACCAGAGCTGAGAAAAGACCGTCTGCTTTGGCAGTGACCCAGATATAGAAACGATCAATCGTCTACTGTTCAATTTTATTAAGGTCATTCAACTTCGCACCCATTATTGACTGATTCATTGATTGATTGTCCGTCACATAATGATTTACGAGTTCAGCACTGCTGATTCCTCGACTGGATGTCCATCGGAGATCTCTGCCGGGAGATACATACGACATGAACAGCCCGTATACCTGCAACGTGCATTAGGACACATGTTCAGTGGAAGAGAATTAGCTTGTGTTACCTTATTGACCCCGAAGCCCAGTTAAACCAACCTGGGTGTATTTCCCAATCGATTTAAAGGGGACACATCACGTGCAAGTACATTTGAGTGCCTAAAGTGCCTCACAACCTACAAACTGGGGAATTGTTTTTATTTTTTACTGGCTGTCTCGATCATAAAACATTTGATTTAACACGCCAATCCGATTTGGCTCTCCATTTGTCACATTCAGGTTCATTAGAATTTGTATTTGTAACTTTTGGAACAGTGTACATTGGCTGGCATTCTTCTTCTACTCCTTTATTGGAGCACAGCTACCATTTAAAGTGCAGTGCTCCCACCAACTGTTACCACTCTCTGCATATGGCAGCACTGTGTATGCATGCGTGTCCTCATATGCTGGTTAATTATTTGATATAAGGACCTGCTTTACAGCACCATTTGTGGTTGAAACTCCCCAGAGTACACCTTTTAAAGGGGGCATATCGTGGAAAACCCACTTTCTCAGTGCCTGTGCACACACAGTTAGGTTTATGGAGTGCCTACCAACGCACAAACTGAAGTAAGATAACCTTTACAGAGGTGCACACTGTGTTTCTCACAAGCCCATCAGAGCAGACTGGCCTTATTTCTGATGGGGGGCTTAAAGAGACAGAGGGTGAAAACAGGTATATTCAGACCATCAGCATGAGAAAAATTATTCTTTTTTTTAACTTTAAAGCAAATAAACGTTCTTGCAGGAAAACAAAATTCATATTTGCCTGAAGTCGAGCATGACGTGTGAGTACAACCACAGAGGTAGAAATGCAGTACTACCTGTATAAATGCTCAACCATAAACAGACACGAGTTATTTAACAAGTAGAACGGCGGAGATCCTGAGGCCACATCTCATCAAAACTTGGACTGGCAATTAACTTACTAATTAGAAAGCCGCTGTCGATTGCAGACCTGACTCTTGATGAGAGCCGCCTGTACTTCCCCTGGTAAATACCAGGCCTGTAATTAGATAAGGAGTCAAAGATGCTGTTGAATCAGGTAGTTAATCAGTTGCTAGATTGTACGAATATGAAACACAACCTCCGCAGCAAGAAATCCGACTATGTTTACACATCGGAGGCAGTGTGGACGGGAACAATTACTTTGTTGACATTGTTTGGCTCATCTCTGCACTCTTTATAAGTAGACATTTTGAAACAGTAGATTGCAGTACTGACTCTAGTTTGATAGTCTAATTATATCATTTAAATGCACCAGACGGACCACTTCTATTACTACTACAAGGACAGATCCACTTCTGTCCAGCAGCACTCCACAACTCCAGCTCATGAATGTAATGTCGCCTCCAGTCAGAGTGCTAATTTAGCCATTGACTTCGTTTGTAGGAGCCAATGAATCATGCTCGTTGAAGTGCAAACCAATGGTGCATATGGCGACTACTGCCTTCCAAAATCTATAGGTGATTAAGGTGTCAACAGGTTGCGGGCCATTACACAAACATCACAAGCTAAAAGTACAGCAGCGTCAGGCCAGCTGGGAGACAATAAGACAATAAGAGGATGCTCAACATCCAAATCCCAAACGAGCGATAAGGGTTGAATGTGAGTATTTCCAGGTGTTCTCGGTATGTTAGGTGGTCTAGATTGCTATAAAAATCACCCTCATCTCCCAAAATACCCCATCATGGTCCATTGTATACTCATGACAGATGTGTCCTACACACTGTATGAATTCATCTTTGTTCTTCAATATGCAACATATCATCAGAAAAAGAAAATAATAATCAGCTTCTATCAAATCCTTGTTTTGATTTCCAGCAAAACACAAATATTTTAATATATTACATGAATTAAACTTACACTCTTTGGGGTATAAAGGATTGCTATGGTAAGATAAAAAGGATCAGTATTACGTTGATCAATCGGGTAAAATTGGAGTAAACTGCATCATCAAGAACCCCGAAAAATAAATAATATGTAACAATCCCTATTGATAGAGCTTACACTGATACGCTTTATCTCCTGGCTTGAAGTTAGCTGCCTAACCATCTGTGAGATGCAAAGGAAAGACTGTTTGAGCGTCCAGGTTTCTCTGGACAGAGACCTCCCTCATTGCTGTTTCGTTCAGTTTGTATTTCACATACTCCCCTTCTTAGTCAAAGCTGATTGTACAAAACTGGGCTCGGGGCAAAGCTCTGTCACATGATTAACAAAAAAAGAAAAGAAAAACAAGGCTCCATTTCTCTGCAGAGGGTGCTGCTATACCGCCTTTTCCACTACAGCGCTGGGCTATTTTATTCATGCTTCATTCATTTTGATCACACAGAAAATGTCATGACAACTCGCCTTAATGTAATTAGTGTAAAAAGGCTGAAACATGGCTCCCATTTATGTGTGGCAATCTGGACGAGAGAGGGGGAAGATGGCAGTGAGGTCTAGTGCATGCAACATATAATGAATGGAAATGAATGGAAATATCTCATACACACGGATCAGTGAAGTCCGGGGAGACGAGAGAGGTGAAATTCAGACCTCTGCCATCTGTTGTCTTGTCGTCTTCCGACAAAGACTCGCGGTGCTGTAGAGGAATCCTTTTCCTCCGCAGGTCATCAAAACAAGGGATTGCGTTTATCTCTCTGTCTCTACGGCCGACTTTATTAAAGACTAGTGGAAGAGACGACTGGCATGTGGCTGGCGGCTGGCAATGCATTTCTGAGGAGTTTAAAAAGATCAACGGAGTCTGGGGCTCCGACGCCGCCGGCGAATAAGCACTCCAATCTCAAGGAGACCCTCACTTATAATTTCATCATATGCCCAGAGGAGCAACCCGAGAGAGAGAGTGGATCTTCACTTTCTTTTGTCAACAAGTTGCATGTTTCCACTGTTTGGGCTGTGCATACTCAATGTTGAGAGGAGCCTTGAATTGTTTGTGTTCACAAGCTAATTGGTGCTCGCAGTCAAACAGCGTACTTTTGACTCCGTCGTACCGCTTGTACGGCGTCTCAGTCACTTCAGGGGAGAAAAGAGGAACAAAGCCCTCCTAACCTGACAGATATCTGCCACTACAACAGCATTTTTACAAGCAGATTGTTTACAAGTAGAGCTGGATCTAATACTGGAATCACATTGGTTTGTTTCTCCATTTGTTGCTGGCTGAAAAGACGCGATCATGGCATCTCTAAAAGTGATAGTTGCCGCTCTTTTTTTCTTCTTCTTCTGATCCAATCCGTGATCCAATCTGAACCGTGACTTTTGTAGCTATTTAGTCCCACCTTACAACCAACATAATAACTTACAAACATTGATGAATGGATTTGCTATAATGATGCCCGACCACCACGGAACAAACCTGTTGAGATAAAAGACGAAGCAAATGCTCCATTTCTGGGACCAATAGAACATCGTGCACAATGACCGTGGTTTAGATCTCCAGTCACCGCCATGCCAATTACTCTATTCCTACCAATTTCTCTGCTGACTGGCCAAAAATGCTGCAATTTAAACATACATAACTCATGACCCATTTAAGGTTGAGTCAAAAAAACTCAATCCTTCCATGTAAGTTTAATGAAGCACGGAATATATCAAATTTCTTTGGAAAAGGAGTACATGACAATTGCATTGCCCCGGCTGAGGGAAGGCTCTGTTGAGCTCGACCTGTCTTTGACCTGCTCCTACGCATCTTTTCTCTTCTGAAACAGAGTTTGTCCTTTTCAATCGTGCAAATCCTGATAATGTATGTGCCTGGTTGGATTACATTATTGGTGAATGCCACCGATAATGTCTTGTTTGGCTATCTGCTTGTACAAAAGGGCATTGCTTTGCTGCTGTTATTCAGTCATTACGAACTGTAGGTAGAGAACAAGAAGGCAAACAAGGAGAACGACATGAAACTCTGGATGTGACGATTAATTAGATGAAATCCAGGATCAAATTCTATACCAGGCGAAACACATAACATATGTGAAGGTACAACCAGGGTAGCTGCATCCAGCTGATTTATAAATCATTTTCCAGCGAGTTCAACGAAGACGCACCCAGTACATGCATCGCTGCCTGCTCGGGACAGAATGATGAATCCTAATTATTTTGATCAATGTTTTTAGGATCATTATATCATGATATTGCACTTACATTTAAAAATCGATGTGTTCCTAGTCTTCTACTCTGGACTGCAGCTGCATAGTGGTGCGCAGCAGCATGACAGCTCCCTGAAAGTGAAGCCAAAACCACTCGGTCGCCCCTCGGCGGCTGGCTGTTAGTTAGCAAGCTCTTCATTTGATATGCCGCGAAGTTTAGATGCATTTACATCGCAGCCGATTACTTGATTTGATCGTTGGAAGCCGAACTCACGATTAATAATCGATTCATTGCGCAGCGTCTTTGTTTTACCTGCGTGCTCTTTGTGGTGATTTCACAGCTCTAGTAATCAGGCTGGCACGGGACAAGCAGCCGTAACATTTACTTCATGTTGCTTTTGGAGAGAGTCATTAAAACTGCATCGCTTTGATGTTCAAAGCCTTGCTGATGCAGAAACGGGAGTTGAAGGTGGGAGTCAGGTTGTTTGGGCATTTATTCCATCAACAATGTGCATGATGATGGTGGTGGTGGTGGTGGTGGTGGGGGGGGGAGAAATAAGCAGGCTGCGCTCCCTAGCTGATGATCCGTGCCTTGGCTTCATATTTGCAATTAGTGAAGGGGGGGGGGGAAGGGGGGGGGTTCATTTTTGATTAAATCTCGGCTCTTCTTATACTTCACTCAAGAGGTCTTTATCACTTTCTATGTGGGCGTGCTTGATTGTCTGATTATCACCACATTTTGACCGTGGTCCCTCCCAATCAACTCCTTCGAGCGCCCCCCCTTCTCGTTGATTGATTCGTAACAGTCACAGTAAGCCCTGATGATGGAGGGCCCGCCTAATGACCATACATCAAGAGACAGTGATGAGGGGTGTGACGAAGACGTGCTACCGATGCATCACGGAGAATCCGCCCCGATAGTTGTCCTCTATTCTGACATCTGCGGGGAGAAACAGAATGAATCGTCGTCTTCCCAGAAGGATGGCTGACTTCTCGATGTACAGGAATGAGAGTCCCGGAAGCAACTCTGACACTCATTTGGTGGCTCTCTCTCTAACTGCTGCTAAAAATGTGATATTTGGTACGAGACAGAAATGAAACCGTCAGCAGATCAGCTCAAGAAAACATGAAGTTTCTTCCCCATGCTCTGGCAGCGAGTGAGGGCAAATGGCTTTAGCCTCAAGTGTCTAAATGGTGCTAATACGTTTGAACGTCTCAGCCAGAGGACAGGGGAAAACACTTCAGATATATTAAGCATGCCTGCACAGACAGAAGACTCTTCAAGTGTTATTTTCTGCAGTTGGTGACTCCATGGAAGCGGAACTGTTCACTGGGTTCGCTTAATTTGTTTTACCATCATTTGTTTGGTGAACGTGTGACTGTATCAAGCACACGGCACAGCACATGCATTTCAATGCCTGACCAGATAATAAAGAGCCTCCCCAAACAGAGACTGTTCATCCAAATTGCCTCGAAGAATCAATGAATCATGAGTGCGCGCACACACTCGTAATGAACGACAACTCGTACTGAATGTACATGTTGGTGCATGCACTGAGTGTACGATTGACCCTTTGCTAAGCCCCGCCTCCCGCTGCTATTTCCTCAACTGTCAGAGCTACCATGGAGCCCACACTGTCACTAACTACAGTTTTAAAGAAAGCGATTTCAGAGAGAACCAGGTGGAAGGGTCTACAATATGAGTTTAACGGACAAATCCAGGATGTCAAACAGATTCAGCAGCATATAAAAGATAAAGATAGAAGCTAAAGCCTACAGATCGCATTTGTAAAAGTTAACCTACATCACCTCCGATCCAGACAGCAGACAATGAAATGAAGGAAGTGGAATATCTTTGAGTTTTGGACTGACAGACAGATAAAACCCGGGTAGCCCAGAATCTGGGCGCTCAATAATAAAAAATAAATAATATTATTGCCGCCAAGCGGTTGTCTGCATCCACCACCAAGCAGTTAACGTCCTTGTCTGTGCAAAATGTCACAAGAAACCTGTTTGTGATGTCACAATGACCAAGATCTTTCACCACCAAATTCTAATCCCTTCATCCTTGAGTCTCAGTGTATTTTCATGCCAAATGTGAAGAAATTCCCTCATGCTGTTCCTAAGCTATTGTTTACTCAAGACTGGGACAGACGAATGGATGGACAACCAAAGAACTCAATGTCTCCGGCTGCAGCTGTCGTTGAAGCCTTGCTACACATTCAGACATAGACCCACCTCCACACTCATGTGTACATGCCTCAGTCTCAGTGGTTGACAAGTATTATATCTGCCATTGTCAGGATGTTTCTCTTTCCAACTCCGCATACTAATAATGTGCCATCGACTGTGAAATGTTCCTTGTTATTTCATGTAACACCTCACTGGTTTAACACTGTACACATTCCAATCTGCATGCTTTCGTTTCCTGCATTGCAAAGAGTGCGTGAAAAGCAATTTTATGTTCAGACCTCGCTTCATTTTCTTTTTTTTGTCTTTCCACTGTTGAGCTATTACTGTATATACAACAAGACAGTTGGCTGATTCTGTCACAGCACAATCCATTTTTAGATGGATGAATAAAACATTTAGGCACCTTTCTTATGAACACAGGATAAGACCAGGGGGGGGGGGGGGGGTTACGTCAAATCTCACTTTATTTACTGTGTATTTTAGCAGTGGGCACAACATGGATCAATTCAAGGATACCTGACTGATATTTTTCATCATAAAAGCTGCACCATGTCCTCAAACCAAGTTGCATCAGACCGTTCACTGCGACACACATTCATTCAGGGTCTGAGGATTTGCAAAAAAAATTACCATCCAGACCGTAACCTGCCCGACAACTTCAAGGCCCCACGCTGAGCAGATTGACGTGGAGACATTCACACCTCCCATTGGGAGAACGCTTTGTCTCCTGTCTCGTATCTGGACAAGCCCTGTCCCCAAGCAAGCATTTGCGCCTCACTCATGCACAAAGCTGTCATTTCCCCAAAATGCGTCAGCCTCCCCAGAAAGGTGTCACTGGGGATTATGGGATACCTCAAGGGGATTAAAACTGTTCTTGACAGACTGGCTGCTTCACTTATTCACAGAAGTCACTCTATGCAGTCCTTTATGTGCGACTAGAAGAAAAAGCACACATCACATCACCAACTGCCAAGGCAGAGTCTCACATATCGGCATGCTTGTGATGTTTGACCGTGCAGGTTTCTGAGCACGCGTCTGCGTCGTATGTTGACCACGCGATTATTAGAATTTCTGCGTGCAAAACGTCTGTTTCAAAACGTCCCATTTTTCAACGAGAGCAATAACCGACGGCGACAGTGTTGGCAATTCCCGAGTGGAACTGCTCCATTTGCTGCTCGCTAATGTCCAGAGTTTTTAATCAAGCAAAGGAAGGAGGGGGAGAGAAAAAAACACAATACAGCGCTGTACGTGCTGCATGCATTAATCCTCCTGTCTTCGTCTAATTAAGGGTCATTCTGTCTCCTGGCCACATTAGGACACTGCACTCAAGTCCCAGCCCACATAATTAAAAGGGTTTTTTTGTGCTCACCATCTGGAGACCTCATCTCTTTAAACATGCATGTCAAATTGATTCCTTAATAATGTTTATGTGTCTTCTCAGTGCTTTATCATCATCCAGGATTAGCTGTTTAAGTTTGTTTTGCTTTCATCAGCGGCACCCGCCACACACACACACACAGAAAAACAACAGCCTTAAGGTAGGAGTAGAACTAGCACTATGAGCCAACCAAACAATCATGAACTTAAAACCGCGGAGGAATCTAACGTGTAAGTGAGTAACCGCGTCTCGGTGCAGTTAGCGCATCGGCAAAATGAACCTTTGAATATGCTGCAAATGTCTCTGCTATTGTCTGACACTGGGGACACAATGCCTCGTCAATGCTGAGGGATTCTTTTTGTTGACACTGTGGGATTTTATGGTTCATTCATCCGTCAAATAATATCACCTAAAACATGTTTCACCAATAAATAACCTTTCTTCCCTGCTTCGCAAGGACATTTGTGATTAAAACCCCAGGTTTTTTTCAATAAACAGTATTGGAAAGCGATATTTACTGTTGTTTTATGTTTCATGTTCTTTTTTCCAAGCATGTCATCCCTCTTTTCTTCTGTTTTCCCTTCCAAATGGCACCCCTTGTTGAAATACAGACATACGTGCAGTCAGAGGAGCGTTCTGCCTTTCTCATTCTCTTTCTCTCGGAGTGCAGTTGAGGGGATTAGTGTGTGCCTGAGTGCCTAGAATAATGATCACTGCAGTGGAGAAACACATTTGAACATTTCAGGAGATAAGGGCAGGCATTCTGCAAGCGGAGGACTTTACCAGCTCCCTGTGGGTTATGGTGGAGCGAACAGAAAAGTCACCGCCAACAACCGGGCCATGCACAAGCAGAAAGAATACCCACCACTGTCGTTTCCTCTGGAAGGCACATCGGTCACTCTGAAATTCCATTCACAAAATGGTCCAGCTATGAGGGGCCCCCGATTACGATGTCCCCATTGCAGAATTGCCCAATTTCCAACTGCGGTGGTTCATTTTCCAACAAGAGATCAAATCTGGGTTCAATTCCCACAGAGAGAGCAAATCTGATATTCCAGTTCAGAGATAGCTTGATGTAGAGAGTGGCAGACATGCTGAGAGCCACTCCCTAATTACAGATCATAAAACGTTGTTTGGACATTATCATGAGAGGAAATCAGTCCAACATTGTACTGACAAACAAACACCTACACACCTTCACAAATGAGCGCTGAATTTCCACATCAGAAGATAAAAAAAGCACGCGTACAATGCCGACGTTGCAATCTACCTCAATAGAACAGCTTGGTCCTGCTGTAACCCATTTCTCAATAAACAAGAGGGGAGAGGAAAATGCCAAGTAAGATGTTCAAAAACAGTTACCTGGGATAAAATGTTCAACAAAAAGAACAATCCTACCTTTCCCACATACTGTGCTTCTGGTCCCAAGTGTTCTTCTAAAACAAAGAACTGGTTCCAGATCCAGCCTCGCTTCGGCCTGTGGTGCACCTCCGTCTCCCCGTTGGCCAGTTTGGTCTGGTTCTTGGACGGCACTTTGGCGGGGAAGTGGTGGCTCGCCCCGCAGCACCTCTGGATGAAACAGAGGCAGACCAGAAAGGGACAGAGGCAGGAGGTGGTAGATATCCTCATGGTGGCGCGTGCTTTTGTAAAGTTATCCCCGTGTTCCAAAGGTGTACGGTCCTCCCGCTCCCGCCGCGGCAGCCGCCACAACTAGCCACCGCTGCAGGGCCGTGGAGTAGTCCCAGCAAAAGAGGAATCTAAATCCAAACGGAGGAAATAGCGGTCCGGGTAGATCCTCTAAGGTGCATGGCCCAAAGCTGAAGGTTTAATGAAAAGAAAAAAGGCCAAGATACATTTACATTATGGAATTCCCCAGGCTGTGAGATGCTGTGCAAACGGACGTGAACTTCTGGCTCGCTCTACCAAGTGCAGAGGTTAATCCCGGAACCCATTCTGGATTTCCTGCGAGAGAGAGGGGGGGGGGGGGGAGAAACACAGAGTTAGAGATTAATTTGATAGATATTAGAAGCTAAATGTCCACTAATTTCCTCCAATTAAATTGAAACTCATAAATCCTTACAGATGAGGACATGCTTTTCAAACTGGTCGACTGTGGAAAAGTACAAACAGGCAACAAAGTCTCTGCCGGCTATTTTTTCCATTATGCAGATGATAGAAACTAGTTTAGACTTGAGGAGTTACAGTGCTGTTAAAAGTTTGTCCATGCCCATGAGGTCAGAGCGACGTGTGGTGACCGATACCGCCCTGGGAGGTCAAAGTGGCGTATCGGAGCAGAGCAGGATGAGTAGGCTTAGTTAAAAAACATTGGAGAGAAGGTGTGATTCAACTGTTTTCACACAACCAAGGCTTTCTGTGGGGCTTACTGTGTTTCTCAGCGCGGTGAATAATAAGTGTGGCAGGAAGAAATACATTCACTATGATAAGGAGAGGCATCAAGCCACTCAGAAGAAAGGCAGAGAGGGATTCTTAAGAGGAAAAGACAAAGAGAAACTGTTCTTTTTTTATTTCAAAACTACATTGAAGATGGCCTTGAAGCAGTAAAAAAACAACTGCAAGGTTTATTTCTTACGAAGCATCCCAGTGAGGCTCTGCTAATCTTCTGACAAGAATGTGCATTACACCCGCATGTGCAACTCTGTGTTCTTTAAAGAGGAGGTATTACTGAGAATCATCTCGTCTTGGGGTGGATTTTAAAGTTGGATACATTATTTAAATGCTGCTGAAGCATGAAGTGGGTCCTCGCTGCTCACTGCAGAGGTTGACCTTGCTGTTCTGAGATGCCCTTTTTTGATGCCACAACTAAAGCAAATAACCGATTCTGGAATCTCATTTCGGGTTCTATACAGTGAGATACGAGGCGTCTCTCGAATGGGGTGCGTCAAGTTCGTGCTTGCACCGGGAGAACGGGGGGGGGGGGGGGGGGCGCAGAATGCTCAATTTGCAAACGAGACAAAAAGCGTTCTTGCTGACATGGCCAGCTCTGCCAGGCTCTGGTGATTACATTAAAACACCTGCTGTGTGACAAAATATTCTCAGGGTCGACTTAACTAGCTGTCTCTGGAGCGGTCAACACATTCTCACTCCCAGTTCGTCACATGCCGACGCTTGGTAAGCGTCCCTAATCGTTATACCGTGAGTATTGATGAGTTTGCAGTGAGAACAGGTTGGCATGGTCAACAGATATCATACCATTGCATGTACCCACTGCAAAGTACATTTGAAATGAAATTAAATTTGATAAACACAGAACTGCTGTTGTTTGTTTTCCGATTTCTAATTGAAGCGTGGGAAGATCTGTCCAGCCAGAGGTACCCAGAGGCAGGAGTTCTGTCCATTGTGAACAACTTCATACAAATGGGCCGATGACACTGGAAGTGGAGGCTGGTGTGGAACTCTTTGAGTTTTGGTAAAATAACTTTCAGCAACGTGCTACGCAGTAATCCCACCAAGTTGTCACAAAAAATGGGAAAATCCTTCTAAATGACACTGCATGCATGAAGTGAAACACCGTAAAACAATTACAAAAAAGTAAAAAGAAGTTTGGATATTTTCCCATAAATGATAATAATAATAATAATAAGATACACCAAAGTCTCAACAACTGACTTAAAGCAGGACAGCTGGTCCAACGTTGTGTGTTCCAGTAGAATAGCAGCTTTGTGGGGATTATCGAGCGGACAAACATATGTTGATATTAAATGGGATACAGGAGCTGAGACTTCAAAGGCTGCTGCTCTCCATCTCCCACAATGCATGTGAAAACATTAGAGCACAGCGCTAAAACGAGACATTAATGCAACTTATGACTGGCACACACTTTGAAGGGTAATCACTGAAGTTTTTTTTACATACATATGGATTAAGATTTGCTTAGAACCCCTGACCAATCCCCATGTTTCAAACATCTCTACATGCAAATTGCGCAGCTCGACTATCGTTGTTGGTGATGTTGACTCAGTGCAGCGGCTGTAACGGATAATTCCTCCTGCCAGCCCCGACAGTGAAAGGGAAGGCAAAGTCTGTTCCACATCGACTTGGATTAAAGCAGCTGAGGATAAATACTCAGCCGCACACTAAACACGTGTAATCTGGGTAAAGATTATAATCTGCATAGGTAGAGCTACGCCCAAATCCTGCTTCCCCTGCTCTCTTCCAATAACGGAGAAAGATATCAAGCCCTGCAAAGAATACTGACGGAGTTCTTTCCAAAAGCTGCTGCAGAGAGAGATATTAAGGTTGTTTTTTGTTCCTTCTTGGTTCAATGTGATTCAATAACATCCCGATTGAACCACACTCTAGCAAATCTTCCCACAGTCGACGCATCGCTGAGACAGTGGTGTGTGAGTGAGTCAGACTCTGTCAGAATGAGTGCTTTCACTTTCACCTGCTGGGGCTCTCTCCTGTCAGTCTCTTCATTCTCATGATTATCATGCTGATTCTAAGCAAGAGCAAACAGAATGACAGGGAGCCATGAAACCAACAGCATCTGGCTCTGTCAATGGAAATAATTCCTCCATTCCTATGATGATGATATTGTTTTGTGTGGCCTTCTGCTCATGGCATGTTTGATAATGTGCAGCGTTTAACAGGATGGGTTATGCACAGCGGCAGCCACAGAGATTTTGGCAGGATGCACGCAAAAGTGGCTCTGTTTACACGCACATGCAATTCTGTGTGTTCACGGCCCGCGTCGTTTCGTCCGATGACGTGCCACACAATGGCCCGTAGTTCTGTGTTCCAGCACCGCATGTGAATGAATCCGCTGCTTGGAACAGTCCAACATACGCACTGTTCACTGCTGTCTGTGCAATGTTTTATAAAAACGACTGTGCCCAGTTGTTTTTAAAATCTGAAACAATATATTTGTGACCCGTTTTCATGGATTCAATATTGCGGGACGGTCAAACGTGTGTCTCTTTTACAGTCATTGTTTTTCATCATTGTCGCAAGTCATCAGTCATCAATCGCACACCTTTGCTTTCATGGACTGCTGATCCGTGGGAACTCTTGAAGTAGAATTCTGACTTTGGTTTTGTATTTCATTAACTAAATGATTCATCAACTCCTCAAAAAAAAAAAAATCAATGATGAAAATGTTAATTTGATGCGACTCTAACTCATGACTTCCACTGCAGAGCTGCCGGATCATTTGTCTCCCAGAACCCACTGTACAGGATTTGTGAACTATTCAATGTCTTTGAGAAAGGTTACACCATATGATGTATCACGTGTCCGTTCATTTGCACATTTTCAGAAGAACACCTACAACCAGCTTTTGAGGTTTTTCCCAGAGATGCCTTGCCAGCATCTTTCCTCTTTCTGCAGTCTTCCCGTCACCCCCACTGCTACTGTATGTTGAACCTTTCATACTTCATATTGTTTTGCTGGTGAACTGTTCGACATGTGGCTAGGACACCATAGGCAGACAGAAATACTCCGTCTGTCTCCTTA
The DNA here is from genome assembly GCF_949748355.1 of Melanostigma gelatinosum. Taxonomy (NCBI): domain Eukaryota; kingdom Metazoa; phylum Chordata; class Actinopteri; order Perciformes; family Zoarcidae; genus Melanostigma; species Melanostigma gelatinosum. The sequence goes on from NC_136653.1 coordinate 19,047,616, forward strand.
TTTATTCATGTAAACAGAAAAACACAATAACAGGGAATCAACTGGTCAGGAAAACAGCTGAGTAACACCGTAGCCGGAGTACAGCCCACAGCTCTTGCATGTAACCCAAACCACTAATGACCCCGCAGGAGACCGAACAGCAGAATGGCAGAAAGACAAAGTAAAATGAAAAAACAGCGATGAGCGAGACAGACAATGGGACAGCAACAGAGATACTCCTCAATTCAGAGAACAGGCATCTGTCGCCTGCCGCGCATCGTTAATGTTTTGGGCTCCCCGCTGAGAGCTCGCCCACTGCATTCGATTTCACAGCAGCAGCCAGACACCAGACAGCAGAAGACTAGGGCGGGTCACAACACATATTACTGAAGCACTGTTCTGTCCTCAGAACGAACAAAAGAGGGCCGGGCAGAGAGAGACCACAGCGAAAGACACTCTTAACTTTTCACCTCACCTGTGAGAGGAACAAGTACAACCATTCCCCGCCCATTTGCAGCGCCTGTTTGCTGCCTGTCATCTGAGGCAGAGTTTCACGAAGCGGATGTAAATAAACAAGAGGGCTAAAGTAAGTACAGGCAGATACAAACGGCATGGGAGGAAATTAGTGACACAGCAATGTGCTTATGTGAAGTCAGACTGTAACGCTGCTGTGAAATGTTCCTCAGGCCTGAGCATGAATTCATTGATTTCTTCTTTGTTGTTTCTGCTGAAAAGAAAGGAGCTCTCCATGAACCTGCAAAATGGAAGGCGAGCCAAAACACATCCTCTGCACCACTCGATGCAGTATGTGCACTAGCATCTTGTCTAAAACCAATAAGAAGATTTCATTGCTTAGGACGCGTAGCTTTACACAGAATGTACTGTAAGAGGGAAAGGCCACATCTCTGCCTCTTCAGTGTCAGCTCATCTGACTTCGTATTAAAATGTACCTGAAGATGTTTCAATTCATTTCCTTGTATTTACATTTCATGTCAGGACCATATAAATCAAAACTACAATCTTGGTTTGGCTCTTAGTAGTCGCATCAAAAATAATTCTATGTTACAGTCCATCAAATATCAAAGCAGCTATACCTGTCGTATACCTCAGCTGTGGAACTCGTGGACTGCATGCATTCCCCAATTTACTTTGAAAATGAATTAATTAACAAAAGTGACATCAGAAAACAACGTTTTACACGTTTTAAAAACAAAAGATTTTGCCAAAAGAGTCATTGTTCGTGAAAGGAAGCAGATTAGTCTGATCAGCTTCACAAGCGGGGCAATCCTCGGTGTGTGCGGCACACCCTGGAGGTCCAACGGAACTGGAGGAAACAAATAGGCTGGAGAGAGGTGCCAAGGATTCTGGGGTTTAGCCAAGCAGACTGTACTATTTCCACAGTGTCATCTTACTAGAAAGCACACCGTGGATCATGAATGAATTGGTTTCGTCGTTTGTTGTTCTACAACAGGGGTGTCCAAACTTTTTTCAAAGAGGGCCAAATTTGATAATGTGAAAATGCCCAAGGGCCAACAGTCCCTGCTGACATTATTTTAAACAATACAAGTAGCCTATACATACATTGTTATTTTATCATTTTATTTTCAATGACAGCAAATAGCAATGTAACCAAATGTAAGCATTCATGTGTGAACACATCTCAACAACTATTCTGCCTTTCTTTCACATCTTGAAAGTCAGATAACAAAGAACAAGCCATCTAAAAGCTAATTACATAGGAACCGATCAATATTCTCACCTCAAGACAATCTTAAATATGACTTAGTGAGGGTGATGAAAAGTTGTCTAACATTTAAATTCAACACACATGAAACAGGCTCACGAAAAGAAATCAAGTTGTCTCTTCGTATCTGATGATAGCTCTTCAGTGTTACGAGCCAGGCAAACATTAGCAAACTCTGTCTTCTTCTCGGGGCAAATGTTTTCTGCTATTTTCATAACACAGTCTTTGATAACCTCACATTCCGTAAAAGGTTTGTCATGTTTAGCAATTACCACGGCCACTCCGCAGCTTACTTTGATGATGTTTTCATGTGAAAGGGACCGCTGCTGTGTGGCCAAGTTATCTTGGAGTTACTTCACTTTTCTAGCACGGACGCTCTCTGATAGCTTGTTGTAGCATTAGCACGTTTGGTCTCGTAGTGTCTCTTTACATTATATTCCTTAAACAAGGCAACAGTCTCATGACAAATTAGGGAGACACAGTTGTTTCGGTTTTCGGTGAAAAAAATATTGCGATCTCCACCTCTCCTGGAAGCGGCGGCCCTCATTATCGACTTTCCTTTTTTTACTTGCCGTAGCCATGACAGTTCAAGGGTCAGAGCCAATTTCAAACAGCCAGACAGTTACAGAGTGGTGCTGCCACCATGAGGTAAAAATAGGAATTGCATGTTGAATTTGTATGATTTATTCATTCCGTTTTGACTGTGCTGGCGGGCCATAAATAATGCATTTTAAGACAGAAGGCGCGGGCCGTATAAAATCTGACCTCGGGCCGTGATTGGCCCGCGGGCCGGACTTTGGACATGCCTGTTCTACAATAACTGCCTTGGAGCTTTTTTCCACTCTGGTCTAGTTTAGGGTTTGTGAGTCAGCATTTTAAATCATGCTTTTATTTTGCAAATTAGCTTGATGTGATGAGGGTTTTGTCCACATAGTCACAGAACAGATGTAAGCTGTCTGGAATATCACAGTTTCTCTGCTGGAGCAGGCGTTGAATGCCTTTCTCACCTTGAGAGTAGCTGGTGAGCCAGAAATATGTCCTGAGATTCCGACATGGCATGGTCACAACCTCCCCAACCTTCCGCCTCGTATTAAGCGGAAGGTCCCAATCCCATCAATTTGAGGATTTTCCACAAAATTGAGATGATTGGTTATTATTTCAGCACATATTTCAAGACCTGCCAGAATATAATCTCTTTATACAGATTCTACATTCATAAGCAGACCGAAAAAGATCGTGGTGTCGGGATGATTTATTGTAGCCTGAGTAGCGTTGACCAATCACATTCAAACAGGTTTTGGTTGAATGCAGGTAAACAGTCCATGTTGGGAGCAAAAGAGGCGATATAGCCAATATCACATGACAGATGGTCATCAGAAGACAACCTTAAAATCATCTGATAATCGTGACACGGCTCTATAGATTCAACTTTCCTAGACTTTCAATTTTCTTTCATCTTGCCTTAAGTGATGAGGCTAAGAGCAATTTAGTTTCCAGGCTACAGATAGCACATCTGTCTGGGTTACATCTTAAATGAAGGTGTAAGCTGTGAAAAAAACAGAAAGAAAATAAATTGACTGTCAACCACACTCGTCCTGTAGAGTACGAGGACAGTAAAAGCCTTCTGTGTGAACAGTCCAGGACGTATTGGGTGACAGTGACGCTGCAATTAGCCGTCTGAATCTTGGAAATATGACACATTGTAACAATCCCCGCATCTATTTTCTCTCCCTCATGCACGCACAAAAGTATAAACAAAACAAAACAAATGCTCCAATCTTGCATTTCAATGTTATTTCCAACACTTGTGGGTAATTAAACGCAATAAGCAGCAGGTTTTCAACCACAGATTAGGCCTGAAGGTAATTAGGCCCATTGCAGTAATGACTCCCACTGAGTCATGTGGGCTGGATGGTGTGTCAGTCACCCCCTCCCACCATGTCTCCCAGAGTCAACAGCGACTTGTCCTTCCAGTACACTACCCTCCAAACACCATCTGTCCTAACCCTCGGCTTTGATTACCTCAAACCCAAACGCACCTCACACGGCTCGGCCGTGTGAGGAGTGGTGAGAGCGGGAGGCCTCTGATGGTTTTGTCTCCTCGTGTTTACATGCCAAGTTAAACAACCTTAATTATATCTGTGAAGGAGGAGATCTTTCGAGAGGCTTTTTTTCTCAGTTGGTGTCAAATTAGGAAACATGTCTGCACTTGTCAACCCAACTATGTTGTTTGGCTGCTTAATGAGAGCTGGGTGGAAGACGGGAAATGTCCCATCTGTCGTATGTTTAATGGCCGGATTCTTGAGCTCTAATCGTACAGCCGGAGCGCCAGGATGGAGCAGACAGCCCCCATCTGCTGGCCACTGCAGGCAAAAAAACAGTTTTTCAGCCCCCACCATCATCATCTCGCTCGTCTCCCACTGCAGCCACTGCTGCACAACATCCAGACAAGGTTCCATCAGCATTATGCACATGACTAATGCTTTGCTGCAGGGCTCATGATTATTTATTGATTCATTCGTTTATTGTTTTTACTAATAAACCAATTTATTGTTTCGGATATTGGCTTGATGAAAAAAATGCTAATGCTTTTGGGATTTAAGTCATCCTCTGCCAAATAGAACAAGAGAAATAGACACAAGGTAGGATTCAGCATGGAAATATATTCATATCCCCGACAGCACTTGCTTCTCTTCATGTCTGAGAAGTCAAAATTCAGGTCGAGGCTACCGGGGTTTGGCAGACGTTGCTGTTTCCTAACATGCTAAAACACACAGAGCAGGTGGGTTTTACAACAAGGAGAGAGCCCCGTGCGTTCTCATCCACGATGGAGGGCTGGGGCTATTCGCATTAGCATTTCATACACAGACAAGCTTGCTTTCTCGCTGCCAGGTAGATTCCCTCATGAGAGGGTGAAGTGCGAGAGATTTGGGCGGGGGGGGGTTTCGCAGATGCTCGCCACACTGTTTTTCAAGTCCCCGCAGACACTTGTGGGGGGTGTCAGGAGCCGCAACAGAACTACGCCGCCTCGCCATCCAAACAAAGAATAAGCTGGTGATGTAGACTGCAGAGTCGGAGGGTCGGTGTGAGGAGGGAGGTGTGCAGTATGTTATGTGGGCTGGGAGCACACTGGAGTTTTCACACTTTTCTTTTTACATCATTAGACAGGCTGTTCAAAGTTAAATCTAGTGCAGTAACATGTAAAAACAAGGGAAATCATCAATTCAAAGAGCACATTTGTGGGCAAAATAGGAATGATGACTTCCTCTTAATCACCAACAGGGTTTCCTTGATTCTGACATCGTTTCACTGGTATTGTTTTTACAATGCGAGCGGCAAAATGTGGTCCTGGATATGTCATGTTAGTCTGCGGATGGGTGTGTTTAGTTCATTGTGTTGCTCTTTTTCTTTCACTGTGTTACTTTGAGAGATTTATTTGGCAGATTGGACAGATACGTTTCGTTAATGGTGTAAAGCAGTTTGTCATGAATTCAACTTTATTCTCTTTATTTTTTGTGGAATTGAATGGGTCGTGTTGAAATAATGTAGAAGTTCCCAAGTTCACATTGTTCCCATTCAGTGCTGCCTTACCCTTAGTTTAATTGGTGAGTCACTATTTATGTTCAGTCACTTTTTTTATACAATCTGTCCGGGTCGATAGTGATGTGAGCTTATATAAATACTCGTTCTGGTAATCGCTGGATGTTAAGCTTGAAATTGGGCTGTGGGCAAAAACTGTTTTCAGATTCATTTCAACAGCTGTCTGACGCTTTGACGGTTTGGCAACTAGCTTACAAGGACAGCCCTCGGGGCGAGGGAGCGGGCAGATGTTGCTACAAACTGAATGCTTCAAGCACAGTTCTGGAGACAGTCCTACGAAAATCTGCTCACACACCACCGCAAAAAAGGTAGCGACAGAGTACAGTCAGTGTTGACCGACAGTAGGAATTAGACAATATTTTCCAATCCTTGAGCAATATTGTCTGCATGTATCCAAATAGAAGCCAAGGCATACGTTCTCGTCTTCAAGCAGCATTAGAATTCCAGTTTCCCCCCGCACCGCCATCCCCCGTGGCTCGCCTCTTATCCACCTCAGATCTGTGATTCAGTAGGGACGCCCTGTCCAGCTCCCCCATCCCACTCTCGCTCTCACAAAGCGCCGGTCCAATTAACATCTCTCTCACATTTCAACGCCCCAGTGTTGCATGTGAAAGGACGGCGGGTGTGACAGGCTGCACAGCACACACATGTTTTATCAGCGCCACACATCTGGCTTTCCCATTGCCCCGAGACACAGATGACCAACTGACGTGACTCCCCTTTTCTCTCCATCACGACGCCACACGGGTTTTCAGTTAGAGTCAATTTAAAGATAATATTTTCAGGTAGTTGAGGTAATACTTCGCAGCACTGAATGGGAACAATGTGAACTTGGGAACTTCTACATTATTTCAACACGACCCATTCAATTCCACAAAAAATAAAGAGAAATTACATTTTACTTTCTCATTGAGAATATTATGGATGGACAAGTCATTTGATTTAGTCCCGTACTTTGAACGGCTTACTGTTTCCGTTCATTTTGTTGTACCATTTTGGCTTGAATCTAGAGGAAACTGCCTCATCACCTGAAATTGAATCTCAGTCTTTTCGACCAACATGCTTACATTCTGCTGAGCTCTATCTACCACTATATTATGTGCTCACTGCTGAGTATAAAAGCGTTTGTGAAATGCCTTAAAGTTAAAATGTAAATCAATAGGGGATAGGTATGAGAAGGAATGTGCCCAGGTGAATAAAACACAGGCTTTCCCTTTAAGAAGCTGAAACCTCCCGAACATGACCGAAGGCAAACCCACAACCCTGATGCTTTTGAGCGGAGAACAAAGTAAAATACTTGGAGGCAGCCCCCAGCATCCCAGGCAGAAACGAGCAGCGATTACATCATGACAGTTTATCCTTAAGAGCTGTTTAAAAAAGGGAAAGTCTCTGAGCAGACATATGCAAATGTGAAATGGAAATCCAAACCCTGAATAGAATATTAACTATTCATGCAGCATATTGGCAATCAAATGACTCCGTTGCCATGCTTTGCAAAGACGCTTTAAGTGCATCACACATTGTTTATGCTACATCACACTTTTATTTTATACATTTAAATCAAGCATCCAGCAAAAAAAAAAAAAAAAAAAAAAAGGATGGCAGAGTTTAATCGCTTGGTTTGTATTTTTATGTAACTCACATCTAAATCCTCAAAGAGCAATGTTATGGAAACGTTGCTGACGCGTAGGACATTGTGATGCTAGCTGTTTCACTGCCTCTACCCTTCTGGAAGTTAGGAGGAGCGCAAATAGATATTATTAGCATCCACTTAGCAGGAATGATGTTTTTGGATAAATTTAACCTGTCTTTCAAAAACACAAATAGAATATCATATAATGAAAGGCTGCCAAAAAAATTTACGCTTGTGACACATTCAAATCCTCAAAAGCATTTCATTTTGCCAATTAGGGACGACTTTATCGTTTCCTGAGGTCAAAATGACATATAAATGTGCTCTGTCGCGATCGAACTCCGACTTCCTCTCACTCTGCTGAGTGTTCTTTAAGGAAACGCTTTGCTGCCTATTCGTCACTGACGGTGAGAGCAGGAGATGCATCATTCTAATGTTGCCTTCACCCGTACTGACGAAACCCACAGTGCAATAATGTCAGCATGAGGCAGACTGCTGTCCCACAGTAAGAAATGAAAGTCTAAATACATTTTTTTAAAAGGACAAGCTAGATGACAGCAGGCCAGAAATGGTGCGTTAAAGGTACAGGACCCTGATGTTTTCTCCTCCCGGTGCTATTGATGAGTCAATGTTTTGGTTTCCATTAATAAAAACCTCTCTTTTCCTGCATGACTTTTGTTTTCCCCAAAGTAAGAGAAGCCAAATGCATCCAAGGTGTTCTCCCTTTCTGCATGATGAGCACCAAACCTTTTGACCACACCTACCTAGCTGATGAGTTCATGGAGAACACCTTCTATCTCTTACCACCTGTCACAAGACTGGCCATGGCTTGCATTGTTTAAGGCCTATTTAAGTCTCCAGGAGCACATGGTCTGTAAGTTGGTCCGATGACCAAAGCTTTCACTTAACGCAGTTAAAAAGCCTTTTTTTTATTTTTGCGTACATTAAGTTTGCGCACACAGTTTGGAAGTACATGTAATTAACATTACAAACAACATAAACAAACTGACTTTCCAGACCTGTTTGATTTTAGTGAGTGGGGAGAATACATTAGCAAGCGGCCCAATATTTAGTGACCAGATATATACATGTACTTGGTGGAGAGACCTAGCGCCTAATGTTACACCAGCGAGAAACTAGAAGCATACAAGTCACTAGATGCTAGATCAAAAGGGCTTCTACAATCGGGAGCATCTTTGTTCAGTCCAGTGGGAGTCAACATGGTTAACAATATGTAGCCATATGCTACCGGTGTTGCGGTTTAATTGGTGACATTCAGCCAAATGTGTCCATTGTTGCTCTTAGTTAGTTGCGTAAATGGTTGGGGTCGATAATGGACACAGATGAGTATGTGTTTTCAATTTATTGAAGGCTTTGATGAGGATACTTTCATATTTGATTCATGTTTCCATCTGCTGCCATTACTACAAGCAACCACAGACGCATTCGGCTGAGAGTCACCAGTTAACACGGTCTTGTCGGAATTCTGCAGAAAACGCAAAAATATGACATGTTGATGCTGGCAACAGTTTTATTTCAATGTTTAAAGGTTGCTAACTCGTCTGGATGGCTGGGGCTGCCAACATACACAATCACATCGTTGATGACGTCGGCTGTAAAACAGTCTATGCATTCCCAAAAAGGAAGCATGTCTGATAAGAAACTAAATGTCAAAACTCATCCGTTATTTATTTTAATCACTGAACTTGTCAAAGCTCTAATTCTTACTTGCAGAAAAGCCCGACATTGTCAGTCTTGGTTGGCAGGCAGAGACAGTGAATGACCATTCTTTGTTCACTATCTGTAAAGAGACTGTGGATGTTTGGAGGAAGGCATGATTCATCTTTTGAATGGCCCTTCGACCATGTTGTCCCTGTTGGAACAATAATCTGCAGTTCTTTCTCCTGTCTGCTGGTGAAATCATTGTAAACACTATGGCGGCCATCACACTGTAGCCACCTGGGGTGAATCCTTTCTGGGTGGACCGTGAACTCTTGATGCATCTTGCTCTTGCTCTTAGGATTGATTTGGCATGATCGAGAGAAAAGGTAAGTAAGTGGTGCCGCTACTTAAAATTCCACTTCCGTGATGTTACGTGTGAGAGAAATCCAAGCATCAGATGCAGATACAGTGTGCCCTGGCATTGAATCCCAAGTATGGATCCGTCTCCAAAAATACTGGGTCCTACATGCAATTCCCATAACGCAACATAGAATCTTTTGTTAAAGCCTTTCTCCACTCCACACCTCCAGTTTGCAGCAGATGATTTCTATTAGTCACCAAGCCGAAGGCAAGATGGAAAATAAGCCTGATGACATCATCAGGTCTTTTTTCTTAGACCCCTCCAGAGCCACGGGAAAGTGATTGTGTAAAATTGTGCACCTTTTAATGTATATATTCATGTATATATGAACCCATGTAGGGATGGGAAGATAAAGAAGTTTACCGCAGATTACGATCAAATACACTCACAATAAGTCGATAATGGTGAATTTCCATTCTCACAATCATTCCATTTATGCAAGAGGACCTTATGATTTATGACTTTCCAGGGTTAATATTGTGAATCGCAATTAACTATCAAAATTGATAGTTATCATACCATGGACATTTGCTTATCTATGGTATTGGGGGGAAATGTGCAGACAGGACCAGTCTGGGATGAACCTTCACTGTGTGATAATTGTTTGTAATTATAGGACATTATTTTAAAGAGCTGATTATTTTAAGCTAGTTATTTTAACATGTCATAGTGCTGTTAGCAGGTAAACTAACATGCTTCAGTTGTATGAAATGTTCTGTTCTCAATCCTTGAATAATTGTAACTAATAATATTTTCTAAAATGGTCATCGTAGTGTGAAAATCTGATACCATTACTTCCTTATTCAGAATCCAAACAGCAGCAGTGAGTGCGTAAACAATCGTTAATGTGCGATCTTAAATTGAGCAAAGTTTGACGTGATTATTTGATGGTGTTGCACCTTGCCACCATGCTGAGCAACACACTGTTTAAGATGTCTGCTCTGCTGCAGGCACGCTGTCGTCAGTGACTGATTATTGCACAATTGTTCACACTTGAGTGCACAGCACTTCTTCAGGGGTAGAGTTTGTGTAACAGGCATCAAATGGGGGATTTGAGTGATCAACGCAAGTGGGCTTCATGCAGTTATCACGATGTCGCCATCACACACAGTTTGATGTTCAAACACTGGAGTTTGCCTGGAAGTAAAACAGACATTTCCCTGCGTTGCTTGTCTTCAGTTAGGTTAATAATGGTGTAATTAGCTGTGGTGCCCTTATCAAACAAGGAAACAGACACAGGCTGGAGAAACACACATACTATTATATCAACAAAGAGTATCTAATAAAGGGTAGTGAGGCCACCTTTGTCCTCTCGGGACATTTGCAGATCGCTTTAGGACGGCTTTCACACAGGTGTTGGCCTAGTGTAGTGGGATAGCCCAACAATAGGTTAAATGATCATTTGGTCCGGTCATTGCAGGCACAACAAGCATTCTGTATGTGTTGTTGAGGAAACCCGCCTCACTGTGGAGCCAATTAAACATTAGATGAGCTGGTTATCCGGAAAATCAAACATTCAGGTCAAAATGACCAGTTAGGTGCAGGTTCTCTCTTTGAATGGTGTCGCATCATTGTAAACGTATGTTGTATGTGTAACAAATCATCACTTACAGCCAGTGCAGCTGGCAGGCTATGCTTTTCATATGTTGCCATGCAATTCCCGAGTGTTCCACTTGCCAGATTAAATCGACCAATTGTATGACCAGTTAATCTCAAATTCAAGCACCAACTAAAAGGCTTCTTCGGAACTCGGTCAGCTGCTTCATTTTGTTTCCATAGAACTGAACATTTACTGCGTTGTGGCTTTAAATTCCACATTTTACACGACTTCTCTCTGTTAATGTGTCAGCGATGGTTGATTCAAAGTTTAGTTGAGCGATTATGTAGCACTCCTGTTAGTAAGTCTTGCCCTACACATCTCAAATGCGGGAAAATTGAGTGATAATGGCTTTTACGTGGGAATAAAGTACCACTGAAAGGTTCGGAAGATGCGGCAGGGGGCCCTCTGAGTCTGTAGCCTTCAGTGCAAGCCACACAAGTCTTTGTGATTACATATTGTATGCCATTCTGTTGCACAATCGCCAATGATTAATGAGCAAAAATGTCAACCGTTGCTGGATAAAAGCTTCTCAAATGTAGGGGTTAGCTGAATTTCTTCGGTTTACATGATTGCAAATGGATTCTGGAACATAGTGATGGACATGTTTTACTCATTTCTGATGGTATAGAGAGCAAGAAATTAACCAATTATCAGAGAAATAATTAACGGAGTGAAGTGATCATGAAAATATGAATTTATTGTAGCCCTAGCCCCGTCCTCATGGTTAAATAGAAACTGCTATATTATGTCCCCAGGGCCCATCTAAAGAAAAATCAAATCATTAAAACTCCTCCCTCCCTCTGATCATACATGTACATAATATTTGCCTGTTATCTGCAGCAATAACATTATGGGAAATGGGAATACGGGAAACATATCAATCCACAGCTTTTTTTTTTCTCCCAACAGACTGTAGCCCAACTGCAATCACATGACACCATCTTTTCCCCAAACATTTGCAAACACATCAGAGAGGTGATCACCTTGCAAAAAAAAAGAAAAAAAAGATGCAGTGCTGAAGATTGGCAACCATACAGCTCAACAGAAGCCAATCAATGCAACATTAACAGGGACAGCCAAGCATCTGGCACTTGGCTCACGCATCTTTCTCTACACACGCACACACACACACGACTGTCAGGGCATTCAGATGACTGAGGCGTCTTTATGTGTTTCTCCCAGTAAAAGATGGGATCTGGCGCGGAGAGAGAGAGCTCGACTTCTAGAGAGGCTGCAGTCAGAGTGGACTCCTGTTTCCTGCAGTGCGCGTAAATGTCAGTCTGGCTACACTGGTGCGGCACACGTATTGGAGGGGATCGGATAGCCTCCAACCCCACTCTGTTAGGGAAGCCTGTCTATCGTTCATAACTCCACCGAGGCGCTGTGCGCAACGACACCCCAGGGAGAACAAATTGAGGCGAGAGACACGTACGTCCACTCCTTATAGCCGGAAAATGAGTGCGAGAAAAGTGCGCGCTCGCCAGGATCTTTCTGCTCTTTGGCAAAAATGAATTTGCAAATACGCACACAGTCAAACTCGCTGCTTACGAGCGCGCGCACATGCTCCCTCGCGCACAGTACACCTATTCATTTGCCAGCTCTGTCAACCGCAACGCATTAGGGCTATAGGCGGGGGCACACGCCCGCGCCTCTGTCACGCGCACAGGTGCAAAGGCAAAACTTATACTCTAATACAGATAACGGCTCAAAGCCACACAAACTTATTTGTCTCTCTTACCTGTCCGCGTGAACACGCATGGCAACTGATTGACGGCGAAAAAGATGCACGAGTTTGAGTTTGTTCCTCATTTCTCTTTTCCTCCGTCTCTCCTTCAGTTGCAAAGTAATGCTGCCATCCTCTCCAGAGCAGAGCTCGACTGCACGGCTTGCGGAGAGCCGATACTCTCCCTCTCCTTCCGTGTGAGTGTGCGTGCGTGTGTGTGTGTGTGTGTGTGTGTCTGGGCATCTCTCCTCCGAAGCATCCTCCAATCCTGCCCGGCTACTGCGGAGACTCAGGCCGAGGGAAGCATCCGATTGGTCGGTTTTCACATCAATCCGTAGCATCAGGCTCGGACCGGCCTCCCCGTGCCTCCCCCACTACCTCTCTCTCCATTATCTCCCTCTCCTCCTCTGCTACTCTGTTAACACGTGATTATATAAGATAGTGATCAGGAAGCGATACGTTCTCCCCGTCTTATTTTCTTACACGCACACACACACACACACACACACACACACACACACACACACACACACACACACACACACACACGCACACACGTAGTGCCAGACACACCTCACCTTCACAGACTGTCCCAGTAGGATAGAGAGCTTCAGCAATCAAGAAAACTGCAAACTCTGGCCAGACTTGTGGGAGCTGCAGACTAAATGTTGCACTGATTTATTATATCAAACAGGAAATAAGTGTTTAAAACCCTCTAAAACCGCCATGCCAAAACCTCAACGTAAGATCAAAATGAAGAAATAGTTTTTGTGACGTATTGCATTCAAGATTCATGATGTCATGTCAGTCTCCCTGACTTCATATGGTCAACATCTATGTGAAATGTTAACAAAAGCATTAAAACAGTTAGAAAACATAGGCGACTATTTAGTAACACTTTTATATCGTTGCATAGAACTTGGTGTCCAACCTGGTGTTTGTATTGCTGGGGGGGCCCATGAGGTGCTTTGTCGAATTTGGTGCAATTTGGACACAAGACATGTTCAATATCAACAAACTTATTGTTAACTTATTGTTAAAACAGAGACTCTGTATAGCTTCAGGGCTCTGCAGTCCAACATGTCATCCGCGGCGGGAAGACAGCGGCTCATTGACTGCAGTTCACTTTGGCTGCTGAATATAGCCCGCTAACGCTGCATGAATGCTGGACAACCCGAACTTTTTCCTCACTTCCCTGGAGCCAACGAGCACGAGCAGAGGAGAGCCTACAGGAAGAGCACCACTCTGCCATTGCAGCTCAAATTGTGTACGTTTTTTGCCGCACTAACTTCCAACTTCACCACGGGCAAAATACTTCCATTTATTACCTCCAAGCTCAACTTTATTCCCACAGTGGTTATGCCAAAGCAAGCGACTAGTATGCCGACGGAAAATAATACCTCCGCTAAGTAGATTTCACCGATATTCTGACTGAGTAACCCGGACCTGGGTGCATTTCTCAGGGGCTTATAAATTGTTGTTTGCATTGATACCATTTATAACACAGGCTTGGTGGTAAATTTAACCTTTTTTGACCATAGAGAATTGATAGAAATTGCCAAAAGACCTGTAGGAACATTATAAAAAAACAATGTGCTGTGATTTGGTATCAAAACCTTTCACATTTGGAGGTTTCTGCAAGAATTGTATTTTCCTGCGTTTGGATGGTGAGCGCTTCCTCTTATTGTCAATATATCTTGGAAAGCCATACATCCTCCGAGTGCCCGCGGCCTGTACTTTGTTCTTGTAAGTGAGGGCATAGTTTCAAAAGAAAAATGGTCTCACTACAATTAAAAAGCTACGATGGGGACCAACATGCTCATACAATACAATCAAGCTCATTGGCTCCATGACTCAGTTCTCTGTCGTCCAGTCATTTCCACACAGTACCTTCACTCTCGCTTTACAACTGCTTCAGCCTCTGAAAGAGCGTAATGTCAGCTGACGTCCTTGCCGGTTTTCAGACATCAACAGTCGAGCAGTCCAATATTTCATGAAGGAAACATGAAGAGTCGTTTCGGTTTTCTGCTTGAGATTTGGCAATCATCAAGAGTTGAGAGTTACTTTCATCCCCCCAGAATCTCGATAGCGCCATCAGCAAAGCACGGCTACCAATGACTCCAGCTAGTGCAGAAGAGTTAGGAGAGTGAGGGCAACATCGAAGCAGTGGATTTTGGGAAAAACATTCTGACGATGCATGGAGTTTAATTAGCTTGTATGGCCGTGCCTAAGGAAGAAAGTGTGGAGCTTTTCAATAGTTAAGAAGAACATGGTGGGCTTTTAATAGGCTTAAACAGTGGACAGACTGTCAGTGTCCTGTATCCTTACAACCACTCATCCCATTAAATGTACACCTCTGCCCACAACACATCTGGCTTCTGTCTACAGACAACAGGGTGCATCAGTAGTTGGCTGTTGCCTTTGAGGTGCAGAAGTAAACCTCTAGTCTACACCCTACACATAAGGCATTCCTTCTTTTGTCACAGCATCTTGGCTTTGCTGGACATTGTAAATGCACTGCACATTCTGGAGTACAGGATAATGCCGTTGAATATAAAACCAATGTGTGTAGCTGCTCCCACACTGCTGCCATGACATCCACTGACGTGTGTTCTCTTTCCAGCTTCCATACTTTTTACAAATCAAAACAATGGATGATGACATGAAGAGAAAAACACCGTTCTAATGTGGTCAGTGTCACTTTCTCCGTGTCCACTTTACAGAATAATAACAAAATCCAACACAACTAGAGGAACCTGTTCTGCCCTTTAATCGCACAAACTCAGATATGCCTCACTTATCCACTCGTCCACAGAAAGCTGCTTTTGAAACACGTTCAGATTCTAAGTCTCCGACCATTTTCAACCTTGAGACCTCCTGTATACTTCTCCGTGTAGTTGCACTTGCGTGCAATTTTTGGGGTTTCAAAATACAATCGCATCCTGCTACGAACACTTCTCAGCCTGGCTGCTCTATTCCTTTCTTTTTTTTGGGTAGAACACTCTTATGCTTTGACTTTCACTCTATTTCCTCACTATTCATTTCTGTCAATCAATTGGTCTGTTTGTCAATCAGTCAAACCGTCTCGTTCTACCTCCCACTCCTCCACTCTCTCTTCCACACACACTCATTTTGCTCAGGTCCCTTGGGCCGGCTGTTGAGTCTGCCCATGAATTCAGCCGTGCTTTTGCTCTCTCTGGATCCAAAGGGAAACTTAATGAATAATGAACAGAGCAGTGAAAGCGATGGGCGCGGGTGTAGGATGAGGAAATGGACAGCATGAGAGAGAGAGAGAGAGAGAGGCCCTTTAGAACCAGGACACGATGGAGAGATGGAGGGAGGGTAACTTGTTCGTGTTCACTCATCAATTAGGCTGCAGAGGAGACATGAAGAGAATGGAAGGTGATGCGTCATGGACAAGTGGAGGAGGGGAGGGGGTGAAGGTCTATAAACTAAAGAGTGTGCTTGCTGAGGAGACAGATTAGGCATCAGAGACGAGGAGGCGAGCAGTGGGATGAGAGGGAGGGGGAAGTGGACATGGAGAGGCAGGAGTCTCGAAGACGTCAGAGGCTACTCAGCATACTGCCTCCAGCTTCATCTATCATCCAGGCCCAGTTCTTCCTGCCAACACAACTGTGTCTCTGGTCCACATCCAGAGTTAGCATACAGCTCCAAAGTGGACGTGCTCAGTACCGTATATTCAATGATAAGTAATGACTCTACTTGAAACTGTAGATCGATATTTTCATTTTCGTCACTGACAGAAAAAAAAAGATCACACTTCCTGAAATGTAGATGTTACATTCCTGCCAAATGGGACTGTTTAGTGGTAGATGGGCATGTTCTGTTCAGGGTTTGCAAAAAACATTGCATACCACAGGATAACGTTGAAAAGCAAAAGCACATTTCTTGAATACGTGTCATGTCAGCCTCGTATCACGCTTGCAGAAACGCACAATACCGCTCAGTTGAGGTTACGAAACAATTCGTTATTTTAGGTTGGAAAGAGGTTTGTGTTAAAATAGTAACAAAATAACGACGCAGCAACGAAATAGCGTGACACCGTAACTATAAAAAACAAGCGCCTCTACATAACAAGCGTAAACTCAACGTTTACTGAATGTTTCACACAGGACACAAACAGGAGCCCGTTGGTGAGAGTCCTGACAAATTAAAAATAATACCATATTTTATTGGAAGAGCGAGGTTGGGGTGTGTTCCTCTGACTAATGATGCGAGCTGTATCCTCACCGTCTGGGAAGTCTCAATCAGTATTCTGCCAGCCACTGTGTAAGAGTTTTGATTGGTTCTGGATTTTGAACATTTCTCGCCTGTGGTTACCTGCACACAAGTGAGGTGTTAGATCCTGGGTACTTCTGGCCCGATACGGGGCTAATTACTGACTCAGCTCTCTATTAAAAGATTCTCGAGCTGGTGTTCTTGCGAGGGAACTCGCCTGGCTCTTCTAACTGCCGTTACTCCCGACGTCTACCCTGCTTCCTCCGGTCTGAGTGCACTCGGTCGAGGGGCCACCCTGACCCCGGGCGCTCCTACCAGTCGCGTCGGTTATGGCAGCTTCCCTCTTATGGATCCGTGCTCTTGGTAAATGCCAGGTTAGGTTTTAACGGCTAGGATTACTTCTTGCTAAAACCGTAAGGGGTTGTTAAGTGGATTCAGTCTCTAGGATAACCTTTCAGAACTCAGTTGTTAGACATACAATGGCTTTAACTTTTTACTGCCACGAGGAACTTTTTACTACTTGAGCAAATGAATGCACTTGAGAAATTTACTTTAAATGCAGATTAGATATTTATTGCAGGTTATATTTGGTTAGTTTGCAAGGGTTAAAGCTACAGCTCACATAAAATGTCACTACACTTGATTCGTTAATTTAATTTTCTTCTCTGATTATACTCATTAGTTTTAGTCGCCGAGACGGCTCGGTTGGAGCTGGATGTTCAATGGTGCGATGAAAAGGTTCTTTTGGAGTTGTTAGGAGCGAAGGTCCGGCCAGACCCTCGGTCTCCTCCTGCTCTGCAACGGAGTTCGTCCAACAGTCCACAAAACTCAGTACAAAGTCTTTCTCGGGCTGCTGCATCTTCTCTGTTGTCCAGATGTTAAGAGTCGAGCAGTGGGGAGAGGAAAACCTCCGTCTTTAAATCTCAATGTCCACGAACAGAGGTCTCTTATCCGTGAACAGAGACGAAGTCCTCAATACATCAGCTGCAGGCTTTAGTATCTTCTTCCGATGCGCTTGGTACGGCATCCGCGATGAAATCCCAGCTTGCAGCAAGCAAACCACTTCTTTTATTCATCATTTGGGCTGTTAGCCCCCCTCCTGCTCAATACATGCTCTCATCCCCCCCACCCTCTGGAAAGGATGTTGGGTTCGAACATGTCCATATAAGTCCAGGCTTCCTGCCTCTGACTCATCTCTTGCAACAGTCTTCTCCTAATTTCTGCAAGTCATCCTGACAAGCACTTTTCTTACATCGCAGCTCCGGTCACACAGAACATTTGTTAATCAGTTTTTACATTTGTTAAATCGGTTTGGTTAGTACACATTTGCTTATAAAATGATTATTGATCTCATCCTTCATCATTATTGTGCCTTGTGTCTTTTCTTCTCAACCATCATTATTTCCCCATCCCTTGAAGCCAACACCCTGCTTACTTCCTCTTTCTCCGTACTTTCTACACTCAGACTGCACTATACTCAGATACACATATTATTATTATCAGGTCTACATTTGTTAAATCACTCTATGTATTAAACATTTGTTATGTAACGATCATACACTTTATCTTTAGATTACACTTTAACTATTGATTTCTGATTATATGCTTTTTATATCCTGACCTTCCCCTGATCGTGTATGCATGTTTTCGAGGCAGCTCTGTGGGCTCAACTCTTCTTGACAGAGGCATAGACTGTTTATTTCAAGAGAGAGATTTCCAAGCGCCTAGAATCTCACATTAGGTATGAGGCCCCAGCTCCTCCCTGTTCTGTATACCAATCGAGGACGGCTTAGCAGACTCTGGACATCATTCACTAACAATGCGGAGATGCATGTGTCACAGCGGAAACATCCCACATAGGGAGCTTGCACTAATAGCTGTCGGTTCAATAACCTGACAATATCACCTTAAAAACTCCCACATGTGCACGTGTCTTTACTTGCTGAAACAGCATCTCATGCTTGATGCTGTTCGTTTTAAAACATGGTGTATGAATTTCTAAACAATTTTTTGGGAACAAATAGCAGTAAAATAGTAGCAAGCAGGCTGCAAACCAATGTAACATTTGTGCAAATGCATAGATTTCACTGAGGGTTTGTTAATGAGGGCCAGGAGAGCCTTCTTGCACATACAGTGTATGAGTGTGAAAGTCTGTAAGCACAAATGCCTCTCCCTAACAACAAGCTGCACACGGGTTACTCCGGTATCGATCCAAAGAGCCATTTCTCTGCAGGATGTCTATTTCCTTGACGTGTTTTTAATGACAGGTCAGTGGATCATTTTGCCAGGGGGGCTAATTGCTGGAGAGCTTTTCACGATACACTGAGATTACAATGTGTTCTGTGGACAAGTTTACGAGCTTTTTAACTTGCATCAGGACATATTAGTTTGCTGTGTACAGAATAGCCAGTGTCTTTTTTTTTCTTCTCTTTTATAAATGGTGCAAACTGGTTCTGTAAACCCTCCATACATAAGAGATATTTGGTCAATTAATCACAGCTAAGCAGAACTGAGGGATTACACACTTGAGTGAATCTCATTTCAAGCTGCTGGTTCGGGTGGGTGTGTGCACGGGAATGGCTGTGGACACAGACAAATGGTGGAGGCAGCGGACTCTGCTGGAGCTGGGAGACACACATCAGCAGGCTAGGACTGGACATTTGTTTGCCTCCCGCAACACTCCTAATTCATATACGGCTGGCGAGCATCAAGGTTAACCGCACACCGCCATTAAAAAAACATATACTCGTCCCTCAGTACAGAATACTGTGGTACGGTTACCCCTGAGCACTTACCCTGCCAACACAAATTGCTGCTCAGGAATCAAACACATTGTTGTATTTGCTGCCAACTCTGAAAACATGCAGCCCGAAAGGTCCTGAATTTACAGCCTCCCAACAGGAAGTAGTCTCTCCAATGCACATTGGTTTATGCAGTAGTTGCAGTGCGATATGAACACTGTATTTCTATACAGTTAACATTTCATGAAATTGACCGTGATGCGGATATTGGTGAGCATATAGTTTTGAATATTAAACGGACAGCTTTTGCAACCAGATACGTGAACGAAAACAGCAGATGAATATATTTTATGGTCTTTAAAAGACGAGGGTTTTTCATATTCCCAACCCACATTTTGTACTCGGATTAATTATGAATTCACAAGATCTGATTTACAATACAAACAGAGGCAGGGAGAATGTCAAGAGTCAATCTGTTTTACACAGGGGGAAGTTTACACGCAGCTTATTTACATCCAGCTCAAACACAGAAGGGAAAGAGTGAAACCGTTGGAGTAACTGAAAGTAACTGCAAATCATATCTGACACAAAGTAATAGCTGTGTAATTGGAAATATGACATCTTGAACAACTGACCAAAGAAAATCAATCCTATGACAGAGCCAGAGTCATTGGCTTTCAAAAGCACATTTCCTCACACTGGCGTATGGAGAGGCACCATGTGGCTCAGCTCCGTTGCTCTGAGTGATGACAAAACACAGGAAATGGTGAGAGTAGGGAGACGCTGTCAAACGTTCTAACTCCTAATGGGCCGAGTGCACTATGACTGAACGATGGAGCTGCTGCTCATGAAAACAAGAGGTACCATTATTGAAGTGGGTCAGGACATTTAATTCCTTATAATTATGGAAAACGTTTTCAGACTAGAAAAGTGCACTCAGAAGAGTGCAGATGTCTGCCAGGTGTGTGCAGCACACACACACACCGCTGTGATGTTTGATTGAAAGAATACAAACTGAATTTGGCCTCGCCCCGTTTCTTCTCACTCGTACATCTCACACAGTCTACGCAGCCGTCTGCAGTTCACAGTGTAACACTTCATGTTTGACTGTGAAATGCTCCCTCTGAACAGGAACTACCAGTCCTGCTGTGTGTTTAGTTCCGTCAGCCAAACACACCGTGGGACTCCCACCGGCAGCTAACAGCTAACTAGCTACCAACGAAAGACCTGCCCCGGTGCAGTCAGCGCTCCATTCAGTCGTTCTACATACATATGCCCACCATTTGTTCACCAGCACAGACTCCTTATGAACTCTGTGTGCTACAAGGACATAGCACTTTGTGGACGAGAGAGAAACATTGCCAGTGAACATAATCCATTCGGCAATTATGTTTTCCTGAAAATGTAACAGCCGAAAGCATTAAATGCCACACAAACATTATTTTTAGGAAAAATGCCCAACAAGAAGGTGGCACCTTCAAATTGCTTGTTTTATCGAAAAGCAACACTCCAATAACCAAAGTAATTCAATTCAACAGAGTAATAAACTAACAAATAAGGAAATCACATTTATGTTTTACTCATTTTAGTAAGTGATAAATATTGTGCATGTTCATAAATGGCTTGAATAAGCAATGCAAACTAGTCTGCAGTCCTAAAGTGCTGTGCACAGATAGATCACATTAGGTATAAGTGATCCATGATGAGTGTTTGTTTGTCAAAGATACATTGTGCATTTACTAAAGTGTTGACTCTTCAGTCATCTATGGACCATTTATAATGTCCTTTAAAACCTTTTATAATGCTCAGTAATACATCGGCTCCAGCACACACGCACTCTCATCACAGGTTCAACAGAGTTGTCTCTCTGTAGGATAGCGTCATCCTTACTTCAGAAATACCATGGCAACTTTTTTTTTCAGCTGTGAAAGAACAGCAGATACTGTACTCCAGGAAGGCATGTGAAGACATCTACAATTACCGTGGTGGCTGCAGGAATAGGAATGGGAAAGGAGATGCTCACATTTACATGAGAACTGAAATCATATCCACAAGTGCTGTACTAAATACAATTTTGAGGTACTCCATGCTACAAACGTGAACGATTGTACCTTTTCTTAAATACATTAATTTGACAATTATGGCCAAAATAAGTGGACACCCTTATCCCCT
Organism: Melanostigma gelatinosum; assembly: GCF_949748355.1. NCBI lineage: Eukaryota > Metazoa > Chordata > Actinopteri > Perciformes > Zoarcidae > Melanostigma > Melanostigma gelatinosum. The sequence goes on from NC_136653.1 coordinate 19,069,130, forward strand.
TCATTCCAATGATATAGCATATAATGTGGACAAGAGTGTGCTTCCAACCTCACTGGCTTACACTGAACTTTAACCTCAACTCCCTCAAACACGTTTGGGATGAACTGGAACGCAGGCGGCAAGGAAGACCTCATCGCCCAACAGCAGTGACTGAGCTCACTAACTGTAACTCGTGGCTGAATGGGAGCCAATCCCTGCAGACAGGATTCAAAAGTGTTGTTGAAAAACTTGGAATGGCACGTTCAACAATCACTTTCGGGTGAAATATTCTTACTTTGTCTTGGTGTCCATACCCCCATGATATGTCGTGCGCCATCTTCTCTTTTAGCTCTCCTTTCCAACAGTAGGAGCTCCACCATGCAACACTAAAATGCTTCCCACTAATGCCAAAGGAATACTTGTACAGTTATTGAATATACAGCATCAAAGCCTGGCTCTTACTCCGATTGAAAGGTCACATTGTTATTTCTGTAACATGGTATCCAAAACCCTGACCCATTGATTTTTTTTTGTAAAACGTACCCGCTCCAGTTATGGTTTCTGTCTGACAAGACCGAAATGTAGCCGTGAATGAATTATTCAACATTTCACATGGTGAGGTATACGCCATTAGATATGCACTGTTGTGTGAAGCATGTGCAACATTGGGTGGGGACGACTTGCTTTCTTGTAGTCGTGCTTACAGGAGGGAGGATAATGGCACATTTGCATTCGGATGATACAATTATGAGGATATGTCACAAAGTATTTGTATTGAAAACTCTCCACCACCGTGTGTTCCCGCCTCTGGCAGCGCCCAGAGGTTCTCTGTCCTCCCATGCATAGAGATCTCATTTATAGACACACAGTAACCAATCAGGGCTGACTCAAAGACTTTTGGTTCCCACTGAGACAAAATGTAATCAAATTCCGGAAAGTTTAGGATGGCACATGGCAATTTATGTGCTTTTTTGACAAAACGTCCAACATTCATAGTTTTTGTACGTACATATTTAATGTTTTATGATAACATAAGCACCTTCATTTGGCACTTGTCCAGAAAATATTTGATGCAATGAAACATATTTGATCTGTAACTTGAAGCTCGTTTCTCCACCTAACTGTGATGCTCTCCATGAGCTTCTACCTTGTTTATTGCCTGTTTTCTGTTTTATTCATGACTCTGTTCTTGTTATTGTGTTTCTGTTATTCATGAAACCGTTACATAACGTTATTATCAAAGAACATGCACGCTTAGCCAACCTGTTTTGCATGATAAAGATTAAAAAACGAACTAATTATATGGATATTACAATGCAAAATTACATGTCACTGATCTCTTATTGGCATTGATCTAATTGTGTATTCTTTTTTCACGTCATTCTTTCTTTGCACAAAGACGCAGTGGTCCAAAGACGGCAATAAAGGACCTTGTAAAAGACCAAAAATGTAAGCAACACTTTGTGTCACAGCTTCACAATCTTAACTATATCCAATTTCATAAGAGCGCTGCAGAGATTGTATTGTATTTTTGTAAGCCAATTGGATTTTTCACTTGGATTTTGGATTATTGCAGAAAATAAGCTCTGTGACAAACAAGCATTCATGACTTTTTGTTCAGGAAGATAATCTTCTTAAATCAACTTCCCTCTTATGATTTTTGAAGCGTGAATGCAATCGACACCTGTACAAAGCTTACTTTTTTTTAAGAAGTCTGCTCGGTTTGCAGTCTCATTTAGCCACTTGTTAGCATGCGCCTTTCTTAAGACACATTCACTAATGTATTTAATATCGCAGAGCAAAATGTTAAAGCGCTACAGAATATGTTTCAGGCACGAAAAACTCATTCAAGAGACAAGGGGAAGTAAGAGGCTGTAGTTATTCTGTCATTGCTGACAGCTCCAAATGGAAATACAATGGCTCCCTAAATATAAATAATATTAGGAACAGTATGTTTGTTTGTTATTGTCATTGCATGGCTGCTGGTGACTCACTTTGCCCTTTGAATCATTGATGTGATCAATACTGGGTCCGAGCACTGCAGCAGCGGATGAAATCCAAGTCGGAACTTTAATATCAGGGCAGGCACAGAGACCACAAGGCATTGAATCATCCATAATAATAGCCGGATGAGAGACTGCATGGCGGATGATGGTCAACATGTGATGCATTAAGAAGAATGCCGCACGAGAAGTTAGGGCTGGAAACACAGATTCATCACATCTTCTCGGGTCAACAACCTCGTGTTACAGCCAATATCATTGGATAGCCATGAATAATTGACTCCACATTGTTGGAATGCACATGCACGAGAGGTGACTCCAAAGCTCTGTCATAACTCACCGATGGCTTAAATTGACGCTGCACTTCTAAAACAGCACTGGGGTTAGTGCTGACCAATGAGCAGGCTGGAAAAGAGCATTTCTGTTTGTTTGAGAGGATTGTGTGTGAGGATTGAATCAGACAGATTTACACTTTTAGAACTGCAGATGTTGCACATTAAACAAGGAAGATGGAGATATACATCACCTGAACAACATCTGTGTTTTATTCCAATTTGAAATGTACTCATTCTTTAATCAGTCTCATGAAAGAACATTACCCAACGTTTAAGCATGACTTTTATTCACAAAACCAGCCAGAGAATGAAGAAAAATCTGAAACGATTCTGAGCTCGCCGATGCTACGCTGTGATTGGCCAGTCTGCATTTGAGGGGCGAGACTAAGCGAAGGGTCAATTAAGTGTGACGGTTCCCTATCTTGCGTGCTTGTGTATGTTCCTTTAAGCCAGCAGGTACCAGAGGTGGTGATCACCCTAAGTGGAGGCACCTGGGCCCGGTGCGCTCCCACTATAAGGCTCCGCCTTCCTGGCAGCCAGGGGCGCTCTCCTATCGCCCCGTGGAGGAACGAGGACGGCTCGTTCCAACCACCATTTGTAGCTAGTTGTGATTTAAATATTCTCAGCAATGTGCCTGCATAGACACAAGATAGTAGAATCAGTTAGAGGCTGTGTTGATTCAGATGATCCTCTCCTCATTTCCTTTTGTTTCTCAACTGTACTCTTATCTAATAAAAGAAAAGACTTAACTAATTGGTATTGCATGCGTCGATTCAAAGAACACCATATTTAGGATGTTATGCCGGACCATAAGTGTTTAAAATGTCGTCCTACATCTTTCAGACTTTCAGTTGGGAGGAAGACAGATCTTCAGGGACCCATGTGAGAAAAAGGTCCAGCAATATTTATAGATGGATTTACGGCTGGTTGAAAGTCATGGGTCAAAAGGTTTCACTCTCTGGCAGGCAGTGTCCGCCAAAGGCTCTGTCTGAAACATGGTTTAACTCATTAACCATGAGTTAAACCATGTTAAACAATATAGAATACGGCCGGTGTTAGGCAAGGATGATATGTATCCAACACTTACTATACTGTGTCCTGTCAATCATTACAATAAAACATACTTCGCTTTAGAAGGGAGAGCATGCAGAGAGTAGTATTTTTCTTCACATTTATTACAGATTAGGGTACGTTCCCCTTGCTATAAGCACTCTGATGCAACACCCACGCTTTGAGTGGATGTTGTGCATCATTACAAAATCAAGGTAATGTTTAGTGACAGTTGAATTTGCAATTCTTTCTTAAAATGACAGGGATATTTGGGGATTTTAACATTCAAGGGACCAATTAGAATAATGTCCTTTTACTGCTTGTGTCCCGGTCAGCCTCTGTCTCTGCTTGTGTCCCAACACACAGCAACAAACTAACATGAACGCTGGTAGGCCTGAGGACCATTTTCAATATCCCTTACACCCGCTCACACACAGTTAGTTCGAAGGCATCGCTGGCATGGATACAAGTTACATTTCGGTCGTGGCTTTAAGAGATCCTCTCAATATGCTGCGTCCACGGCATTTGATGAGACGCGAAGTGACAAGCGTGCTTGCTACCGCGACACCACCCTCAATGTCTGGAAGGGATTTGCTGCAGACGAGACGAGCAGAAAGGTGCCTGCAGCCCGAGCCACGCCGTTCGGAGGAAATCGACACTGTCAGATGTCATTCACATGAAGGAGAGGAACTGTAGAGACACCTGCGTCACTCAACTCCAGGACTACAGGGGCCACCGAGGGAAACCGGTGGCAGAATGTGATCATGCAGAATCTCACACTGGAATACTCTCAGCAGACTGGAGTTTTACTTCTGTACAATGTTACATTTTGAAGAGCCACAATGTTCCGACTTAAGAATGTTGGACCGAAGCCAAATGTAAAAACACTAAAGAGAAATAAGAAGTGACTGCAGAAACAGCTATTAAGTTTGCTGTTGGCCCCACTGCTGCTGTAAGTCATGATTGAACAGAAGAAAAAAAAACACATTTATATTCTAATTAATATGTTTACGCGAGTTCCCGCTTTCAAATTAGTTGAAAAGCAAACTCAACTAATTAGATTATTTCCGCCAGCAGAGCAGCTCTGCCTCTGTGTTCATATTAGTCCGGCCTGCCTCATTTGGTGTAAGAGATATAAGTACGAGAGTTGTTCTGTACCTGAGGTTAACCCCTCAACACCTGCCGAATCAAGATCAGCCCGGTATCACCGCAAACACATGAGGAACAATACAAATGTAACTGGGATATCTGGCTCTCCTGACGTGGAGCCAATATTGCTACCAGTTGTAGGCTGTTTGCATGCGACAGAGTGCCCAGCGGATTAGTGTCAGCATGCAATTACACTAAATGCAGAGAAAAGAGCATTTCTACTTAATGGAAACCTTTTTTATGAAAAAAACATACACATATTTAAACAATCAAGCAATAACTCTTTGTCTTCTTTCAGTGAAGACGATTAGCATTTTGAGGACTCCAAGAGAACGTCATGCACAAAAGTTATCTTTTAAAAAAAGTTTTCTTCACGCTGAAACATTTGCTGTGCAGATCAGCCATGGTTTAAATCTGCACTGTAACTGCAACTGCACAAAGAACCCCTTTCTCCTTCACTCATGGCTGCTTTGGCACAATACTTCAGTCTTTTCCTTTGAGAGCGAGGCTACATAATCGTGGAGCAACAAGATGCTCTCCCACTGAGAAGTGAGACTGTTCACAATTGTTTCAAGCTTCTTCATCTGTTCGGGTCCCGCTTTAGTTCTCGTCTCCCACACAGTGTGTTCCTCAGGAGGCTGCCCTCATTACGTATGTTCTATAACTCCAAAGAACACTCTAAAGCCATGGAACATGTGTCACAAGCAAAACCAACACATAAACCACGACTGAGTGGTATTTAAGAAAACGGCAAGACAATGCAACACTTCCTTTTTCAATATGCTGCCAATAATATATCCAGTAAAAAACAAAAGTGTAATTTATCTGTTTGCGGATGTATGTGCGACATGCATAAGGTCAACACTCTATGAGGTAAATTAACTATTAAGTGCAAACTATGATGAAAACCAAGGTCTGGGCAGAGGGTTACTGACATTGAAATGAGCTCTGTGGCAGCAGGTGCAGTCATCACCATCACCTTTGTACATGTCATGAAAGACTTTGATTTGTCAGGGTTCAATGTGCCGTCTGCTGTGTCCCTCTGCAAAGTCATGGCAAAAAATAATGGCTTTATCACAGTTATCATCTCAAGGCAAACATTTCAAAGGGAAGACAAATTGGGTTGTCTTATCTCAGCCTCACTCAACAAAGACGTACAGTTCTAAATGTGTACGTATATGTGAAAATGCCAAATTAATATTTTCTAAAGTAAGATATACCGTCCGGGCGTAGATCAAACTGTGCACCAACTGAAGCGTCGGTTTAGAAACGACATATTGGTGGTGTTATTGTTCTGATGAAACCCAACAAACAACTTCCCTCCTTCCCCCTGCTTGTGGGGAAAATCATTATCTGATGAGTGCAATGTTTAGGGAAGCTGGAAATAGCTCAATGAATATTTTAATGCATCTGGCTCCAGTAGCTATTTACTAAGCGCTAGTTTCAGTGCGGTTCAAGAAGTAATTAATATGAACAAACAGCGGGGTGGGTGGGGGGTGGCAGTGTCACTTCTTAGGCTTGCATGTGGTTGATTTCCTCAGTGCTAATCTTTGCGAGACAGATCTGGGATTAGAGAATCGGGAGCGTATCACCAGGTAATCCAGCTTGTGTCTCTCGCTGGCAGAGGTCAAGCATGTCAGCGTCTGCTGCTAAATACGGCCTCCGGCCGGCGTGCTGCAGCGAGGATCCTGCGGGATAAGCTTCTAACAGCAGTGTTTGTAAGTCAGGTCGCTGGTTCTGGCCTTGCTGGTTGGTCCAAACAGTAGATTTATGAATATCCTTTGAGTAAACATACAGCAGGGGTCTTCAACGTTTTTCAGGCCAAGGACCCCCAAACTGATAGAGAGATGGAGCAGGGACCCCCGACTATATATATTGTATAAAATAGTGTTTTATATTAAATGGGCCTAGTGCCATGTATAAACCTCTTTATTGTGCATTCAATACTAAGCTCTTCAAATAATACCCAGGTTCATATATTCATGTTTTTACTTTAAACATGTGCAAGGTACAGTGAGTAGGGTGTCCATGCCACTGCCTTTTATAAACAGCTGAATCAATGCCAATATCAACATTGTCTGTAAATTGCATGATAATCATGCATACAAGCTATTCAAATTTATGTTTTTATTTTAAACATAAATGTGGAAACTAAAAATGAGTGATGGCCTATTAGTGCCGCTGCCATGCAAAAACATACCTGTTATCTTGTATACAATACTGAACTATTAAAACAATGAACAGATTCATGTTTAGAGAAATAAAATATATATATTTTTTTAATTGTCTAATCAACCAAAACATTCCTGCAGTACCTCCGCGGACCCCCTGTTGAAGACCGCTTATGTAGAGTATTCTCTCCAAACCTTTACATTTCCAGTTGACCCTTTGGGAATTCCATAAATCGAAATGTAAGTGGTTCACTCACAAGGGCTGCAAAACATTTAATAAAACGTAATCACTGCGATAGTTTATAAGGTCAAACGCTACCCTTGCTTTGCACAAAAGACGGCAGCTCGAGCAGATACCAAATCTCAAAGGTCACTCTTCAGACTGCCAGAAAGATCAAGAGTCAACCTCTCACCCGAGGAAGTGTCACGCTCCCCCCACTCCTCCAAGGCACTCAGACCTCCAGCCTTCACACTTTAAACCCAGAGGCCCTCCACAGAGAGCGTCCGGATCAAGATTGGAGAATTACAGCATCTCGGTTGTGAACTCCATGCCAGTGGCCTATACACCCACCCCGATCGATACCTCCCACCCACAACAACCCTGCAGCGCTGTGATGTAACACAGACACTGGATAGCATCCCGACCTGTTGAGGCAGAGGCCTTTACCTCCCAGGTAAAGCACTTCTAGCACTACAACAAGGTTGAATACAGATTGTTTTGAAAGTACCAGCAGATCATCATAGTATAATTACATCATGCAATAACCCCTGACTTAAATCACATGAAAACTGTCTGGCCGACCATAGAGGCCAACAGAAATCCCTGTCTGCTCACTCCGAATTCCACAGCTAGAAATTACACCCAAATTAAAGATTTGCAGAGTAATCACCGAGCGCTCCATCACTCTCACCCCAAACAATGGCACGAGAGGTATAGCCGCAGAGCAGAGTCATTTTCAAATACAGCCTTTGCAATGAGAGGGCAACGTCTTAATCTCTTACCTCATTAAGCTGCATAATGTGTAATAAAATCCTCATTCCAGGCAACAGAAGCGGAAAGCGGTGTTACTGCCAGTAGCAGTGATGGTAAAATCCCACATGGGCAGCAGCAGGCTTTATTTATCAAAAGCAACACGCTGTGTGTAAGGCCATGCACTTCTACCACTACTTCCTGTTAATACCTGGATAATCCCTTGTTATCAATTCAGGGTTATAAACACAGATTGCCTTTTCATTTCCACACATCTTTTATTATGAACGACTTTAATCATACTAAAAACGTTGTTTGATCGTCGCTCTGACCGCTTGGCTGTGCTTTCAACTTCTATGAATGAATAAACACACATCCTGAAAGCCTGCATGTCAGGGAGATATGAGGACACGGCATCGTCATTTACCTCCGAGACATACCATTCATATCATTATTAAATATGTATTTTTCATTTTTAATATTTCTATAAATGAACAATTAACAGACATATTAGAATTTCGTAAGTTGACCACAGATGAAAATGAAAACAACAGTGAGCGACATGTTCATTTATCTTCTGGATGGTTGTCTTGTGCTAAGTCTTAAACAGAGGGATCAACATACAAACTTAAACATTAAAATGCCTTGCGGAGGGTGTCAATGTCAGACACTTTTTTCCCGTAATGGAATTATCTTTCCATCACATCAACCTACAGTCCTGCCTCGGTCACACAATAACAATCCATCCTGAGATATGGAATCACTTGTCAAATATAATGCATCAGGACACAAATGGGCCGTCTCATCGATCCAGTCCCAAGGGTGCTTTAAATTGTTCCACTACTATACATTATAGCAGGAGCACCGAGAGGCTCCATCCAGCTGAGAGGCTCCATCACCATCCTTATCAGTGAAACATCCTAGTGAAGGTAACTAACGAGCTGGATTCTGAATCTCAGAGAGACTGTGTAGGATCCTCCAGACAGTCCAGATGCCTTAGCTTTTCCATGCTTGCATTGCCAACACACTCCCCGGGGCTTTGCCTGCTCCAGAAATTTCTGTTGGAATGCCTACGCTTCTGCTCTGTCACTCCCAGTGATCTTCAGGACGACTGGCCCTGAAGAGATAAGGCAGCCGGACAATGAGCATGTCCACCTGGCAAGGCGAGATGCTCCATCACGGGGCCCAGGGTTACTAAGGTGTCACTAGCTCTCCCGGGCCGCTACATTGAAGAAGTGCCATATCCTCAATGGTCCCTGGCAGATACTGAAGACCTCCTGGCAACGCTAAACGCTGCTGACTGCAATGTCTGATTTTATTCTGAACTCTGTGTCCAAAATGAAAAGCTGCACTAAGCAAGAATGTTATGTAACAAGGACACACAGTGTCACGATGTGAAGCACCTGAAAGCAGGCCCTGGAGAGCTGCAGTGCTGGCACATTGAGAATACAAAGTCTGAATTGCGGTTTTAGCATTCCGCTAAATTGCGTTTTAGCATTCCGGGAGAACGGCCACAGCAACACCAGCGTAGAATTGAAGATGTAGATATGTCAATGTGCACCATATCGTCAAGGGCCGTCATAGCTTCTGCAATAGGGAATAACTGTTATAACCGGAAAAAGAGTATAATAAAAACCTCAAATCTGCTCAAGTGCAATGATGCTGCGTCTGGTTCTATTCACGTCCAAGCTGGCATTTAAAACTTTTTGATTCTCTCTCACAATGTGACAGGTCTGTCTAGTGACTTAACAATTGGAAATAAAAGTTTCTGCTAACACGAGGCTCGGTATCTGCCCAGACGGAGGAGAGACAGAAGATCAGATGCTATTTTGTGTTGTGACCACATTAAAGGTAACTTTTCAACAGCTTGGCTTGCAGCTAACAGTGCTAATTGTGCTAACAGCGCCAACAGTGCGCACAACGGCAAAGAGGGAGAGTGACTTCCTTCTCTGCTCGGATGGACATTCCTCCACCACATCCAAATTGCTTGCTGATGTATTAATACTATAATGCTCTGAATGTCGTATATAAAGTTCTTCTACTTCGAACATACTTTTGTTGGTGGCATTTTTTCCAATTCTTGGGCATGTGCCAAGTATTTGCACACGACACAACACGCATTACCAATGCTAATGTTAAATAATTGGCCACACGCTTCCAATTTATAATGACGTGGGATTTATCACGCAGTACCTGCAGATGTGGATTGTGAAATATCGTTCTGGAGTTGACTTCTTTTTTTCTCTTCACGGAAAGTTAAGTAGAGAATGTTGCTGCATGAAGCTGTATGTTCGAAATAGTGTTCCTGTGGCAAACCCAGAGTCACTGTCATTTAATTTCAGGAAAAATATAGGAAATAAAAAAACCTTCTGCATATAAAATATTCAAAAGAATATTCTAAATATGTCCTTGGCGCAATATAACTTTTTGAAATAACAACACACACGCTCCACAAATAAATAAATAAAATTAAAAATCTAGGGAACATATTAAATCACTCATGGCATTTTTGCTCTTTGTTTTGAAGTTGTTGCCAAGTCATCTCTGAGCCGTAGCCATCCTTTTCTTTGGGCAGGGAGGAGCTGATGTTGAAAACAGTGTTGCCCACCGCTTAAATCACACCAGATGGCTCCAAGAGCGACACAAGAAGTAGATAATCTGGATTTATGACCTCACACATATGCTGAGCGCGGGGGCATCTGCTGTGATGAAAATGGCAGCTATTTTAATGAAAGCAGGGACTTTGCGCTAAGATCTCATAGAGGGGGAGGAGGTGGGGGGGGGGGGGGGCTGTAAAATGACACAGCATATTACACCAAGGTTACTCCTGAAACGGCCCTGTGCTTGGCCTTGCAAATCATCGAGCAGCTTTGAATCACACTTGAAAGCGATTTGTCATGCGCTGTTTCTCTTGAGCCCTTGAAAACATTTGTGTGGTGAAAAATGCATATCATAATAACAAAACGAATCACCATGGGTATTTATATGGCGGCTCTGAATGCTCTTTGTGGCTGCTGTTTCATGCCTCGCATGTCTTCCTCAGATATTACCAAGGCTCTCTCACAGCTGCCTCTTCTTTTCTCAGGCACGAATAAACAACTGTCGGATGCTGTTAAAGGAGATGGAAGGGGATGATCGAGAGACAAATGAGATGTGTCTTGTTGAGGCCACGGAAAGAAAATGTCATTTACCGTGAGAAAGAAAAATCTACTTAAAAAGCTGTTTAATCGAGTAAAAAGTCACTTTTTCAGCATTTTTTTCAAAACTTAAATATTGGCAAATAAAGCAAATCTTCCAACTGACGTTATCTTTGATTATTGTTATTTGATTGTTTCACAGATTACCTCTGTTTGGTGTCAGGTCACGACAGATGGATCCAGCTGATTCAGCAAAATTTCCTTGAGTTACTCAAAGGCTGCTTCTGCCACAGGAGCGATACGAACCGATTTATTTCTCTCCGTCACCTAAGCGTTGCTCATACTCCCTTTCTCTCTACAAAGTTGCAATTTGGTGTGACAGGCATAACACGTAATCCTCGCAGGGAGATGACGAAGGAATGTAAGTCATGTCACAATGACTCTGAAATAGAAACTGAATCACAGGCTCCCTGATGATGGTCTATCATGCAGAATAACAGCCACAGAGAACTGACGAGCATGCTTCTCATGACGCGTACCCCATTTGCTCCTATGGGTGGACTCGAGTCCTTTTCATACCTGATGCTCGTGTTATTTTGGTGTGAAAATACGAGCCTCAGAATATAGACAGCTCTTTTATTGGAGGCTGGGAGGACTGTGAGCTCTCATTTAACCATTTGCATTGTGCTGAAACCTTAAGCTGCTCTGCTCCGCTGCTCTGCCACCAGGTCACTGCGGGATACAGGAAAGTTAGACAGAGGCAGCGAGAATTTACCTGAAACCTTCTCCCCCTCTGTCTGAGACACCGGTCTTGCAGCCGCCATCGCCCGAGTCACTGCGCAGGCCGCGAACCCCTCAGGACAGTTCCTTTCCTCTTCATCTGGTTCTGATTTCGGGGGCCCAGGGGCCCATCTTGGAGGAGGTACATCTGCCCAGACTTTTGCACCCACCAAATTGTTACCCAGGATGACAGCAACCCCCTGGATTGGCAACGCTGGGCGCACAGCTAGCGCAGCCTCACCCTGGAATAAATCACACCGGAGCATTACTCTGTGCAACAGAACCACCAGGACATTTAAATCCATTCTCCAGATCCAGCCATTGTCGAAGGTCTGTTGAAGTTAACAGAGAAGTCAACTGTCTGCTTTTCCGTGTCTCGTGTGTTTGCACAGGTGCTGGGGCAGCTCCGTGTCCAGCACAACCAGGCCTCTGCTTATCATGCACAGAGTCAGGGGGCTTCCGTCAAACATTGAAGTCCCTCCTGCGCGCTTACTGCATGGAGTTAGGTAGAGACTGGGAGGAGGGCTTGCCTTGGTTGATGCTGGCTGCTAGGGAGGTGACACAGGAGAGCACTGGGCCAGTGACTGGAAAGAGAGGGAACCTCCTAAAAATTTGGTTGACAATGTCAACAGTTTTAGACATAGACTTTACACGGCGGGAGAGCTGGCTCGGCGGAATCTGGGGGTAGCTCAAGTCAAGATGAAGCACTTGTAAGACCGTCGCGCTGAGTGTCGCGTCTTTAGTTCTGGGGACCAAGTTCTGGCCTTGCTCCCTACAGTTAGTTCACCGTTTCAAGCGAAGTTCACAGGTCCGCATACGGTAGTGAAACAGGTGTCGGATCAGAATGATCACAAATGAGAGCTTTTCCAATTTTCGTCGACAACGAGAATTTTTCTTTCCATTGGTTTCAAATGCACAGGCTTCCACATGTTCTACTGCAAAACAGCAATAATCGACTGTAATCCCGAAATATTTGATACTCTTAATGTGTAGGTGTTTCACAGTTAGGTCCACTTGTTTGATTCTTCAGTCACAAAGTTACCTTTTTAATTTTGTCGTCCTTCAAGGCTCGGGAGAACTGGGGCCGCATACTTAAGAACCTTGAGGATTTACAGCATATCAGGAATATTGGTAACGTTTCTCTTGTGCAACGCAGTGTGCTGATGCAGTGTAAATTCATTTTAAGGGAGCTCAGTCGGGTCCAACTTGACAACACCTTCACCCTGAAAAGCGATCCACAGATGGCAGGTCGTGAATCTTGACCGATAAACACCCTCGGCTCTATCAATTCTACTCAGCCTTCTCCAGTGGGACGTGGTTTATGAGAAGCTACTATGGGAACAACACACTTGGATAGGAAACAGTGTGTTTTCCTGACACAGAAGGGACCCCTATTGTCATCCCTTGAAACTGCAAAACAGAGTCATAAAGCTTTTGGATACAGCCATCCATCTTCTATTTTGCAGAGCTCGAGAATGTAATAGAGATGCTTCTAATTCACTAAGTCCAAACGCTAGCCAAGTGTCTGAACATTTCATAATTTCCCCCCGAAAGCTGTCTTGTTAAGATTGCTTTAACCACTCGGAGCCTGTCGGATACGCCGCTTTGTTTTTCTAATGAGGAACGCGAGTGAGTGTGAAACCAGATTTTTAGCCTCATCTTGCATCTCGCCTCCATGCTGTTTTTTTTTAAATTTCTTTCATTTGCATTTTGCATACATGCCTACGACCCACGTCACGGCGGATCCTTCACTTTTTTACCCTCTTTGAAGTGCAATTCCTGTCGCTTAAGATCCAATGCAAGCTGTGTAGCTGACAATCAGACCGGAGCAAAGTCAGTTTCATTTAATTGGTTAAAAAAAAATGACACGTGGAACCAGCATCTCAAGGCGCTCCTGCTTTAGTTGTTGCATTTCTTCGTCTTGGTGAAAGCCACACACTTTAATTAATCGCGGGACAGTCACTTGCACACGCAGCCCGGGTAACCGCTGTTCATTCTCAGCATGGTTTGGCATGCTGACTACGGGGGTAATGGCACCTCTCATCTCATTTTTGGATGGCAAGAGCACCGCTGTATGGCATATGCTTGAAATGAGCTGTAAAATGGTGAACAAGCTGGCAAATGAACACGACCCGCTGCTACAAGCTGCGTTGGTTACCAGACAGCTAAATTAGAACTTGATGCGACTCGATCCAGCCTCCCTCAAGAGCCTGACTTTGTATTGACAATTTTCTAATACAATTAGAGGATGGATTACAAGCTGAACATCTGGTCTTTATAATAGCACTCATTATTAAGCACCACAGTGTAGCGATGAGCAGACTGTTCAATCACCTGCATTGCTCGTGTTCATATCCCAGTATGGTACATTTGTGTTCAATGCTTACGATGCACAACATGAGAAATCCATGTACTCGCCTGTCACTTTGCCTTTTCCAATATAATTCATTTTTACATGATGCATCTGCAGAATATTTCATTTCTTCGCTCATACTGCATAAGATGGGACAGTTCAATCTTGTGGCTGCGGGACGGCTGGCCCCTCGGAGAGCTTATCATCACTGATGTATAAACTTCAGCATGACTTAATGAAAGCCATTTCTTCTCTCCCCGCTGTGCAGCACATACTGGAGCTGTGGTGCATTATGTCCAATTTCACCTTGGAGTTACAATTTCCTACCGGCAAGCCTGAATGTGCCTTCCCGGGGAGAGGTTTCAACTCTTAACAGTTCCCTTCTCCTTGACAACGGAGGACTTGTATTCATTTTTCTGATTTACCATCCATGAACATTTTGTCTAGTTTTTTCATTAAAAAAAATAAATGTATAAAATAATGTAATTTTCTTTAAAAGTCATACAGTAATTAGATTGCCCGGTAGCAGTAACAATGGCATTGATAATCATGTGTAATTGGCTATGCTAAGCCCTTACATATACAGTAAATATTACTTCATTTCGGATTGGTGGCAAAAAAACAAATCTTCCCAAAGTTGTAATGTTACATTGCTAATTATCTCCAAACAAAATAAAGGTTTTGAGTAATTACATTTGTACCGCTCTGTTCTCTTATTTACCATCAGGAGTGCACGATGGCTGTCATAAGGGGACTTACAGCTGGGATTACCAGAGTAAATCAGAAAGCTTCTTAGCCCCAGGACCTATGACATTACCGCTTCGAACATTTGTGTTCGCGTGTGTGTGTGTGTGTGTGTGTGTGTGAGGGATTGTTTGTGTTGCACCGACGCATGCTATGAACTCAGTAGGATGCCTATAAATGAGAGCAGTTGTTCTGAGGGATTGTTCTATTAATTTATTGCCTACTGATAGGTGCCATCTCATGTCACAACACAGAAGCCACAAGCTGCTGTGTTCACAGTTTGTTAAATCGAGTGGTTCCCTCCTGGTTGGCTCCACACACTCTCTTGCTTCTGTCTCCAGTGTCGCTAATAGCTGCACCTTTGATGCCACTGTAATGAGGTCTTGCTTCTCTCTTTACTTTTGCTTTTAAGGAGGAATAAAGAAATACTGGGAGTCTTTTGCCCTCACAAAGAGAAGTTCTCAACAAGAGGCACTATGAAATACTGAACAGTACATTCCAGACATTGTAAGTCTGTACTTTTTTCTTGCAATTTGAGATGATTGTTTTGCCCGTTTTTCGCTTTATAAACAGCAGTCATCAGTAGGAATGGTAGTAGAGTGTCACTATTTAGGAACATTAGAACTATGATGCTAGAACAGTTCATGTACAGTTAGAGCCGTCCTCGTTGAAGAAAAACATCATATCACCATGCTGAAAACAACACAGAGATAACAAATAAGAACATCAGTATTTCCGAGAACTACGGCGAAAGGAAAGCTGGGCGTCTACGATAAACACTTCCCGTGCGCACACCAAATGTTCTGTCAAAATTGGTCTGATATCTGATTCAGATGCGGACAGAAAGAACATACCTTATTTGGAGAGCCGGCTGTGCTTTGGTTGTGGTTCAACAGACTGGTTTGAACCACAACTCAGCTTCCATAGCAGTTAAGAATATAAGAGATCCAGAGTGACAAAGTAGTAGTTGATGTGGCCTGCGGACGTGACCCTCAGAGCTGTGTGGCACAGGAGATGATCCCCATCATCATTCTCTTGTTGGGGTAATAGGAGTCTGAGTAGCTCTGCATTGATTTGTCCTTTTGTGAGCTGTGTCTGCACCAGGTCTGGAAGGCAAACAGGCCCTGGCTTTCTGACTGTCATCTAAAAATCACCCCTTAAATCATGTGAGCGACCACCGTTTGGTGTCATTTTGTCAGCACGGAATGATTTAGCTCTGGGGACCACCCTGGTGCCGGGAGCTTTCAGAATCATCGTAATCGGCCTGCTTTTGCACACACAACCATGCGACTGCAGAGGGAGTCGAAACCAGAGCACATCTGCATGCGCTGCTGAGGATTTCTCTGGTCTCAATGTGGTCTGACGAGACTTGCGCTCTGACAGCCTGCTGTGACCATCACCGCGGACTGGTCCGTGCTGACCCACCGACCCCGCCGCAGAGAGAACAGATGCCAATGTTTAAGAGCACAGCAGGGAGCTGCGTAGAGATAAACTAGAGAGAAAACTTTTACATTTTGAATTCAGAAAGAGACGGGCTGCCACTTCAGATAGACAACTTAAACAATATGTTCAGACAGGAATGCTACATCTACACAACATGAGTAGCTAAAACAAAAGAGCTCCTTTGGAATCCAATCTTTCTAGACTACAGTGAAACCACATTTTGCAGGTCGGAACATGGATTTTCGACTCCCCACCAAATGAAAAAACACTGGTGCCGGCATGAAGGACATTAGAATTCAACCTCGATAGCGTGGTAGTGCTCTTCAGCTCTGATGCATTCTGCATCGTGGATAGAAAATACTGCCATGAAAAAAAGTCGTAATGAGCGACTGTGAAACTTTACAAGTTATTAGCCTGCTGTGGCATCAACAGTAATTAGCCGTGGTGTTATTATGCCAACTGGTGATTTTCAACAAATGTACAGAGTAAATACAAAGAGCACGATTGAAATGCTATTCTATTAATGCTATATATTTAGCCCATGCACATTATATCACTAATTCATTTTGATTAATGCTTGGAACTGCATAACTGTCAGCCTTCTTCCCTTTTGCATTTAATATTCTTATCCTAGACACACACGATTCACTTCCTTGACTAATTGCTTGATTTATTTGATTCCAGCTAAACAATTATTGTGTTACAAAAGACAGCATTACTATTGACTGTTACTGCCGTTGAAGGCAACTCATTGTTTCATAGCATGTCTTTGTACTGAAGACCCGCCATACAGCGCTGAGCACTGGGTCAGACACAAAGAGAAAAACAGATTTAAAGAGGCAGACAAACATATTTTATACCACAGTCAGACGCCTCAATAGACCAGAATGCAGCAAAAAGACATGTTGTTCTTTTCACACTCTTCTCCGACACATGGAACCCACATCTGAGGACCAAACACTGAGTTATTTCTCATTGTTGGTGCATTCTTCTACGGATGTCCAGCAACAGTTCCTGCTCGTTATATGCATACAGCCTGTCTTTACAGGTAACAACTTGGTTAGGTTTAGGCAACAGAAGTTGTTGGTTAAGTTTAGAAAATAACGATGGAAGTGGCCTTATTTCAGTACAAAAGTCATGTGAAGATTAAATCAACGTTGACTTGTAGTTTCATTGGACACGAACAGTCGTCTCCTTGGGAAAGTGTAGTGTTTTTAGATCAACCACAACGTCTCCGCTTCACTTTTTATAATTCTACATTGGCATTTACATACAAATAAATTTCATGGGATACATACAAATTTCAGTGCATTGCTCTTTTGTAGGTAAAGCTACAAACAGTGTATGAAAACAGCCTTTGTCAATCCAAGACTCAAGCTAAACACAGGGCATTCTGGGAAATATAGGAAATCAAAAGGTTGAGGGGAAGTGGGGACATGCAAACTAAAAAGTATTGAAGGCTGAGGTGTTCCTTTGAAGCTCGGTGAGTTATTCAAATGACCCACAGTTAGATAACAATCATTGGAGACAGAAGAACAAAGCCTGTTTGGCCCAGTTAGGCCTTCTTATTCATTGCTCTTTGCTATTAACTGCACAGCAGCAACAACATCTCAGAGCACACAGAATCAGAAGGACGTCTCGCTTATCAAATTCCCGCTGTGAAAACTATTTCATAATCAATTTCATCTGCTTTTATATTCAAATCAGCGATGACATTTGTACGCCTGTTTAGTCAATTAATATTGAGTGATTGAGTGAATTCTGTGGTCGTACAGAAGACGTTTTCATGTGCTAAAATGATGACGGCACCTTTCTTTCTGTCGGGAGGAGCAACATTTCCCATTAAGTTGTGCTGGCTCTGTTTCACTTGATTTGATTCAATATGCAAAGGCCCTTTGAGAAATCACACAGCACTGTAGGGTGTGTGCCGTGGTAATGTGGCCCTGAATGAAAAGCATGATTATGAAGAGGGCAATACAGAGCACACATGCAGATGATGGATTCTATCTACCTACCTGCCTGCCTAACAACTACCCACTCACCCTCCTCTCATTCCCTTTACCCTTCATCCTTTCACTTTCATGCAATTAATAGAATCCTTTTTTTGGACCTTGACATATGACAGCCACTCCTGGAATAACTGTCCATGGGGAGCCACTTTTTTTAACAGCCAGGGCTCATAGGTTGTAAGAGAGCAGCCATGGATATGGCTCTTGTTGTTGCTATGCGACTATAGAAAACCCATATGAAGCATGCCACTCAAGTTTTCTTGTTCTCTCTTATAACGCCTGGTACTTGATGCTGTAGAACAGTCACGCTACGCTTTTAGGAATAACTGTGATCCTGCATGTGTTCAGGTGGCTCAGATGTGATGTGTAGGCATATATGTATATGTTCATATTGTTTATTCAGATGTGTTAACTGAGGTTTAAACTGCAGATAGTTTAACACGGAAAATTAATTTTATGGTGTCCTTATTTCCTCCATTTAGTCTTCCCTATATTGATCTGAATGGGCTGGACAAAATACATGTACCTAACGAACTGGCAATTGAGTTTATGTTTGACATCACACGTCAAAACAAAAGAGGTCAAAACACACGAAGAAGAAGAAGAAGCAAGCAGCAAGAAGTGATTTTGATGAAACTGGTGTCCTGAAAGCAGGATCAACAACAGCGACAGTATATGTTGTTGTTAGTGGTTTCTTCCTGCAGACATGGTTTCCAACACAAAATCTATCTGCACATTTGCGTCGTCATTGTGGCAACGACAGCAAAGCATACTGTCGAAACTCACAAACACAATCTGGTCACTTGTAAAACACGGTGTGGAAAGTCAACCTTAAATATCAGATTTGACAAAACAAATTAGATGTGCTTGCTGTCTGAGCGCCTCTCTCTAGCGGCTCAGAGCAGTCGTCCTGCTCCATTCATAATAAAGAAAAAGGAAATGATGCCAGCGCTGTAAAGCGAGTCTCCCCAGCGGGCCCTGAACCAGTAAATGTTTTCACACTGCGCCAAATGAACCAGTGGTGTGCAGCCAAGGTGTGATATGCAAAGCGTTACACCGCCATCAATGACACATGGTGGTCAGGTGGAGCAGGCCCTTACCGTTCACACCAGCGGAAGATGAATGGCGTTGAGAGGAAAGGCTACGACTCAGCAAGCCCACGCACCTGTCGCAGGTGAAAATAAAACCGCATCCTGCATGGCAGAAATGAATACGCTTGTTTTGGATGATTAAATAGAAAAGGCATAATTCACAATAGCTGGCAGCACGGACAAACTAAAGTAAGTACAGGTGTCCCTGTGCATCCCTGTGAAATTCAAAGTGGTTTCATGTAACTGCCAGAGTGACTTTCCTTTGTCTTTGCTGTTAAATAGAAAAATTGGAATAATGAGTAATGCTGCCATCTGTTAACGTCAATTCAAACAGCCGTATAGTGGAGTCTTGAGGCGCTAAGAGGCTTATTGCCTCTTAGCTGTTGATTGCTATCGTTTCCTTTTATCAAGGCAAACTGTAATATATGTGTTCATCTCCATCCTTCATTTCACCAGCAAACCACTTGAGTAACAGCTTTTCTTTTACAACAAAGACCCGATAAACATGGAGTAAGAAAATAGTTTTATGTTACCACATCACATTTAAAGATGCAAACAAGCTGACAAGCCTTTTTTTCTTCTTATGTGTACACATCATTTTAAACAGAATTATTTCTCACATTCTATTTCACTGATATGGACCTCACACTCAGGTCTCTCTTCTATGATTATGCATAATTCCAACAGTGTTAGTCTTGAAAGATACCGCTGTGGCACTTTATTGTGATGTCATACATTTGATGTGAAGCAAACATGTCCTATTACCATTAATAAATTATACTATGGAAAGAAAGGCAATTTCCACGACGTGCAAAATTGAATTAAAGTAAAGTGAGTCTGCTACAAGCTTATTTTCTCCCTTTCCACCAACTCAAATGTTATTCACCGTCTGGTCCTTCAGGCTACTTACAGACATCACTTCAGAAATACTCATGTGTGAAATTTGGATCACTAAACACTCTTTAATCACTCATTTAATTCCTAAGACCGTCATAGTTGCTTGCTAATGTCTTGTAAATCTACAAGAGCTGAAGTGCCATGGCTTAAATCTATGCTGACATGTTGCTTGGTATTTATGAGCCCGTTTCTACTTTATGTGCTGCTGTTAAGTTTGCAACATTTATTTCCTTCATTACTTCAGGCTCAGTTTTGATCCTGGATCTGAAATTGTTTGAACAGCTTTCTGAAAGTACAAGATTGCGCCCGAAGTGGTTCCTATCTCGGTGCACCCATTTGGAATGGTATGTGCCGATTGAATGGGTGTCATCACAACCATTTCATTGGTATAAGCATTACCAATGCTTAAGATGGGCAAACTTGCACCTACAATGTTGTGAAAGTGAAACTTTAGACAGTTTGTCCCATCCATCACCCCTAACCACCAAGCAATATGGGCTTGGTTGCGAATTATACTTACTCACCTGACTTCCACCTTTGCTCGCATCTTCATTGCTGCGGCAACTTCTTCCTTTATCAGCCGTCATACAATGATAATGGCCTTCTCAACCTACTAGTTGGAGTAACAGGCAGCTTTCCACTGTTGTACCATAGACTGGGTGAATACTCGATTCTGATTGGTTGCAGGGTGTCTATTAATTCCTGATAATGGAAAACTACTCAGTAGTTGAAATGTTTGTGAGGCTGTTATTTCCCTTTAGCTCCTCCAAAACTGACAACACTAACTGCAAAATGATGCCAGACAGTAAGAGTGTTTAGTTCCTTGATAATAAGTGACATACGATTCATTTAACGAGGATCCAACACGACAATGCTGTTACTTTTGGAACCTTGCCTTTCTTTGCTAATAAAATCAATGATCCTTCTTAAATAATTTAGGGCATTGCTACTTGCAGAGAAAATGTGTTTGCATGAACAGCCACATCACATGCAACATAATACTCCAAAGCACCCAGCCATGTGCCAATCAGCATACATTTGACTTTACAGTACAAATGCTTGTACATATTCACAAACAAATGCACAAACGCGCTCAAACATGCAGCGCCCTCACTATCACACAGGACACATTAACATACCAGTTTAATATTCATGATGAAACCACTAAAAGGATACAAGCTGCAAAGAGATAATACATGCTGTAGTTTCACTCACACACACACACACACACGCTGTGGGTAATGTGATATTTGTAGATTCTTAGATTGTAGTCCAAAAGCAACACAGATCTCTCTGAGGATCTGCAGACAAACAATGTGCACATTTAAGACTTCTGTTTGACATCACAACCACACACTTCTATGGGAAAATAAACCTTAGTTTGCAGGGAACCTTCAAGTGGATCCATAAAGCTGTCAGTAGCTGGCCTTCCAGTGGTCTGTAATGTGCTACCCCAGCAGTGAAATAAAGACTGTCTCTCCCGCCGCAGTACCATATCATCACGCACCTCGGAAGTAACCAAAGCAGGGAGCGGGGCCTGAAGACGGCTTCAACATTCTAAAGCTTCTGAAAACATATGGAGGCATATGATGACTTTCTTACATACTTCTGCGATGTCTCCTGCTGCAGTTGATTTCTTTGTCACATCAATTTGCATCTCTTCGTGTTTATAAAGTAGACACCTGGCAGAATAAATCAACATGTGTATCCTTTTCTCACACATTTTCTTTCTTATCTGCAAAGTAGTTGGTGTGTACGTCTGTCAGGATGAAAATAATGCAATTACATTGGTCACAAAGCCCACTCGGTTCAAGCTCATTAATTTCAATCAAAGAGAATATTGCTTAAAATAGGAATGGGAAATCTAATATATTTAGACCTCAATTTCCGAGACAACAAGCCTCGACTGGAGCATATTAATTTCATGTGAATACATGTTCTATTCTAATGTAACACCTGTATCAGTGCAGAATGGAGCTTTGTCTTTGAATCACACTGCTCAAGTGTTAATGAGGCTTCTCTTTATAAGATGGTGGTTGCTTGAATTTTCCTCCCTGGCTGATTCTTTGAAACCAAGCAGCAACTTGTCTCGTCAAATATGTTGTCATTGGCCGAGGAATCCATAACATTGCTTGTTGCACAGAGATACTATCATCCCTCACCAAAGTCTTCCTCTCGCTTTCCCTCTCTCCCTTCAATTTGGGTAAAAATCAAGGCTAGACTTTGGACCTGGATATTGATCAACGTGGTGACAGACGGCACACCCGAGATTTATTGTCATGGTTGAGCTGGTGCTGCTGCTTTGTGACTGAGATTTCAAAGGAGTGGCATTAATCTTCCCCGTGTCTCGGTGTGGGCCAAGGAACCAGCTCAAGGTGGAACCAATATAAGACAAAAGTCCAAGAAATTGATGAACCAGCAGAGGGCACATTAACATTCTTCAAAGGGACGACTCGGACTCGCTCTGTGAGAGGACAACCACAGTGGAATAGTTGGCTGAGAAAATGCTTTATATCCATTTTGGAAGATAAATAAAACAAATGAACAGTTCTGCTCCACCTTAACAAAAAAACTGAAACTTGTTAAAGAATTATTTGTTTCACTGTTTTGGGCTATAGAGCATTGAGAATGTGGCGTTTGTTTTTCCTAATGGCGTATCGCTTAAATGCATTCTTGCCCAAATTTCTGAAGAGAGAGAATCTGAATGTGCAGAAGGCTAATATTCCCTGAGGCGATCAAGTGATTTATAATAATCACGGCGAGTTGATGAATATAATCCCATGAGGAGCGTCCATGCCTGTCATTTGTATATCTACCACATTTTTTGGGGGGGGAGGACAGATGTCCCCTGATAATACTAATCCCATGCAAATCAATCGCTTGATCATTTCATCCATTTATTATTTGGAAAAAAAATGTTTCTGGTTTGCGAGATTTTGAATATTTTAATATAATAATAATAGTTTTAATATTCTAAACCCAGTTCTGATGAGTTTTATTCCATTATATCAGATTGTGGCAATAATCCCGATTCATCCTTATGACATTATTGCCACGGATGTTTGATCAATATTAAAAAGGCAATATTAATGTCGTAAACTCAAATGACAAAAAAATTATTATAAAGTAGTATAAACAATGATCTGTTAAATAGCTGGATGTGGAACACCAACATCGTGATGGCTTTAACAAGCTCTAATTGACTGGTTTGTGAAATTGCCAACCCCCGAATGATAAAAGGCAGATACAAGTCTTTGATGTTCTCTTTTTTTAAACGCTGGATTTTTACTTGAAGTTGGAGGTGGGGGGGAGAAGTCACAGACGTCACTCAGCAGCCTGAAACTTCCTCTGAAACGCCTGATCCGGGCCTTCATCCGATCCTAATGAGCCGCACTGATGAAATATAATTAAATGGCCTCCCATTGAATACCAGGACGCTTAAATGTCGCCAGTAAACACAACACAAACGGACCTTTTTCCTCCAATGAGCCTGTTCACTGAGTGGACGATATATGCAATCTCACCTCGACACCTCCAGTAGCCTATTCCAAACTAGAGAGTGTCAGGTGACGCCCACGGTATATTCAAATTTTAACATTTGTTTTTAAATCTGTGGGTGTTTAATAACTTGTGTGTCTGTATCATCACTGTTCCCAGTCATGTGCCTTGTTCAAAATAAGCAGGGCATGGTGTTCCCTGCCACTTTCACTTAGACTCGCCTCTTCCTCCCCGCAATGATTTCAGACACCTGAGTGAGACATTCACGATTCCAGTATCCTTTGGCGAAACCTTGGGGCCTGATGTAGCCCTCGCTGACGATGATGGATGCAGCCGTCAGGGAGACTGACATGGGAGACTAAATTATATTACATTCAAACTATTTTTTTTTGGTCCTTTTCAAGGCTAATGTTGCAATGAGATGAGGCACATGTCCTGGGAATAGTCACATCTCTGAGACGGAAGGTGACAGCACGAGTAGCAGCACCACACCGTTTGTCATTGGCCTCTGGGAATTGATTTATCGAATAATTTACTCTAAATATTGTTGTTTCAGCTCATGATGGAGTTGAGGCCTGGAGCTGCTCATAGCTGGTATTCAGTGTTCAATCAAACTCACAGCTTTGACAGTCTTCAAAGGTCGGTGTCCTCAAAAAAAAACAATGTGAGACCTCTCTTTTGAAGCCATCCATAATCCTTAATGAATTCAGGTATTTTAGCACGGTCACCAGCTCCCTAAGGTGAAGTAAAATGGGTTTCACTGCATGTTTAAGTGACTACATCCTCTACATTTCCACAATGCCAAGGGCATCAACTGAGGGATGGATTACTAATCAGGCCTGATGGGCCAAAAGCACAGGGACCTCTAACCACGGGGCCTCGACCTTGGCTGACATGGAGGTGAGCCCCTCGGTGCTCAGATGTCCCCAGCTGGATACAGGGGGCAGATATCAAACCTCTTTCAATTTAACCTTGCAAACTGAAAAAATAAATGGCAGCAACTAAAAAAACAAGTCATGGAGATTGTGAGAATGGATGCGGAGAAGAGGAAGGTTGGCAATTCTGGAAAACATCTATTTGTTGAAATGCCTAAATTAATCGACGTCAAAAAACGGTTTCTGCGTCAATATCAGTATTTTAAACGTTTGTCCTTTGAACTGCTAAATACACTCTCGAAGCCGCAGAGTCACGTGCCTGCGAAATTCCACTGAATCAGCTAAAATCGAAAAGCTAAACTCCTCAGAACACCCATCAAAGTCTGCAGACTTTTGCCACATGGCATTGTGCTTTTCCACAAGCTCGATACTGAGATGATATGAAACGTATTCATGAAATGTATTCATCTTGAAGAAATATCTTCTTCAACCTATTCCATGGCTTGCAAAAATGTTTTCAGTGGGCTGGATTGTGTATTACTGAGGAACCAGAGAAACGCTGTGTGACGTTTTTTGGATGAGGGCTTCTCATGAGGGCACGGCGTTGGTTTCCAGAAACACGAACCACAATTTAGAATCAGTCTGCTGAAGCACATTTTGACCCAATTACGAGCGGATTATTTGCCAGCGTGGATTCCTTTATTCCATGGATGGCTTCTTCCAGTCTGAAACTGCTAACGTCATCACACGTGACTGTTGTCAGTATGAATCCTTCTCCGAGCTGCTCGGTCTCTACAGAGCCTGAGGATGCTCACGTTCAGCAGCAGTTCAGTCTGCGCCGATATGTGTGGAAGGAGTGGAGATGCAATGTGAGAGGGTATCAGAGGGCAGGGGGAAGGAAGAAGTCAGTGTATTATTATGTGACTGTCAGTCCCTGATCACTATTATTATGCAAGTGCAAGCAGCAAATGTTTTGGTGGCCTTTAACACTGTCAGCATATCTGATTTTGAGCTCCTGCAGCAGAAGAATGGAAATGGGGAAAGTGTTCAGTAACGCCCCTCTCTCTCCCTGCAGCATCACTCGCATTTAGGGAGTATTTCACTATCTATTAGCAATGCCACATTTCAAATCCCTCCAATCAGCCGGTCCTGTAATGCATTTCCATTATTCATGGGCATTATTCATGCGCGCTCGTTGGCGCGGGTCGTTCCGTGATACAGTTTAGTATCACAGACCGGTGGGCAGGAATCACAGTCGGCTTTGCTCATATGCAGGCGAGTCCACAGGCTATTTAACAGGCTACAAAGTTACGCACGGTCACTACATTTCATTAAACAAGACAAGGTCAGCAGCCTGGGCAGAGGGATGTGTTTTACTGGCATTCGAGGAACGCTGCGCCGCTAAACGGCAGTTGACCTTGTTGTTGTATCCTGACTGACAGCGGCTTCCATTCCCGCCACACTGCTCCGCCAAGGCAGGAGCTGACATGCTGCTTTGCCTCGATAGGGGATGGGCTCCCACTGTGCATGAATAATGTCATGGTTTTTCTGACGCTTGATGACAATATTAATAATGTATTAAATCATCCATTCTGGCTGAGTCACCCCATCTAAGACATCCACATGTCAAGGGTCTGCGCCTGGGCGGCTAATACAGGCAATTAGGAGAGGCCATGTGTTAGGTCATTCGTTAATCGTGTTGCAGCGGGGCTGAGGACTTTGTCAAGTCTGTAGTTGGGATGTGCAGATTAGCATCAGCTGAGTTGACAGAACTAATACAGAAGAACTGAAATGATGAAAAATACACCTTCAATTGTCACCTCGGCCAATGGTGTAAGGTTTGTCCGTTAGTGGTCACAATATCGCAAAAACAACTTCAGAGATATTTGGGAAATGTGATGGAAAGTTAGCTCATTGGAGGTAAATTGCCTCAGCACAATGTGCATTTGCAACCAAGAAGTGATTGGACATGCGCGTCAATGAACTCCATCTTGAAATGTTGAATGATAAAAACAATCTCCACTCAACCTCCACTTACTCTCTTGTTCTTGAGCTCAATTCCTAAACCAACTTGGATTAAAACATCTTAAACTCCACTAGGACAGCGATAGCAGGCTGTTAAAGCTAGAGGGAAGATACTTGAATCATAGGAAATAAGGCAACATAAGGCATCTACTGGTAATAACCATGTCATGGCCATTTTCAAAGGGGTCCTTTGACCTCTCGTTTCAATATGTGAATGAAAATGGGTTCTATGGACACCCAAAAGTCTCCCCAAGTCATATAAATTAGTTTTTTTTTTATTCTTATAATGTTGTATTTTAATATTTTAGTAATTGTATAAATTGGGTATGACTGGAAAGCCGAAAGTCTTGAGGATCCAATGATCCCAGTTGTATTGATGTGTGACAATGTTTGTCCCCATAGCCATTATCTACGATACACTTTTTGAGACATAATTGAGTCTGGGAGTGGCCATAATACTTCCAATCATAATGTTCCAAAACCTTATACACTAAGCTCTCATCATGTCCATAGGAACGAACCGAAACACAATATGTGGGTGGTTGAGAAGGATAAAAGTAATGGAATAATAGAATAAGACAGTCTTTGACCATTTTCCATTTGTCTTTGGCTTCATTCCTTCATTCTGCAGCCTTGTGTGTTCTTCTCATCTGCCCTCTTGTTGTGCTCTTTTCACTTCTCCTCTCTGCCAGTAGCACAAGCCTCACGGTTCATAGCTTGACTCGTCTCCTCCTTTTAACGCAGAGCAATTGAACATTCATTACGTCTGGGTCACGTGAGGATTAATAACCGTATTACTCATATTGGACATGCATAAAATAGAGGGGCTGACCTTTTCCTGTCTTCAGCAATAGATGGAGGATGTCCATTAATTGAGTATGAAGGAGCTTCAATGTACTGTGGGCTCTTGCATTTACTTTTGCTTTGCTTTAAATGTTACGAGATCCCCAGTTAGCGAGAGGAATAGTCTTGCGTTTTGTGTGGGCACCAATTCAGTTCTGTTCCACGAGTACAAGCTGCGATATGGGGCTTATGGAGATGAAAGGCACAGGATCCCCTCAGACTGGAGTGTTTGTATTAAACCTGCACATAGACAGCTTTCATCCAACGTAAAAATCCCACATAAATAGTGAATTTCACTCAGGCAGCCTGTTTTCATCCATATTGACTACCGGTAACTTAAGGGGGACGCTACAGGTGAATGGGGTAAAAAGACGAATAGATATTGCCAAGAAACTTCCCCAGTTGATCACTTACATTAAGACAATTCTTTTTTTATGTGACAAGTCTTCTGAAATATTCTGTTTTAATATGCATATAAAGCTTTATCTTATCAGACATGTTCTAATTTGCATCCCTTTCTATAGCAGAAATCTGAACGTTAGATAAAGTCAGGTTAAAAATGATTTTCATTTTGTTGACATATTAGAATCAAAGGTTTTTACAAGGGGTCTTGGAGATCCCTTTTTTCCCTATTCAGAAAATACTGTCAAAAAACTATTCACGCCATGTTTTTAGGAATACGATTGCTATAAATCAGAATGATTTTCATCGTTTGATTGATGCATAAATAACTGCTCTGTAATTGCCTTCAGAAGATACAGAAGGATGGAACTGGAAAGTTTGGTGCATGTAAGTGAGTCTGATAAAGAAAACTGAATTATATATCCCGTATATATATTGAGAAAACAGCCTTTAACAGCATTTTGCAGGAAATATTTAAAAAGCAGATGTAGATATCACAAGGAAGCTTCCCCAGATTGTTACTAACATTAAGACATTTCTTTTTGAAATTGTATGTTTAAATTTGCAAAGAGGTATTATCTATTTATAATAACTACTGATGGGCATTAACATATTAGTAACATAAACACCTAAATGTGTATTTTGGATATTTTCTCTCCACTAGTCATGAAAGCAAAACAAAAATCTGAAAATTGATCAGTGCAAGAAAAAACGTTTTTGCCTGGGGTGTCTCATTATCAGCAATCTTGAAATGTTTACACAAAATAGAGACAAACTAGATAATATTATGATTGATATGAATATGGATTGGAATGATTATATACAACCTGTTAGGGGGATACTCTTCATACACATTCTGGCTTGCATCCAAGAATACAACAACGTGGATTTAGGGGTAATCTTTCTGAACTCGTCTTTTCTTTCTCTCCGCCCTGCCTCTAAAATATTATGGTCACTTCCTTCCCCTCTTTCAACAGAGGTTATATTTTATCCACACGAGAGCCATTACTTAGCATCTCCATCTCTGCTGTCCTCCCCACAGCTCTCCCCATTCTCCTTTGTCATTCTAATCTTTTCCTCTGGCGTTACTACTTTGTTTTGACCTCCAGCCTGCACTCGCGCGTATGTGTGTTTTTTTGGGAATTTGTTTTCATGCTTGTCGGTTAACCTCATTGGATGAGGCAGGAGAGGCAAAGGCAGCATGTTTTGTATTCCTATTCACAGCTCTTCCCCTCCCTGATTTCTATGAAGGATGTGGATGAGAACACGCAGTAGGAACATGGCTTGTTGGAGTAATGTGTCGGGATTTTTCAGTCTCACATATTAGAGTAGTTGTCCACAGCAATGCAAGAGACCTGGCGATCAAAACATGAAAGTTATCTGCTTCATGTGCTTCAAGTGTTGCATGAAGAAAAAACACCATTTTTTGCCAATCATGCACCACACTTTGTCTGTAAAATGTTTCCAGGTAACAAGTCTCAGCATTAACTCGATCATTTGTACAGTATTAACGAAAGGCAAACTATTTTTAAACCGTCCATACTAAATCCAGTGCTTCAGGGTTGACAGTGACTGAATTTGAATGCAATTCATGACAACAGTTTCTAAACACCCAGATATACAAATAGTTCAGCCTGAGAGAAAATATCTACTATAAGTCTAAAGAGACAATGAAACGCAATGCCAACACCCACAGAAACTCACACTTCATTTCGAGAAAATAGGAAGGGAAACACAGGAACTACCACCCACACAGTTTATAATTGACACCCAAATCACAGAGACACCCACGACGTCCTGGTGTAGCCACCAGCAACAGCAGATAATTGGCATCAATAGTTCACGTACTGTGTGACAGTAGGGCATGACCTGATGCAGCTGAAGAAAAATCTAAATTTCTAGGCTCTGACAGACCATAACTCAGCTGCTACAATTCATCACAGTAAAATGAGACCCCAGAAGGAAAGTTCCCGACGGGGATTTGACTTATCACTGTTTGTGCGGCAGCTTGTTGAGTTTGAGCTGTTAGAAAGAGGACGCTCTTCAGTCAGGTCAAAGGTGTTCTGTGTTTCAGGTGCAAACTTGCTGAAGGGTTTCTCAACTGGCATTGTGTAGGATCAGCCTCATTGACAGAATATGGAATGCGATATGCTTTGAGGTTGTTTATTTTCTTTGCTTCGGCTATCACTGCTACTGCAAACAACCCGGTTCTTCATTCTAAAGAAAATAATGTTGCCAATGCCCAACAAGGACATCAAAACATTTCAACAACATCAGTGTTGATATCGACATTGGGATATGGCTGCATTCTATATTAATGACAACCAGATTAAGTATCTGGACTATAAACACGACACATATCTGCGATTGTTGAAAGTAGGCTTTAATATGCTGCTGTACAACCTCCGCTCTTCTGGGAAGGTTCAACACAATATTTTGAAACCTGGTTGCTCACATTTAGCTACAGGAGCGTCACCGAGGTTGGACAACTGATGTTGCAGTTTGTGTTGCAGTTCATCCCGAAGTTATTTCTTTGTGGACCTCGCTATTTGTTTTTCCACAGGAACCTGCAGTGTGCAAAACAGCATCACATTCTCAAACCTTTGCGTCAAATAACGCAGCTTGGTCAGTGACGCTAAGCTTCGAACGATGGCGCTCTGGACCCCACGATGAGTCCGTTTTGCACGTGTAAATGGCGGCATGTCTAGATACACTTGTTGCATGCATAGTGTGTTTTCAAAATAAAGTTCCATCTTCACAGGAAGCTAGGTTAAGGAAAAGAACATGGTTGACTAACTACGCTGGAGAATCACTTGCCAACGTTTCTATTGACCTATCCACCTCCGCTCCCGCCCTCCCTGTGTGGAATACTGCGCACTTTATACAATACACTTGCTTTTTTTTTTTTTTTTTTTACTGTTGAGGCTTTCAGGAAGTCAATTAACCTGTATTTTGCACACAGGGGACTGGTCACATTGAAATAAGATGGCTCCTTCTGGAAACTGCTTCCACAGAGTTGGAAGTATGCTGTTGTGTAAAATGTTGTTGTATATTGTAGAATTACGATAGAATTACGATTTCCCATCATTGTAATTCAGCAGCCTCACCATAAACATGAACAGTCCCTGACCAATCGTATCTGAAAATCGTCCAAATACTTTTGGCCATATAAATGCAACTTCTTTTTCAGGCGGTATTGTGCCATTGCACATTTTATACAATCAGAACAATCCGTCTTCTTTATACTCTGGTAAGAATAGGTTGTATGTATTCTTTCTGTTCTTCTTTTAAACCTGTGGGAAATACGTGCAGCTGGCAGAGTAATTGTCACTCATCACAGACTGAACTTCAGCAGTCAAGAGGCTCCCGAGTGGAATGAATAAACAAATAGAACCATTCTTCATGCAGATGAATATGCTTTTCTCACCTTCCTTCGAGCCGATGTGATTTATTGTTCCTCAATCATTCACTCTGTGCATAATGTATATAATTGATTGTTCCCCGTTGCCAGGTTTCATTTTTAAAGCTGCACTCGGTAGATTCAGATGTTGGTATACAGCTGCAGAAGCAACTCAGATCATGTAATCATCACTATAGATAATATGACTTATTTTAAAGAAACTTGCCATTTTTGTACAATATGGATCAGCTTTAGCCATCATTCCTTATTGTCCTTATTATATTTTTAGTATTCAAACCAAACCTGTTTGACCATGGTTTGGATCTTCCTGTGGTGTTAAACCATGGAGCTCCTTCCTTAATTCTTAACCATTAATGCTGAGTTTGAATGGAACAATATGTGAAATGCAGTCTAAAGTGCATCAATCATTCCGTTACAATATGTTGCTCTTGTCCTTATCGCGACTGAGATTGCCTATTAGAAGCAGAGGTTTGCACACAGATGAAAATCAATGGCACTGAACCTCACCGTGGGTTTCCACTGATGTTTGTGCCACTACGGGGTGAAGCACAATCAGACTCTGTGGTTCCCACAACACAAAAAAAAAAGTTTGCACAATTCAGACTCCGAGCTAAGGTAGCCATGGAGATCAGCCCAGGAGGTTTTTCACAACATACACCGCGTAACTCCAGAGCATCTTTCATTAGACCTCCCATGCTGGGTCAATGGCCACATCTTTTAAACTCCACTTGCCCAGTTTGCAATGCAAAAAATAAAAAAATAGTTTTGTAGCCCAAGGCCAGGCCCACTGGAGGGAAGGGAGGCACGGGAGACAACTTCATCATCGTAGCTTTTAAAGAGCTCCGCACAGAAGACAACAGTTTTCACAGAATGTGTTGTAGTTGACGTATAAGAGCCCTTTTATAATTTGTGCTTGTTTAACAATGCTGATTCGTTTTCCATGTAGGAATAATGCTATGGTCGCTTAAAAAGTTCTATTTTTGCTGGTTATCACCACATGTTTCTATTATCCCTGCAATGTATGAGCACCCACTGCTGAATATGAATACATCTTGTATTTGAAGCTGATTACAGGTTGAATGCGCAGGAGATAGTTCATGCCCTGTAAAACTGGCTCGATATGTGAAGTCAGACCGTGTGACATACGGAATTGTTGCAGATAAAAGACTGCTGCAAACATTTAAACAAACTTATTTCCTTCCTTGCAAAAGGAAAATCGCTGTTTCAATTTAAATGCCAGTTATTGTGAAATAATCAGTCAAACAGTCAAGACCAGGCAGGGTGAAAAGCTAAGAGCAAACATTATTCTTTGAATTGCTGCTGAAAGGAACCAAAGACAGATTGGATGTTTACGACCCCAACAGGTCGGTGTTTTCCACAAACACAAAAGACATTTACTTTAGATTCGTGAATCTGGTTTTTTGTTTTGTTTGTAAAATGCTATGTTTTTTCTGTCATTTTTGCTTTTCATTTCCTGCGTGAGCCAGCGGTGAGATGGCGATCTGCGAACCGTTCTCCAGACTCCAGTGAGGCCACTGAGTGTATTAATGAGGAAAAACCACACACATTTGAACATAGTGAAATAAAAAAGGAAGGTTTCTGCCTCAAAGTGAAGGGAATTATATACCATTGCTATATTCCACGTCTCTAATGTTTAAGTGATTCCTGAATTACAGGAGAAAAAAAGCAAAACATACTGTATATTATTCATGATGATGCATTTCAGGATAATGTAACATAAAGGGACTGCACTTACACAAATGCTTCCTAAGTGGAACTATTTAAATATAAATCAAATTTACTCCCATACAATTGTTGGTACCATGACATCTGATTAATATATAATATTTATATATACTGTGCATTATTAACCTCTTGCACACATCTTGTAAGAGAATAGGACATGTACATTTTGTATTAATGTTTACTGCGATTAAAAAGGGTCTCTACCAACCAAATCAAATCGAGTGCTCTTCTCCCTTTATTTCAGTCAAAGGTTCAGTTATGGATAACCACAGGATATTTAAATTAAAATGAGACAATACATATTATTTTGATAGCAGCATCATGGCCATAATTATTAATAATAATAATAATTGTTACTAAATATTATGTTAGCTGTAATGAGAGAGAATTGCTCTGAACGGGAAGCTGTTATGGTAATTTGAATTTATTACATATTTACCAAGACACAACTGGAAAGAATCTGAGTCAGTTGTCTTTATTTTGGAATATGTTTATTGACATTAACATTTACGTGTCACAATACGACGCATCACGACAATCAACATCACAGCTGGACAATGCACACTAAGCCCAAAGAGCAAATCGACGTTCTTCCGCAAAAAAACAAGAACAATATCAAAATATGAATCAACCAAACACCAATCAAGTTTTTGCAATCCAGACTCATTTTGTATTGAGACTCTTCCTGGAAACAAAAGGAAATGTTTTTTCTCAGTTATGACACAGTGAATATAAGCCCGGGGATATGTGTGGCGCTATTACATTTGAGATTGAGGGAATTGGAAAAAGGTCTCTTTCTTGGCATTCACTGATCTCGCTTCATTAGTGAGTTAAAACATTGCCACCGGGGCTTCATTTAGTTCTGACCACAGTTAGCTTCACGGTCAAAGTCTTGACTTTAATCTTTTGTTAAGGAACAATGAGCCTAATCCTCTTCCCATCTTAAAATTACACCACTGGCTTTTCAGGTAAAGTTCTTCTGATTTGGTCTCTACGCACGTTCACGGACATGCAGACAGGCATTTGCAAACACAAGGCGATATTACGAGACAGTACCATCAGGAGTGACAGTTCAGTATATTAAAGCTTTCAGAAAGCTCTTATTTAGTGTTCTATAGCCACCCACTGTCTGCTGGGTCATTCAGTGTGAAATGATCAGTGTTGTGCTTCCAGCATAAAAGAAGAACTGGATTGTCACTAAACGGGCCAAATCCGGGCAAAGGAAATATCGCTATTTATAAAGGCTGAGATGCAATCATAAAATCAGAGGTTAATATGCTGCAGTTGTGACCGAACTGTTTGCATAACAAATGTTCCTTGCAGTTAGTGCTGTAACAGCTACTGTCAGCAAGATAAACAAGCCATCTGGTACAAAACTCATGGCCTCTGCTTAACAAAGCAAAACCTTCTCAAACCAATGGATGCAGAACTCTAAATGTTGCATCACAATTAAACGCTCCATCCTCTACTGGGCTCTATGGGTACAGTGGGTGGAGCCCGATGATTAAACACCCAACCAATCTGATCCTGACTGGCTAGAGGTTAGTGGCTGCAGCCCGTCTACTTCATTATAATCTAAGCCGTCACATCTGAGAAGTTGGGGTCCCCAGCAAACACAGGTGTTACGTAACTGAACTGGGCGGCGCCATGGCCTAACCCTGCAGCTGTCAAAAAGACAAAGTAGACACCCTGCACACCACAGTACCCGGGTCGTATCGAAGGAGAGAGCCATGTAGTTGCATCAAACCCAGTGGGGGGGTCAGTCCAACAGCGTCGACACACTCAAAAACCTGTGTCGTTCCAGCGAACACAAAAAGGAGCCCGACATCTCCAAAAGAACAAACAAACGGACAAGGCATCAACTACGCCGCCGAGCTGCGAGGAGAGTATGCGCGGACCAGTGTGTGAGGATCCCTTCTCTGCGAGGCTTGGGAGAAGCACTCACAAAGCCATCCCCCCAGGCGTATCATCGACAGGGCATTGATGGCCACACCATCCTCGAAGCACTCAAACAGCTGTTCAGTGTGCCTCAATTCAGAATACCATGCCAATGCACAAATTTGGCAAAGCATATGTAACTTTGCCTCATTTTCTCCTGCATGGGGTGGAAGACAGAAAGCATTCAGCTGTGAAACCTGAGGACTTCTAACGCCCTTGGGATCAAAGGAGGAATTTGGTCTGAGCGAAGCCGTCACCACAAAGCAGCAAACATCTGGGGTTCAATGGCAGATCGGTTCGCTCACATACTCTCTAAAACTCTCTTGAATGACAACCCCTTCAGAGAGGAGCGCTTCAGAGTCTCTAAGGGACCTTTTACCAAAGCCTCAAGCACCAATGGCCGCTCCCACTGCAAGGAGGATCATGAGCGGCACGAAAGCGTGACCAAAGAACGGTCCCTCGCCAGAACCCTAATGGCAGGAATAAATGGCTGCTGCATGCACCTTAACAGTGGCATGAGACAACCCTTCTTACATCAAACACTACAAAGGGAGAGAATAGACCCAACGTCACAGGACAGGGGATCTAGCATGCTCTCCTAGCACCAGCGTTGGAACCCTGACCACATGGCCCCGTAACAGCCAATGGTGGATCCCGCTCTTGCCGCTTGAATGGTCTGAACCACTTTTACAGCGGAGCCAGCCTTCCGCAGCCTGTTCCTCTCAGGTGCCAAGTGTACAAATCGCCATTTGCTAATGCTAAAAAAAGGTGGCCGGAGTTGTGCAACCGAATACGTGCCTGCCCTCTCATATTCGGGTAGGCACTCCCTCATTGGCTGGCTACGCTCGTGTTTATATTTTCTATTGGGCGAACGCATGCTCGTGTTTGGAGGAGAGTATTACTCACAGAGTCTAGCAGAGGGCGGAGCCTGTGTTAGTTAGAACTGGCTGTTTAGGATTTAAACGTTAGAATGTATAAAGTAAATACAAAAGCTACATTATGTGATGACGTGAGCTCCTTCTAGGTCATCATCTCTCATCACTCATTATCTTTTCGCCTCCTTTCAGCTCCTGACAATGCAAAGGACAACACACCGTCGGATATTAGTCTCAAGCTGAATTAAACTGCAGACAGAAAATCAGTTTGGCTGTTAAAATTACAGGAAATCATTTTAGCTGATCTTTGATACTGCTGAGCTTAAACAAAGGCTGCTGAGACTTAATGATCAAATATGCGGCTTTTCTGTTCTGTCAATCAATGACATGAATCTCTTGAAGAACCACCATATGTCATTTTATGCTCAGTAAAAAATGACAGTGTTGTGAGTGTTGTATCATGGCACTTGCGCTTTTTAAACACGTTTTAAAACAGCTGTTCAAAATGGTTGTAGACTTTTACCCAACAGCAGGAATAGTTTTCCCGTCCCGCTGCTGTGTATAAGTTTTCACATTTCACAATGATGAAGCTGTTGACTAAAACATCTTCCTCATAATAGTTTTTCATGTTGCTACTGATAATATCTTCTGGCAGAGAGCGCTGGTCGTGCTTCTTTCCCCACCCGGTCAAGGCAAGACTGACTTTAACCCAGCCAGGACTGTTACACGAGCACAGGATGTGTGAGAGCAAATGAGGCTTGCCGACAGTTTTCAAAATGCCAAGTATCTGCCTGGCAGTGAAGGCAAGTTTCTATCCTGAGGGACATCTTGCATGGCAGGCTTACAGCCATCTGTGAATTGGCAATCAGCTTGTATTTTATTTATTTTTTTTAAATTAGGGCCCCTTTCCCTATTCTCAGCCAGCACTTTCTCAACTGTCCAAACCATACAAACTTACCCTGCCTTCTATTATAGCTCCCATGCAACCACTACTCAGAACATGACAGTATTTAATGATACAAGCACAGCTTGTATACACACTGAATATATGTAAAGGCAGTATTAACTCCTGAATGTTGGATGTTGAGGGGTGTCAATCTGAAATGTCAGCAAGTGTTTAGTGCTGCCAGACTGAAAGAAACACTTATGCTGCCGATTGAATAGGACTGCTTAAGGGATACATCCAATCCTCAAAATCCCTTTGTCTGTTGTCTTTCTAAATCCAGGTAAGGTGTGCTGAGCAGGCATGTTCCTTTTTATCAATGACCAGCTTTACATTCATGCAGGTACTTTAGCTGCATTCTATTCATGTTTTTTGTTTTGTTTCGTTACAATTTACAACGTTCACCTATTTTTCTAACTGTTTTTAAACTGTGACTGTAAAAATTGTATTGTCTAGGGAACAAACATGTTACGTTCTTGCGTTGTAATGGAAAAGACGAGCATATTTTATACATACCATCTTTTGTCTTTTTTTTCCCAATACACTGTATGTAAAGGATCCTTCAGTATGTCACTATGTATCTACAATGATGTTCCAGACATTAAGTTCTTAAGTGTTCATTTAAAAGATGAACAGTTAATGGCAGACACTTTCAGACTGCCGCCTTCGCACTTACTCATAACCATTGTTGGGATCTAAAGGAGCGTGTTTGGGTTATCAGCATTTAAGAAACTGAATTCTTGACATCAATAGAATTATTGATGTATGTAACAATTATTAATGATTATTAATATAAACGGGGCACCACCCTGCGAACAGGGACCAATAACCAAACGATAAAACTAAGTCTCATAATTAGTAGTCACTCATAATGTCAATAGTCTGCGTATGACTACACATTCAGTGACAGTGAAGGGTTTTAAGTTCGAGCACCGGCTACTACATACAGTCTTATCAAATACATATGCACAAGCAATCACAGACGACTGCTCCTGAAAGTATAACAGAGTTTATTGAATCAAAATAATAAATGATCAAATCAATTAATATTGCAACCAACAAACGTTATCATACAATTTTATATGCCTAAACTAAAGAATGAATAAAATGGATGAGAGTGTATGTCTGTGTGTGTGTGTGTGTGTGTGTGGGTCTGTGGGTGAAAAGGAGGGAGTCTTACAGCTACGCTAAAGACTACAAAGATGGCGGCATCGAGTGACGCTGGCCAAAGGGGAGGGGCCTTAAGAACTACAGCTAGAAACTACAAAGATGGCGGAGTCGAGGGACCCGGACAAAATGGCAGAATGGGGCTGCTGTGCGTAATTCACGTTTGCCTGGGCAGCACGTGATGTGAGGCGCTCGTTTGAACGAGGTTCCCCAGGGGTAGAATTCGGAGCTGTGTGTGTGTGTGTTTCGTGAAAGGAGGAAAGAGAAAAAAGGTGGGGGCTCATGAATCAGACTTCTGCGCGCGGTGCGCGTTGTAGTGAGCCTGAGTTGGCTGGCTCTATCACGCATAAATATACCGCTGTCGTCTTGAGAACTGCCGGTAACTTATGCCGTGATAAACCACGCACCTCAGCTCACTCACCGAGTCGAGTTAATGAAAAGAGAACTTCCACACGGAGTGGAAGGCAATGAATGAAATTAATCCCAAAGAAACAGTCATAGTTGATACACAAATACAGCGGCGCTTCTCTGCGCCGTAATGATTGCGTAATACCTCAATATCACGCGACAGTCTTAAACACACAAAAACACGGGAATATCAACATATAAATGAATGGCCTGAATTAAACTTACGTTAATTTAAGCTAAGCTATGCCCAAATGCCAAGAATCTTACTTGTAGATGCTTCGTTGCAACGTTGAAGGGTTCGTGAGCAAAGTTGTCCTTTTTCTTCGAGAGGAAGGGGGGGGGGGGTGCTTCTCAGCGCGGCGTTGAGCTGGCGCTGTTTCGGTCTGTCGTGGCGTGGCTCGGCTGGAGCAAACGCAGACGTGATCTGTCCTCGCGGCAGGGAGGGTGATCTAATTTCGGCTGACGGCGTGCGTCTTACCGGGAATCGTCGGTGAAGGAGGGAGGCGTTGTCGTCTTTCCTTCGCCGGAATGTGTGCACCAAAAGAAAAAGAAACAAAAAGCGCTGAACTGATCGCTGAAGCAGATTCGTTATCGCGGGCTGTTTCATCCAGCGAAACGGCTTGTCAGGGTTTGAGGGTTTGAGTAGGGTTGAAGGGCCGTTGCTTCCTCGTGGCCTCGTCGTGCTGGAGGGGGGGGGAGGAGAGGCCGATGTGTCTTCATGCGTCCAGGACGAAGGTCCGGGCGAAGAGAGCGGTTGTGTGCCTCCTAACTCAACCGAGGTCGAAGGGGGAAAGGTGGATTCTCTGTGGCCTGGACAGCGGGGGGGGGTCCGGGCGAGGAGAGCGGTGTGTGCCTCCTAACTCAACCGAGGTCGAAGGGGGAAAGCTATGAGGTGGGGGCAGCAGAGAGTTTTATAGAACAGTGGCCGAACCACAGGGGTCCTCGGGTCTCTTGGCTCTCGGCCAATGAGATTGCCGCGGTTACCATGGTTATTTGGGGGGGGGGAATTCACACCTGAGTGTGAAATCCCTTTGCTCTCCTCAAACTACAAGTCAGGATGAGACCTGTGCTTGAAACAGTGAAGGCCTGATTGTCTTTGTCCACAGCACATGTTGAAGCCATTTATCAGACCCCAACATCCCCCCTTTGTTCTGAAGAGCGAGATGTTGGCTTCGGTCTTTAGAGCAAACCAAGGGCTGGCATGTGCATCCATGTGGTGGGGAAACCTGAAGAGGTGAGACAGTCCAAGTGTTC
Organism: Melanostigma gelatinosum; assembly: GCF_949748355.1. Classification (NCBI taxonomy): domain Eukaryota; kingdom Metazoa; phylum Chordata; class Actinopteri; order Perciformes; family Zoarcidae; genus Melanostigma; species Melanostigma gelatinosum. Next base: position 19,108,636 of record NC_136653.1, read on the forward strand.
CTGAGACCAAAAGCAGTGGTTAAAACAGGCAGTGTTCATTGTTCATAGAGTTCAAGGTTCATAGTGGTCAAGTTCATGGTGTTCAAGTTCAGAGTTCATTGGCATCTGGGCAGATGACTAAGGTGGCATCTGGGCAGATGACTTTAACTACTTCTACCTACATCTACTATCATACACAATTCAAATCATAGGTGAGCAAAACATTATTCCCAAATAATTCAATCGCTATTATGATGTTGTGATATTCTAGCATTGTGGCACAGTGTCAAAGAAAGTAACAACCCAAATAGACAAAACAAAACACAAAAGAGAGAGAAGGAAAGAATAGAAAGACAAGAAGCAGGTGCGGGGCAAACAGTGGTTACTGGTTCAACTCCTAGACAGGACTGGAGTCCGTCGGCGGAGCAGTCGTAGGTTGGCTACGTGGTGTTATGAATAGGAGGGAATCCAGTTAGTCTGTCGCTTCTGGATCTATTAGTACATGATATGTGCGTCTACCTCTCTCTAATCGGTAGATTTAGAGCGAGTCCTGTGTCTAAGTTTTAGAATCTATCGATATTGGAGTTGCGTTGCCAAGACTATAGGCCAGAGGTACCTGTGAGGGTTGCATAACAGTAGTGGTAGCAGATTTACAGATTTCTTAGCACGGCTAGTGTGACTAGCTAGGCTGGTCTCTCGCTGCTCCAGCTGTTGACAGCTGAGCCTTCTCGGATGAGGTCCTGGATTAAATCTGACTGCTACGGCAGAGGTTATGTCCTCTTTGGTTACTTCTGGTAGAGTCTATAAAGCATGCGAAGGGTTCTCTATGAGAGTGGAGCATCAGTTTACAGTCGCAATGGTTTGTCAGGTCATGCAACTGTTCTGGTTGAAGTTGGATGTGTTAGCGGTTAGTGCATGTCTACAGGGTGAGTTGAAGCATGCAGTTAAACGTTAGTAGTCAATAGTAAGCTGCCATTCTGCCGGTTGGTTTCGGCACTGGCGAGATTAGAGTGTACTGAAGTGCATCTCTCTAAGTTTCTGTTGTCAGAGAGCCCACCCCCCTCGCGCTGTTTGAGTGGCGAGGGCAGATATCCCACGTTACCGCCAGCACTCAGGGAAACGTCGCGAACAGTTTCACTCTGGAGTGTGTCATGACGGGCTGGTGATATCTCCCTCCCCCCACCCTCCTAATTAGAGATGGAGACAGGTCCGGCGCACAGGTCAAGTTCAGTTACCTACGGCACTGGCGACTTGACAGAACCGGCCGATGACTCTGCTGAAAGAAGGCGGTGGCTTCGTTGGACAAGCTGGAGGTGGATCATGCTGACAGAGCAGGAGAACAAGGCTTAGTTGACGAAATATCTTACGAGCTAGGGTGCTCGAAGGGCCTCTAAGGTTGTGGCACCCTAGAGGTGTATGCGAAAAGGTGGGGGAACACATGAGGCTCGTTTCTGACCCGGAGTCGGGTAGAGCAAGAGTGTTATGACCCCCCAGTAAGACTGAAGAATATGTATAGATATATACATAACGGGCATTGCCTTTGCGAACAAGGTCGCCCAAGAAGGTTGAAGAACGAGGTGCGAAATGGGAGTGGTCGTTTCCGGAAGTGTGCTGCGTTCTCTTCCCCCCCCCTACCACGTCGACTTGGCAGCAGGGGGAAAGGTCACTTGGCTGAGTCAGGTGGGCTGCGAGTCAGCGTTACCTGATGGGTTGCCCTTGAGGGCGTCTTTCACCCCCCTGGTTCCGTTGGTCTTTCGACCGCCAGGGTCGTCTGTTCCTCGGGGGTGACCAGGGCTCGCTAGGCCAAGTCCTCTCGTCGTCTTCCGACGCTAGGTCGGAGTCGCTCGACTGTTGGATGCCTAAGACTATGGCGGTGTCTTCGTACCGATTTGTCGGCCGTCCGCATGTCTTCCATGCAAGTTGCGCGTACTTCCTAATCTCTGGCATGGTGAGGTTACTCGTTCTGCAGTGCATAGTAACAGCGTATCTCACGTTGTCGTGGAGATTGTGCAAGAATAGCGACTTGAAGGCATGGCCTTCTTCTAGACCTGGGGCGTTACGTCCTTGGAAGTACGCAGATCTCAAGCGCCTGAAGTAGTCTCTCGGAGACTCTAGCCTTTCCTGGGAAATGGCAAAGGCGCCGAGGGTGGCAGAAGCTGGGTCGGTGTACAGGGAGTACTCCTCCCTAAGGGCGTGACAAAGGGATGAATAGCGGTCGCGGATGCTCGGCTGGAGCGTTTCAATGAAAGCGTGGACGCTTCGCGCAGTGGTTTTCCACACTAGCTTTAGCTTTCCGCGCGATGAGGGGCGCGATAGGTCGAGGAGGCAGCGATCGATCTCCCTAAGGTAGTCATCGATGCTCGAGTCGTGATTATCGGGATTAAAGCACTCTACGTCTTTTGCCAGAGACTCAATCTGTCGAGTGCGCAGGCCTCCAAGGTTGATGGGGCCTGGGCCGTCCGAGTCGTCTGAGTCTCCATACTCGCGATGGTGGTAACGACTATCATCCTCCCTCCCTGAGGGGGATGGGGTCAGTTCTTGTCGCGCGCGTGAACTGCGTGGAGGATTGCGTTCGCCTGAGGTGGTTTTGAAGCCACCTGGGCCGTCTAGGACCTGGTGTTGGTCCTCTCTCCTCCTGGTTGGGGATGTCGCTTTCAAGAAATGCAAGGTGGTTCGGGTCTCGGGGAATGAAGGAGCCGAGACCAAGAAATGACTGGGCTGAAAGGCTCGGTAGGGGGTAGCAGTACCTACCGGGGTTGCTGGAACACCTTGAAGCGCTTTCAGTTTGTCATCACTCTCTGATGCTTTAGAGAGTTCTAGGTTGACCTCTCTGAGGTCACTGCGCAGGCTACTATTTTCTGACTGTAGGGCTCTACAGTCACGTGACAACTCCTGAACCTCTGTTCGGAGTGTCCAGATCTCGCGTTGCTGCTCGTCGCTCTGTGCCCGGGTTCGGGCAGCTTGCAGCTGCATTTTCTGATGGTAGATGAGCAGTATTTCGCCGATTACGTCCTGAATCAGGCGCTCTCTGTTACCTGCTGGGTTATTTACATAAGCCACCAGCTGCTCTAATTGCTCGTCGCATAGGACAGCAGTGTATTTTGCAAAGTACTCTCTTTCCTTTGCTGTGAGTCCGAGGACATCAGCCACCACATCTCGTAATGCGGTGTCTTCTGGAGCTACAGCTCCAGGAATGGGGGGTTTCTCGTTACTCATTCTCTCTAATGAGCACGACTCCCAGTAGTTGTTAATTCCCTAGTGTTAGAACGGAAACTGTTAGTGTTACGGTTCTCAGTGAAATGTCTAGTTCTGTAACTTAGGATTTCTACTGTTCGATGTTAATTACTGTTAGTGTTACGGTTCATGCAGGCGCACAGTGAAATGTCTAGCTCTGTGACTTACGTTTCTACTGTTGCTGCTCTGAGGTATCACTACTGCTTTGCAGCCAGAGGTGCGAAAATGCTAATGTGGTTTAGCACTTTGGGCCTGTGACAGCTGTGTGTAACTTCTTTGGAGGGATTTAAGAAAACAAGCAAGGTATTACAAATAAAACGATCAAATCTACTACACAGCTGGCTGTTAGTTTAAGAAATGAAACGAATAACTAAACCTGGAAACGAAATAAAATTTCGAGAAGGGAATTAAAGATTAAGATTAAAAATCTGGATTTAAAATCAAAAATTTAATTACAATAAGACAAGATTTTGAAGATCAAAGCCTACCTATTTTGGGAAATAAGTTTCAGGAATTTGGATCATTCAAAAGAAGAAGAAAAAATAATTTTTCGAAAAAAAATATTTTTTGGAAAATTAATTATTCAAAAATAATTATGGATTAATGTGCATATATACTGTAACAAAACTGGAATAACGTAGCCTCACACGGGGCACCATTATGTTGGGATCTAAAGGAGCGTGTTTGGGTTATCAGCATTTAAGAAACTGAATTCTTGACATCAATAGAATTATTGATGTATGTAACAATTATTAATGATTATTAATATAAACGGGGCACCACCCTGCGAACAGGGACCAATAACCAAACGATAAAACTAAGTCTCATAATTAGTAGTCACTCATAATGTCAATAGTCTGCGTATGACTACACATTCAGTGACAGTGAAGGGTTTTAAGTTCGAGCACCGGCTACTACATACAGTCTTATCAAATACATATGCACAAGCAATCACAGACGACTGCTCCTGAAAGTATAACAGAGTTTATTGAATCAAAATAATAAATGATCAAATCAATTAATATTGCAACCAACAAACGTTATCATACAATTTTATATGCCTAAACTAAAGAATGAATAAAATGGATGAGAGTGTATGTCTGTGTGTGTGTGTGTGTGTGTGTGGGTCTGTGGGTGAAAAGGAGGGAGTCTTACAGCTACGCTAAAGACTACAAAGATGGCGGCATCGAGTGACGCTGGCCAAAGGGGAGGGGCCTTAAGAACTACAGCTAGAAACTACAAAGATGGCGGAGTCGAGGGACCCGGACAAAATGGCAGAATGGGGCTGCTGTGCGTAATTCACGTTTGCCTGGGCAGCACGTGATGTGAGGCGCTCGTTTGAACGAGGTTCCCCAGGGGTAGAATTCGGAGCTGTGTGTGTGTGTGTTTCGTGAAAGGAGGAAAGAGAAAAAAGGTGGGGGCTCATGAATCAGACTTCTGCGCGCGGTGCGCGTTGTAGTGAGCCTGAGTTGGCTGGCTCTATCACGCATAAATATACCGCTGTCGTCTTGAGAACTGCCGGTAACTTATGCCGTGATAAACCACGCACCTCAGCTCACTCACCGAGTCGAGTTAATGAAAAGAGAACTTCCACACGGAGTGGAAGGCAATGAATGAAATTAATCCCAAAGAAACAGTCATAGTTGATACACAAATACAGCGGCGCTTCTCTGCGCCGTAATGATTGCGTAATACCTCAATATCACGCGACAGTCTTAAACACACAAAAACACGGGAATATCAACATATAAATGAATGGCCTGAATTAAACTTACGTTAATTTAAGCTAAGCTATGCCCAAATGCCAAGAATCTTACTTGTAGATGCTTCGTTGCAACGTTGAAGGGTTCGTGAGCAAAGTTGTCCTTTTTCTTCGAGAGGAAGGGGGGGGGGGGTGCTTCTCAGCGCGGCGTTGAGCTGGCGCTGTTTCGGTCTGTCGTGGCGTGGCTCGGCTGGAGCAAACGCAGACGTGATCTGTCCTCGCGGCAGGGAGGGTGATCTAATTTCGGCTGACGGCGTGCGTCTTACCGGGAATCGTCGGTGAAGGAGGGAGGCGTTGTCGTCTTTCCTTCGCCGGAATGTGTGCACCAAAAGAAAAAGAAACAAAAAGCGCTGAACTGATCGCTGAAGCAGATTCGTTATCGCGGGCTGTTTCATCCAGCGAAACGGCTTGTCAGGGTTTGAGGGTTTGAGTAGGGTTGAAGGGCCGTTGCTTCCTCGTGGCCTCGTCGTGCTGGAGGGGGGGGGAGGAGAGGCCGATGTGTCTTCATGCGTCCAGGACGAAGGTCCGGGCGAAGAGAGCGGTTGTGTGCCTCCTAACTCAACCGAGGTCGAAGGGGGAAAGGTGGATTCTCTGTGGCCTGGACAGCGGGGGGGGGTCCGGGCGAGGAGAGCGGTGTGTGCCTCCTAACTCAACCGAGGTCGAAGGGGGAAAGCTATGAGGTGGGGGCAGCAGAGAGTTTTATAGAACAGTGGCCGAACCACAGGGGTCCTCGGGTCTCTTGGCTCTCGGCCAATGAGATTGCCGCGGTTACCATGGTTATTTGGGGGGGGGGAATTCACACCTGAGTGTGAAATCCCTTTGCTCTCCTCAAACTACAAGTCAGGATGAGACCTGTGCTTGAAACAGTGAAGGCCTGATTGTCTTTGTCCACAGCACATGTTGAAGCCATTTATCAGACCCCAACACCATTCAGCGGACGGCCAGTTATATTTTTGACGTGTGAATACACAAGGTCCTGTTGAGAATAATTCATTACACACCACAAACGACTTTCAGGCCATTTGTCTCCACAACTAGGAATGTAGATCTCCACATTAAAAAGGAGGGTCAAAAAGTCATTACTATGGTAATGCAATGCAAAGGCCAGAGGGAAGGAGGCAACAATTGATCTTGAAATTGACATGCTGTCACCATGACTGGTCCCCACTCCATTGAGATAAACAAATGTGCAGCCTGAAAACAGAATAATCAATTCTGCATTCTCAGGCTCGAAAGTTGGTGAAATGATTATTTTCCATGAAGTTATCAGATTGAAAAGTAAGTACTCTGGGAAAAAAACGATTGAAAGTACAGTAAGGTTTTATGTTTGCGAGGGTGGGTAGAGTATAAGAAAGACAGTGGATCATCCTGACAGGTTAAAACATACAGTAACTCAATCTGAAGTCATTTAGGGCAGCACAAATCACTGGCCCGGAAGATAGGCGGAAGTTATTAAAATGGATCTTTATTTGGCCTACTGCTAATCATATATTGTTCGCTAATGCGTCTGGCCTCAAGCTGTTTCAAGGTCGGGATGATGAAGCTGCAATCTCCAGAGACTGTAAATTAATTCTAAATTGAGAATCAAATATAAATAGTCATTCTTGCACAATAATTCAAACCACCTCTTCATGTTTTTCCATTTGCTGTTCAAATTAAACACTTTTCAAAGAGACATGCATCAAAGATAATGTATTTCGACACGTGAACACTGTATTGAATACATAACTGTTAGCATGCTTCTTTGGCTTTGACAGTGTTGATGAATAAAAGCGTATTTGTTCTACTGTTGACAAGAGCTTTAGCAAATCGTCAAAAATGTAATATTAAAAAAAGCATGGCTGTATGTGACATCAGCCATCCAACAGTAAACTATTTTAGGAAGCATGGGATTGACCAATAGGATTTGATATTGCAATCATTTGTGCAATGTGAGCATTCAAACAGAAGTCTAATTCACACGTCTAAAGAATTGTGTTCTAACCCACAAATGTTAACGATGGAGGACATCAAGAATGACATTACACCTACGTCATTTGGAGATTTTGGGTCGGCAGCAAACATTTATTTGTCTAATTGCTTGTCTAATTAGGACATAACCTTAGTGCGCAGTGTGGAGGTCAGTGAAAAAGCGGCTATTGATGGTTCACGAAGCGCTGATTTAATCCCTGTATGAGGCATGCTGAATTTCAACTCACATTGCAACCAAGTTGCATCATGTTGAAGAATAACGTCAGGTCACCGCTGTCTGGTTGATTCGATGTCAGTTCCGGTACGCCTACATTTGCATTTTTCATTCAAAGAATCAATTCAATGCCCTCAACCAGAGCAACTGGGTCTAATAAGGTTGAATTTTCTAATTACCAACGAGCAACAACAGTAACGAGGGAAGGAATAGATGTAACAAACATTCCTCCATTCCTAGCATGCATGATACAAAAGTGCTTGATAATGACTGCTTACTATTGGAGAACTTGGACATTCTAAGCAATCACCTGATCGTACCAGACATAAATGTTGTATGATATAAATATGTGGCTACAAAGCAAATGAAATCTGGCCTTTCTTTGAGTAGTTTGGTACAACCTCTTTCTATTGTACATGTACGTATATCTGTGTTACTCCACATTTTCTGTGTTGCACTGAATTGAATCAGATTGTACGATTCTTGGGCGTATTAAATGTTTCCACCAATGTAGCAAAACTTGCAATTCTTCAGCAGACTCACTTCTTGAAATATTTAAATTACTTTTGGCAATTTCTTTGATGAAGGACTTCGTCTTGATGGAACTTAATCAGAAATTACTGACTCGGGTCAAAACCTGCCACCTTTAGTCATTTGAGATGTCTGGGCTTTTGACTCATTTATTGCCCATGGCATGTCAAATTAAGGCACCTCACAGCAAGGGTTTTGGCAAAAATGGAGATTCATTAAAGTTCACTCTATGGCCTCGAGGGAAATCAACAGTGATAAAGTCAAAAGGCTTTACCGTAATCCAATCTGCCCAGATATGACTAATGCAATCGGCAGTGCCTTATGAGTAATAAAGTTGGAAATATTTAGGCGGCTCAAAGACTTGAGGGTGCAATCACTGAACCGGGAAATGATTCAAATTGACAAAGACCCTCTGTCTTGGAGACATCTCGTACATCTTGAGTCCCTTAAGCCAAGTCCCAGTGTGCCTCTGGTAGGAAATGGATGACTTGGAATTTGAATTATGTTAGAAAGATACCATAATTATATTGTTTGCACATTTAATTTTACTTAATTGTTGTAACATTTATATCACATTTAGCATTAAGAGAAGCTTCCCCTCAAAGGCAACAGAACATTGTGCTCAAGACCGGCTTTTCATCATAACCTTGATTTTAACATTCGTCCACCTGTAACAGACATCCCTGTGAGACATAGACCACTAATGATGCATTTTATGCCCAAATAATTAAAGTGTGGGTCGGATTAATTTTCCACCTCCGGTCTCCAAACCTCAGAAGAATAGTTTCAGAGTGGGGAAATGCATTATCAGCACTTAAAGGGCAAGGCCCTTGATTTATAATGCTTTGTCAAGATTTCAGTTGGAAAGAGGCCATAAAGCTTTAAGTTCGTCCTCACTGTGATCAGTGCTTATTAAAGAGTTTTGCATGAGGGACGTCTTTTGCATTTCTTCAGTAGCAATAATATTTTTCAGTTTCAGTTTGAATATGGGTTTCATAGATAAGTATTCCTGAAAGAGAATATAGTGCTTTGTCTTGTGTGTTATTGCGCTTGTCAGGATCGTTATTGCTTCATTGAGGCAGCACCACTACCACTGAAAGGGAATTCAAGGGATTTCTGTTTTCTGTTAATATTATTATTTATTTTATACAATACTGGATTTATATTTAAAGAAACGTGGGACTTTTGAACTAATAGCCACATTGTATTCGTGCATGTGCTGGTTATATATTATATCAACAATACATCATTAAAAACGTACAAATATAGGCCTGAAAACAATGAGCCTTTTTTTTTTTTAGAAACAAAATTTGTGCAAGTACATTTTTTTTTCATATGTCATGAAATAGACTTTTTCCTCAAAGTTCAAATGTATCATTGTTACATGTTGACAAACAGGTTTCCCGCCGTACCTTGACAACAAGGTTTGCTGTTATACATGAGTTGTTTGAGTGACTCTTTGAGCAATAAATAGCCAGTGTTGGTCGGCTTTTTCTCAAAGAAGTGCGCTGGCTGCCAAGCACATTTCTGGGTCTGCCGCTGGCTTCCTGGAGTCTTATGGAACTTAAACCTTTTCTTTAAAATCCCAGCGGCTCCTAATGCTGATTACAGAGCAGGATCTTTTATTATAACAGTCCGAAAAGCCACAAATCTCTTCAATTTGTTTAATGTTGAAAATTTCTCAAGCCTAGTACAATATAATGATTGTAAAAATGAATGCTTGCTTGTGTAGTTATTAATATCCTCATAATAATTTAAACTATGTCAAGAATAGGTAATCTATGTTAAACGAGGAGCGTTTCAGCACCATGGATAGAGAAACTGGGCCAAACTGTTTCAGCACCATCGATAGAGACACAGAGAAACTAGGCCTCATTGTTTCAGCACCATGGATAGACACACTGGACCTGAATGGAAACTGGAGCTGAATGTTTCAGAACCATGGACAGGGAAACTGGGGTTGAATGTTTCAGCACCATGGATAGAGACAAACAGAGAAACTGGGGCTGAATGTTTCAGCACCATGGACAGGGAAACTGGGGTTGAATGTTTCAGCACCATGGATAGAGACAAACAGGGAAACTGGGGCTGAATGTTTCAGCACCATGGATAGAGACAAACAGAGAAACTGGGCCTGACTGCTTCAGCACCATGGATAGAGACAAAGAAACTGGGCCTGAATATTTCAGCACCATGGATAGAGACAAACAGAGAAACTGGGCCTGAATGTTTCAGCACCATGGATAGAGAGAAACAGAGAAACTGTGCCTGAATGTTTCAGCACCATGGATAGAGAGAAACAGAGAAACTGGGCCTAAATGTTTCAGCACCATGGATAGAGACACAACAAAATTGATAAAGATACACTGCAGCTGCTGCTGTCAAACTTTATAATCAACACCGCTCCCACCAAAACTGACAATTAACTCATGTGCGATATCAATTTAACCGTTCAATATCAACATGTCCTATGTGCAAAAATAATCATTATAGGCCTGTCTTGCTTTTTTTAACTGATGCTTCTTGTTATGCATGATCCCCTGTGCTGCTGTAACGCTGCAAATGTCCCCGCTGTGGGACGTGTAAAGGATTATCGGATGTTAAGCTTCGACAACGAGGTGAAAAATATTATTATTATTATAATATAACCACCAACATGCCTCAGAGGAAAGCCGACAGAATCGAGCAGCATGGGCTCAAGAATTAAACACCCCGACACAATGTGTATTAATCTGGGGAAGGTTTGCTGAGTTTGCATTCTTGTTTTCCAGCTCTGCTGTGCTTCACAGTAACGCATACACTGTACTTCTAACCTCTTTAGTAAAACCACAGTGCTACATACTACAGTCTACAGTATATGAAGCCACTGAGCTGCTCCACCACAGCACATTTGGGGACACATGCCTTGAACAAGAGCATATAATTCACTCCTCTCAGTTCAAGGATTTAAGTCAGAAACCCCTTGTCTCCAATCTTTAGTCCAAGCACCCCGCTATCTGAGCTATTCTGCCGAGTGGCACTATTGGAATAGTTTTGCTTTGCTCAAAGGAGTGAGATATAGAAAAAAATAAAAAACAACAGACCACAATAAATCTCGGGCACGGGAAGTGGTAAGACCACACATTGCTTTTGGAGCGCCGCACCACATGCATGGTGGCAACAATCTCCATTGCCCCAGTGCTCTGCAGCACGTGAAACCGGAGATGAGCTGCTACAGTCAGCCTCCCGGCAGCAACACGGGAGCTGCCAGTCAGTGGAGAAATGGCTGAGCATGCACAGAAATGACTGGTCCATTCACTCCAAAAGCAGGGAGACTGATGGCCCTCGATGACGGCTGGCCTGTCTGTGGATCTCACCAGTGACGGTCACTGTCACCAAAGGTACTGCGAAATGTGCTAGTGATTGATTGCCCTTGTCAGAGACTGCTAGATATTGGAGGAGCAAGTCTTGGTTTTGATTGACGTTTTCTCAAAGATTTCCCAGGTCATCCCAACTCGCAATCAGTAGATGTTTTCAGTTTGGAGTGATTTTACAAGTACGGTGTTCCAGTGATTTTTATGGCATGAAGTAGTGGAACCCTGCACGACCCTCTGTCCCTTGATGTTTTGAAGGAGAAGTTTCCGCTCTGTGTTGCCTCACACACACACCTAAACAATGCCCGTGGCTATATTTCGAGAGATCTGCAAGAATCCAGCTGCCATGCAAAGTAAAATAACCTGAACTCCTTAATGGGGGTTCGGCAATTACAGGTTTCCCTCAACTGCGCTTTGCAGCCCAATAACTGTGTGTGTGTGTGTGTGTGTGTGTGTGTGTGTGTGTGGCCTTTCATTCACTTCCAATGTATCATCATTGAATCTCTTGGAACATGAAGTCATTGCAGCCCAAAACCCATCGCTGAATTAAACCCTACCGAAGTCCAGTCACAATTGCAATCAACGCCTGGTCCCGTGCCTTTGCTGTTGCTGTTTGTCTAGATAGATTTGCAGCTGCATTTTATGTGCATAAGCATTAACTGACATTTGTAATGAGGGCTACTGACATGTTTATAGGTGTTAAGGTGCAATAAGTTAGACTTCAAGACAAAATGGCTGTGACGTACCTGCAGGGTTTGATAAGGTTGTTGATCACTAGCAGTGAGTCAGCTGCTACTGAGACAGGAACTGAGATTCCTCACGTTTCTGCCTGCATTGTTGTAACAACCTTGGCTGCTCTCATATTTCCAGCTGCTCAGTGATGGATGACGGTGCGGTTGCCACAATAATTTTTGTTCCCTCGCCAAAAACGCAAATGGGAAGATTATTGGAGTACTTAGCATTTTATCTTCACTTGATGTTTCTGTCATCTGCTCTTGTTAATGCGACTTTAATATGACCATCAGGTGCAGTTTACCATAAACATAAAATGTAAGCTATGATGTTGAAAACATCAGCTGCTGTTGAAAATCCCTAATGTTTGACTGAAGTTAAGAAAAGTCATAGTCCGTGTCAAGAAGCTCAGTTTTATCTTCGATGAGTCACCGGTCCACTTTTCCTCAGTTCTTGTTGATCCAGGACAAATTCTCTTATTATGGTTTAATGAGTAAATAACTCCAAGCGGCAACAACAAGCTAGTTGATATTTATCAAAAACAAATAGGGCCAAATAAGTCATCAACGGAAATGTCACACGGAACTGTAACCTTTTAGTGGGGATAACCTTTGTGGCTCGTTGGCAAGATACAGCGTCGTTTGGTGGCGGTGCAGTAGTGCTGAGTCGTAATGAGGGCGGCTGTGGTGTTTGTGACAGAAATTAACTTTAGGTTAATGATCGAACAGACACATGCACGCTCCCACAGCGGCACAGGCTTTTGTCCCTGCATGCAAACATGAAAAGCGTACAGACAGAAAGTGGTGATTAGTAAATGCAGAGTGTCAATCTTGTGGTTTTGTCACCTTCAAGGCTTTCTGGGATTATTTGGTCAGCAGCTTCACTGTGATATGGAGCAGCCACTCTAGATTCACATCAGGTATTGGAGGACATTTTGGAAGTGTTTGCTTTCCCGCTCTGCTTTATTTGCTCACTACAGTCTGTTCTACAATGAGTCTCTTTTGTGTGTTCATAAACACATGTGAGATTGAAATTGAGCATCTAGCCAGGCTAAGTACCCCTGAGGCAGATGTTGATGTCAATGTCCAAACAACAATCCTCAAGGCTTTACCTTCCTCTCTATACAGCTGATGGTAAACGCTTTATCAGTGATATGTTTGGTCTTCACCACGCGCGGTCTGTATGCAGCTTTGCCTGCATGATGAAGCATCTTGCCCCAGGTTTAAATCATAAAAGTGAAGCTGCTGGGCCAGAAAAGCACATTTTCTGAGCAGGTAATCATGACCATTAATCATGCTGGCACACTTCTCTTTCCCATTGGCCAACACGAATAGGTCATGGCTAAAGACTGTGCCGCCACACGGGTGGTGAATATGCATCCCCCTCCACCTACTCAAGGCCATTTGGGCTGATTTGTAGCAGCAGTCCTGTGAAATTACCTGAGTTGAGGTTGTCAAAAATGAAAAGAATATAATAATGATGAAGTGGCCATGTAGAAGTCAAGGCTTTCCTAGCTCTCTAACACTGTTATTACAGTGTCGATAGCAGCTCGATTTTAATGGCCCTAATTTGAGACACTCAGGATATTAACTGTGAGGGGAAGAACAAATGATTTGCATGGGTGCTGTGTCAAAACCAAGATACTCAGTGGTTTCATTTATCACAATCTTACACTGTTCAGAAATTCTTTAAAAACGATGAAATATTACAGGAGTTTCCAGCCACTAGCTGTGTAAAGAGCACACATTCTGGTACTTTATGTAATATGATTGGGTTGTTCTGTGACATTTGCTGAAGGACAGGAGGTTAGTTTTAGGTGTTATGAAAAAAGGCACTTGTTGAAATGAAATCAAATGAAGCGTCATCTTGAAAGAAGGGAAATGAAAGCAAACCAATGAAAAGGTGTTCTGCTGAAGTGGAAAAAAAACCATATTCATGTCAATAACGTGAAACAAATCAGGGCACTCCACCCGTTTCAAGACGTCAATATATCCACAAGAAGTTAAATTGCCTTAGAAACCAGTGACATTCGCCATTTGTGTTCAGGAGAGAGCCGTTTCAAGATGAGAGAAAATGACTTATAAGACGAGCACTTTTTGTATTGCGCCTTCAGTGAGTCAGCCTTTCAATTTCTATGTTCACAACTGCGGTTATTTCATGGCACTTTTGGGGAATTGGCTCAGTGTGGGGCAGATTATGATAAAATTGGGTCACACACACTGTAGCTGTTTGTTGTTTTGCTGCACTCTGCCACATTCTGGGGGCCAGAACGAGTTCTCAAAATGCCCCTGTGGGTCTTTTAAATCTTTAAAAGTGTAGACTGATAGCTGACGAGCCCAAATGCTGTCAAAAGTCTCTGACCTGATACCACACTGCTGCATCGCTACAGCTGGCAATATTGCTGACAAACTGTGCTGATACTGGATAATGACTTTTCTCATGTGGAGAAAAGAAATCACGGAAGATGTTGTTAGAAGCAGAGCTAATTTAGAATTGGAGGCAATTTAAACGGAGACCTTATCTCACCAGTGCAGCATTTGAGATGTCAGTGGTGCACGTAAAGTCACCTGACGCTGTCGAGGCCTATCATGACAGCTTCTATGTCTTTTAGACAGGGTTAAGTACCTGCTCCCCCTTTTCTTCTATTATGGCGTATTCAAATACATTTCATACATGCATGTGCTACTTAGTGAGCTTTATTTAGTGTGATAGTATGATGTTAAAATAGATAGCTACTTGGTCATAGTCATACAGAACCATCAGACACTTCTCAACTATGTGTTTCAGTTTTACCCTTCAATCAAATCCCTGTTGAACTGGACTGTTTTAATCACATGATACATGCTGAACTTCAGCTTGAGTGGATCCCCCACAGGGAGCTCCATCAGCCGCTTTTATTCTGTTGAAAAAAAAAACACAACTTTGTGGTGAGTGTGTTTTATAGATGAGCCCAATCTGTCAATGTGAAAACTTTTCTTGGTGAAATGTTAATGAAATAAACAAAATATTTGCATCCTATTACTTGAGACAACATTTGCCTCTCTGTGTGTGTGTGTGTGTGTATGTATATATATTATTATTCTCTTATTATTGTGATGAATCTCTCGACAGATCACTGATGGCAAACAGTGCCACCACAGGGCTGTTTGGTAACAGCACTCATCCACGTGAGGGCATTGCTGTCTATAGTGTTCATGTAGACCACCTCCAAGACTGAACCAACCTGGAAAACTTTCTGTGAAATCTGTAAGAGAATCATCGTCTTAATGGCATCCTCATAAGAAACTATGAGCCAGACTGAGAAATAAAAAATGAAATGTCTTGAAAGGAAATCAAAGAACAGGAAGAAAAGAACGAAAAGAGACTGACCCTGTAGAACTGAGGGATTAGTATCTTAGCAATATCGTATCAGCTCCAAGCCACTCGGGGAGATTAGTATGGACTGGCTGAAGTAGGACAAAGCTAGCCAAAATGTGTATTTACCCATTTAGACCCATTGATCAGAGTAAACACTCCGAGAGACGCCCCATGCGGAATGAATCAATGACGATCAATGAAATCAGACCAAACAGGCTGCGGCCTGTAAATATCAAAGGTCGATTTGCTTGGATGTATCGCAACGGAATAATAAGGAGGTGAGTCATCAAAAATAAACAAAGAAGTTGCTCATAAGTCACCGCTAGACATTCTAAATGTGCGAGTTTAGTTTAAAGAAACAGCGTTCATTCCTAGCGGCTGATTATAACCCTTCAAATAGAGGCAAGCAGGCGAATGAATCACTGTGGATCAGCTGGTGAAGGTGTGTTCATAACAAAGGCAGCGTCTCGGGTTTTGCCTGAAAGCGTCGTCGCTTTGTGACACCTCCTCTCGCACATCTTTTCCATCTTTTTTTCTTCCAGCTGACGAATGATGGAGAAATGTCATCAAAGTCATCTTCTAAAGGGCACTTCCCCAGACAATGAGATGCAATGCAGAGCCGCACACGTTTCAGACTTTTTCTTTCAAGGAGCTTAACACGTTTCCTCACTTTCTGCATTATATTCCCACTCTCATTACTTTAAATATATAAATTGTTTAAAAGGAGGAACTCATTTGTATTTACATAACTTTTTTTGCATAAATACATACATGACATATGATTCCGTGCCAAATTAGTGTCTATATATTATTTGGGAAGAAGATTTCATCGACATAGTTCTCTGTCATTGAAGATGAATGATCAACGATATGTTCGGCCCGACTTTCAGGTGAATCGACGGCAAGTTGCTGAAAGTAAAGAGGCATTCAGAAGATGGTGTTACCGACGGTCCGACTTGTTATTCTAAAACGATGTCTGAAAGAGAATAAAAGAGATTATTTTGAACGCAGCTTGACATGTCAGAAGAAAGACATTTTGGCAGCTTTTCCATCAGAAGAAAATCTATTTTGCACCGACTGAAGAGAGAAAATCAAGCGAGAGTCGAGTTTTCAAACCACGAATGTCTCAATCAGGTCTCATTTAAACGTTTACGTCAAACAGACCTCAGTTTGTGACGTGAGCAAAAGGAAAAACAAAAAAAAGAATGAACGTAATTTGACCACACAGCTTTGCCGCCATTATGCTTATTGTATTCCACTATCAGGTAGCAGCTGGCTAATCACACGCATCTGCTTGAGGCATTTTTAATCAACAGCTCGATGGAAATTGCAACAATGGAATCCTGTTAACTCTGAAACCAGATGCAGGCCATCCGTTGCTAATAGCCCGATTCAAACAAGAGCAGCGTTATGTTTATTATTAATGAATTACGCCTCAGCCTGTGTTTCATGATTTTACTCTTATAAATGAAAGTTCCTGAACCTCTTGTGGCCTGGATACAATCATGTGAGGTTAAGGTTGAATCATTTATCAATGTCTGATTAAGCAGAAGGGATTTAGTGATACAAATATATTTTCAATCCAAAAAAAGGCCCACATGACTCATATGAGCGTGCTCCCTGATCTGCCGCCTCTATAAGGTCTAATTGAGGGTTGACAACTAAAAGTACTGTACCTAGTTTTGGTTGGGGGAAGATAGTGGTCATAATTGAAAAAAGCAGTTTACTGTTGATGGCAGATGGGTTGTAAACTGCAATCTCTAGTCCTACAGCTGCGTACCGTATGATGGCCTTAAGCTGCAGTTATGCACATGAAAATGCATCTGCAGATCTTCGCATAAACAGGTGTTATAATTAACTGAGGGTCCCAGAGGCTCGCAGATGAGGTGACACGGACACCGCCCACATGTAAACAACCCATTGTGCAGCCCTGCATGTCGATGATGCTGATTGGTTGACCGACTTCTAAAAGTGACAAATAAAGTTCTACCAAAATTCATCACACAAGCATATGTACTGATTAGATATTATTGCAGCAGGTGAGAGAGCGAGAGCACATATTCACGTGTGGGAAAAATGTAAACAAAGCTTTTCTAAGCAGGACCGATGTTTTTTGTATGCATTTTTTTGGATTGTTATGAATTCACAACAGCTCTTCAGAAACCTGTGGGTGAGGTCACGAAGACCACATCCATTTTAAACAGTCTACGTTTTGGGCAGAGAATTGTTCATAAATGAAATTCAGTTCATCAAACATCATAGACACAGGCTAGTTTTATGTAACCGCACATCAATCTGCAGCTCGCAAACACGAGAGCCAAGGCTGCTTAAAGCTATGAATATATACAGGATGCGTAATTACATCCAGGCTTCATTAAAGTACTGTTGCTAAAATAACACATGAAATCATATTCATGTGTTCCAAATGTAAATTAAGCCTCAGCATCTACAACATGCAGCTTTGCCGTTGACCCAAATAGAGAAAAACACCAACAAATAAGAGCTAGAAAGATATCTCCTCGCACTGATTGATGAACAGGTGACCTCTTAGTGCATGCACACCTCCGTGAAGCTGATTAACAGCTTAGCTGTGACAAATGATCAACACAAACGCTGCCAGAAAGAAGAGAAAATCTATATTTGTGTTGGCCAACTCATTGAAAACTTGTCCGAGTGCAGTAAATAGAAATGCATACTGTGTTAAATATTATTTAATGACAACATTGCCACTTTCATATCGAAGCACTTTTCTTTTTTTAATAAAAGCTGACAAGCCAGGGCAACATTTTTCCCACTGAGCAGCTGGTCTCACTACATCATCTGTCAACAAGCATGAGAACCTCAGCCTTTAACAATGCATTTCACCAGCAGGGAACAGTGGAAGGAGCAAGTGAGGATGGGCAAAGATGTCACCTAAAACATGGAAATGAAAGTGTTAGATTGTGTAAAACTAAGGAGAAAAGGAGTCCTTATGAATTTACAGTGTACGAGTGGTTAAATGCACCTCCTCATGGGCTGTTCCATACAGTAAACAACCCTGTTTTAGTTACCTTGCTCCATGCCTCAATCAATCTCGACAGCATCCCACTCTCAACCAGCCTCTTTGAAATCCAGCTGTGTTGACAATCTTGCGTCAGGCTTCGGCTTCAGTGCACCTCGACACTCTCGTGTACCAGCACATCGGCAGACAGTCTCAATGAGACATTACACGTTCTCTGTCTCTCCTCCTCTCTCTTTTTTCTCTCTCCGGCATCCTGCTCTACACCTGCTGCATTATGAAACGGAAAACGTTGAAAATAGCGTAAAGGTATGCCACGGTACATCAAATCAATGCACTCCCCTCAGGCAACGTTCACTGATCAACCTCTGGCCACATGTTGCTCCGTGTGCACATGTGAATGAGACAGACGGAGACATAAACAGAAATGTCCTCAAAAAATGTCAACATTATGTGCTTGAAAACATTCATTCTTTTTTACTTTTCAAACTAATTTAAGACACTATCGTGTAATTTAACAACCAAAACCCTTTTTCAGCTTAGCCAATTTTTAAATGTCTCTCTAAATATATATATATATATTTACATATTATATTTTAAATCAAACACAATCTGCAGGAAAAAACAAGGCAAATGAAAACACTTTGGGAACAACATGATGAGGTACATTTAACCACTCAAAACCCACAGATATCTGATCAAAAGCATGGATGCAATGCAGCCACAGCACATATCTCAATAATCCAAGCACACTGTAAGCCCTCGGTCGGCAACAGGATGCTTCCGTGCACTATGAAATGTAAAGCAGTGGGGTTTCATCCGGTTAGTGTGCCTCTGTCTGGCAAAGCAACACAGTCCAGTTTCCTTTGAGCTCCACCAAGAGTCCAGTGATTGAACTCACATGATCAGCTTCACTGTTGCACCTCATGAGTGGATAAAGGTAGAGCAGCCTGCAGAATGGATGAATACTGTGTGTGTGTGTGTGTGTGTGTGTGTGTGTGTGTGTGTGTGTGTGTGTGTGTGGTGGGATCATCGTCTCACATAGGGACATTCAACTTTATTACATGCCAACGACCAACGCTCCAACAATTTCTAATGTACCCCCCGATGTGTTACCACAGACTTTTTATTTCTCATGTTTCGGCTCTGCTTCCCTTGGCTACCATAGCAACAGTTTCACCTAGTCCTCCCTCCAAAAAAAATCATCTCGTAGCTAAAAGGTAAATTATGCAGTAAATTAGCAGCGATTCAGCCACAAGACTGTAAAAGATGCGTGCAGCCGACATATTTCACGCCCCACAAACTCTGGATCTCATGACGAAAAGGTAGCACTTTGTTTTGCTCTCACCTTACCTGTGCCGCTTGACGTAGCGTTCCAGATGGGTGGATTACAGACGGCTGATACTTCAGGTTGTGGATGCCGTGCTGGAGTGCACACGACAGCAGCAAAAGCAGTGGGAGGAATGAGACGGGGAGGGGGTGGAGGGTTGGTGCTGGCGGAGGCGCAAATGCTGAATTATGGATGTGGAGGGTGAGGTGTAGAGAGAGGAATTCCTCTGCCACTCTTACTCCCAAGATCGCAGAGCGTGAATCATCTTCAGCACGGATCAAATGGCACAGTCCGCTGAAGGGCTGGGTCGGTGCAGCAAACAGAACAGAGGGTCCCTGCCGAGGCTGGGATGGGATGTAATGGGGGGGGGAGTTATGCTATATGAGAAGCAGCAGGAGTGTTACAGAGACCATGGGGAGCCGGTCCTCGTGCTCAAACACTCATCACGCTAATCGTCTTTTCCTGTTCCTCTTTTACACATGCACAGGTACGGATCCAATCTCAGTCTGTCGAATCAGTTCATTCTCAGACTGCAGCCAACAGTCCTCCTAACCAGCTCATCAATACTTGGAGTTCTTTATGGCAACCGCCTTTCAACATCCCACTCCTCCTTCCTCAACAATTTATTCTCTCCTCTCCCACACTGCCGAAATCAGTTTGTTCCGACAAAGTTTCCTCTGATCTTGTTCTTGTTATTAGGAACAGATATTATTATTTTGGTCATTTCAACAAAGGTTGTTGGAATTAGTTGATAGCTCTCTAAAATTCAGGTTATTGCTCATGTCATGCCTGAACCCTAAGACATCACATGACAGTATTTGAATCTTCCATGGATTACTGTGACTACAGCTGCCCTGCATGTTCCTGATTGTTACTCAGCTGCTTTCAATTACCTCGACAATCCATTTAAAGTCTTCTCTTCTTTCAGCCTGTCAACATTTCCTGCTGGTCCCAACTGTTACGTGTCCTCTCGTCTGGCCAAACACCATCTTCTTTTCAAATTCCATCTGTGTTCTTCAATGTTCCCCGGAAGTCTTCCAAAAGCATAGCCTTGGGGGATGGTCACACCAGCATATATGACATACGCCTCAAAACAAGCTGTTAACCCGATATGCACGATGCGTGGCCTGTTTACACATCTGCCAGTAACATCAGCATTCGTTCATAGTAGTTTCTGGCCACACAACGTCAATCCGTTCATCCAACAGGCTCCCACTCCCAACTTGCCCAACTTCCAGACGCTTGGTCACTGGCCCTGCACTTTAAACTATGACGCTCTAGGTTCCCCTCTAGCATCACCTTCGGTCGTGTCAGGGACAGAGCTGCAAAGTCGGGTGAGCGTTCTCTGATGGTTTGGTATTATGAGCAATCCCTTTCACATTACAGTATAGTCATGTTACCCGCGGTAATAGAAACATATTGATTCGTTGGAAGGTGCAGCTTATTCACTAACCAGCCTCTATGGCCCATATTTGCAGCAAATGAAGAAATGTACCCGTTCCTCTCTGGTGTGGTCTTGATTCTTTGGTCCATCCTCCTCTGCTGCTTGGTCTCTTCTTGGGTACATTTCCTTTGAAACCTCCACACACATCATCCGGCTCTGTCTGTGCGTACAGTCCTGAAGACTGTCAGTTAAGCGTCTATTAAAAACGGGTCTGGATTCGGAGGTCCTTGAGACCGCTTTGCTGTTGTTTAGTTGGACATGGCAACAAACTTAATCATCGCCTTAAAAGCCAAACTGCTTCTCCTCTACTACCCAACCCAGGAAAGAGCTCGGGCTCTGGGTTTGCAACTTGAAGCCACTCTCTTCTTCCATTTCACTGTTGGTTACATTACATTATCACACAGCTGTCCTGCCTCCTTTGTGCTCAGTGTAAAATACACAGAGGAATAAAATAAACTGGTTCAAGCGATCATTTCCTGCATTGATTGAATTTGTCAACGAACTCGGCCCTGCATTACAGCAGGGCCGAGGGTTACAGCGCTCCATCTCAGAGCAATAGTCAGCTCTGAAAGCACAATATTTTATGGGTGGTGGACAAGTGATTGCTGGGAAGTGCAGTACAAGGACACCACAGTGAGGGCTGCTCAGGAGCAAGAATGGAGAATAATAACAAAATCTGATCCACTTGAATTCAGTTTTTTTTGTGCTTCTGTCCTAAAAGGTTATGTTTTAGTGTCTATCATCTGGAATATTCTAATCATACAATGTACTGGTCTGTTGATGTGCTTGAGACATTGTGACTCATAATGTTTAGGTGTAACACTTTCTATGACATTTCTGTTTATAATGAATTATAAAATGATTATAATGCGTTGTAATCTTCTTATTATAGTTCATAATGCTTCAACAACAATCACAACACATAATAAAGCATTTGATAATGTCTTAAATGTTCATCATGAGTTATGATTATTGTTATAAAGCAATGTGACTGTGTGTTAGTGCTTAGAACTATAAGTATGTATATAATGCATCATAGAAAATGTCAGCGTTTTGATATTTTCCTCTCAGTCCCGTTACACTCCCACATACCTGTAGTCTTTGCTGTGGTACTGGTGGACATTATCTGAGACTGCTCTTTGGTGATATTTGAGGCAAAAGTCACAAGTCCAGAGTCACAAATTCGACGCTTTAAATTGGTTTTCCGTTATTTCCCACAAGGGGTAGGTGATTGAGCTCATTGCGATCCGAGAGATTGTTGGGTGCGTTCCTATCGAATACCAATAAGTGGAAACCGTCGGCCTGTGTCCGCGCTCCACCCCAGCAGAAGCCATTGAAGCAAACTGGTTCTATCTTTATCTGAATCGATATGATCAGCTGCGGTGCCTCTTCAAGTGTACATCATTGTATCGACGTCACCGAGCAGCAATTCTCTCCTTGCAAGCGTGCCCTCGGCTCTGAGATTGAGCTTCACACCTGTGTTTCCATCCTTGTTAGTTTCCGCCTTGTTGGACCTCTCCTCAGCTTCTGGCGTGCTACCCCGCTGCAGCTCCTTCCCCTATCAATGTCAGGCTGTCGGAGGAGGAGGGAGTCGGCGGCGTCTCCTCTGCTGCTGGGCCCAGCCATGCGTCTGTAATCATTCTGGCTGTTGCAGTGCTGATTGGTGCTCCTGTGTCAGGCGCCGCTGTAGGTGAGTGATCAGCCGTTCGCTGGGATACACAAGTCTGCCGTTGATCAATTGCCCCATTAATCCAGCAGCAGAATGGATAATGCACAGCTAGCAGGGATACACGCTCCACCAGCACGGCTGACACAGGCACGTGTTCTCACTTTGCAGCCCTTGTAAAACAACGCCTGAGGTTGTTTAAGGAAGAAAAAAAAAAAGTCTCACACGGATGATGTCCTCTCTGACCATTTGCATCATGTGGTACCGTGTCTGAGCTGAACATTTCCTTGCAGAGATGTCTTTCTGATGATGCACTGGCTTGTTGAGGTTGAAGATAAACATTCAGTCTATCTGGGAAATGATTAACTGGGAACCAAAGTCATTTTCACAAAATGTAAAAAAAATAATATATATATATATATCCTGCAATTACCAACAGCCACTTCAGCTGTTTTGTCTGCGTAAACAATATTGACATAAGAGGTGTATGATATTGTGCGAACATCAGGCTAGAAATGAGTCTTCCTTTTGGCTACAATGAGCAGGACGGTAGCTTTTATTTGCAGCCCAACTGCTACACCGCCTTCATGCATATGGATCTGAAATTGGAAGACAAATATGTGAATTCTCCTTTTATTCCACTCGTGGACATTGCCCCCAAGGAGAATCTCGTCCCTGATTAGCTGGCTGTCAGGCATCCAGAAAAGCAAAAGACAGGATACAAGGTGCCGTGTATATTAAACTGCAGCTGGTAACTAATATAATTACGACTCAATGGTGAGTCTAAGCTTTGATTAAACTGACTGTAAACATTTGATAAAGCCAATGACCATCTTTTGTGTGTGGTACGGGTAGTGGTATAACATAAATACATAAAAGACTCGGTGGAAGTCACTTTCACACTTTGCTTTATCTTATTTTTTATAGCATTACTTCTAATTGTGTTACTGAATCCCTGCAGATACAAATATATATAATGAAATCTCTGGAGGTGTTTACAAATGAAGAAAGAGCCATCAATGTTTATCCATCCACACAACATTCTGCATCAATCAATTTCCTCCCAACATCGATCCAAACTAATGAAATCATGTGAAATGGTATTAATACTGCTCACGACTTGCTTTGAAATGATTTTCCACTCTGTCTGTTCGTATAGACAACACATCTGCAGTGCAGCTGTGTCAATCATCAGTATGGGTTGTGAGCTGACTGACATTTTCTTTGTGAGAATTGGGCTGCTAGCTGTGGAGTGAGTTGTATGTATTTATTTTTATAGCAACACTAACTGCAATCAGTGGGACCTTGCAAGAGTTTGTGGGCAGTGGAATGTTTTAACAACCGATTCAAATGAAAGCTGATTATTGAGTTGACATGTACTTGATGCACCGTCGAGCTCTTTTATATTGTTCCCTCACAAAATGGCAGCAGGTGGACAGGCCCCGGTATTAAAACACTGTTTCTCTTGCCCTCTCACTGTCGGACATGTTTATTGTGCACCAATAAAAGAAATGAAAGAATCATAGCACTGCATTTAATGTGTTGTTGACGGGAAAAACAAAAGCTGACTTTTTCATAGGGTGAGAGGACTTTTCTCAGAGACTGCAATTATTTCCAATGTGCAATTTTTAAAATCTTATTTTGCTTTCATACCGTTTCTATTGACGGTCCACTTTTCTTTTTCTTGAAGGCTGTCTCATCCCATATAAAAACAATAGTATTCCCCACATAGTATGTATATAATATACTGTTTTGGCATTTTGTATACAAGAAATGATTGTATTTTAAGTTGTTGTACAAACAGGAGGTTTCTGGTCTATTTTACGTATGTACTCATACAGCAGCGACATGAGTTAAACATTGAGACCGTTTCATATCCAGTTCTAAGTTCCTCACAGAAACTTCAATGAAGTAAACACAAAAGATGCACATCTTGTAATAACGCAACAAAATGTAATCGAGTCACTTTTTACTGTCAAACTTCACAACCTCTCACCTGATAACTGCTTTTTCTTTCTAAATTCTGCTCCCGCGCGTCGCTGTTTCTGTTCACAGTAACATCCCCGCGGAGCTGACGCGCATGTATCCAGGAGGAACGGACGAGTCACGTCCCAATCATTCATTAGGAAGATAAAGCTGAGCAATGCAGCCGCTCATGCAGAGTGACTGGCTGTGTTGTGTGCACTCGCCCTGCTCTGCTAGCAGCGTTTTGGGTGCTGCGTGTGTCCCATCAGGCATGCGGCCACCTTGCTCTGGAAAATGAGCCAATCATTACAGAGCAATTTAAACATAATGACAAAAGTGGGAGACTTTCAGGCAGGTCTTGAGGTTGCCATGCACCGTAAAGTCTCCCTTTCTCATCACTTTAGCTGCATTGCTCCTCTCGGTATTGACGGGTCACTGCAATGCAACCCTAAATTGCTTTGTGTATGCCTGCATCTGTACGTCCGCTCACTGTATGTCCTCACCATTAATAAATGAATCTATGTGAGGCGGAGGAACGATGAGTGAGGAAGGAGCAAGACACTCTCCTGCAAGCTCTACATCATCCTGCCTCCCAATCAGCCACGATGATTGAGGCCAATCAGAGGCATCAGGGCCGGCCTTTCTGCTTCCCCCTCTCCCACATCTGTGACCCACTGTAACTAGCATGTAGCCCTCCACGCAGAACCTTCTCACACTGCACCCACACCTCATTGAAGTTTTCTGAATCTTCTCCACTTTACCTATGGCTCAATCGTACCAAGATTGTATCATCCATGAACATTGTGTCTTTCATGTCTGTGTGTGTTTGTGTGCATTCCCCTTTGTCAAGAGGAGATAACTTACAAATGGACTGATATTATTATTAAAAGTAATCTCATACATGGTTGCTTCAAAGAATAAAGGCGTTCCTGTAGTTGTATGATGAACAGAACAATGTCGGGTACAGAAACTTTGGCTTTGTCTCTTTTGAATTGGGTGACACAGGAGACACAGTGAGCAACGTCTGAACCATTCGTCACAGCGAGGGCTCCGAGCTCTGTCTGGGCTCTCTGCCTCATAACGGACCACAGAGACTCGTCGGACTCCAATGATTGCAAGGTGTGTGCTCGTGGACATGTCCTGCCTCACCTGTAACCCCTGTGTATAGGAATGACCCACTGCTTCAAGAAATATCCATTTGCCGAAATGGCCGTAAACTACTCTTGGGGTAAGCACCCAACATGTGAGTTCAACTGAATAGAGTAGAAAGGATGTCGTGCTGTTGTCCTCTCAAAACAGTACATGGCCAAACAGCACGAGTACAACTAATATCAGGATTTATCTTGGCTGATTATCTTTTGTAGAATGAGAGGACGAAGACGTAGAGCTGCAGCGAGGACTTATTTAATAATACATCCATGGTCCATGGTGTACATTTTGACAGTTTGATTTATTGAATTAAATCCAAAGTGGCAGAAACGAGAAAATAACCTTGTACCCTCACCTTGTTCTCCCCGCCGCCGGGAAGAACAAACGTGCAGAAACTGACCATTACATTGCAAACATACAGAGCTATTTGAAGTTTTGCATCTTCCCCAGGCACACTCCAACAGACAGCAGAAACTGGAGATTAAACCACCAAACCTGTGACTAATAACTGACTCTACTACCGGAGTTGCAGGATGGCCTAAACACAGTTGCATCTATTTATAGCAGCCATTTCATCAGAAATCCATCACATGTACCCGTCTACTGTCATCAGCAGTGATATATCTCCATTATCATCGAGCATCAGTAATATCATACATTATTTAGCCTTGTGGTCATATCATAACAAAAGAAAATCGAATTATTTCTCCAATATAAAAGATACAATTGAGGACACAAAACTCAAAAATCTAGTTTTTAATGTGTGTTTGATGAGCATATAAGAGATGTCGGTGTAGCTTGCAAAAATGATCATGAGTTCTGTCACTTTTACTTCATTATATCCGGCCCTTCTTTCTGATCTTTGCACGACAGATGAACACAAATGCACGTTTCTTCAGTTTTGATATGTTCTCCGCTCCAGCAGACAAGTCTGTGCATCCGTTTGTTGCACTGAATTCACAATATGACAGCACTCGTCCCTGCTTAGGTGTGCTTGTTGGCTTGTTTCCGTCATCCTGCAGGTAATTGGTGGGGTGGAGCTGTCAACTCAGTGCAACTGGGAGCACCTGGGCCCAGCGCTCCTCAGGCACTATAAAAGCTGCGGCAGTTTAGTCAGGGAGGCGTGCTCCGTGTGCTGCATTCGGGATCTTTATTTATTTATTTCTCCGTGCCAAAGCCGTAAACTTACAACATTGACACGTCTGAGCAAAACACGAAACAGCAGTGAAATGTAGCAGCCAATTAAAACATTCAAACCCCATCTCTTCCATTAATTCTTTATGATTAATAGTGTTGGAAAAATGCTATCAAAGTGTGATTGTGAATGAACTATGACTCCCATGACTCATTCTTACAAACATAGTAAACATATCGAAGTATCCGTCTGCCAACTAGACTTAGTACCTGCTTTGTATTTGTTGTGACGATGTGCCACCATTGGAAAAGTGGCTGTTGCGTTATCTCCAGATTAAAACTGTAATAACAGAGCTGGTTGTTTTTAGGAGGGAAATTTGTATTTGAGACAATATTCACGAATTGTAAAATTCTGCAAACATCTGGTTTGCTCCGGACCCAACAGTGCGTATTACGAGTTCAGCTTTAGTTCGGTGTGTTGCTTACTTGAAAGCAGCAGTTTAGTTGTAGTTGCTGTCTGGAAAATTGCCTGCAGTTAACAATGAGAAAAATAGTGCAAAAACAGATGCATCAATACTCTGCAAACAATGTGACGGCCTCAGCAGCCTGTGCCGTGTGCGTGTGTGCGTGTGTGTGTGTGTGTGTGTGTGTGTTTGTTTCAGTGCCTTGGCTGGGTGGAGCTCCGAGCTTCTGTAACTGGGAGCATCTGGCCAGCATTACCAGTGGCCATATGTCAATGTTTTTCTCCTTAACTTGCATCAAGGCTCGTGGCTTTTGTGCTGTGTTTGTTAGTTTGTGTGTAACAACATGCATCTCACACTGTTGCACTCTATTGCATTCTCTGTTTCCTTTATATTCACTGCTGGCAATCAATGATTGCTTGAGTCTTCCTACTTTTTTACTTTTGACCAAATTTCTATCAACAAACTAAAAATATTATAATTTTATCCAAATCACAAATCCAGTGGTTTGTATGATTTGAATGTTTATAAATCATTTCTGGGTTTTATTCAATGGAACACAATTAATGGCGTGTTAATGATCACACCACGATCAGTGCTTTTTAGCTCATTTTCTATACAGCGGGGAGCTGATTTCACATAATTGCATTCATCTTGCACCCCTGGAGTAAATCAGTCCCCCAATCAGATGGCTGGAATGTAAACCAGCAGGCCGCTGGACCCGTGTGGATCCAGCATTATTCATGTTTGATTTGACAGATAACTCCGTCCCCCACCTTTGCTCAGAGCGTGCATGTTTAAAGGTAGCACGCAACACCTGGTGGCCCATGAGCGGCCTCAGCTACTTCCAACAGTTGAAACCAGCATTCATGTCGGTGTGCATTACAGTTAGATTTAGCTAGAAGTAGAGAGGCAGCTTTCTGGCCTTGGAACAGGGAAATAAAAGAAAAGTAAAGTCTTATGTTGGGAGTCAGTGATTTAGCTTTTTATTTCACGATGTGAGAAGCCAAACTGGAATGATGGCACTCTCCACACACAGCTCACACTGATCAGCTGGAAGGATTTGTTTTTTGTGTGTGTGTGTGTGTGTGTGTGTGTGTGTGTGTGTGTGTGTGTGTGTGTGTGTGTGTGTGTGTGTGTGTGTGTGTGTGTGTGTGTGTGTGTGTGTGTGTGTGTGTGTGTGTGTGTGATCCCCGATCGTTGGTCAGTCATGTATTGTGAAAGCAACAATGACTCCTCTTCCTTATTCTGGTACAAACCCGTTGGTGAGTAGGTCGGGAATATCACAGTTGAGAACAATTTCCACACTAACTCAATTTAAGGGTAGTAAATTAAATGAACCATTACTTCATAAATCTAATCTTGTAGTCCCATTGCATCCTAAAGATGAAGTATTTTTAATGCTTTCATTCATTCTTGGTTATTAAGTTGTTCATCAAGGGAAATTTAAAAGCTGATTCAGTGGTGGGCCTGTGGTAGAGCCGTGACAGGATACTGATGTTCTACATTTGCCTTCCGCCGTCGAGACAATTAGTTCTCTCACTACACTGAAGTGAAATCTGACAACATGCTCCAAAGAAACATAGCTGCCATTAAACCTGCCAATGCACTCCACTGGCATACTTACAGAAATGTATACTAATGTGCCCTGTGGCTGCCACTTGACTGTATAAGTACATTTAATAGCATTTATGGCTTCAAGGTTTAAGCTGATATTAATAACCTTCTGACTTTGCAGCAGTGTTCTCATATATTGATGTAGCATTTACAGTCGGCGAGAGTCACAGAACAAGCAGGCGTCCCTCTTTGTCTTTGGTGTTTACACTGGATTCCAGTTTCTTTTCATTTTATTTCACAGAGCGGGTGAATGACGGACTTGTTTGAGCCGAGCATTATAGTGTCAAAAGACTAATAAGCCTTCATTTTACAGCAGACACTTAGAGCGACGGTGCAGAATCTATATCCACCTTTTTAAAGCGGCTGTTGTTCTGCACAGCAGAGTTCTTTCCAGCAGATCAAAATGAGATGGGCCTTTGTGAGCTGGTTGCTGATAACAAAGATTGGATTGGACATGTAATTGTGCACAATGTGTCCGCCTGACAAGAACACTTTGGATCATACATAAGATGTATTATTAATACTCAGATCAAAGTTCGGTGGTCCATGCCTTGAGTTGGCTCTTGTTAAAGCTCTTCTTACGGTGATATACTCTTCAGTATGAATTTGAATATATTTTAGGTAGCCCCCACTTTCTATTACAGAGAAGCTTTTGAACAGTAGAAGGGAAAATCAAGAACAACTGATATGTTCTTAAAAAAGGCAAGTATTGTCCGGATATGTGATGTATCTATAAATGACAATAGAAGGAAGGTCAGGAGTCATACCAATTATTACTTAACCTCTGAGGATCAATAATAGTGATGCCAATAGTGATGGGGATGATATTGTTTGAACATGTTAATCACTTTTTGCCATCATGGTAACCTGGTCTGTGGACAAACACCAACAATGGTAAGTACATCAGTAAAAAGACAGAAATAATAGGAAAGGGAAATTAATTTTAGAAAAAAGATCTTAAAAAATTAACAACTAACAAATTAAGGTCGCTGTTTGCGAGACGTTATTAAAAAAAGGTGACTTTGGGCAAATGTGACATGTTCACAATCATCACGTCAACTTAGAGTGGGCATGGGACGCTTCATGAGCCCCTGAAGACGGGCCTTGCCTCAGCTTTTATACTGAAACTGCTTTTAGTGTCATATTTGATGAGGAAGTTTCATGTTTTTTTCAATGTTTAAAAAAAAGAAGATATATATATATATATATATATATATATATATATATATATATATATATATATATATAGCGTTGCAATGATTTTGTGTAATTCCATCATTCAAGTAGCGGCCTTCGGCACTCGTGGACTTCTCTTGCATGCAAGTTTGGTAAAGTACAATAAATCTGGCTTTTCAATTATGGATAAACTCTGCATGTAATTGGAAGCATGCATCATATCCAAATGATACACAGAAGCAGCATCTCGGTGGCTGTTCAAGTCGGTATGCCTGGATGAACTGAGAGGCAAAGCTTCACTATTCCCAGTTTCCTCCAGCAGAAATATGATAATGAGCTGTTGGTTATGTACCATGACTTGCATTGACGATTCTTCTTCAACTTGGCAACTTGGCCTTTAGGCAAAATATTTTTACTTCAAGTATGACGAATCTATCAGAAGTCTACCCGATCCAGCCGCTCCATTTTCCTCTTCTTCTCAGTCTCCTTTCTCCTTCTAACAGCTTACCGTGGATCATCCATGCACAACACACCATACAGTGGAAGACTTGTGAAATTAATGAACTGAAAACTCGTAAATATGAGCAAAAATTAACTTTGAATTGTTTATATCACTGCTGAAGCTTTTTGATCATGATGTGATAGTTTCCATGGTGTTGTCAAAGATAATCGCACATTTCTGTGACTGACGGAATGTCATTTCACTCCAGAGTTTATCCTCAGAGTTTATCCTCCAATAAACTGTTTCGCTTTAATTTGCTGAGCTAAATGCAGCCTGCACAGCTACATATCCAGCAGTCACGTCAAATTAGGTCAATCCCAAAGCAATTTAAACAGATTTGTAGAGAAGTGTTCAAAAAGGAAACAAAAGGCTGGAACGCTTAAAACCAAGATGAAATAATGGACATTAAAACGAGGGATAAAAGAAGAGGAAACTGAATGAATAACATCACAAACTCCTCGGGGATTCTGCGCGTGTGTCTGTGTGTGATGGGTATGAGAGAGCACCGAGAACACAATTCAGCAACAATAGTGTGTTGTGCAGATAATTTGGTGCCAAAACTATAAAAAACAGCAGGTTCAGCTGACCTCCGCTTTGCTTGTACGTGTTAATATCACAGGGCTGAACACAGGCGACTACAGCACATCCAACGCATAATGAGACCCAACGTTAAATATAGACGCCATAGGAATTAACTGTCTCATCAGTTTCTCTAAATTAAGAATGCATTTCATCCTGCAGCACCATAGCTAATGCATCTCTTGCAGCATTAAAGAAATGGACATTTGGGTAATGAATCACCTCACACTTTTCTTTTTGTGCTAGTTTCAATTTTCTCAATATTGTACAATCGAGAGAGGATAATTGGTTTAGCTGTGTGCAAAGTTGGCTAGCTCATACTGTACATAAATCACTCTTATTCTAAAGCGGATTGATCAGCATATTTTCAGATGTACTTTGTATTGTGATGAATCAAATTGACTAACGTTTTAGTTTAAGCTGCACTGGGCTCTTTTTGATGTAAAATAATACTAAAGCAGTAAAGAATATACAAATATATATATATATATATATCCTATCTATCTATCTATATCTTTGGAAGAAACAGCCACTCACAATATAATACGAACATAAGCATATCGTAACGAATGTAAACAATGAACATGGCATTTCACCTGATGATCACCTGACTATCAGCTGATCGTCAGGTGATAATCAGGTGATATTGACTGTTAATATTGGCTGCTCTAAATAAACTCTCTGTTGCCAGGACAGTACAGATACTTGTGGCAGAGTAACTCACTTGCTTACAAGACTGAATTATATTTCAGGTATTGCTCATCAAACACATTTTATTAAAGAGGGACACCAACCCGTATACCTACTTAAGAATTCCATATTGCTGCGCAAGCAGCGAGCCAAATGCCTGAAGTATAAATGCAAAGAGATGAAAGATATGTCTCGCTCTCAACCAGCCAACATCTGGAAGGATCTTTCAGCCCAGGCTACAGAGGCGGTGAGCAGGGAGGAGTAATTACACTTCTTTTTTAATGGTTTTGAGTTTGTAGAGTCGATGTGGCTCCAAACTACCATCTCAACCTTCAGTATTTTAAAATGCAGTCTTACTGTGTGTATTATTTTGTTCACCTCTGCGTATATCTGCACCATTATAAATCTGGCTACGGGGAGGGACATGCTCTGAATATGCTGCTTGCCATGTAAATCAATCATTCTCGTAAGGGCTAGAAACCAAAACATGATCAGTGCTGCAGCTGAACGCTGAGCTGTGGTGCAGCTCTCTACTGCTCTCAAATATGTGTGTGTTGTTGTTGTTGTTGTGTACAGGGGGAACGCACCCTGTTGACGCTGTCCATACATTTGTATGCAAATTGTTTTATAAATGACCGAAGGAAGTGGTGTTGTATATTTGATATTCTAACTATTTTGAGCAAATCCAAACTATTGTGCTGTCCCCTTTTGGTGTATACATAGCTATTCACTGTATTTCTACCATTTGCACTAATTGCAAGGAGCTGTGTTGGATCATGATTACATGAGACTGACACTACATTTTAAGCGACATTTTGTTCCTAATTGGTTCTATTTAACGGTTAATAGGAGCCCGGGTTTGGTGAGGTGGTAAGTGTGTTCTCCGGCCCCAATCACTACTCTGGCAAAGATTCAATGCTGATGTTCGATACTGTTACTTAAGACTTGTAGTTTTCTGACTTGTTGCAGAAAATATAGCATCAATGTTGTAACATTTTGGACCTAATTTCACGGGATAATCGTATTCGAATTGAAACTGAATTGTTCCTTGGATTATACATTCAATATACACACTCAGAATCAGAAACAAAATGCTTCAGCACAGTGAATAACAGCACTAGCTGCACATGAGCGCAATGTTTTAGGGGTTTCTCTCGGGGGTTTAGTTTCGGCTCGGTGGAGCAACTGCATGAAGACTCAGCACTGCTTTTCAAAAAGTGTATTGTGTTCAGGGAGAAACTCATGGGCATCCATGTGTTCCAAGTTGTTTCCAACTTGGGTCGCTATAATGCACAGAGGCTGTAAATACCATCTGTGAATGTCTGACTTCCAACTGTCAGTGCAATGCAACACAAGCCTGTGGGGAGGAGATACCAGTCCTAAGCCAATGCAATGGGTAAGAGAAATGAGGGTTGTGGTTGTTTTCATTGAGAATATAGTAAATATTCGCACTGCGAGAGCTTTGCAGAAGTCTCTGAGCGACACAGGAAACATGCTTCAGCGCACACCTTCCTTCTGATAGTAACAGTGAGAGCTCTGTGGTTCCTGGTGGACGCAGGCTCTCACTGTGAGTGACAGAGATGACAGCGGGTCATCCCTTCAGTTGAAACATGTTTTTTCCAATCGAATGACAGAATGACAATGAAAGAGTCCGGTGGGTTTCCCACGCTGATACAACACATGAACGATTTCCACCCCCACAAGACAAAGCAGCCGTTTGGAAAGATCCGTTGACACCTACTGTAGAAAGAAAAAGAAACAAAGATTGATGGATTGAAACTCTGCAGGTGCTGGAGAAAATAGCATGAAAAACATTGCACAACATTGTAGCCAATAGCAACACACTAAACTCCTACTTTTACAAAGCTTGTGATATAAAATGTGTATTCGTATTGCTTCAGAGAGTTCAATCTGAAACCATAGAGTATGAATACAAAATAAAACGACACAATTACAGCTTTTTACTTCAAATAAAATGGTTTTGTGTCTTTGATACTGTGATGTCCCAATGGGGTCGTTTTCTCCACGAGACATGAGACCGTACAGAACGGAACTCATTGATCGCTCCTCATAGGGATTTAGTGTCTTGCTCAAGGACACTCCAGCAGGGACTGTGCTGTCATGAGTGCTTGAATCTGGGCCATCTGGGTGAAAGATGGGTGCACTTAATTCACGTTAAGTTGTTGTTGTTCCCAGCTTCCTCGGCAGTGTGCCTCGTTCTCTGTCATTGCACAGCAGAACATGGTTTGGAATTGGGAAGGGCTCAAAGAAAAACATCTGCCGTAAGGGTTGAACAGAGGTGCAGAGGAGAGGAACGAGGAGACGCTGCCTCTTTGAAAGTCGCTCACACCTTTTCTATATTCCTGTGGGACAACACAGAGTCACATCTGAGGTTTATTTAGATACAAAACAATAAGTGTTCATTGTTATTTTAAAATACGCTGCCCTTCAGCTAGCCAGAAAAACACTCACTCTGTTAGCTGTAAGTGAAATTCAAAAAATACAAAAATATTAACAAGAATTTTATAATAGGCATATAATCATCATAAAAAATACAACTAAATGTATTAATTCTAAAATGCATTATTTATGGTTATAAAATGACAAATAGATCGATAAGAAGTACAAAAAACGATTATATACGTACCTTGCAATAACTTTTGCAAGACATTCATATTTGTTTATTGTTTTCTAAACATCTGCATCCTCTGGCATTATTTTCTTGGGCTGAAATGTCAAAACAACATATAATATTTCCTGAATTCATTCATATAGCATGTGTTCAGCCATCCTACTATGAATACTACAAACAGCATGGAGTTTCTGTTGACAGTCCTGCATGTTGTATTTACTGTAAGCCTCATCTCCACCACGTTTTTATCACATGGTCATGGAGATCATACCCCATTCTGTATGTCCAGCTCCGCTTCAGAGCCCTTTTTTCATATTTCAGTTCATCAAATAAACATAAACCTGTCAAAGTATCCCTGGAGAACAAAGGACCTCCGGCTTCTTTTAGTCTTTCGCCTTCAAAACCAAATTCAAACACCATTAACATTTTAAACCCCCTTCTCATGAAAGCATCAAGAGCTCAAAGAGGTTTTACCCAAAGGAGCTTTCTATGACAGAGCTCAACTCACACTGTTAGGCAAATAAATAAAACGTATCGCCACCCGGTATGCAGTTTGAGCATCTCTCCACACCAACGCAAAGCTGAGTCAGCTGATGTTTAGACGTGTGAATGAGGATCGTGGGCTGCAATGTAAAGACAGCTGCGACTGTGTGTGTGTGTGTGTGTTAATCGTTGAGCCCAAGCCAGAACTGTGAGTCTTTGTGAAGCTGGTCTGTATCCTTATCGCCTTTATCACAGCAGAACAGACCGCGAGCTGAGCCTCCACCACCAGAAAGAGATGCAACGTCTGTATACTGTGTGTCTGCATACTGTGTGTCTGCATCCGTTGTTGCATTGTCTCCTCTCACTTTATTTTGCAACAACATTCATGCAGCATTTTTTAGCATTTCACAGTTCAGTTGCAGGGGCTAACCATGTGTTGATAAACTGCTGAAACTGGAAAGCCGAAATATAAATTCTCTCACTCGGATGTTGTGACTGAATGATTACATGAAGTTCAAAGTTCAAAGTTCAAAGTTCAAAGTTCACTTTATTGTCAAAGTTTCCACATGTGTTATGCATACAGAAAATTCGAAATGCCGTTTCTCGCAGTCCCACAGTGTAATATAGACATGAACATATAACATATAATAGAATAAAATAGAATAAAGTTAAGAACATAAGGGCCTAGATAAAGGATTAAACAAGTAGCAGCAGAGAATAAAAAGTGACTGGTGCTGATAAAAAGTGACTGGTGCTGATAAAAAGTGACTGGTGCTGGATGAGGGAAGGGGTGTGAGGGGGAGTAGATGTCCTGGTATGTTCCATTTGAGGCAGTGGGGAGAGGTGGGTGAGGGGGAGGGTAGAGAGGTCAGGGGAGAGATGGCAGGGGGGGAGAGAGGGGGAGCGAGAGGAGAGAGGGAGGGAGAGAGTTCAGCATCCTGACCGCCTGGTGGAAGAAGCTGTTCCTCAGCCGGGTAGAGCTCGAACGGAGACTGCGGAACCTTCTCCCTGAAGGCAGGAGGCTGAAGAGGCTGTTGGAGGGGTGGGTGGGGTCACCCGCAATGCCGAGTGCTTTGCGGGTGAGGCGGGTGTTGTAAATGTCCTGTAGTGTAGGGAGTGAGACTCCGATGATCCTCTGGGCAGAGTTCACAATGCGCTGCAGGCTCTTGCGGTTGGAGGCGGTGCAGCTTCCGAACCACAGCGTGATGCAGCTGCTGAGGATGCTCTCAGTGGCGCCTCGGTAGAATGAGAGCATGATGGGGGGGGGGGCTCCTGCTCGCTTGAGCTTCCTGATGAAGTACAGGCGTTGCTGGGCCTTCTTTGCCAGTGCAGTGGTGTTGCTGTTCCAGGTGAGGTCATCTGTGATTGTCACACCCAGGAATTTGGTGCTGCTCACCTGTTCCACAGCAGCACCATTGATGGTCAGAGGGAGGGGGGGTTGGGAGTGGGTTCTCCTGAAGTCAACAACAATCTCCTTTGTTTTCCCCACATTGAGGAAGAGACATGAAGCTGTTGTTTGGCGACACGGTTTCTTACCTGAGATTGAGGCATTTCTGCACAGCTGTGGTTCCGTAGCAGTCATGTTTTTTGAGCTCAAACATCAAAGTGTTTGATAAAAACAACTTTGGAACAATGATTTCAGAAATGAGTACCTGCTGAACAAAAGGGATCCCACAAACCTGCAAAATGATGCCAAAACATACCGACAGACACTGTTTGAATGTATTTATTGTATTAGTAAGAGGTGAAAAAGAAATGCA
This sequence comes from Melanostigma gelatinosum, assembly GCF_949748355.1. Taxonomy (NCBI): domain Eukaryota; kingdom Metazoa; phylum Chordata; class Actinopteri; order Perciformes; family Zoarcidae; genus Melanostigma; species Melanostigma gelatinosum. Next base: position 19,145,355 of record NC_136653.1, read on the forward strand.
GGGGAAAAGTTACATTACAGTACTTTAAACAACTCAGTTTAATGCATTATACACCACAACTGACGTGTGTCACAGCTGAAGTGGTTTTGTTAAGGCTACAAAAATACTTTACGAGTATAAAAATACTAATCCGAACTGGACTCAAACAGCTGACTCCAATCCACCACCCTGACCTGGTCCCAATGTGGGCTTCTGCAAATACTTTTCTGTCCAAACATAATTCATGGTCTAGTTTCATTGTAGGAACCTAATTTTGAGGAGACACGACTGGCTAAAATGCATGGCATCGCCGCTGTAGTCTATAAAGCATTGCATGCAGCTTCTCTTCGTAGGCAGGTGGTGGCTGCAGCTGGTCATGGAGCGCCCTGGAAAGTAATGGTTGATTGGTCCACTGGCTATTCACCTTCACTTCATCCGCGGCCCTTGCAGCCATCCATCTGCACTTCCAGCCATTGATGGCCTAAAACCAATCCATGGTCCGGTCCCTTGATCCTGCTTTCCCACACCTCAGCAGACATTTCAATTCTATTACTCTCGGCTGCTGCCGCCTCTCTGATAACTCTAGAGAGAACTCGCGCTGTCTGGCACTGGGCCGTTTTGTGACAACCGCTTATTAATAAAAGAGCAGGTTGTTTGAGTTGCCTCAGGGCTAATTCTCCTTAAATAGCACAAATGGTTTACACAAGTGTGTGTGTGTGTGTGTGTGTGTGTGTATATGTGTGTGTGTGGATATATAAAATGTATGAGCTAAGATTTAGCTCCTAACTTGTGCCTGTCCTGACTTCAAAAAGTACAAAATCCATCCATACAGTATGTGAGTGACTGTCAGAAGCACACACAGAGTGGTGTTTTTGTTGTGATTATTTGTCATCATCCAAGATTGATGAAGAGGAACGGGTTAAGATGAGGTTTGGCTCTGGCAGAAGTCTGAGGATGACATATGATAGAGTGATGAAGGATTCACCATACACTTTTTATTTCATGAAAGGTCTGTGTGATACATGGAGTAAATCGTAACAGTCGAAACAGTGAAGAGTTTTGGCTCGGAGTACCGTTTAAAAAACAAAACAACCTTTCTCTGTATCGTCCACTACACTTTATCCTGTAGAGATGTTCCTGGATGCCGGCTGCATCGTCAAGTGTTTGAGAAAATAACATTTGTTCTTGCTTTCGGGCGATACGTTTTTACTAACTGGTGTCCCTGGAATGTAGGCTGCATAACAAAACCCCCCCAGTGAAGGGAACACTTTCTCATAACGACAACCAGCCGATACATATTCAGTAGTGTCATCGGATAAAGCTGGAAGTCACAGATGACTCCTTGGTTCAAATCCACATTCTGCTTGGATGACATTCCCTGGGAATCCGTCAGCTTGCTGTGTGACTGGGATGTCCTCTGAAGCAGCCTAATCACACTGCAAATCCATGGTGTGCCCATGCCTGTCCGAGGAATAAGATAGCACCACAAAGTGAATAATGCACCTTTCTATGGAGCACCGAGTCTATATATGTCCGCCGCTGATATCTGACACAGTCCAGGGTTGCATATCGGTTTCTTGTTTGGAACTGATGAGGAATTCCAAACCTTTCTCTCTGGAAATCCCAGGTTACCTCTATAGGGGTATATGGTATGCAGAGAAATTGTGATAAGCTGTGTTTTCTACAGAAAATTACAAAAATAGCCTGAGAATATTCATCAAGGTTGTGCTGAAATGGTGCCAGTGAGTGAGAGGGGGGGGGGGGGGATTTCCTAACTTAATTGCAGACAGCAAAGGCTGAGCCTCCAGAGGTGTTGACATGTCATTTGTAGTTTTTTGACACACCTTTTGTTTTTCTAACAGACAGGACGTCACGACTCTGATTTACACTCGCAATATCTATATCTTGCTTTCTCTGAATTGGAAATAAGAAAAAATCTGCACATCTGACTGTCTCGACAATACTCGGCTCCGCAGCGAGACAAGCACACGGTGCCAGTCTGACAGTCACCGTGAAATTAGATCAGGCTCGTGTGAAGGACGATTCCTCTGTTGTCACTTTCCTTCAGTGAAATAACGTAAGAGATGGAATGTACCTATGGAACGGCTTGTTCCTTTTTAATTAGTTTGATTCATGATAGGTTTATATTCTGACAGTTCAGTTCGTTACGACAACCACAAAGACTTACTACAGTGTCTCTGGAGGTTGATTCCCTTTTCATATAGCAGACGTTTGTACGACACAGATCTATTGAGAATGAACCCGTTGTAGACTCATTCATCAACGCTACTGCTAGAAGTGATCGATGTACAGTACTGCATCGTTTTTATTCAATAGAATTGATAGCAGGGGTCGGCAACCTTTTTGAGTTCAGTTTCAGTGTACCATGTCAACATTAGGTTTGTTTATGTCATCACATTTGAATATAGATCTCTAACGGATCTGTAATTTTAGCTCGTCCGAACCTCATGCCGCTGCCCAGTTAAACCTCATAAATGTACAAAAGTGTAGCTGCGTTTGTTGTTTTCCTCTTTTGTTTAGCAGGAACAGGAAACCAGACCGGAGCCTGCTTTGAGGTGCATGAACAGCTCCTTTTGAAGGAGAGTAATTTGTTTTGTTAAGACGCCACGCTGCTGCAGGAAAAATTAATCGTATGAAAAATGTATGGACCTTGGGTCTCTTAGAATTACCTGCCAAAATGTTTCATGACTCATGATATTCAAACAGCTGAAGGGTATTCCGCTGCTTCTTTGCATAGTGTAGCTCAAATAATGCAAGAAAACAAATATATTGCGTTTTGTTGATATCAGTCAGTCAATGAATCACCGAAGTGAAGTTCTAGGGAGGTGTTTTCTCTTGCAGCAAGTCCCTTAACATCTCCCGTCCGTGACTCATCCGCATACTCTTGTGCTCCTCCCATGTCAGCCCATTGGGAGTTTTTTGGATCTTCAGTGTGAATGCCTCTGCATCGTCATATAAGGACTGTCCATGGAGCTCTCAGGTCACGTGACTCACCATATTCTGTGGTTATTACTACTTTCTCCAGAGTAAGCCCTTCTTCACCGAGCAGGAGAAATGAGATTTAAACGGCAGAGAGCTCCAGGGTCACGGTGCTGTGCTCAAACTCCTCCATCAGAGTCTGTCAAAGGGGAAAGTAACTGCAGGACCAGAAGAATATTTAAAAATGGAAGAAAAAGAGGAATTCACTGTAATGACATACAGTGACTAAAAGCGTATGGCGCATGAAGAAATCTAAGATAAAAAACGGTTGTTCACTGTTGGTGCACATTTCCACGCCATAAACTCTGCAATCATTTCAGATTATTCAATTCATGGGGGGCACGGGGGAAAAGGAAATGGCGGTATGAAGTATAAATGCCTCATCATCCAGAGAGAAATCGCTTCATCGTCATTTGGAAGACAAATCAACATCTAATCTCATGGAGAGTGATCAGGTTTAATTTCACTGTGTGCATTCTGTTTCTTTTTGCAATGGTTGAGCAAGCTCTAGCCAACTTTCTATATGCAACAGGAGGAGGAACATCGTGTGGCCTTTCAGGTAAAGGGAGAAAAACATCTGAGGGGGAGATTTCCTCTTTGATGTCAAGCTGCCAGCTCTGACATTCTTTTTCTTTAAACTGATTCTTGGGGTGATGCGGCTCGAGACCGATCAGATCTGCTCCCGGAGATGTCTCTTATTTCTACCCCCCCCCCCCCACTACAGCATGTCATCCTGGCTGAGTTTTTTTCTTCTGATATCTCAATGCAACACCTTGATGTTGCTGAACTCCACCGCATCCCCTGCAGTTGTCTGCAGAGATTGTTTGCCGCATCCCTTGGCAGGTCGAGAAGAACGGGGCAGCTCGAACAAAACTTTGTTCTGGTTGATTTTCGGGATGACCGTGATGAAAGTGTGCAGGTACTGAGCGCTAGCGAGTTTGATTTGTGTAGGGGCATTTGGTACGGGATACTCTTCAATTTAGGAACAAGCCAGGGGACATTTGGGGAAAAAAATACAAAGCAGTGCTTTTCTAAGCCAGTGGATGATAATCTCCTACATTGATAAAGTGGCTGAATATACACAGGTCCTTCCCAATTAGGGGAGACTTGGCCAGGCATCTTTAGCTACAGGCAAGCTTGGGGTGATTTCCATTAGCCTGCGCCTCAGCATTAAGTTGCTGCTAAACAAGAATAATAACAGACACCGAGAGCAGATCGAAAAGCAATTACCGAGCACGCCTCGCTATAAACCCAAGCAAGCACACTGTACCTCTCTGTTTCCCACCTCCAGCTCATATTGAGGATTTTCGATTGTTTTATTGTGGCATTTCTAGTTCCAAATAACGACCAGTAATGTCTAACGTGAAGCTGGAAAGTGGGTTTCAAGAATCAAGTGTGACTATCTGAGCAGCAGTCTCATATTTAACCCATCGAGCACGAAATGTATCAATTCCACTGTCACCTTAACTTCCTCAAGGGAAGTGCAGTTTGTATATCCCCCTTAGCTGTTCTGTGGGGAATCAAAAAGTAAACTACAGCTTTAAAGGGACGGGGGAGGTCACCCCAACAGGCCCCCTCTCTATCGCCCCGTCTCTCTCATCCCTACATCCTCTCTTTTCCTCCAGACTTCTCCTTCCCTGGCGCTTCATCACTCTGTTGCACAAATGCATCCTGCCACTGATGGTGCCACCTGGGACTCGTATGTGACCTCCCCCTCCTTGTCTCAGTGTGCAAGGACAGAGCCGACACAGGCAGCACTCCAGAAAGCCAACAACACATCTGTCCATGCATACATGCATATATAGTGTACTCGGGAAGCGTGCCCCCACATACAGGTTGGTGGGTGTGAATTTCATTGATGAAAAAAAAATTGGTGCATCATAACAATCGGCCGTCCCTTTCACCCTTATTCAATAAAACGCCTAACTTATTAATAATGAGAACACAATTGATTGTTCTGCAAAACAATTTTGCTGAAGGGGAAAGAAATAACCCTTTTAACTACAATATATTGGGCCTCGTCACAGAAGTGACATTTGCAAAGTAATAACAATGACGCATTGCTGAATCTTTGTCGATAAACCTTGTTTCAAAAGAGCTGCTCCGCTTCATCTGAATCCGTGCCAGCTCTCCTTGAGATTAAGAATGTTTTGTTATGCTGGGATTTAAATCGGAGTGGAGAATATTGAAATAAACGAGAACAGAATCTGTGTGGGGAAACACTCCCACATGCACAAATAAAAAATCAGCAGTGTTTCCTTGAAGCTCTGAGGGACATAAACATCTTCAGGCAAATGGGGATGCTCACAGATGATGTCACACCAAGGTAAAAGTTCAGCCTGAGGCCACTGCCTTCCCTCTTCTCTTCTTCATTCTGTAGATGCAATTTTAATGAGCATTGACGGTGCCTTGATTTTGAATGTCTTATGAATGTTTCTGGTAAAGTATGCATGCTTCTGGGCATCAAATATTGTGGATACACATTTTCATAATCCTTATATTTAAATCAAATTGGCTGAGAGTCAGAGGAAAGAGAAACCTTGGTCACCTGAGCGATTAATCAATTATTGAACCTGTTTGGAAGTTTGAACGGCTCAGGCTATTGTGTTTGAAGATATAAAGGCATTTGAATTTTCTTTCATTTTGATCAAAATATGCCCCATTTCAAATTTGACCAATGGCCCCTTCCTCATTCCTACCCACCTACTTCGTGTGCCCTTACTTGGACCACATCTTTTTACAAGCTCGGCCTTCATTTTAATCTTGATCTCACTTCTGCGGTAGTCCCCGCTACAGTAGGTGTCTCCAGGACCACATCTTGCCATAATGACACTCACAGACTCACACGGGGAAAAGAATACCAACAAACACGCTGTCGCAGCTGGTAACACGTTTATTTGTGTGGCTGTGTGATTGTGTTGTGACTCAGAGGAGAAGGTGCAAGTTCAGCTTGTTATATAAGATCTTTCAGGGAGGACTTTCAGGAGGTGGATGGTTCTGCCTCAGAGTTTGACACAGGAGATTAATGTTTGCATCCTGTTTCCTGTTACCAATGTGCCATACTGTTTCTTTTAGCCGGGACTACAATCTTTTCCAAAGTAGTTTTTTGTATGGAACAGAACTTCAAACAGAAAACTGTTGTGTGAATCATTTTTTGTAGCATTCAGGCGAGTTTTGGAAAGCACTGATAGAAATGTCACCCTGACAAAATGGGTGCCACTAGAGACAACAAAACACAAACAACCTTATCGTCATATAGTTTGAAAATGTCTTTGCATCAGAAGTTGGAGGAATATATGAAGGCAGTCTGCATATTCACAGGCATTTCTTCCCATGATTGAGGTGTTTTGCTTAAGCTGTGAGAATATGCTGTGGGGGGGTGTGTGTCTAATAAAAGCTCACTTAAAGGAACAGTGTGTAGCATTTAGGGACATCTGCAAATGGATCATATATCAACAAGTATTTTTTCTTCACTGTTAATCACCTCAAAAAAAGGAGTTATGGTGTTTTTTTACTTCAACAGAATTGAGCAGTTAGATAATGATGGGTCTTCTTCACCGAGCTGGCCGCCATGTTTGCACAGTAGCTCAGAACTGACAAATCAAACAAACCGGCTCTAGACGGGCCAATTCAGGTCGCAGTTCATGTTTACAGGTCGCAGTTCTAGGCACTTGGCACACGGGAGAAGTTTCAGTTGGTTGTCATTTGGAACCTCACCACTAGATGTCGCCAAATCCTGCACAGTAGACGTAAAACAAAAACTTTGATCTCTAATCATCTGCTGGTCCAAAACAGGAATCATCCCCAAGGCCTCGAGTCCATCATAAAAATAAAAATGGGCTGCTTTTCTACCCTCTCTTTTGAGGTTCCTGAACTCACGCCTAATTGTGTTTTTCCTGCACCACATCTGACATGGCCATCCAAAACAAGCTGATTCTCTGCCACGGTGTTGTGTTGAAAGCATTGAAGGATGGGAGGTTATGAGCAAGGCTGTGGCTTGTGAGTTAAAGATCCATTAAAACTGAAGCGTTTCCCTGCAATTTTCCAGGGACCGTGCCGTCCGTTAAGCAGACAGCTTGGAGAGGGTCGGCTCACGACTGACTGCGGTATGTGTGCTGTGCATCACTCAGCCTGATGATCAGAACAGTGCTTTAGCTCCATTCAGCAGTTTGCTGAATAATTAAAAGTGCATTTCATTTCTCAGCCTACCATTAAGCACTTAGGGATTCTTGATTAGCCTATGCAGCTTAAGTGGAGGTGATTGTGTTGCTGCTGAAGGGATTTAAGTAACATTTTGAACAACTAAAGCATTGAATATACCAAAGTGTAGTTTGCATTTATTCCTTTAAACTTTGTAAAAAAAGAAAAAAATGTTTCAAAAGTAGTTTAACTTACTCTCTTTTGTCCCCTTCAAAAACGCAGTTTTGAACCAGTTCAATCAGAAGCTCGGCCATCGATCACGCCAGCAGTAAACTGACACAGCGACAACACCGGCTCCTTCCAAGAGGTCTGATGGAAATCAAGTTAGAGGCCGCTGACTAGGTGGGCTGTGTGGAGCACAAGGTTAACAATTGGATTGGCCGAGAGATTGAGGAAAAGGTTTGGTTTTTTTGGTTTTTTTCGCACGCCCACGTAGGAGGCTCCTTTGGTTTGTTTATTGGACTGGACAGGGTACGTTCTCAATTATTACAATGCAATACACCGTCTGTGACTGGACAGGTCATTGGCAACGTCTGGATTCTGTTTTGCCTGTAGTTTGCTTGTTGTAGCAGAGCAGTACATTTCACCGTCACACCGAAACAGGAGGCCAACCGTCTGGTGGACCAAGCTGACAGTCTACAGGTACACTCTGTGGGAGAACTAATGTATCATAATAAGTCTATATGAGCCACATAGGAGGCTCTGTGGGAGTGTGAAAGTGTGAAAATACGAGTAATATACATCGGCTGTCGAAAGAGGAGTTTATTTCACTGCTAGTCTGACAAAGTTGCTGCATTTATACGCATCATGTATAAATACCGTCACAAAGTCTTTGGTGCAATCCTCTTCAGGATCATTTATGAAGATGTCTGAATGTTATGGTCGTATCAAATATGAACCGTTGTACAACTAGTGAAAAATATACGAACCAAAATAGGACAAAGGAGACTTGATGAAAGAGCTGTTGAGTCACGTGTGATGCACACGGGCTGCGGAGTGCACTTGGGTAATCTTGTTTAGACAAAGTGTGAAAACTGACGACGACGAGAGCAACAAGAATAACGTCGCTTCCATCAAAGCGGTTCCTGAATTATTCAATTCAATTTATGAAAGTTCATAAAAAATGTAGGCCTTTGACACAGTGCCGCCTCACTGACAGACGTATCTCTGAGAAATTAACCGTGACATGTTTCTTTGAAATAGTGAGAGGTCCTTCATTATTAAAGATCTCTGGGGTGTGTCTTTGAAATAAAGGATTACCAAGTCTGAGTGGGGGGACACACAAAGTCATGTTCTGGACCGGTCCAACAAAAACCTAATTTGTCGTAGGATAGTTTATCGTGACATCTGAAAACAAGCTTCAGTAAGAAACGTGATGAATGCGACGCTAGTTTTATTGCATCCAAATTAAAACCACTTCTTAGCCCCCCGATCCTGTATCTTCAACACTCTCTGCCAAATCCTTTTTCTACTCTTTTACCCCCGAACCCTTTAATTATCCAGGTGATTGGTTAAATTAATTGACTGAGATTCAACCACTTATGTGATGCTATGAGCCCTAAAGCCAGACTACGATATGTGGCGTGTGAAGGCAATTAACAACCAAAATTGATATTTAAAACACTTTAATGAAGTCAAAGTTCTATTTTTATTCGACATTTATTCGACCAAATCTAAAAGTGATACAATGTTTACAAGTTATACAATTAGCTACGATGAGGAATCTTAATTTTGTGTTTGATGTTGGCAGTCCCAGAGGACAAAGGTGGTAGTGTTTCCAAGCACCAGATTCCTTTTAGAAAACCTTTCACCTTACTGCGGCAGGATCTGACCGTCTGCGCCGTGCTGTCCTGGTTCTCCCGTGTCCCCTTTCCCCCCAAAGGGCCCAACAATACAGCCTGGGTCCCTGCAGCGTGGTGTGGTGACTCCCAGAGGGGCAAATAGCGAAGGTCTGCTCTGCTCTGGCAGCTTCAGGTCGAAGGCAGCAGCAAAGCCCGATCTGGGTCTGTTTGCAGCAGGCTGGTCGCTGCCAGAGTCTCAGCTGAAAGGGCTTCTGATGACCCAGCTTTATTTTGACGGAATCAAACTCTGTGGCACCAATGACGAGCATTACCAATAACTGCAGAAGCAGCCAATCTCCTCGCTGATTGTCTTTTTTATGTAGGTCATATAGAGACATAAGTATTTCATCACCAGTTAAAACTCATCATTGTAACTTCAAATTAAAGGAATTATCAAATTAAGGAGAGGAGAAACATAATGAACACACATGCTTCCGTAGAGTTGTACAGCATGATAGCATGAGGCATTACCCACCGTATCATGCTCTGTTGCATGTATATAAATGCTCATAGCAGCACAGCACCTTTCCAGAATGTATGTTGGTTGTTCCTCTAATTTATCACCAATGTAGTTGATATATATATATATATATGGCAGAGTATATAGATTTGTTTTAATCGGACTTGCTTTGCAGGATGACATCACTAGGTAGGGAGCATTTTGAGATTAATTCCGAGAGAGAAGAAGATTTATGGAGTTCATTTGAATCTGCTGCTGAACCTCCTGGATCGCTCCTGCAACATGCTGCAGCTCCAATTACAAAAATGTAATTATGATGAACAACCTATGGGTTCAATGGTGTGCATATTCACGTGTGGTAATAGTGTGTGTATATGTGTGTACACGCGTAATTCAGGGACTCGCACAGAGTCTCATGGAGTGCCCAGGGCAATGCAGGTAGAATCTCATTAGTTGTGTGCACACCACCCCTGACACTAATTCCTACATGAGGATATCCACTGCAACTGAAAACACATCAACTAATATTGCTATATCACTGCCTAGTAATGTCAGTTGCATGCAAGATTATATTTCATACTTTATTGCGTTCTTTTCCCCATGAGATTTCATGACCGTAAGATAAAAGAAAAGTTTTATTTTCATTTTTTTATTCCTTCATTGTGAGATAGAAAGTGAATTTCACTGATGCTTTTATTTAAAAGCAGATATTTATAAGGGTTATGTGAATCTGAATGCTGAGCCTTGAACGTGTGGACCATCTTGTTACAGCTCAGTCTCTCCAACAACTGACATGAGTGTGGTTTTTAGTATTTTTACACTTCATTCAGTCTTTTGTCTCCTCATATATAAAATGTAAGATGTTTGTGTTCAAACAAGTGGATGCACAGACTTCAGGCATCTTCTTCAAAAGCTGACCGTTTTAGTGCTATCCACATTTCACACGTTCCTCTGAGATTTACTGTTTGTTAAGGATGAGTGAAGTGGCCATGTGTTGCACCTTCTGCACACTTTCCTTCTGGACCCATATGCTCTCGTACAGGCTATTATGTCTGAATGACGAGTAAGCTTTGTGACATGTAGATGAAGAGGTCTTTGGAGCTCACTCTCTGGAATTAGCAGGAATTAGCTAACCCAGTCCAGATATGTTTTGTGGATCTAAAAAAAACAATGCTTGCAACCGTGTTCCCTGAGGTGTTCCGTGGGAGGTATGCAGGACTCAGGATCAGCAGCCATGTCCACCTACAGAGCATACAACAAACATGAGCAGCGTGCAATATAATGCTATCAAATTGAGCCACATGTACATGCTATCATGTCCACCCCCTGCGCGTTATTTTAATGAGCTTAAAGGTCTTGAAACAAGGCTTTAGATTGAGTGCACAAAATGTAAAGACTTACAGTAAGACTCGCTTTTGCATATACCTCATGCATGCTCTTGGGCACATTCATGCAAACGCAGCATATTGGCCTCGTTCGGATGTTTCATGTGAATCAACTTGAATTCACGTCGAATGTGCAGGGCCTGGCAGTCGCAGAAAACTCCTCGCTGAATAATTATTGTCCTTAGTGAGGCGAATTTTAATTTAGTTCCTTTTCGCAAAACAGCCCTGTCGGGAGTTTCACTGTTCAATTAGACACCTCACACATCTGAGGGTTCGGGAAACCAGAGACCTAAATTGTAAAAGAAACATTTGAAGGATTAGTTTAGTTCTGAGTTATAAAAGACACAGTATCAAGTTTCCTTGCTAGAAGGAAGAGAGACCGGTTTTACAGAATGTCGGGCTCTTGAACAAAGTGAGCAACACCTTTTTCTGACCTAATTCTACATCAATTGTTTTATCGCTGCTATAGTTGCGCAGTCATGATGGATTTGACTGCTAGCAGCTGTCTGGTATCAGACGTGTTTTTATCCAGTCACGTGATGCACTTCTATGTAATGCTCCTGAACAGCCGAGGGAGTTCAAACTGAAGAGCGAAAAGTATTGTGTGACTAATTAGACATTGAATAGAGGAAAATAAAAATGATTTCAAAGAAGTATTGAAGTAAATAAAGTAACTTCCCATGGGGTGTGAAAAGTCTGCGTTTTCATTTTGAATATGTTCTAAAAGTATCCCAAAGACGTTTGAGCAAATAAGCACCGACAGATGCAACATACATACGCGTAATATATCCCCGTGTTGTCTCTACATGATGTGAGTTATATCTGACATCCTCTCAGCTATTAGAGGAGATAAAACACCACGTTGTCAATAAAAAAAGGAGCATTTTTGGATATATTTAAACGCGGTCAGACACAAAAAATAGCAATCTCTGTCTGTGCGGCACACAAAAACGAGTGGCAAGTGCTGCTCGTTTGCAACATGCAAAAGAGAGTGGAAATCATGAAGGTGCTGCGTTTCCTTTGAAGAAACCAAAGCTCATCACGGAACCAAACTCACGGCGAGCCAATATCCTGGCTCCACCGAAGCTGCTGAGGACCCAGCTATTGCAGCACCTCCGGGAGAATTTACCCCTCTTCCAAAATGTCATGAGCTACATCACTGCAATGAAATGATGTCTGCTCACATTTTTAATTTCAATCATTTATTGTTTGCAATAAAGATCTCGAGTAAGTCATGTGAGCTAAGATGAACTTTTCTGTTCTCGCCTCTTGCCAGACTGGGGATTAAAGGGAAAGTACTGTAAAGAGCTTGAGAGGTTGCCATTGCTGTCTCCTTTACAGAAAGGTTCTTGTTGCATTAAGGGTGTGCTCACAGTGTCAAAACAATGTTAAGGTATGGGGCATTTCACAGATCCACATACAAATAATGCCCTGAACACATCTGCATAACAACTTGGTTCGATGGTACCAGACATGAAGGCGCCCCGTCATCCTCGCTAACACTCCTGGGATCGATATATCTTAACAATGAATCCCTCTGTTATCGCTTTTTTTTTTGATTCAGGTAATTCAGATGACGTTGAGACACGTTGCGTTATTTCAACATTCACACACAGTGTGTTTTTCAGTGCTTCTCTAAGACAAGTCAACGTGGTGTCAGTAGGCCGTGCTACCATTGGCTCATGAGAGCTGGAGGTGAGCTGCAGGAGCAGCCTGAATCATTCCTTAGCACGTCATCATGCTTAAAGAATGCATAATGCAGCTACTACTATTGATTACTCCGGTTTCGCTCATTAATATTTTCTCATTTTGCCAAAGTGTTGTCCTAATTGATTGCCTAGTTCGCCAATGTGGACTCCCTTGCCCCGCCTACATCATGAGGTTGACATTCATGGTGAAAAGCTGAACAGCTATTTAATTGATTGCAATGAAATTTGCGATTTGCGATATTGAAAGTCTCCGTACAGGATAAGTCCCCATGACTCTTCCTTTCGTGCTGCACCATGAGGTTGACTTTTGGGGTTTTGAGTGAAATATCTGAGCAACAATTGGACAGATTGCCATGACATTTCATATCGTCCTATCATCAGGTCAAACTTTAATTTAGTCCCGTGACATGCAACAAGGGTCTCCAGCTGCCCTCATCTTGTCTTTATATGGTGTAATGTTCACATCCATATGCACCCTCACCCTCGTTCAATTTATATTTCAACACTTGGAGACGGTCTTCTTCGACAACAGTGTCTGTTCAATACAAATTTGGCAGAAAGAAACTGGCAATAATACCTTTTTGTCACACATGGATTCCTTTTTGTCACACATGGATTCCTTTTTGTCACACATGGATTCCTTCTCTATCACATTTGAAGTGAAACGATGTGATGCTGGCGTAGAACAAAGTGCAACTGTAGCCTTGATTGACATACTCTGCACGCTTATAGTTTCGGATAATTAAATCTCTCTGCCAGTGATAACTGGTGAATCATCTCCCGCTGACACATTGTTCACGCCCCTGCATGCTGTCTCTTGCAATGGCATCTCTTTAGTGCCTTGCAGTTTACAGGAAATAACACAAGTATTTTGCAGGTAAATAACCTTGTGATGCCTTGTGGTATTCTAAAAAAAGTACTGAACTTTTCTATCAGCAACATAAATGAATGAAAAAGCCTCAGCAGCTAGAAAACTGTTGATTTAACGGATCAACACAACAAATATTGTACACTGTACCGTGATTATGTTCCACTGTGAGACAGCAAATGTTGAACTTGTATAATTGTACAGGCTGACATTTACTCACACACGAAGCAGTGTGTGAGGAGAGCCTCTAACAGGTGGAGAGTGGTGCAGGAATACGGAAAACCTGCATGCCTTATCTTACATATTTATCAGGTGCATTCCCATCTTCATCTTGTCCCAGCTGCTGGCTGATCTTGAGCCATATAATGTCATTTATTTGGTTCTTGAAGTAGTCTTCACGGTGTTCGTTGAATAATATTGAGCTATGAGAAACCAAATTGATAAGACATTCCTCCTTTTGGCAGCAAGCTACCCTGAGCTAATACTGGAGATATGCCATCACTTGAATCAGAGAATTCCATTGGGCAAGTTGTCAAAAATGTAATAAGAAAACACACATGGCAAGTATAACATAAGAATACATTTTAATTTAAAGCCAAGCTATTTTTAAAGTTTGACTCCACAAGTTGTGGTTTAATTACTGTACTTGGAAGCATTTGCCACTTCAAAATAAAATAAAATGCCGTGGTTATGAAACCACTCGAGCCCATTGCCTCCATATTTCATTCATTTCATGCATTGAAAGAGGGAGAGAAAGGGAGGTCACAATGCTTTGTAGCCTGAGCAGACTTCACAGAGACAGCCTGCTGCCCTTGGCTCACACCTCCAACGATAATTACTTGGCTCCCAAACTTCCTTTTGGAACGCGAAGTGAGCGGACTGTTGTTCATTTTATCCTGCATGAGGAGAGTGTCAGCAGGGTGGCCTGTGGTGAGTTCCACTGTAATAAGGTGATTTTCAGACAAGACTAATAAGGGGTTGAGAGGGGTGAAGGTTTAGGAGAGGATGGTGATGACACATCAGAAAATGGCGTCACAGTAGGCTAACTCTGCTTTGTTTGCTTTCAAATAGCTTCCAAAGCTTTTCTTCTTCTTTTTTCTGTGTATCCCTCATGTGGGAATGTTTGGCAGTCGGACTCAATGATATCGCAGTTTAAGCAGCCACCAGTGGAGAGGGATAAGAACCTCACTTTCAAAGACTTGTCTTTTGAGTGAGGGGATTCCTTCTTGACGCCTAAACTTTACTGAAGCTCAGCTTTGTAGCACTGTGAGTGAATCCACTCCCTCACACAAAAACTCAAAAAAAAGAGAGTATTGAGAGTATCTCCACAGCGGATCCTTGTTTTTGAGTAGAATACTGCTCCCATGCCTGTCTTGTCACTGAAATAGGGCAGAGTCAGCCTGAGTTGCTTTGAACACTCTGACATGATTTCAGGAGGCATCTTAAGGGAACAGGAATAAAAGAAGTGATCTCTCAAAGGTGTCGGAACAAAAGCAAAAAAAAAGTTGAGGACTGTTGAAAGTTTATTGCTCTGGAGCCAAAGCACAACTACTTCCGGCTGAACAGCAGTTGACTGTTGTCAATAGTTGACTGAGATATAGGGATCTGCCCTCAAGCATGACCAACAACAAAATGCACCATCATTGTTCCTGTTTTTACCTGCGTCATACAGGCCACATCGTTGTTGCCTTCATCCCTGGAACCTGGAACATTTAATAAAACATAAAACAATGTTCCAGCCTATTGTCATCAATACATTCGTTTTACAGACTTATAAAATAAAGAATGTTTTTGTTTTTCTTTTGTATTTATGAAAAATGCTCACACATGCAAGGTTACTTTATGATGGATTTGTCAAATAATGCGTGCAAATATACATTTGTTCCATTTGAAATGCAAAAGTCAGTTGTCAGTGGTCTACTAGAATGGCAATAGTGAATTATGCATGTTTCATTGTGCCGGATGCAGCTTAAACAATATCGCAAATATATTGGCAACAGGAGTTTGGAGTGTTGGCGATTAATGATTTTCCAGACGTTTCTGAGTCACATAACTGTGAATCAGTAATGAACTCTCAGTAATGGTGGAGATAAAGTTGTTTGGATGCTTAGTGGGGGTGCTGTGCAGCCATATTTTGAATGAAGCAGTTCAACGGGAAATGGGAAAAGGTGGTGTGCAAAGTAAGGGACCGACAGTCATGGATGACCACACTGATCTCCATATCTTGCAAACACAGCCTTGTTCTCTGGGGTCACCTTGCGTGACTGCTTTGCTGCAAGGGGCTTCATGCATAATCTGCCATTTACTCCCATGCTCGAAAAGCACTGGCTTACAGGCACACAAAGCTCGAGTCACGCCAGCAAATCTTGTTTTCCTGTGCTGGTCCACACCTAAAACACCCAGGTGGCAAGCTGAACACGTGCACACGGATAAAGCTGGACTTGCTTGTTGTCTTACAATGAAATGATTTGCATGAATTGTTAGAAACTAACAATGTGGATTATAATTGAGTTCATTTTTTATTTGTTGGTGTACAAGGCGGTTTAGCATGAACTAACACAAATCCTACGGGTGTGAGCTTTGCTGATGCAAACTCTTTTATACGGTCAACACTTTGCTGAAGCTTGAAAACACCAGTTAGTATGTTTGAGAACAGCGGTACTCAGGAAAAGATTAGGTAGCCTTTGAAAAGTTCTACCTCCGGCACACAAGCCATTTGATTTCAATTAAAATGTTTCATGATACTTATTTTACTGAGTATTATGGGCCATCTGCAAAAAGCTTTTGGCAATTTGCTTTTGTGTCGTTCTGTTTACGTTAACGAGCCAAATACATTTGAATCAATGAGTAAGACGCAATATTTTTGGAATAAAAGACCGACTCCAGAGAGCAATAGTATTGCCAAGGGAGGATCTGGTGATGAGAAATGATTCTCTCAGGACCCTGTGAAAGCTGAGGCAGAGACAAAAGGATTTTCTTCAGGTTCTTCCACACAAATCCAGCTGTAGCTACAAATACTAGTTGTTGTTATCTCTGATGTTTGATCACGTTTCAATGTGTCCCTTTTGTCCCTTTTGTCTTGTGTTTGTTGCCCATTTTACTTCATCATTATTAATGGGTGTTCGATATTTTTAGCTGGGTTATGAAGATTTCATTCACACATCCATGGTTCCCAGAGGATGAATCACAATACGTCTGGTGATCCCTTGACTTTTGCTTTAGTGCTGGCAGCAGGACACAAACAAAACATGGAAAGCTTCTGTCCATGTAAATCAATCGGATTTTGATTCTGTGACTTGAGACTGGGCTGCATTACAAGGTAAACGGCAAAATATGTTTTATGTGTTTATGTGCTGTGTGCTTTGTTTATGAAAGGTAGAACCTGGAGTCAACCTGGCAGAATAGACAATGGTGAACTCATTAAGAATGCATCACCCACACACACACACAATAATCACAACAGTATGGTCTCAAGCAGGATCAAATCAGACATTTTTTCATCCTCTCCTTTCAGTTTTGGTCGACTCAAAATTGGCGAAGGGAAACTCAACCAATGATCTCACATATTTTGACTTATTGTGGCATCAATCTTGTCCTATTTCGTTTGTTCCACAATTACAATTTTCGGACTAAGATGTCTTTGTTGTGGTTGTAATTCATGATTTATTTGTCACTTCTGACATTGAGCTATTTATGTTCATGTGCCATATCATACCAACAGTCAACAGCAGTTTATCTCCGCTATGAGAGAAATCTTTCACAGCCAGGACCACAATCCTTTCAAAAAAAAAATCTGGATCAAAATCAATGCAGCAGAACCAGAGCTATCATATGTTTTATTCCACACATCCTTCTTCTGTCAAAGTCTGGCGCCTAAATTACCCATGATGCAACATGACTGCCAACAATTCAGTCGAATATTTGAGTTATGCTGGTAGTGGCTAATGTAGCCGCTAGCCTCAAGCAGAGATGATTTTCATGTTTTATTCCTCCGGTAAATCCGGGATTGACTCAACTGACATCACTTGACGACATTTATAAGACTTCCTGCAGCTCCCTGGAGACTCAAAAAGCTATAAACAACTATATGCAGACGTACTCCCCAGGTAAAAAAAACTTTGATGAATGTAATCGGTGGAGTTCCCCTTCAAATAAGTATACATAAAACTCAAAACATCTTGAGCAGAGGGGAGCTTAAAATGCTCACAATGTGAGTTGTTTTTGTGACAGCTAAATGGGTCATTTTTGAAGACGGTAACCTATTTTGTCTTTAATGAAAAAAAGACACAATTCCCGGCTGTTTTACGACCCATAGTGCCCAGAATATCTAGAATCGTGCCTCAGGGTCTTCAGCAACAACACACTCTCATTTCAAACCATGTTCGATCACTTTTGTTGCACAAATTATACCTTTTTTATTTGAGTCATTTTCAGTTCTTCCACTAGAGCTTGTCCAGCAATCCAAAGACAGACAATCAGTATTTTCTGAGAATTGTGTGTGTTTTGTTTTTTTAACTTTTGTTTTTTATTGAGCATGTCACTTCGAGGACATTTTGTCAATGTTTTCTTTCCTTGCACTGATAAAATCCACTGTCTTTCAGCCTTTTCTTCATAGCTGCTTTGTGTACTTCCTCCGGGGGGTAAAGCACTTCTTCTTCTGTATTTGTTCTTTCACGGCATTATGACGCTTACAAAAATATTAATCAGGCGCATATATGTGTTCAAGTACAGTAAACATCAGAGTTTAACTGGTTCGAGGGAAGGCAAGAGACGCATCGCAGCTCCTGCGTCACACATTCATACGCAGCACTAATGACCACCATAATACAGTATTCAATAAAGCTTTAAACACGAGGCTCCCCATCTCAGTCCAGCTGATTGATTTACCACAGGTTCAAGTGTTTTGACCACCGTTCCCCACAGATTCTGCATCAGCGAGCAGGGAATCACTTTGTTTATGTTGCCGAGAGACGGGGACTGGCTGATCTATCCCACGAACTAAACTCGCCCGGCTCTCCCCAACCTGCCTCGGTCACATAGAAAGCACGATCCTATTTTTTAAGTTGAGTGTATGAATGTATGCATATTTCATTCCCGATTTAGCTTTCGAGGCTCCCTGTAGTTCATCCCCTCATTAGAAAGGTATTCGGTGCTTATTGCCTCCGGTCAGAGTTGCCCGAGTCCCCTTCATGATCTGGAAAGAGAAGTTACACTTGTTTACTGATATCATACGAGTAGAAGCTCTTCAAATTTAAACTTCAGTGAAACTCTTTTGCTCATTACAGACTGGATTGCATCTCCACAATCAAACTTCAATAAAACTCTTGCACTCATTTGCATGATTGTCCTCCACAGAATCATGTCAGAATAATGACGACTGAGAAACAGCTTCTGCCGGAGTTTAGACGTTTCGTTTTGTTCTTTTGGGATACAAATGTTTGTTTTTGATGTGCACACGTGAGCGTATTACCACTAGTTAGATGTAAGTTGTGATTCTATTTGGCAATATCCATAAAGGAAGCTCCAATAAGAAAGTATCAAGATGTTATCCATGAAAAAAAAACTAGACCACAAACCAATGGGTGACATCACAGTGACTATGTCCACTGCTAATATACAGTGTATGTATGGAGCCAGTCGTAAAGGTGGAATCCTGTTTGAAGCACGTTATTATTACACGTTGCACTTTTTAAAAGAAACAAGCTTTAAAACTTTTAAAGTGAGTGTCTAGATGGCGGAATATCACTTCACAGTGTTCCTGGACTTGAAAAACCTCTCTGCAATGAAACCGCACTCACTGCATAAACATTGGCTGCAGTCCGGTGTCTTGAGTCGGGTTGTTTGCAGAGGAAACGGTGTTTGCTGGGTTCGATCGTAGTTAGGCATCAAGAATAAGTTTCACCCTGTTCGCTGAAGTGATGAGGAGAGTTTCATCATGCACCGAATTACACTGTAAACATCTACACTTACACCTGACTGCTGTGGCCAATGTCTGTGTTACTCTATTCTTTCTTCTCTTCCCTCTTCCCCCTGGCAGTTGTTTAGTTCGAATAGTATGCTTCTCATCAGTGAATACAACTGACATGGATAATGAGTTTCCTCATTTTCTCTTGCCAAGCTTCTATTTCAGCGGTGTAGGTGCTTTTGGCAAAGTCATTAGAGCTGAACTTGTGCCGCTGTCTGCTGGTATTTTCTGCGCCACGTTTTAGTGAAGTCTCAAGCAAGTCAAGCAATTAACCCTGTCTATTTATTTTTCTTTCATCCCAAGTTAAATGCAAAAATAACACACTCACACAAATAACTAACACAGAAAAGCAGTTCTCTCTCCTGGCAGAGGTGCTGAACCTTCGTTTCATTCAATAGGTGGCAGCTAGCAAAGCACCGGAGGTGTTGCAAAGGTGTTAGAGATGTAATGATACCAAAGAGTGTATTCATGGTGGACGAAAATGAACGTGGTGTGATGATCAACAAATTAATAAATACATGATGGTTAGACAAAAGACAAAGGTCACCAAAATGTAAAAGGAAGAACAACAGGATGCCTCAAACTGCAAGAGAGATTGAACAAATGAATATGCTTGGCTGCAGTAGCCTCCCTCGAAGATATTCCCCATTTGGTGTGCAGGATTAACAGAACTGTGTGGTTCGATCTCCTTCTAGTGAACACAGACTGAGGCATTCAAATAAAGAAGATCTTTAGACTCCAGATTTCTTCACCTGGAATCCTCTTCCATGTTTGGAAGGCGTTTTGTCGTATTAATGTGCAATACTAAAATACCCGTGCATAGATCTGAAAAATAACTGAAACATGTATTTAGAGCCGTCTCGTACTCTGGGGATGAACCAGTCTCGAGGTGAGGTTCTTAAATTAAAAAGAACCAAAGGGAGGAAAAACGAAATGAATAAAAAGAAATATGACGGTATTTGTCGGCCAATATCAATACGTTTTGTGTATATATATATATAATGATAATAATGAAAAAATACCTTCAAATTCTGAATATTTTCTCCTGTAAAATATAGTAAATCAAAACATAATACATTGTATTTTTCCCACGCTTGGAGAATTTATTCTATTCATCAGTACCAGTTTGAATGATGAAGAAAAAATGACCGTCATCAAATTGTCTGAACAACACAACACATGTCACTTTTCCACCGACGAGTAAAGCAGCCAGTGCATGAAAGCAAACCTGACATGTCTTTGTGTGGATCCAGGGAAAAGCAGCCATTGTTTCAATGATGTACTGTAACAGGACATGTCTTAGTTTCTTTTCATTACATGTCACGATGTTACTAGTAAAAGAAATATAGACGTATACTGATGACACAAACCAATATATTACGATGTTAGAAAGTAGCAGTCACGTAAAGTCTCAAGCAAAGTACAAGTATATCAAAATTGCAACGGTTTGTGGTTTTTTTCAATAGAAATTAGTGCTTTTGAAATTTGTTCAGTGGATGTAGCATGGAATTAGCAAATTAGTGGCATGTTATATTATATGCAACAATTTCTCTCTCTTTCCTGAAGGTTATGACTATGATAATTATAACCAGTTATTTCACTTCCTGTAACAAATATATACAGCCTTTAAATACATTCTGTAGTCTCTCTGTCACGTTTTATTCAGCAGCCCACAACGACATGGCAGCTGCGTGTTAAACCGAATTCAGCTGGTATCACTTCAAATGGTCTCGTTTTCAATCAGCCAGGGACTCCGTTTAAATGTTCTTCTGGACGTGTTTAAGGTTAAGGAATAATCATCGTCCATGGCCAAGATAATGCAGCTGTCAGCAGGAAACAGGAAGTGATCGGTGGTGTCCCAGACAGTCTGTCCTCTGTCAGTGTGACAGAGAATTGTGCTGCCTCTGCGAGGTATACGCTCTCTGAGAGCTTTCTGGTGTTAATCAGTAATTTGTTCAATTTCACAGATCTGTGGTCAAATCATTTACTGTACCAGTAGTGCATAGAAGAAATCTTCACGCACAGATGCCCTGCTAATACTCTTGAAGCTCTCACTCTCTCAGCAGACCCAGATCCAAATTGGGTGGCATGGTGCAGTAACAAGGTGAATTCAGACACAAAATCCAGACACACCGATAATAAAACAAACTGGTGTTTGCGACAGTTAAACCTGTGATTTGCCCTCGTGTTTTTTCCCCAATCATGAGTAAGTGCTGCCGACTGGATATTCTCATCCACCTTGTCAATGGCCATAACACCTTGCATTGTGGGTTTGCTTGCTGTATTTTCTTTGGATGACTTGTACTAAAATGCCCCAAGCACCACTGCAGGTGGCGAGAGACTGAGATCTGCATTTTTAAGCCATCTTGGTGTGGTTCTTTGGTGCCCCATGAGTTAAAGATGACAGATTAGTCTAAAAACAAACAAACAACAGGACTCTCATCCAGAGGCCGCTGTTTGTTTCCCGTGAGAAACCAACAGTTCACTCAGGACGGTTGTTGTTCATTTACGGTACCAACGCTCTGGTACGTTATTACGTTGAATTACGTGCACGTTTTTTTGGTTAAGAAACATCGGCATTCAACGTATCCTGTGGTTTTTGCAGAAACCTTCAATGGCAACATTTGCTTGGTTGAATAAACTGCATTAAATGTGTCCATCCTTATTTTGGGGTATTACAGAGGCACCCAGCTGTGGACCCTCAAAAAAAAAGAACAATTCCTAAATACACTGACAGCAGACAGAGCAGCCCTGACCAATAATCCTTTAGGTAAAAGACATCATTTGTTTGCTCCTTAGTAGGAGGCTTTGTAATAAAATGTGCGTTTGTATCTCAGCAGACAGCTCAACCTGTTGCTTTAAAGAAAGCACACATCCCCCTTGGGACAGTTAACTGCGTAGGAAATGGTCTGTGTCGGTTAGCGTTGGTAAAGCACACAAGCAGCCGATTGGATGGGGAGGAATAAGTTTAGACATGCTGTAAGACTGAAGAGAGCACAGAGCATATGGCCCGTAACTCACTCAGTGGTGAACAGGGAAGCTGTTTCTCCTCAGTTCATGAACTGGCAAAGACAATGGTGTCTTAAAGATGGCTATTTGGGGATTCCTGGTGTTACGGTTGCATTTCCTGGTTTCGAACATGAAGAACACGATAAAGTATCAAAGCATCTTTCTGGCACATTTGAAGTCGATACAAAAAATGGTATGTTCTTTTTTTCCCTGTTATTATGATTATTATAACAACTGCAGGAACAGTGTATTTTACCTTTTTAACAATATGACAAGAATTCCTTCAGTCTCGTGGAAACAGAGTCAATGTCCCTTTGCCATTAGTAACAATGACTGTCTGTATTTCATTTCAGTGGCACCCTGTGAAACACTTCAGCATTCTTTGCCGTGTCATTCGGGCTGAAGTAAAGCTTTTCTGCTCTTTGATTCTACGTTAACCACGCTGATATCATACATCTTACACTTGTTTTTACTCAGCCAAGCGTGAGTGAAGAGGTGGGGGAATTGCTTGTTAGTTGAGGCAAGAGGCATGTCTTTAGATTGCGTTGCAGTAAAAAAGATGCAATCTTTTTTTCCTGTTTATTGTGTGTCATTGCCATATTAAAGCAGGAGAGAAGGAGTGCAGGCTGGAGTACAGGCTGCATGGGTTATTGTGGCATTTAATGTTTAATGCATCTGTCTGCACTCTTGCCATTTATCGCCTGGGGCAGTAATATCCAGGACATTCTGAACTACAGAAGTGTCAGTTGGGATTGAGGTGAAGATCAATATTCAACGGAGAACTTTCTCCACCTCTACATGTTGCTTGATGAATTTAAAACAAAATGTCACTGAAGCAAAGTTTTGTTGTCCTATGGAAGATCTGAGAGTTCTATTTTATTCCATTCTGTCGCCATGTTTCACCCTGGATGTGTTTTTCCAGGTATAATCTATTGCTGGCCTCTGTATCTGACAGGTCCGATACAAATAAACTCACCTTGCTATCTTTATTGTACTGTATGGCTCCTCTTTGTCTCCGCAAATATTCCTTTTGCCTTTTTGCCATGAAATATACGATGCGCTCCCGAGGCTAAGCAATGAGTGTCATAAAGAAGTGTTGTGCTAAACTACTAACTACAACTACGCATCTAGCTGTGGATTTTAAAATGTAACTATATATTGTCCCTTGCCAAGTGTTGTGTGACTTTACAATGTCTCATTGTTGGTACATTGATTTTTTTCTTTTTTAAGTCAAGAATCACAGCGCTGCAGGAGAACAGTGACAAGTTGAAAAATAAAGTTGCTACATAGAAGAAGAATTTCGAATTCCACACGTCCTTCAGAAATGTGTGGACGGTTTTAAAACCTTCCTTTGCAGCTTAACGTTTCTGTAATACCTTTAAAGTAAAAAATACAAAGCTTTTTATTCACCGGCTGACTTTTTCACCCTATCCTTTTCACCCCCGCCTCCAGTGTAATACCAGGGAAAGGGCTGTGTTTGGTAGCTGAGACTTCTTACGTGATTAAGTGGCAGAGCTGCACGTGTACTTTATAGTGGCATTGGCGGTGCACTATTAGTTATCACCCCTCCTCATTTAAATTGAGTTCGACACCAATATGTATGTTCCCTCAGCTCTGTGTGCCCACAACACTTATCATTTTATTTTCCATCCAAGAAAGGGCCCTATGGCCCCTCAGCACAACGGTCCCTCATTAACTTTGTGCCTGCTTTGAGCTTTCAGTCCAATGTGACATTTTTCAGACTATTGGGGTTTGGGGAGGTACCGTTCAGAGGGAACAAAGACCCACTCCCTTCAAAAGCACCCCTTCAATCAACACTTCTCTGACATATTGTCAACAAGTCAGCATTTTATACTTTTTAAAGATAAAACACCTTGTGGGAATTTCCAATTAAATTGCATCACATTTACGCCATCTAGGTTTACCTAATTAACAGGGTGATTTTTTTATCAACTGATTTTCTTTCTCCATCAGTTAATGCCTTAATTATTGCACAACACTCAGTAAGCATATTCTCAAAGTGTGACTGCTGTGTTTACTAACGTGCCGCTGTCTCAAGGCTGGTCACCTCTGCTGCTGCCTTATTAAGAGGGTTAAGAAAGGTTCGTGGCTACAAATATATGCACACCAAGATCAGCACATTTCTGTAAAGAAAACCTGTCGGCTTAGAGAGCACGCGGCAGCAGTGGTGACAGCTTGATTTCCATATGCATAAGCACTCTGAGAAAATACCCTCAGATGCAGAATAATGCAAAGTGACTGGTATTAATTAAAGCACCCATATGCATCAACACTACAAACCCTAACCACAGAAGTGTGCAATACAGGGGTTCATTATAAACTCAAGCATATATTCCACAGCAAACTGAGAAGTAATAACAGAGAGCGGCCTCGGCGATGTTGTGTATTCATTTCTTTTGGGCTAAGCAAATTGTTCAGTGACTACAACAATAGAAGGGTTTATTCAAAAGGTGCTGTGAAATCTCGTCTTTGTTGAATCGTGACAGCGCCGCTCGTCCAGACTTGCATGACTCAGATATCGAAATGCCTGCTGTATCTATTAAGTCAGAGGATCTCCAAAGTCATTTGGATTTATTTCCTGAAAACAATTAATGCCTTTACTAAATTTGAAGCCAATTGATAATGTACATCTTGAGATATTTCAAATGATAAGTCACTAGTATGCCTAAAAATCCAAAGCCATTGAGCTTGTAATGGTACGAGATATACAAGAACTGCAAATCCTCACAGTGGAAAAGCTGGAGCTTACACGTTTCTGTTGATCCTCTAAGCGAATAATTGACTGATCACACTCACAGTTTTGAGGAAGAGGAAGATTGCAGGTCACTTTAGTTCCAATAAACTAGGTAGTACAACAATGACCACAGTACAGCAGTTTCCATTAGACCTGGAGTTTGTTTCATGGTGATATATCAGTTGGATTTCTGCTCTAATTGGCTCTAAATCACTCATTTGTCGTTGACAATGTGACCACATTGTTGGAGTCAGTCTCAGACCACTATAACTCAAAAGGATGGCATGGGTGTAGTAGAAGGTCAGTTATGTCACTGTTGTTGTAATTCCTGCTGTCAGCAAGGGTCATAGATTGCTTAATGTCAATTCAAACACGTCATTGCACATTTACTGAAGCTCGGCCTTGAGGGATACCGATTGGATGTGATAGAGAGAGACAGAAAGGAGAATCGCCTCGCATCCATTGGTAGAGGCTCTGCATTGTGTGTCACTGACTGCTTTGGCTTTCATCCAGAACTTCCATTATGTCGTCACCAGACCGTGGAGAGAGAGGTCTGAGCTACTCCATTCAAAGACAGGGGAAATTGGCCCTCTTGATACTTTACGGAAGCCTTGGTGTGACTTGCAATTCTTGGATTTTGATTGTCTCTCCTTGGCATGGGGACGTTTCACCAAATCCGGAAACACTCACTTTAAAAGCATTTGTTTGTCGATTTGTCTGAAGAAAACCAGTCGACTGTTGAGTAATGTCTCTCTTACAGGAAGGTTGTGCTGTCTTGAAGGTGGGAGTAGGGACAGAACTGTAATACATGCAATGCAGGCAGTGCAAATTAAACCGAATTTACAAAATATAAAGAATATAAAAGGTAGGGATTTAAGAGATCATTTTTGCAGCCACCTTAGTGGCTCTGTGAGGCTGCACTTTGAGCTACTATGAGTTAAAATAGCTGCTATAAGCTAACTGCTAGCAGCGATATGTCAACACTCCCAATGACATAATACAGGCTGATACGATCGAAAAATATTGGGCAAATTCAATGTTTGACCTGATGATGGGGCTGGATTAAACGTGAGGGCATCACACAGACATGAAAAGATAAATATCTGTACCAAAGTTCCTCACAACCGATCCCATCCCTCTGATAGCTCTAGAGGAAATATCAGTGACACCCAGAGCCATTTGGATACATCGTGTAGAAACCATGAATGTCCGTGGACTAAATTATTTGCCAATCCATCAGGTAGATGTGTAGATATCCAACTTGATGATCAATACATTTGACCTGCTGCTGGTGCTACATCAAAAGTAAAGGGAGCACCAAAATCATCAGGATTCATCCTCTGGGCAGCAAATGTGTTTGTACTAAATGTGATGTTGATCCATTCATTTCACACAAAACCAAAACTCCCACTGGTGGCACTCGAGGAAGAGTCAGAGCATCACCAAAGTAGGCTTGTCTTGAGAATGACTTTACAAATCTCCTCGGCAATTTATATTTGTTGAGATATTTTATTTTGGACCAAAGTGGTCATTCGTAATGTTGCTAAATATTGGCGGCATAGAAGGAATAGGCTACTTCAAAGTCGTCATCATGCACATTACATTGTTTTTGTAATCCAGTGGTGGATGGGCTTTACATATTCACAGAGCAAAATAAGTGAACACAGAAAGGGATTTTGTCCAAGTGTGGTTTATTTAAGAAAACTGTTTATTACATGACTGAACTGCAGTATTTAGCCCTAATATATTTTTTTTACAACTCTAGTACAAGTCTATTCACAGGACCCACTGAACAGAAACATACATTTTCATGTGGGCCTTTTTAATTACAAAATTCCTCGAGTGTCTCCAAAAATAAAAAATACAGGTTGATGACTGAGACATAAATAGATAAATACACAAAATTGAATTGAACTCAATCAGCCAATAAATAAATAGAACAATAAATAACATTCAAAACATCTTTGGCCAAACTCGGGCCACTTCATTGTCCCCACAGAGTTGACATTGGTGTTGGTGGATGATTCAGCCAGTCAGAGCACAGTATGCCGACTGAATCAGCTTAACCTATGGGGTTCTAAGAAACAACACTGGGTATGTGGCATGAAATAGCGAGTGAAAGAACAATTATATTGAGGCACTTTTAAGGATGTTCAAGGAAATGACAACATTTCCGCGTGTATGCGTATTCCCCAACAGGAAACGAAATGTAAGACAAGAACGTTCAATCGAAAGGTAATTGATTGGCTGCTTGGCTCATCTAATCGTGTTACCATATGTTCCCTCTTTTTTCTTTTTACAATTTTGGGACTGAGCACGGTAAAGTACCACGTAAAATAGAAACCGGTGAGCTGGAAAAAGATGAAAACTGATAACATGGGAGGAAAACATTGGGAAAACGTGGTCGTGTGTGTGAGACGCCAACTTAAAGAACATTGTTACATATTTGCTTTTCGAGTCTGTGAATAACATCAATGTGTATTCTCCGTAGTCGCTGAGTCCGACTGCGTTTCTGACTGTTCCCCAAATATCCCTGCCAGTGTCTTGAAGCGGGGCCCCCAGTCATTGAGGTAATCATAGTCCTCCTCGAGGTCTACGGCAAGAGAGTCGATGGAGCTGAGCGACTCTGCCACAGAGCCGTCGCCCTCGTAAGCGTACGTGGCCAGGGAGTCGTAGGGCGGTGCCGCGTTGTCCACGTCGTGCTCTGTCAGACGCTGGTTGATGAAATCTCTGATGTCGGCGCTGTCCTGCGAGACCGGCGGCCTGGGACCTCTCTTCATCTCAGGTTTAACGTCCCTGCGGAACAGATTCTCTTTGACGACCTTGGGATTGCGAAGTGTCCCCATGTCAAATGCGTGCGTGTCCTCCTCACCGCCACCTTCGTCGTCATAGTGGATCACATTATCCCGGATGTCCTCTTTGGATGACATGAGGGTTTCCTTTTTCTTCTGCCGCCTCAAGCCCACATAGAGGACCACGATTACTGGAGGGAAAGAAATCGAGAAAATGACATGTTAGTCCACTGTTGACACATCCACATAACTGAGCTTTATTAAACACGTTTCCTGTCCGGAGAAAAAGAGATTATGGGGTACAAGTTATGGTCTTTGGGTTAAAACTGGGTCAAATGTGGTTTGTGCTTTTTATCCATGTTACCAGCATGGCTCTAGGGATGTCAGGCTCGGTCAGTCCACCACCAGACTTAAATATTTAAACAGCGTTTGGAAAGATTGCCATGGAATTTTGTTCAGATATTGAAGTTGATCCCCCCGTCAGCATGAATTGTTATGACTTCGATGATACCTTGACATCGTAGCTGTAGTACCACCAGCAGCTCTAAATGTTGTTTTCACTTTGGTTTATACACGTATGTGGAAAACTAGTAACATTCCCATCAGCCTCAGCTGTAATTTGTGTTTATCTTTTGCATGCTTACAAACTGAGATAAGGTTGTGAGCATGTTAGCATGTTGACAGTAAGCTCGAAGCACCTCTGTGCCTAAGTACTGTGGCTGTGAACATACAGTGAATGCAATCCCATTGAAACTATGGTTATAAGTAAGCTAGACATCGAAAACACAGTTTGACCTGCAATTCAATGCCTTCTGGGAGTCGAACTGCTTTTTGTGGCTCAAGGCAAATGAAGTGTGCTGGCAGCATTATATGCTTTCAATAGATGGCACGAGAACTGCAAGCACTGTTGGGTAAAATTGTACCGCTGAGAATTTACCCAAAGCACACAGTTTACTCTTTTTTCATGCAACCCTTCAGCGGTTGCCTGAGGTTCTGCATATTTCAGACGCTGTAGTGCCACAGTGTGATTTTCAACATATCAGGGTTACAATGAATTTCCTTCCCTGCCTTTCTCCTGTCAGTGCAATCTGTCTCCCTCTGTGTCCCTCTCTCTGTCTCCTCAGTGAAATATGCAGTAAAATAATCTTTTCCTTTGGGTTTTTAATATACAGTTGCATCCAGGCACAAGAGCAATGGATAAAACTGTAATCATTCATGTGAATGAGCCCAATAAATAAGAAAATAAACGGCTTAAGAAGGTCCCTTCTTTCAATCCTTGCTGAATCTCACTTCCTATCTGCCTCCCTTGACTACCATGTGACTATATCTACCTGTGTATAGTGTGCCAGCTCCCCCCAGTGGCTCCAGCGTAGACTTCAGCAAGAGTCAGTTATTGGAGGACACACCGGTTGAACACAGCTCGTCACTGTGTGCAGCCAATCCACACCAGTTTGGGAGAAAACGGCAATGCAGACGAAAGCCCCTGCGCTGATCTGTTTAATTTACCTCATCATGTCTCCTCACAGGACAACTGGGTCATCATCCTGACAAATCCTGCACAGGAACTAAGTGGCTCTGTGGAAATGTTCTCAGTGTGAGTTCTGTTTGGCGTCAGCCTCAGCCTTTAGGGGAGGGGAGGGGGGGAGTCAATTTGGAGCTTTGAAGTCATTCCTCCGAGATCCAGGGTACACACCGTCACAGCTCCAGACCGCATATACAACGGACTAGCTCATATTCATGATTCAGAAAATGATCACATAAAGCTACATTTACTTCCTCCCTGCTATGTGAATGAGTTTGGACATTAACAGCGGAGAATGAAGGAGGAGTTTTACAACCATGACCTTGTGGGGAATGTAAAAGCTGTAGCCTGGGAAGCGGCCACAGAGCAGCAGGATTGGATTTAGTTTGTAGAGCCAAGCGTCCCTCCCTCCAATCTTGAGCGTCTCATTGAATGACCAAATTCATATGGGTTCTGTAATTAACTGCGGACACTCCTGGAGAGACGCCAGACCAAGTCTGACGGTCAGCTCAGCGTGTTTGGATTGATGTAGAAACTGTTAATAGATCTGGGTCTGGATCTCTGTGTCGAGCTCAGTGTCTCACGAGCCAATCAAAGTCTAGAATCTACTCCAGGGCAGATTTTAAAGGCACAAATTCACCGAACATGTCAATTTAAATGATTTAAATGTGTTTGCTGAGACGCCACAGATTTGCTGGTTTGGACAAAGTAGTAATATGGACACTTAGAATACAGTTTACATGTGTATTTTATAAGCAATAACCTCAATAACTTTCTGATATTATTATGATCACGAATGACCCAAGAATGTTTCAAAGCCAGAAGGTCTCACCTAACAGGATGATGATACACAGAAGGATGGCGACCAGAGCTCCTGTGCTGAGGCCCACGGGGAGAAAGATGGCCTCGGCGCTGCAGGTTAGCAGGGAGCCGTTTGATTCGCAGCCACATACACGGATGGTCAGAGTGCCGGTGCTGCTCTTAGGAGGGTAGCCATTATCGTCAATCACCACAGGAAGGAAGAAGATCTCCTGCAAACGCCGTCTGAAGCCATTCCGCTTTGTCACAATCCCAGCTGTGTTGTCTAGATGATTAGGGGGGGAAATCAAAAAGACATCTTCAAAACAGGCGTGATTTTTTTGGTATTTACAAAGGGCATGTGGTCTTAGATTCAACGAATCTTCCAAATTTGCATGGGGGGGCCTGAAGTAGTGCAGCAAGTGCTTATTCCTTGATCTATAGGTGAGAGACTTTTCTGACCAAAGCAAAATAAAATTCAACCCCAAGTATGACCTCACATCAATCAGACGATCCTCCTGAGCTACATTACAAGTCGGGAGGTCCAAGTATGAGAGAGATACAACTTTTCAATGTCTGATAACTCTTTATGTTTGATATCAAATCCTCTACCCAATGTGCCTCCCTGAACGTGATGAGAAACTGCAACGTATCAAAGAGTGGTCTTATCCAAGCTCTCGCCGTTTTACGCCGCTTTCTTTCAAAGCCGATCGAGCCCAACCACACCCAGTACATCATCCCCCCCGAAACACTGCAAAGCGTTCTGCGTCTGCACCGCGCCGACTGTTGGGATCGGTTGTTATTTTGTTATCTCTGAGTGCAGGCAGCATCACTCCAGAGAAACAGCAGATTAGCAATGAGAGATGATAGATGCAGAATATAAATAAACACGCACAATGGCAACAACTTGGGCGTGAGGATGGGCGAGTGGAATAGAGGCCGAGAGTGCGTACGAGAGGGAACATGTCGGGTCTCTACAGCGAGACCGTCTGACCCCTGTCACGCCGGGTTTGTTCCACTGACAGAGCCTGACGGGTCGGGCGTTTTAGCACACCTTGCATGTTGTGCACAACCGTGATCTTGTTCTGGGCTCTCTCTCTCTCTCTCTCTCTCCCCCTCTCTTGCCGAACCTGTCCTGCGGTGCCTGTGGTGTTTGTGCTTCCTGTCCCTGCCCATCAGATCTCCCTCTGTATCTGGAGAGTGTGCTTGCAGGGGCCTCTGGCAGTCAGGGAACTGCACGACGGTGTGTCCAAAAGGGAAAACTGGATCAGAGGTTCGGACCCGGTGTTGTCGAGGATGGTGAATGCATTCGTTTCCCCTGGCTTCATCCTGCCATGTCTCACTTTTCACGACCCGTCTTTCTGGTTCGACTTCAAAGGGCTCGGCCAGCGCACATTGCAGAGTGTCATAGATGCCCTTATCATAAGACGACGACTGACTGCATGTGTTTAACTTATTTTTAGCACTGGGACATGTCACTCCATGAGCTATGAGCAACAACCTAACTAGCTTCATGTAGAGATGCAATAGTAAGAATAATGGTTCTATTTGTTGGATTATTTGCCCCCAAATTCAGCTGTTAACAATATACAACAAGTAGATTTCTTTAATCACGATCAACTCCACTTGCAATACCATTTACAGATATTTTAAAGCTGTGTTTTTTAAAAATTGTGTTTATTTCCTTAAAAAAAGTTTCTATTTATCATCTGATTTCTTTATGCGAAACTGTGATTGCCTGCAGGCGCCATGTCTTTACCGTTCATACTGCTAACTTGATGGAAACGTGGTTTCCATCGTTCACATGATGAAGCTGCAGAAAGTGTAAAAACACGTGTTGTGTAACCCCCTCAAAACAGAGATTCCACATCTCAATTGGAATATCCTGGTAAAATAAAGCTCATATAAATAAAAACATCTCTCCAGATTATATAATCAGTCTGCCGTTTCACACTGTACTGCACTGATTTGCCATGTCAGCAAAATGTGTTAAAATACAGGAAGACTTACTTCCAAAGTCCCGAATGGTGAAATTCTTGTTTTTCGTGTCTTCCTTTGGTGATTTGAAGGAGAACTGTTGTCCAGCAGTCGGTAGATCCTGGTCTTTTGCACTGAATGTCTGAATCACCTGTTAAAAATAAAAATACAAATCACGTACTTAGATGGTGAAAGGGAAGGCATTCTTCTCTCACTTGCTTTTAATTTTCTAGTTGTCCTGTATCGGTACACTGGTGAACAGGAAACTGTCCAGATGTTGACAGTTGGAAGGTTTTGTGTTATTAATGTGAAATATGTCTTTCTAATGGGGAATAAAACTCCTACAGGTCAAAATGCTCTGGCTTGAAAATGTGAAAGTATTCACCGTTGAACAGAAGGTGTCAACTAGTCCTGAACCGACTGCATGTCAGACCTGTCGGCGCTGAACCAAGGCAGTGAATATTTCTCAGATACATTTCTCGATCGCCTCGGCACATAGTGTGATGGATAAAGGTAATTCAGAACAGAAAGCAGTTATTTTATACACTGTACAACTACGACACGTCAACAAACAGGATGACTTGTATTTGAAACTGCGTGACAGCATTTACTGAAACACTTTTTCCACCGTGTCAGACACAGACTGCTGATTGAGCCGCCTCCGTACCAGACTGCTGACGACTTTCTTCATTTCCCCAAACGTCTCAGAGCTTCGCCTGAAACCGGCTGTCCTGCCGGCTGTGCCACCAGTCTGCTCCCCCCCCCCCCCCCCCCCCCGCTCACAGGGCTTGACCTGCTGCAGACCTGATGCCTCTGCGCCACCAATCAGCCCCCCTGCCTTGTTACATCACCCCCAATGTTGAACAAAATCCCCTCCAGAGGAGCTAACCTGACACCAGGTGTGATGAATGCACTGTTGTTGCTGTACACATCGTTTGAGCGACCAAATGAGCTTGTTGATGAATAAATCTAAAGCTGCAAATAGCAATTACTTTTAATTGCATCGAATCTATCAATCCTTTTTTCCCCAAATATCGTCGAATGTCCATCAAAATTGACCACAGAGCGAAACTGCATGTTGTGCAGGGTGCTCCAGAGGACAAGCAGTTGCATACCATGAAGCCGCTGCGTCCCTGATTGGATTGGAACTGGCCAGGGACCTGTGATGTCATGCAACTGTCTCTCTGCCATCATTTTCTGACTCGTTGTTCTATTGTCTGTCCAAAGAAAACACTAAATGTATTCAATTTACAATAACAGATAAGACAAAAACTGACAAATGTTTCATCAAAACTGCTATTAATTCATGATCTGTCGACTGCCCAGTTGTTAAATTAACAAATACGACGGTAAAACAATTGCTTAGTGACGTTTCTGACGAACCTTATCTCAAATTTTTAGTTTCATTTGCCCCTAAAAAATGCCCTTTTGAACCTTTTTAGATCATATCCACGGTCACAGTAAGCCCGACCGCTTTTTTAGCAGTCTAATCAAATGTGAAAGGATTTGATTTAAATCCTTTTTTTTAACTGTGCACTGCTCAAATAGTGCGGTTCACGGGGGAATAGCTCTCAGTGCAGAGCCAAAAGATGCTCCATCTTCTGTTTCACTGGGACTTCAAAGGTTCTACGATCTAAGCGTACCCCCCCCCCCCCCCCCTCATATAAACACCGTTAGCTCTGTCAGCACTGTTAGATCCGTGGGCAATGTTAGCTTAGCTGTCGCCATGTTGACAGCCATGTGGAGTCAATAGATCCGCTCTGAATTTCATATTAAGCACCTTTTTGCTGCTAAGCATATGGAAATGTGTGGAGAGTCTGTCTAACAGCTTCAGAGCTATAAAGAAGAAGGAGAAAGCAGGCATACTGTATTAATCCCTCAAGGGAGAATTCATCATCAGTATTTGGCATTAGCCTTTAAAAGCCATGAGGTGTGTTTGATTTTCTAATTACAGTTTAATTATAATCTTCCGTGCCAGAAATGCTCCTTTTCTTGGACTTTAAAGTGCTTCTCACGTCTCCTCGATTACAAGTGGAGCTGTGGATGCTGTAACTGCTGCTGCCTTCTATTGTATATGTTTAATGGCTTTAAGTGCATTCTGCTTCTTGCACTCAGCCGCATTGTAATTTACGCTAGATAAGAGTGGCAGCTAAATGCTGTAAATGTAAATGTAATTATGCCAGCATAAAAGACTGATTCGGTGGGTTAGCATTTCAACGTGGCATTATAAAAAGCCTGTGAAACGAAATGCATTAAAGAGTGAGGAACACATAATAGTCCTGTCCTAAGTATATCTAATGCGAAGAGCAGTAACTATTCTTGTTTTATGTTTCCTTTGTGGTTGCTTTTTCTCATTTCACACTTGACCAGTTGACCGGTCAGGACTCTGAGTGCAATAAATCAGGAAATAAGGGAACAGTCTGCTGTATGACTTTGCCACCGCCATTTGAATTAGCAAATCTAAGTAGTGGTTTTAAGGTCTCAGGCAACTCTCCCTCCTGATCGTCCCACATGTTTACATGGAAATAGTCCGTTCTCTTGATTGGCTGTGTCCTGCTTACAGATTATTTCGAATGGGAGGTTGTGGCACAGCGGGAGGCTCTCTTAATTCTGGCGGTTTGCATGTTTTTCAGCAGCGTGAGTTCAGATAATCGTCTAGGGAGACGTGTGGTGGATTTTTTTTCAAGAGAGGCTCTGCAGTTCTTTATAATCCAGCAGCTGTGCACAACACCTGGAGGACTCATGCTGTGGAAACACTGTAAGGACGTGTACGTTCTTCAATGGAGGGCCAGGGAGGCGAAGACGAGAGAGGGGATGCCTTTTGAATACACGGCACATATTGCATGGTGATTGCAGCTGATCTGAACATAAGGCTGTGGTTGTCTGTCTTGCATTTGATTTCTGCATTTTTTGAATTTGGAATTTGATTTGTTAGAAATGGGGTTTGAGGCCAATTCGATGCTGGATTTCAAAGTGTTCTGAGTTAATCTTAAACTGACAACGTGACAAAAAAATCACAGCCAACTTCCTGTTGCAGGGCACAGCCGTTGTTTTGATTGCGCCAGGCCCGAGGACCAACAAACACATCCTCGATGTGATGAGGAGTCTACAGCTATTTGATTGACTGCCAAGGAAGCTGCTCCCTCCGAACGCTAACTGCATATAGATGCTGGTTAATGGGCTAATTTACAGGCACAGGTGGTTTACAATGCGCACAGGCAACTTCTCCACTGCATCTCAAATATATCATCTGAAATGTACTCCAGGCTGCTGATATGCAAAGTACCGCTGTGCTTTATGATTGCTTCTTCTGCTGAGTCGAACTCTACGCCACAATCTGTTCGAGATTTAGATCCATAGTCTGCGATCTCCCTTGAAATGAAAGGTTTTATTCAAGTCACCTTGAGTAGAACACTGGAAACCAACCTTCTGTTCGGCGTCAAAGTGAGAGCTAAATATGTGTATTTATTACAGCGACACGCTCGAAAAGGTAGAACAAATTATCTCCACACACCTCAAGATCAGCCGATGTGTAAACATTGACACTTTGCCAGCATTTATTTCGATATCCGCACCTTTCAGCTTCAGTTTAACACTTTTTGCATCATCTTTGTGTGAGGACGAAACACTCCACTCAACAGTTGTCAACTCACTGAAGAATCAACACGTCTTTAAAATCTGCCGTGTTAAATGCCACGACCGCATGACGTGTGCATAGACCGAGGCAGAGGAGAGAGTGAATGTGAAAGTACCTGTCCCACTTTGGCATTTTCACAAACAAAGGTCTCATGAGGACTGGCGAGTTTAGGCGGGAACTCGTTGATGTCCAGCACGTTGACGGTGACGGCCACCCGACTGGTCAGAACCGGACTATCTGGAGAAGAAAACACAACACACGAGTGTTTAAATACAGTGGGCACACTGTGACACCAATGCAGAAAAGAATACAATGCAGGAGTTGGTATATATTTTATTTTCAAAGCACTGACATCATGGATAAGGAAAGGACGACCATCAGATGATGAGCGCTAGCATAAAGGTTTGTCACTGTTGCAGTAAGATGGCCACGTGGTTAAAGAGGCAGTCATGCCCGAGTGTCCAGTCAAAGTGTCAGAGCGGATACTAAACCGCCTAACTGCTCGAGAAACCTGTGATGTGTCTGGGACATGTTGGTGCATGGATTGCACCCGGACGCTGCCGTTTTATGGCGCTTTTGATTGACGATGTAAAGCAGAAT
Source organism: Melanostigma gelatinosum (assembly GCF_949748355.1). Lineage (NCBI taxonomy): Eukaryota > Metazoa > Chordata > Actinopteri > Perciformes > Zoarcidae > Melanostigma > Melanostigma gelatinosum. The sequence continues at coordinate 19,181,852 of NC_136653.1, forward strand.
TAAATAAAAACACACCGTAGATGCATCCCGTGCGCTGACTACAAATAAAGCACGCCTCTCATTATGGGATATGGCTCTTTGGAGAGAATATTTTCTTTACAAGCTTCTTTTTTTGTTTTCCTCTGGTTGTGTCATGGGTTTTAGCCATGAGATGTGCAGCCCATATTAATTATAGTGTGAAAGCCCCCTTGAGAGGGACCCACTTGAATCCTGGGTTGTTTGTTACAATGTTTCCTCACTGCAGGGGCACAGCGGGGAAATGTTCTGTTTGTGCAAAAGTGCCCAAGTAAGGTAAACTTTATGGATTTTGTGTGGGAATAGGCTTTGCTCTGCAGTGGGGGGGCTTAGTGTGCACTTGTTTGTGTGAGTGTATGGGTGCGTGGGCGGGTGGTTGAGAAGAATGCAAGACGGGGGGGGGGGGGGGGGTCGTCTCAAGGGGATTGGAGACGCAGCCACAGCTCAGTTAGTAACCTGTGTCTGACCTTGATGGAAAAAGCAATCTTGCCGCCGATGTAACAGTGACACTGAGCATGGGATTTGCTGCTTTGAACTGACTGAACTACTGACATTGATGCTCAGCCAGCGAAAAATACTGATCTCTCCTGTCAGCGAGGTCCTGAGTTTTTTGGCCTCTAAAAAGTTTGAACGACTTCAAATCTAGATCAATGAAATGTGTGAAAAAAGAGGAATGTCTTTAAAGTCCTTGGCTGCTGGACACAAGAGTTTATGGTTTCCCCCTCATCTCAAAACCTCATCTCCATAACTGTTGACTGCCTCTGTGTGTCATCGGTGATCCATCTTTCAGCCCACTAGATGGAGCAATGGGACAGCGATCATATTCAAATCTGACTGGAGTCAGCGTTTCAGCTCCACAGCAAATGCTCCATTTAACTTTAATTTATTTAACCAAATTCTGAATTGCTACAGAACGCTTGATTGGTCAGCCATGAAGCTGCCTGCTTTTTACTTCTTTTATAACTGGATATTGCTTTTTTTGATTGAGCTCGTTTTATTAAAAGAAATAATCAACCAAGCAAGCACGCAATCAACCACAAATCTATGAAATGTGCTGCAAAACAGAGATAGAAGCATTCCTTATGTTCAGCAATCTGTTGAAAGTGCAACGTTGGTTAGAATAAGTGAGCAAACTCACGACACAAACTCCATCTTCGGTGTGAAACTACACTCAATTGCTGTAAACAGATAGAGAGCGTGCTCCTGCCAAGGTTATTATTGCATTTAACAGCTCTTCTCCTCTCTTTGACTCCTAAAAATTGCCACTGGGCTTAAATGCCAAAACCGTGAATTTAACCCCGGCTCTTATTTAGCACGCTCTCTGCTGTGCACTGAGTCTCGGGAGAGCAGCAGAGACTGCTCTCATTTTGCTGCATGACTGCCGTGTCTAGCAGTGACCGGACTAATCTCTGAGGCTGTTCTGAAGTGAAAAGTCTCCAACTCAGGTGTCGCACTAATCACAGCCGTGTACACAGGCCTTTTATTCCAGGCGAATGTCATCAGACAACTCCTGTTGTTGGATATTTTCCTCTGAGTCGCAGTAAAAGGTGTGGGTGGAGACATGTTGAAGAGCATTAGCAGCAAGGACACACAGTCGAAGCAGAAACGGGTCAAATGTGGAGCGCTGTATGAATTTACTATTTATTGCAAACTGCTCTGCGGGGCCAACTGAGGGTGCTCGAGAGTGTAAGAACGTTTTGGTTTTTTTCCAGTGCATAACCTCTCCTCACACAATGCATTATTACTGTGGGTTTTCAAGGTGTCTTGCTCCAGTATTTATTGCTGTTCTTTATGATTTTAAAGTCTGAATAACAGCCGGACAGCATCCCGAAGATGATAATAGAATGCACCTCAGAGGAGCCGTAACAGCTTTCCAATACTCGGAGCACAACGTTCTGCCAAATCTCACTCGAGGTCAAACGCAGATATCAACTCAAGAGTTGGGATATAAACTCCAGGCTGCTGGGTTTTATCTCCATCCACCAGTTCAACCATGATTTTTCTTTCACACATGGCTTTGGATGTGAATTCTGTTCTTTTCTCTCACGGTGAAAATAGTCTCCAGAGCGGAACCAGAGGAGGCAGAGGCCGGGATCAGAGGCTGACTTGGGGGAGGTTATGAGAACGTGGGCAACGGCAAGGTGAGCAGAAATGCTTCTCGATTCCTGCATCAAGTATGATGAACCAGGTCAACCATTTGTAAGTCATTTAGCGTGCCATGACAACGTCTTTCTTGCTTTCTGCGTGATACGTTACGCCATGTACTCTGTGCTAACTGCAACGCAAACACAGAATACAGAACATGCTACGCTCGGAGCAGTGCCATAGCACAAAGAGTGAGAAAGACAACTTATGGTGCGAACAAACACAGGACTTTCAACTAGGAGGCCGCTGTTTGTGCCCCAAAGTGTTGAGTTATTTAGAAGTTATTGTGATGTGTTTTTCATACTAATATTATGCTGTTTAGGTTTTACTAATGTACTTATTTAAAAACTCAACCATGAGTGGTTTTGTAGACTAAACCTAACCGCCGCCGTTTCCCGTTAACAACATGGCGTAAAGGTGACATGTGGAAAGCCTAAAACGTGTTATCGTCACATGCAAAATGTCTTTAAAATGTTTTGCTGTTTACACACCGGAGCCCATCAGCTGATGACAGACAAGCCTCTGGGGGCAAGAGTCTGTACGTCTGGGTTTCTGGTAATGCCACCAGATATCCGGGCCAAGGCTTCCTTTTCCGTGCGCTGCTCATTGTTTACACTCCGACTGGAGTTAGACTTTAGGGACGACGTGTTTGACAGGATTACCTCACAAGTAGCCAGTTTACACGCTAATTTTAAACCAATAAAAGGCGTATTCATTTTTGGAGATTATTTATACGCCTTCCCTTAAGATTAGGTCTTAATACTCCACCAACTCCGTCCTACCATCACCCCGCATCCTTTCAGTCTATCTCATCCTCCAGTCTCTTGACATTTATGCACAAAAGCCACACACACACACACACACACACACACTGGAAGCAGAATTAGCATGTCACTACCATGACCTTGAGGGGAAGTGAGTAATATCAGTTTCCAAGGCGACAATGACTCAAGTTTTAACGGCTCATATTTCACAGTCTGTCCTGATGAATATACGGCGTGTGTGATTTTGATTGAGCACCAGCCAGCCTCTGGGATAATGACTTTGACGGTTCTCAGCAGATTTGATGACTTGATGACGATGGATTTGCTTATTTATCCGGAAATTTGCTCCACTTCCTTCATAAAAACATAATTAGCCTGATGACACGTCTTAAAAACCGCAGCCCCGCGTCTGTTCCTCCTTTCACAACATGCTGTGACGCCACTGCATCTGCTTGCTGTAAAGCTCCAGAAGGTTCAAATTTTCCTGCGGTGTGAGTAAAAGTTGATTCTGCCAAGACACGCTCCCTCGCCATGCCAATGTCATCAAATGTGTTAAAAAGGTAGAAAAAAATGAAAACAGAGTTGAGGAGGGTATGCTCGAGGAGACAATGTCCTGAAGATACATTCCTGCGGGAGAGCCATCATGGTTTATAGTCACCTATAAACCTTTCCAGCAAAATGGGATTGACTTGAGTAAAAGTGTGTTAAATCCTTCACACAGATTATGGCAGGGGAAGGACAACGACACCTGCATGAATCACCATCGATCTTGTTGTCATACTTACTAAGTTTGGTCGCCACGATGGAGATATTGTGCCGGGCGATGCTCTCTCTGTCAAGGAGTTCGTTCGTGGAAATGGTTCCCTCCACTGGATCAATGTCAAAGTAGCTGTCCAAGTCACTCTTCCAGTCAATGGAATACCTGGAAGGAAAGAAACGTTTGTTTAATGGCGTCCATTTCCAACATAAACCAGAGAATTAAACCACAGTGATTTCCCCTCCGGGCTCATGGATATGAGTTAGGTGTAATGTGATGTTGGCGTGGCCGTCATTACTCATTCTGAATGGTCATTTCCAGAGAATGTGCTGAGGATCGCATATACATTCCAATCCTATAATGTATGCATGTACTTTGGCCAATGCTGAGCAAACAGATTTCTTGGGAACGTAAATGAATTTTAGGCACCGTCGAAACTGTAACAATCTCGCACAGCCGACGTACCACACGGGCGTAAAATGTTGGTTTGGTGTCTGAGAACAGAGGGTGCAATGTCCTCTCTGAGAATTACATCTTCGGTCTCGCCCAGTCGCTCTGAATGCAAACGATGACGCACAAAAGAGATCTGAAACCAAACAGCATGCCGGCGACAGCGCCATTCATCATGCCATGCTATTTGATCTTAAAAGAAGAAGAAACATTCCTTTATTCGTCCCACAGTGGGGATATTATTCTCTGCGTTTGACCCATCCCTGTATATATAGGGAGCAGTTCGGGGTACAGTGTCTTGCTCAGGGACACTTCGACACAGGACACGGTGCAGCCGAGGATCGAACCGGTGACCTTTCGGTTGGCGGACAACCCTCTCTACCCAGTAAGCCACGGTGAAGCCATGAACGTGTCCAAACTAGTTTAGTGTGAGTCTCTTTGATAAATATTACGGCCAAATTCCCATCAAGAGTTCAACAGATCAATGGTTCACCATTTATCCTCGGGACACACACGCTTCTTTGGGTGGGGGGGGGGGGTTGGTATTATTGGAGTCAAGCTGCTACTAAAGCGTACGTTACAGTGTCAGTGTGACCCAGTGGTTACACAGCCCGCCTCACAGCCAGAATACTACAGATTAGATCACATAATATGAATGTTTTGGAAATTTCCTTGAGCAAGAAAACACACCCCAACCACCGCACTTGCAATCTGTAAAGATATATGACAAAAAAAATAAGTTTCAGAAATTACATTTCCCTTTTTATATTCATGTGAGAAAGAAAGCATCAAAACTGTTTTACTTGTAATTGGATCAATCTCTGATTCATCTTCAAGGAGAATAGAGCTCATCAACAGTTGTGAGAAAGAAATCACAGATCTAAAGAGACTACTTAAGCTCAACTCAGTACTGAGAACGGCAGATATGAAAATTAATTACGGCGTTATCACCTACTTTGAACTGACGCAACGTTAATTCAGCCGAGAGAAGATTACGCGCGATCCAAGAAACAGTTGAGGCAGAATCTGTGTTCATTTTCCACAGCTATCGATTTTTAGAGCTTTCAGTTTTGCTGCAGTGTTCATGTCTTCGCTGTGATTTGTGACACCACCATTTTAGACAAAGGCCGAAAGTTTGGTCTTTAAAAGTCATTCAAACTTTCGGAAGCTCTTGAGAAGCGGCCAACAATGCAGAATTCATGAGGCCCCTTTGTTTCCCCGGCGAGAGTTAACTCTGCTCTATGCCGCTAAATAGCAGAATCGGCCCAAGACTAAAGTCTAAAAGCATAATTCCCTATGCATGATGGGTCATCGGGTCTATTATTTTGAAGTGAAGAATGCAAGGCTGCTCTCCGAATGCACACAAATGAACATTGTCAGATGTACTACTGTTGAATATTTAAAGTGCTGGAGACAAATGCGATTCCTTTTTATACAGATGTGCTACTTCTTCTGTTCTTTTGTTTTCTCCGGAATAAAATATTCATAATAAAACAACTTCTGTGCATGCAACAGATATTTTTGCTGTATCTGCACTACGCTTGAGCGATACATCTTCCAAGAACCATTCCTCCAATGTGCCTGAGCAGAAGTAGCGGCTGTAAGACGAGGTCAAAAACAAAAGGGTTCTCATGCATTTTTTAAGAATGCACTTCTTTTGTCTTTGCCAATGACGGTCTATTGTTATCTGCCACTCAAGTTTTATATATAGCGTGTGTGTGCTTGTGTGGTAGCGCGAACACAGCGAGACGGAGTATAAATCGGGATTCGAGTCCAGCATGTCTGATCTAAAAAAAAACAGAGCAGCGATGTTGGAATGTCCCAGCTGATAATTACCCAGGAGAGACGAGCGGTCTACAGCACAGGGCCTTGTAAAATGAATTAGGACCCTGGGGACATTTTGTTAGGTTATGAATTTCATTAGATGAGGATTAATGTTTGAGTTATGTGAAAAACAATCAAAATGTATTCAAGCATGTGAAATAAAACTGCAGAAAAGACAGTTTTGTCCATTGGTCCATTTGAATTAATACCATGAATGTTGTACAAAAGAACTCTGACAAAAACACAATACATCCACTTCGCTATACAGCTACACAGACAATGTGCTCAATGTTATGTAGTGCCACAACTACACAAATATATATATATATAGATATAAATAAAAAAATACACAATACAGAAGCTAAAGACGTGCTAACTTGTTTCACTGGGACTTTAAAATGGTTCAATTGAAACGTTTTTAAACGTAATCTCACCAACACAAAGGCTCTGCATCCAACAGTAAGGATGCAACAATAAACCGCCCGGCTGGTTAAAAGAGGACGTTAGGGTTGTTCAATGAGTCATAGGGCAAAACATATGCTTTAATTGATTCCAGTAAACATACAAAACATTTTAACTGAATATATGAGTTCATTCTCAAACTAAAAATTGTAGAAATGCAAATATGGGGCCTCTAATAAAGTTATAATTTTATCTCTGCAACATAACGTCACGAACACGTCCTGAGCTGCCAAGAGATGATGCAGACAGGACTTTACACGACAATGACGTCAAACGTTCTCCATGGATTGATTAGTCCGCTGATGAGTAAAGCTGACAATACTCTCAAGATTAAAGCCGCGATGACATCGATGAATGGAGACGAGAGACATTGACGGATGGATTAGAGTTCTAAAACCTTCAATCACTGGCTGCAGTTTCGCAGTGCTTCTCCCTGCAGCTCTTTTATCCTCGCGGGAGTAACGAGGGATATTTGGTTCAATAGTAAAGCCTCTCAAGAAGAAGATGTGCAGTCAGATCCGCTTCATTCACGATCAGTATTTACCCCAGAGTAACATCTAGTCCTTCTGGATGATGGAAGAATACATAACGGTGGTCTCTGACAGTCTCTCTATTTCTATCTATCCCATCTACAGCAATGGAAACATGTATTCTTCTAACTCATTTCTAAAAGAAATGTATAATGTAAATGTTTCCGGCATTTAATTTGATACTTTTCTTGTTCAACACATTTGTTACTAGAACTCGTGTGTAAAGTGTTGCCTGTGTTAGACTGCAGAGTTTAACTTTACCTGACATGACTGCTGCTGGCATCTAAATCCTGTGCCGTCACCGCGCCAATAATGGTGCCCGCGGGTGTGTCCTCGTACACATCCATCACATAGGAGGGCCTGTTGAACACCGGGGGCTCATCCACATCCAGAACGTTAATCTTCACCGTTGCTGCGTCTTTGAAGGCCCCAAAGCTTTGGAATCGTGGATCCAGATGAACATTGGAGGCATCTACCTTAAAGGTGTACGCCTTCTTGCTTTCATAGTCCAGAGGCTTGAAAGGGAAACAGAAAAAGAGGCCAGTTAATGTTGCTTTCACAGCTCATTTTAAAATAGTAATCGTGTCGTAGTACAGCACGTTGAGGCACTTCTGCAGTAATTGACTTTCTCTGTAGCATTCATCCTGTAAGAGCACTTGAAGAAATGCAGTAAGTGAACAAGAGCATCCGTGTTGACAGCGAGATTGCCCTCTGCTTATTTTGTCAGCGTTTTCAAGGATGAGTAACTGCAATCAATTGTAAACATCAGCCTCCTCATATCCAATAAATGTCAGTGTTGGGATGATTTCCAATGTTTATGTTGTCACTCAAAATACATTGAAATAGCATTGTTTTCAACATGGCCATAGAGCAGGAGCCCCCCCACGCCCACACATAAGTCAAGCTGCTCTTTCTTCGTTCAGCAAGAACTACGCCCCTTTACAAGACGTCTCCCAACAAGAGCTCCGGGGTTCATATGTTCTACCTCCTCAAGCTCCTGACATATCAGCTCAGGGTCAGTTAGTCGGAGGCGAGGGGTGGAATGTGAATCCTCGGCATGTCTGCGGCTGAGGTGTAAACATCCGACGCCAGTGACACCCGTGTTCGCGCTCCTGCCCGTCTCCCGCCCTCTCATGTGTGGCCGACTGTACTTGATGAGCTTGCCGTCGGTCACGCTCTGCTGCCCCGCAGTCACATGAGAGACATTCCTTTCTGTGTATTTCAAATTGACGAACATGTAACCACTATGGCAGCAATGCTATCTTCCCGCCCCAGGACTTGGGCTCCTCTGGCAAGCTGTTGCAAAGGACACCGAGTGAAAACAGCTGGTAACGACTCAGCGAATCGTCCTTATGTTAAGAGACAGCGTGAGAGGGGAGGTGCACTGGAGGAAAGTTTTTCTTTTGAGGAAAGATAAACACGGCCAGTCGTCTTTCCAAATTAAATGCACATGAATTATGGATCTAATTAGAGTCCAACCACTAGAAATGATCAGAGGCCGTGCGGTTGTGATTTCACGGCGGCAGCAGATGCTTCTTGAGCCTTCTGTCTCCCCTCCATCTCCATGGTTTCACAGTCTTGCTGCTACAGCAGGTGTCCGTAACAAGAAAAAAAAGAAGCGAGAGATATGTGAAGGCAAGCCAATCTGAAAGCAATCATTGACCATCAACCACCATGATTGGTTTGATTACAGTGCGCCAGATGCAACTGGCTAGGCACAGCTATAAGATCCTTCAACAGGAAATACACTCTGTCCCTTTCGATCTCTTTCAAGAAGTGACAACACGGAGAAGACCGAGCTCCCCGAAGCAACAGGCACGTATAAAAATGGGATTTGTTGCGGGTGTCATTCAAATGCTGATCCCCACAATCAAACTAAAAGACTTCCCGCCAACTTACACCTCCAAAGCAGCCTAAACTGTAAAGCATTGTCTCAGTTTACTGAGCTCAGAATCGCTGGAAAATCAGCATCAAAAGGAACTCAACCTACTTTTCTTCTCAGAGAGTGATTTTTGGACACCGAAAGAAAAAAGTCAATCATTAAATTAAGACATTTTTACTGTTTGGAATGTATGTGATTCTAAACCAGGAGCAATTAAATATGATATGGATGAATGATTACCTAATAAGAGGCCCTCTTGCACTGTAAATCATAATGTGCCTGAACCACACTATGGACAGCGTAGCTCAGCAGAAATCCACGCACAGGTGGAGGAGGAGGATGGAAGGCGATGCTGGTGAGGTGGACAGCAGGAGGTGTACATGACGCAGGCCTCATTAGCCCGCGTCTCACGGGGACGAGGCGACGCAGCGCTCTCCATCCCAACATGCTGCATCATTCACCACAGTTAGGATACAGGCCCAAACGCTCAACCTTTATAACCGTCTAATTTGTATAGAATGGTCTGCTACCGGAAGGTGTTGTGAGTGGGATGAGGAAATGCTCTTTTCACACACTCTGCAGTTTTGACACAAATCTCTCTCTGAGCTAGCACAACTTGCATCCAAGAGTTACCTTTGACTAATTACTGCATATAAATAATATTCTAAATTGAGAGTTGAGCATTACACATTTTATTTAGGTGCAGGTGGTCAGTGGTGTTCTGCTATGCATTGAGTTAACACGTTTCAAGCCTTCGTCAGACTCATGCAGTTATCTGGATCTGACTATAATTGCTAGCAGGCTAATCCAGCATTACTGAGCCAAAAACACAACGACATATTTGTTCAAAACCCAGTGAAGAGTGGTTTAGTGTACTCAACAAGTTGCGCTTGTAGAGCCAAGTAAGCAGCTAAAACTACATAGCTAGCAACTAAAAGCTAGCCTCTGTGCACTGAAACTCCATCGTTAAGGACAAAAGAAAGTTAGTAATGATAACTAGCTTAAAGCGCTATAAGAGCTTGCTCGTGAAACATATACATTAGATACCAATGATCAAATGATCAAAATGAGGTTTATTTTCTTAAGTACTGTATACTAGTTCAAATGAACAGGAAAACTAAAACACATACAACAGTTTCACTTGGGAGTCATTGTTAGCTGAGCAAATGCTTTGATTAGCTGTAGCTAATAAGCTAACAGCGTCAACAAACTCAAACTGATTATTTTCTCTATTTCCCGAAGAGTTGTGTGCCTCAGGCCTTAAAAGTCTCTGCACTGAACGACGTCACACATCTGAACTGTGTCCGATGATTGTGTACACTCATTTATCACATCACTGAACACAAAGCAGTTCATTTGACATATTTATCTATCTTAGTACACACTGTGGTCAGGACAGGAAAGGTCTTTGCTCTTAAAGGTACTTAATTAAGTAGCAGCAAAGAAAAGAGATGACGACACATTGCAGCTCATTTCCTCAGCAGATGGAGGAGACAGCGGCCTTGCTGACACCCCTGGAACAATGCATGGACAGCCATATGATTAACTGTCAAGCGCGTCTCGCGGCTTCATTTACATATCCCGGTTTAGGTGTAGAACAGCGATGTTGAGAGCTTCACTGCCTTTGTTAATGTGTCTGAGATTCGGCAATGTCCAAGTATGTCTGGGATATCTGTTGTTAACTAGGAATAGCCACATTAGGGCGGCGTCTGGATGCTCATGATTTGCCTGTTGGCTTGCAGCAAGCGGCAATAGTCCCAACAACACCAGATAAGCGAAACAAGTTATTTTCTGGGATGCAAAACCGTTTCAAGGTGAGAAAAATCGCGCTGAGATTTTGAGATAAGCCATCGTGACTCAGTGGTTTGAGTCTGGCCCGGCTTGTTCTGTTGCGTGTGAGTGCCTCCTTTATAAGGTCACTGCGGCCGTTGACTGACAGTTCAGCAAGACCCTGCCATGCAGAAGAATGCTAAAGACCTCTGGCCATCATTGCGCCATAAGCAGTCAACTGACCACGGAGCACAATGAGCTTATCAGCAGCAGAGAAAAGCTTACATGCCCCGGAGAGTGATTTGTTGTCCCTCTGACTACTTGGGGGGTCCAAGCACTGTGGAGAGGCGATGTTCACTTTACTGTGCTGCCATCAGTCACATGGTTTGTGTCCTTGGCTGCCTCGAGGCATCTCCCCCCCCCCCCACCCCCTCCGAGTACTCACAACAGTGGAGTGCAATCTGAGAGCCTTGCCAGCAGCCCTGGCCACACTGCAGTGGAGTGGAGTGACTGTGAAAGTCTTGCGCTGCCACTCTTAATAGGGCAGGGTTAGCCATGGGATGAGCCCCGAGACACTGGTTTAATCTATTACACCCACGCCTCCCCAGGCCGCCAGAGAGAAGGCACTTCGTCGACTCCGAGCACCACCTCAGCCGCCTCTTTTCCCCTCTTTGTACTAATTCACTCAAATACACACACCACACACAAATACATTGCTCCCTGCTTGGTTGCTCGGTGAGGTGTTATTCATCCGTGTTGGGCAGCTCGACGTCCTGTTGTTCTCAGGTATTGTTCCCTTCTCGTCTCCTTCTTTCGACTCCCTTTCACACCGGGGCCTGGAATAACTCATTTCGCCTCCCACTGGAACATTGAGCCCTAGAATCAATAGATTAGATTCAACCCCTGTCTGTGAGCAAGGCTCTGTTGGATGCCGCCGGATGAGCTCTTAATGCTACCAGTTTTAAGCTATTATATATTGCATTCACCCTTTTTTGAGATTATACAACCCACTTTCACAAGGTAAGGACGTTTTGTCATTTTACAATGCATGGATGTGTCCTTGTGTGAGCTGTGAGCTATATTACACTCGAGCCCACTGCATTTTTTGTATTAAACCAACATTCCTTTGCTGTTTTCTGGCCCTCAGTTAAGTTAGCCATTTGTTCATTACTTTTGTCATTTGAACATTACTTTTTTTTTTACAGCCTGCAAGTGTCTCATCAAGATTGAAAGGCAGTAATGGCTTCCGTCCTCTGAAAATGATTTACTGTTCAAAGAGCCCAGTAATGACATTTCTGATAGAGAAATTAGACGGCAGTCACTGTCTGGCTTTAGTGAAATTAAGTCCTTAATTGATGGCAGGGAAGATGAAAAAGGCATCTTGCCTCGATACTGCCAATGGCTCTGACTTCAGGGAAGTCTAAGTAGGGCCACGTTTGAGCTACGGCAATCTGGGCAATTTGTGGCATTTTGTTGCGGATGCAAATGTTTATCAGTGTTGCTCGCTGTCGGTGACGAGCTCTTTTCTTAAATGCCATGCAACACTACAACATTAATCACCGGGATGTGCTGTACTTTGGAAACAATGTCACCTCATGCAAGCTGGATGAGTCATCGGCCACTTTTCTAAGTGTGTCACCAAACTTGAATTCACATTTAGTTTATGGATATTTTACTGTTAGCACACAATGAAATGATAACTGATAATGTTTACTAATTATTAGTAATGCTATAATTTATGTTATTTTAAAGGGTCAGTTCACCCCATAATCAATGTATTTACATCCCCTCTTGCCTGTTGTGCTGTTGATCAATCTAGATTGTTTTGGTGCGAGCTGCCTAGTGTTTGAGTTATCAGCCTCCTCTCCAATACAACGGGACTATATGGCACCAACATCTTGCTGTGAGCAGTTTTATGTAGGAACTATTTTCTTTCTTGTTGCACACATTACAACTGTTCATCTACTGCAGCAACTCTTTTTTGATGATCGCCAAATGATTTGTAAACCTCTAAGAAATGATTAAACATCTATAAACTTTACATAGATTGATGGACCAGATAGCTGTAACACTAATACTCATTAGTAATGTGTTTGTAAACAGTCATCAACATTATCAGGATAGCTAATAACTATAATTTAGCATTTAATAATGAGGGTTATTATAACATATTTAGTTGTCTCCTTCCATTGTTCTGAACCCTTCAGACTGCCTTTTTCTGTCTCTGTCCATGGTGCTGAAACATTATAATGTAGTTTCTGGTTGAGTCAGACGTCTCTCCCTTGCTTCTTGTCTCATTCGCTGTTTGCTATATGACAGACACTACTGTATATATGACTTCCATTAAATATGTCACCATTAAATGCTAGATTAAACCAGTGGTTGATTTGTGAGTGCGGCCCTTTGCACAACACAAGTCACCTGCCTTCTCTACAATGTTTTTCTGAACCCCTCTGGCGCTCTGGGGCAACGGATTTGGAGGCAGTGCCAGAGGTCTGCAGCAGATGCTCTTCATTCAATGCACTGTGGCCGCTGGGGGCGTTCAGTTTGTACAGGGAGGAGATAGTCCCGTTTGAAAATGGATTCCCTGAATGTGAGCCAGAAAATATTATGCCACACATGCTGCTATTGAACAAAGCCGTTCCTCTAGGCCTAGAACAGCACATTTCAATTACGCATATCTGCCATCTCTTCTTCTCCCAGGAGGAGGCGAATAAACATGCAAATGGACAAATGACATTTAATCTGACCAAAAATTATTTTACCAACACAACCCAAGGTTATCATGGCGATGCTGCCAACATGTGGGAGTGCTATCGCTGTCTGTAAACTGTATGTGTTGCAGTGGTTCACCAGTAGCACGACGCTCTGTGTGCACACATTTGTCTGCACGTTTTCCTGGGAATTCACTGGTGGATTTACCTATTGTCTCCCGTAATCCTATGTTTTGCAGATGGGATGTGCAAACCCCCTCCATGCCTCGGTGACTCTTTTTTTCCTCTCCCCCTGTATCGTCAGAGTGGGAAACGGATGATCATCCTTTGAACCCATTACTCAGCCTGATCCTCTTATCATAACCAACATTCCGGAGTCTCTAATGTTGGGTCTGCCAAACTGTGCTCGGTGTACAATGTGGCTTTCGTCTCCGTCCCGCTGTGGGTTTTATTTTATTTATTTATTTTCAATGTCGGTGCAAGGGAGGGAAGTCAAAAGAGAGACACAGAGAGAGAGAGAGAGAGAGGGAGGGAGATGGATCGTCTGCACGCATTTGCACACCTGTCTCTGGGGATATTCCACCAATCTGAAATGAGACAAGTCTGTGGGTGGGTCAGTATTCTTGGAACACGGTGAACAACTCATAAAGGCTTCATCTCCAGCTCCCCACACCTTTCCAAGGCACAGCTCCTCTCCCTATCTCACTCTGTCCATGTCCTGCTAATATCACAATCCCACACGCGTAGAGGCACATGTTGTTTCGTAAATTACACGGCGGTGGGAAGGCTTGGTCAGTTAAGGAGCTCAGAGTATCCCCTGTAGACGATGCCTTTGTGCGGTAGCTTACCACTGCAGGGAATACATCATGCTGCCTGGTTGCTATATGGCAGGATATCAAACACTGCGAGGAAAACAATGGGAGGAAAGATGCATCCTCGCCATCCATTGAGGGTATACACGATGTAAACAAACGACTGTCCTCATTAACATCATAATTGCTTCTTGTCTCATTCTGTTATTCCATTAGCGCCAATGAGAAGGTCGCTATATGATGATCTATAGCCGTGCTTATGGTCACATTAAGTGCGTACAATATATGTACGCGCGCATACGTGATTTACACACATACTTTGGCATGTGTTCATGCACATGCACGGAGCATCCCGAGGCAGCTTTTACACTGAGCAGGGAATCAATTACTCACTCAGCTGCATATCTTTGGGGATCAAAGGATCACACACCTTTGTGCGCAGGGGCATGTACTAAAAATGTACCAGTTAACAAATACCTCAGTCTGTTACATCTGAAAAAAAACAAAACAAATGCAGATTTGCACTCTCCCAAAAATAATATTTGAGACACTTACATCAGAAACACCCTGAAGAACAGATAGAATTGGCAACTTTTGCAATCAGAGGAAATACACCCTGTATTCCCGAAATGAAACAAAAGAGACAAAAGAATGACGCATTACCACTCCTTAAAAGTGTTTTGCAGAGGTGAATTTGCATGAAAGAACGGGGATTTAATGAGAATCTTCCAGAAGTGAATTTGCGTTTCAAAGCTACAATGTTTTCGTCGAAGTCTGAAGGACTTTTTAAACAAGAAAGTTTGGTGATGCAGTTATTTTCTAACATACAACTCATTGTGACCGAAACTAAAATGATTAAACTAATTAAAATGATGTATCCACTTATGGTAAATAACAATAGTTGCTGTTACATAATCACTGCCGACATGACGGTAAAGCAGAATGAGTGGTTCGTAAAGCATTTTGGGAAAAATAGAAGATGAGTCATTCTGGAAAATAAATCCATTTCTTCTCCGCATCACAGCATTGCTTACAAAAATCCTCACTTTCTGACATGAACATTTTTCTCCTTTTCATATCGGAGGGACATTTCGTGGCTGATGCATTATGCAAACTCTGCATTGCTCCGCAGCTTCTTTTTCCCCTATTGAAGCTCAATAGCACCGACAACAAACAGCGTTTAAACTCACCACAGGGGTCGACCTCATCCTGCCGAAAGGGAAATGCAGTGCAGAGTGTGAAGGAGTCGTAGACTGTGCATCCAACATGAGGAATTGCGAATGTGTGCACCTGCAGTGTAGTCTGATGTGTGGGCGAGACCCACTAACGTCAACGCATTCGTGTGATTGTGCTTCTCGACTGTTACGCGGCGCGTTCGGAGACACCGAGCCAAACATGTGCCAGCTGTTCTGGAGATGCAGACTTGAATAGCATGCTGGCAGACGCGTGGAAGCAGCAGCAGCTCTGTCATTTAGCAGTGGCTTCAAATGGCAGAGAGAAATTACAGTTTGGTCTTTTTCACCAACCTGGCTCGTGTGCAAAGCTTAAAACCAGACAGATTCAAGAGGCAAAGAAACACACATGTGAGCACTTAGGAGTCAGTCGAATGATGACTTCATTCATGCAAATGATCTTATTCATGCCCTCTGTGTCGCTTTGACGCTGATCACAATCTTAAAAGTATGTGTGCCTTTTAAAAGTAGTCTCCTGGAACCTTAATGAGGAAATACTGCGACTCTCTCATAAATGCATATTATCCCCCACCGTCCGCCAGCCCAATGCATTCGATGTCCAAAGAGAAATAATGCTCTGGCTCTCTACAGCCAAGCCTGTGGGTAGAGTAATAATAATATTTATATTAATTGTGTTTGGATGTTTTGGATCTTGGCGTCTTTAACCAGCCATACCCTGAGGAGAGCTCAGAATAAACACAAATGAAGGGAAGGCGGTCTGGAGATGGAGAGATTTTCACTTCATAAACCAAAACAACATGAATACATTTTTGAAAGCTGGCTTTTCCATAAAGCGGTTGTATCGCGCTTACTCTATTATTATTTGTTCTTGTTTCCAAGTTTAAAATTAGTATAGTTATTAAAGGAATTGTTGAGAGAAAAGTGCACACTCAATGCACCGGCTGGATCGCTCTATTTCTCCCTCTCATCTTAGTCCGTGGCTGTAATGTCCTTTTCCTCTCACCTCCTGCAGTTTTGGGTCCTCCTTGAAAATGAGATGGTGGATCTCAAAGGGTTCGGAAAAATACATGTTTCTAATATCACTGGTGCCTGTGTGCCACTTGTGCCATTGTGCGAGGTGATATTACAGCCCTACAAATGCTGCGTGCGGGAAAAGTTGGATATGAAATGAGATACCGATGCTATGTGGGTCAAAGAGAGTGCGACCAAAGGCCGGGGCCTCTTGCTATGGGTCACCATGCATTAATCCATTTGGCGAAAAAGAACATATGGCATAGTAAATGGGCCCTGACGCGCTGAGTGAATGCTTTATACAGCACAGGCACTCGCAGAGAGCTACGCCGTTGCCCTGAGCTGTGCTTTAAGGCACGGACAGCAAGGACACGAGCAACATCACGCAACTGAGAGATCACAGGTTCAACCCTGGCATCTGCCAAGTGTCCTGCTGCTACAGCTTTATGTAACACAAGGAAGTGCTACCTGCACACACGTTAGCATATATTTCATCATATTGGCCATCTCATTTCATTTATTCCAGGATCTATTTCCAATCGGTGCTTCCTCCATTGTTTTGTCCAATGATGTCGATGTCTACTGACATCACTCGCTATGTTGCTGTCAAGATGTGATGTGATTTATGTTTCATGGAGCCCATACGCCGCTGTTTTGCATATATATTTTGCATTGAGCTTGAATATAAATGTGTGTTATGTTAACACCCCCTCTCTCCCATGGGTCTGTGCAATGACATTGACAAACATAATACTTCCTGAATATTAAATGAGGGAAAAAAAAGGCTATAATGCAGAAACATACTGCTTATAATATTGCTAATCATAGTTAAAGCCCTCATAGATATTCAAAAATGCTTTGTAACAATAGTTGAGACATATTATAAAGTGTGTTATAATGTATCATAATATTGCACTCATGACATATTTTTCGAAGGATCAAAGTGAATTAAAGTTCCCATTGTTGTAATGCACAATCATCTTTTCATAATGTCGTGATCTTGGGTTTTTGTTCAGTCCGTTTCCTGTTTTATTTTGAAAGATCATGTTTGATTTAATTTCCTGTCTTTGTCTTTTCCCCCCTGTTTTCGACCACACTCGTGTTTCATTGGTTGATGAGCCTCTTGTGTATTGAGTCCTTGTGTTTCAGTGGCAGGTTGTCTGTGTTCCTGCCTTGTACTTTGTGTTTAGTTTAGCATTTTGATTATAACCTATTACCTGCCTGCTTTTTGGACATCCAGATGTACGCTATACTTTGTCCATTAAAAACAGAAACCCAGAGCAGAAAAGTGGTGAGTGTGGTCTGACCGTTGCTGTTGCCTGCAGGTCATTTCACAATCTTTTATATCAGTGAGCAGTTTGTATTTGTTCATGTTGTATTCATAACAATGAATACAGGTTTCTCTGATCATTCACAGCATATGTTTGTCTTAGTTGCTGAGGCTCCTTACCCTTCTGAGAATGATGATCCCCTCTTGGTTGTGTTCATTGGTGGTGATGTCAAACATGGCGCCTCCGTCACCTGGCACAATGGTGTACTCCACTTCGGCGTTTCTCCCGACGTCCAAGTCATGGGCTTTGATTCTGCCGACAGCGGACCCCACTGAAGAAGACTCGGGAACTCGTAGGTGGAAGAAACCTGTCGGCGAACAAACATCAGACCGGACTTATTGATTATCACTCGGCATCGGATGGAATACTGAGCTCTTCACATCCTCTGTCCTTTACGCAGTCTCTCTCACACACCGGTCTTCATCACCCATAGGCAAGCAGCTGATATGCTCTATCTGAAGCCGGCTCTGTGGGCACGACATTATTCAAAGCTAACGTGTTTGACCAGCATGGCTGCTCGCTCCTTGTAATTGGAGGGCTCAACCTGTACTACGAACACAAGAGCCTTGGGGCTCTGATGCTCCCAACGGCAGCAAGACGAGGGAATGAATCTACAACCAAACAAACTGTGTGGATTGATTGATTATCACTTACACCAGACAATGGGTGGGAATTCATCTTTTCTTTCTGCGCTTCACTCTCTGAGACGGCTAGCTGTTTGAACAACAGCATCTGCTCATGCCAGAGACGGGAAAACTTTTGCACTACAAATCCAGTGAGAACACCTGGTGGCATCACGGTGACGCCGCTGGCAATCCAGTAAAACACGATGATGGTGTTGAAATGATTCTCAGGACTTGGAATGTTTCACATCCCTCATTGTAGCACTCCATCTTGTTCGTTCAGGAAATGTTACAGACTTCAGTGTGCCATTCATTTTGAACATTTATTCTGAAACTGGTGCTCAGTCAAAAGGTTACACACGTGTATTTGGGACTATTCGCTGTGAATGAATTCCTCAAACTCAGTGTAGCTCCCGCAATCCTTCACTGTATTGTTAACATTCATTTAATACATTCCTCCGCTGCAGCAACAGACAATCAGCCACAACCAAAAAAAAAAACATGATTTGCTTCCTGGAATTTGCTTCATTTGGCCCCGATGTGACAAACAAACCCGACGAATGGGGAAGGCTGTGCAGGAGAGAAGAGTGTGTACGAGTCTCTTTGAAGCTCCTTCTGGGGATCGTGCTGCTTGACATAAAACAGCATCAACGTTGGAGATGGATGAACTTGAACACACATGTCTACAATAAGAGTGTCGAGGCACTCGTAGTGTGACAAGGGAAGCTGCTTGGCAGAGACATTTCTTGTTGTTGGTGGAGGAATATAGGTTCTGAATCAAGACCAAAATACCAGCCTTTGCTTAGGTTATTGGAAAATAAAATACATGTTGTTTCTCATGAGTACGATACTTTACGCTACACCATGTCATTGCACTCCCTCTCCTTTGTTATTCCTCAATTTTCCTATGGATCTGAGCTTTTCCCTCGGTGTTGATCCGAGGATTTTGAGAGGTGAGCTGAGGCAAATGGATGAATTCGGCTGCCGTGATTTCAATAAATAATCAAGTACTTTCAAGGACATGCATTCATTTCAAAAGTCTTTTATAGGTTCATGTCCTTTGAAAGACAGGACACAGCGCCAGTGCCAAAACGGGGCGCTGCTGTTGAAGTTAACAAGTAAACAGTTAACAAACAGCTGTTCAGGGCAGACACCCCAGATGAACAGGGCGAAAGATATAAATATATATATATAATATATACACCTCCATGGAAACTCCCCAGTTCATTACTTATATTTAAACTATTATTATTCAAGTTTTCTCAAATTGTACGTTTAGATATGCAAATTAGCCATTGTATTACTATGTATGTGCTAATTTAGATACGCTTCCAAAAAGACATGTCTGTCTTTATAGAAAAGACAGATGTGGGATGGATCCATGCAGCAATAATATAAGTAAACTGAATCATCTGATGAGGTCCAGCAGGACGGCAACCACACGTGTCTCTTCTTGTTATGTTCTAACCTGTAAGCCTTCTATAGATGGAAGAGAGAAGGCGACAAAGCGAGGATTTGGGACGGGGCAGAGGAGCCGCCATACTTGGCCCACACCTCTGTGCTGTGACAGCATCATGGAAATATCATCTTTTCCCCGCAGCCACAGGAGCTTGACCGTCAGACTGCTTGTATTTAAATTCAGAGGAGACCACTCGGTGTCGCCTCACAATACCTGAAGAGACCGCATCCTTACACAGAGCAGCAGTTTTGCTTTCCTGTCGTACTTGCTGATTTTGGAGTGCATGTTCTGCACACAATTTAACCGTTATGCTGAGTATAAGCAGAGACGCTTTTACAGATCAACGTATTTACAGTATATTTTTTCCCCTGCTTGGCTTTCTACATGACCTGGTGAACGGTACAATCGAATTAATCTGGTTTAGCAGCTTATTCAAAATACCGGATGAAATACAGTGTTTAAATACACTGACTCAATCCCTGGTGCAGCACCATCCTGCTCAAACCTGATCTAAATATAGAAGGCCGCCCCATGAGCAAAGTAACACCAATCCTGCTTTATTCACCAGCAGTATGTGCAACCATGTTAAATAAACAGCGTTTGCTTACGACAGCACATAATGACAAATAATGAAAGCCAATTACAGGGAGTAGACGTGATGAACACCCCCTGCCCTGTTGTAATTGCACAGTGTTTATTCCCCGATCATAAAACGAGTGAACCTGCGTGAGGTCATCTGCATTAATATTGTTTTGGAAATCAACAAAAGGGCTCACTCACTTTTAGAGAACCTGGGCGGATTATCGTTGACGTCGCTGAGGGTGATGTTGATGGTGGTGGTCCCGGCCAGCCCCCCCAGCTGGCCCCCCATGTCCTTGGCCTGGATTAGTACCTGGTACTGTTCCTTCACCTCTCTGTCCATATTGGGCAAGGCTGTCTTTATAACACCTGGTGTACAGCAAGATGAATAGGGAATAAAGATAATAAGGAGAGAGACGTAGAGGAAGAGAAGAAGAGACAGTGGGATAAAAAAGACAAAAGGGAAGACATGGTAAACATACAATCCTTTGAAATATATTTGATGCCAATTGCACAATTTTCCTTAAAATGCACAATGTATTTCCACCCAAGGAGCTCACTCCCCAGGAAGAAGCTGCTTGTGCGGCTCTCACCAAGGCTAAAATAGAGGTCATTTCACAACCTGGAGACACTTGACATTCAATAGGGAACTCTGGAGGAGCCAGATAATGATTCACTTGAGGATCAGAGACCCTGAGATCAGAGAGCGTTTGTACTGCAGGTTAATAGCTAGGTCAGTGGGAGGTTGGCAGGCTAAAAGGAAGTGGGCAGCGAGGTGGGTCTGCACTTTTTCCCATTTAATACAGTGAGGATGTGAGGAGGTACAATTTGATCCGCAGACCCCTAACATGCGTGGACACAAAATCAATTCAATTCAGTTCATCTTCTTCTTTTTTTTGGACATGGGTGGTGTCTGTCTCTGAGATGAATAATTCTGTAACATGCAGGTAGATTTCAGCATGCTGCTGTCTCCCCCTCCCCTTCTTCACCTTTTCCTTGCAGCGTTTACTCCTGTTGCTGATGTGCGTTTGGAGATATATATGCAGGCCCAGCAGGGCAAACATTTACTTTCATACTTTGATTTTTTTTTTTTCCTCCCCAGCATCAGTTTGAAATACAGTCACAGTACGCGCTCTGTAACGCTCAGGGATGAGCGAAGTAATCAGCAACAGATTCCACCGTATCTGCCACGTGTCAACCTATTTCCCTATGCTTTGAACTGCCCCAGATAGGAAGCCAGCAGCAGCCCGCTGCCGGCGAACACTGGTGGTGTGAAGGTGTTTCAGATTTAGCAGGGTTTTTCAGCCCCGCCATGCTGCGACTCCGCAACCTTTTTTACTGCCATTTCCCTCCTACGACACCGGCCGCCTACGCGTGTTTGTAACGCAGCACCGGTCATTGTCATTGTGTTATTTGTCGTTTTAATTCAAGCTACCAGCTATAGCGGTTTGCTGGCTAACTCCACACAACACTGACTACTCAGTATCCTTGCGGAAAAGATTCAGAAAGTCACTGGTGTTTTTGAGATCTGAGTTTGTGGGGTCGATTCTAGGACCAGTTTTATTCTCATGATATATGCTTGCACTGGTCCACACCACACTGTGCAGAACTGTGTTCCTAAACGACTCAATTCCCAGTCGGCCTTTCACGACATAGGCCTAATCTATAAATTGTGAGAGGAGACAATTTGTGAGTAACGTTCTTGAGTATTATTAACATCATTTCCGCATCCCCTTATATTATCTTCAGTAGGTAAACCAGCCATTTTCAAGAGATACAGAGTTTATAAATCGCAACTTTGTTTCATTTTAAATACTTTATGAATGAGAGCAAATAAATGCATCTCATTCTTTTCAGGTATAAGTTAAACAACATAACACTAGGCAGAGTTAACAGGCTCTCTCAGTATAACAAACACAAAGCTAGCCTTTCATATTCAATCTTATAAGTAGTAATTATCACACAACAATGCAAACAACCTTATGTGACTCAAAGGGGTAGTGCAGATATAAATAATAAATAAAAGACTGGAAGAATTTATGCAAATTTGTTTGGCTACCCTAATAAAATCTCCTGCGTATATATTCTTTGGGAATGAGCGGTTTGGAACACACTCAATCATACATTATATTACAGGACTAATGGCCGATATAACTTATGTCACTGCACCAGGTGCACAAAGAAACAGAGGTAGTTATTGTTGACTTGTAAATGTGCAGATGTTTGTGAACTTTACACTGACTGAATCACTTTTCTGTCACATAAATCAGGAAGGGATGAGGTGCTTTACCTGTTTTAGGATCAACAGAGAAGTACGGCTGGCCATGGAGGATGCTGTAAACCACTCGGGCACTGTTTCCATATGTCGGGTCGTCTGCGTCTGTGGCTGTCACTTGCGTCACATACGTCCCTGGGGAAAGGAGCGGGAAGACATATTGACTTTGACTTAATTTGTTTCCTCCTGAGACTGCAATCCAAACTCTTTGAAGTTCATCAGTTTACCGAGCGATCTCACCTGACACGAATGAATGATGAACAGCCGAGAGAGCCGCAGGTAATAATGAACTGTCACTGATGTCGCTGATGCAGTATAATGAGGAGAAGGGATGTGTCGATTGTCCTGCTGTATGTTTGGAGTTGCACATTTGTAGCATTACTAAGTGGCCATTATTTTTAACAAACCAAATAAAGGAAGGGTAAAAAAAGAAAAGGCTCCTGTGAAACAATGCTACCATGAAGAAAACAAAGGGCCATGGCAAGAATAGCGTTAGTGGCAGTGTTCCAAAGAGGACATAATAATTAATTGTTGGAGGTTTGGCTCATCCTCATCAACTAGCTGACATTGAACACTTATTTACGATGTATTTAAATTCAGCAGACTCAATCCGAAGTTTCCAGTTGAAGGGGAGGGGTAACCAATAAAAAAGTGCCTCGTCAGCCGGACTATTTTATAACTCTACAAGCCTGTTTTTTTTAGAAAGACTAGTGGCAGACAAGTTTAACACGGATGACTTCACAGGCCGACAGCTCGGTGCACACGTGTCGATCACAAACATGCTGTGTGAAAAATGTTTTTTCAAGCGCAGGGTTTGTGGAGGACTTATGTGAACAGGAGACACTGACCAGAGGGAGGGCATCTACATGGTCATTTTGAATTCCGGTAAGCTCCTAGTCGTCTGTAAAGAGCCTGCTGTACATTAAACGCGTGGCTGATTAGACGTACCAGGGAAGGACAGCATCGTACTCCAACACACATCAACACCAGATGAGATGATACATGTTTATATATAATAATAACATGTTTTTCAGTACAGCTACAGAGAGGAAATCCACAGATACGTGAGCTCAGGTGCAGGGAAAGTTTGAATGCCTTTGAGCTTCGTAGACACCCACGCATATCCAGGTGACGAAGGCAAGAGCCTCTCTCCTCAGTGTGAGACAATAAACAAGACGGTTCAATTCTATTCACGCAATCGTGGAATTCCTGGTGCGTGAGTGAGAGCTAGGTGGAGGAAATGGCTTGAAAGGTCATCGCTGATAAACACAGGAGGAGAATACAGAGTACAGCGAAATATGGATTATCTATCTGACTTAATTAAATGTTGTTTATATCACAATATTCAACAAATTACTGAAATGTAATGCAGGGGGAGCCAATTAACATGGCACAATACATAATGCATACCGATTTTGTATTATGAGGAGAAAGAGAGGAGTGCAACTGAAAGGCTGATCCGATGTGGGGAGGACTTCTGTGGAGTTACATGTACAAATCTGATATGAACTATTTGGAATGTTTGGAGACGAGGAGTGAAATCAACTAATTCATCACTCACTGAAATTGTTTTTTGTTGTTGTTTAATCTGTCGCTTTCTTCGTGATTCAGGGATAAACTAATTGCACATAACTCTAAGGGATTGTTGCCATGGGTGATTTCATAATATCTGTCCATAGTCTTCATTAACAACCATTAGTGCATATTTATGCTCATCTCTCCCTTTTAGTTTTTGTTTCTCCCTGCTAACATAAAAAAAACATCCAAAGGGGATTCTAGCCAAAGACATCAAGAGGACGTTAATGAACCCATTGAACCTATTTCCTATAGTGGCGTCACTCTGCATCATTTTGCAATGCTTATCATTCCCACTTTTTTATGGCTTTAACTGTCTATTAAATATTTTCTAATCAGTCAAAATCTCCAGTTCCAGGACACAGAAGCACTTCAGGATTTGTGCAGTTAGACTTATTTGTTCATTCATTTAAATGAATTGATGCTTCATGCATCTGACATACCATGCTATGCACTACATGAGACAGGGGGCATCTAATGAAAGGTGCTATCCTGTTGGATTATGGGAAATGTGGGTTCCAGAGGTTTGGGGATATGACTCATAACAGAGTGCAGTAAATGAGTCCTAAACCTCAGAAATTAGTTCCACTTCCTGTTCCCTCGTCTCAAAGTCAATGTGAATCAGTAAATACGTCACTTGTGAGTTTTGAAGTTATTACAATTTGTGGAGATTATCTTGCTGAACAAAATGTGTAAGTATCACAAACTTGTGTTTGCCACAGAGTTTATTTTCTGCAATAATCCAAATTCCAATGGAAAAATCCCATTGGCTTTATGTCAGGGGAACCAGAGCGATGCTGACTTCCTGTTGGCCTCCAAAAACTGCAGCATTATATAGGGACTGAAAGTCAGGATACCATTACCTCTGCTTTTGACCATTTTTTTTTAATCTGTCTCTCACAAGTACAACAACTAAATGAAACCCTTCATCAATGGACTACCCTCTTAAAGTTAATGGCAGGTCTCCATTCATACAAAGAAAGCATCAAAGCGATGGCTTTTGCAGATGGCCCAGCATCAAATTAGATAATAATACTGATACATGAAGCATGCATCCTATAATAAGGATCGAAACATTTTGAAAATGATTTGACGCCGACGGGCAATTTAGAGTCATCAATCAAGCTAAGCTGCATGTCTCTGGACTGTGGGAGGAAGACACGCCGACACAGGGAGAACGTGCAAACATCACACACAAGGTCCGGCCAGCGGGTTCGAGACCCATTGCTAGCCACTACCCCATCGGGTCGCCCGTCTAGATGTGTTGAAGACAAACAGGAAAGCTTCTCTGATTCTGTAGTGAACTGTTGTTCACTGGCTTGTTTTTTTCTTATCATACTCATACATACTCTAGAGACTGCTGAGTGTCAGAGATTTGAGGGTTTCATCTGCGTTTAGATCAGGAGGAACCATTCTTGCGGCAAATTACGTTGATCTGTTGGGGGGAATGTATGAAGATAAAGCTGTGGAAAATACTCAGGGCATACCAAGAATAACGAGCTGTGAAGTGTCAAAATCTGGTGGGGAGCAGCATTGTGGTACCTGTGATGCTCCTGAAACTTTCTTATTCCGTAGTTCAAGAGGAGAAAACAAAGTGCAAATGATTCTTATTAATTAAGCAAAGTACTGGCCTCTCAAATCCCTACACATGGTCACTGACCTACTGGGGACATCTCGGGGACACTGGCTGTGTATGGTCCCTCCAGGAATTTTGGCTCATTGTCGTTGATGTCTTGAACCTTGATGACAAATTCAGATTCAGGCTCTAGGGGCCTATTGGTGTCGATGTCAACAACCTGGGCGCGTAGGGTGTAGTAAGGCTTCTCCTCCCTGTCAAGGCTCCTTAAGGCATGGATGTCCCCAGTTGTTGCGTCAATTGTGAAAATGGAGCCAGCCCCGTCTCCCGAGAGAGTGTACTTCACCTCACTGTCCCCCCTATCGAGGTCAGTGTGCAGCTGCAAGACAAAAGAGAGAAGAAAAGACAGGTTGAGTGCAAACATTGGCACAGATAATGATTCATTGTAAGCACTGGGGAAGAGCTGTCAAAGAAC
This sequence comes from Melanostigma gelatinosum, assembly GCF_949748355.1. NCBI lineage: Eukaryota > Metazoa > Chordata > Actinopteri > Perciformes > Zoarcidae > Melanostigma > Melanostigma gelatinosum. Next base: position 19,208,074 of record NC_136653.1, read on the forward strand.
ACTATTTCACCAAGACAGTCAAGGAAACTGGCTGCGCATCAAAGGGCAAATTCATGTCTCTGCAAAGATCTGCAAAACACTAAGTCATGAGGAAAAATGAAATGATCGTACTTCCAGAACGTTTCACAGATTAATGAGGCTAAATCTCTCATAAATAATGTATCCTTCTCTGTGCAATTACGCTGCAGTGATAACTCTTCAACATCATGGACCATTTCTATTCAGGGAGGACTCCGCGAGATGTTTTTTCCCCCTCAAAGTGGCACAGATCTGGGCTGTGAAAAATAGAGGTAAATACTCAACGAGATCAATTTATAATTCTGTCGCCTGACAGCGGAGGTCTGTGACCAGATGACTCTCAGCGTTGCCAAATCTCCCTACTGCAGCCAGAGAACATCTTTGTTAATATAGATCCAGGGCCACGGCAGCTCTCTTTGTACAAGACAAACACACTCTGGGCCAATGGCAGAACGCCTATTGACCTACTTATGTTTACCTCCCCGGGGGACATCAGTCATACAATTCAAAGCCTTTTAAATATTTAAGGGGTCTAATGCAATGTGATTGTCACCATAGATGGATGAGGATGTTTTGCCTTCTTATCAATGGCATGGAATTTCCGCCTACACCGTTGAATAGCAGTATTATTCTGAGAGACAAGTACAGATATTAAGCACTGAAGCAGGGGCATTTAGCCACCTTGAATTCTACACTTTGGCTTATTTTCTAGCACTGCTAATGGCCACGGCTACTTTTTTTCCGGTTGCTTTGGATGTTTTGTAAAACTCATCTGATTGGATATTGGGACTGTTGGTATGCTGGCTTCAAACCGCGTCTTTCCTGTAATCACATTCAGATTTATTAGCCTTGGATTACGTCCATATTGGGCCGTACACATGATTATATAATATAACAACATTATATTCATGCCCAATGCCAATGTTCAGGGCCAACGCAGCACAATTTGATGCTGGTGAGTTTGCCTCCCGTCACACCGACCACAATCTTTCCCTGTCCTTATCTAAATGATTTAGTTGCATGTAGTGCCATAGCCGCGAGCTTTCGTTAACCTCGACCATGGTGCAGCTGCCATGCACGAGCTAATGACTGAATGAGTCCTCACACTGACACTGTCTTTCTTTTTGTAGTTGTCTTTCTGCCCCACAGGTAAATAAGCTGTCATTTGCACACGGCCAATTATCCGGTGTATCTCTGTGACAATTGCAGCCATGGAGAGGAGAGGATGTTTGGGATGCAGCTATAAATGCTCTGTAGGTTACTGAACACAAACCAAGACACGCAGACACAAGCGCAGACGTTGGTGTTTCGGTGCAAATTGCCCAGTTCACACAAGCATAGCAGGGCGTTAGATGTCCTCACCCATAATGCATTATTCATCGATATTGAAATGTGCAAAGTATGACCCTTGTTGCATGACAAGTCTCAACAATTTATGCAATGAGCACAAAATCTGAAATGTAGATTATTAGTATTGTCTTTATGAATACTGTGGACAATATACTGCTCCTCTGTAAAAAAATAATAAAACATAAATACAATCAAAACCAATGTATCAACGTAGATTGCAAACTTAAATCACTAATAATTTATACTCACTCATTTATCATGATACACTTGTTAATTAAGATACATGCAATATGAAATATAGCATGTATCTCAATGTAGCCTATTTAGAATGTGTATTATCTACAATTGAATTGTCGGCACTAAAGCTGAGGGTTAACATAATTATTAGTATTGGTGTTATACTGATATCTCCATCTATGGCACACTGTGATTAACATGAACAACGGGAAAATAGTGTAGCATTAACCCCAGGGTGTTTATTGTATTATTCAATCCAGCCAACACGTTGTACCCTTGCTGCAAGGAGACACAACAAGGGGAGTTCAAAAGAAATGGAACCGAACGAGGGGGCCATAGTTATGTCGGACAATTTGGGGTTTCCCCTCCTCACTTCCAGGGGAAGCAATCTGCTTCCAGGTGGACGCGTTGAAGTCAAACTCAGCGGTTTACCAAAGCCAAGACGACCCGCACGGACACGCGTCGAGGCTGCAGAGTGTGGCTGTTTCACTTGGCTGAATCCTAGACTGCATATGAGAAGGGCCGAATGGACAAACGCACCGGTAAATGTACTGCGCAGGTGCAGAAGGAGGACAGGGAGCTGAAAGAAGATGAGAACCCTCATTACAAAAAAGAAAATGCATTGAAAGTTAAAAATGCAACCTGGATACAGATATAGAGCATTGCATGCCGTTTAAGGAAAACGCATGTGGAAGTAACGTTGCTGACTTTTATGCCTTTCTTGTGCAAAAGCCACGCAGGTAAACGTCCGTGCTTAACTTTACATCGCGAGCTTAACGTTACATTGTGCAGGTTTCCCACTGGGACACGTTAAACTAATACCGGAATGAGTGACGGGACCAGTGCAAGCAGAACAACCGCTTCTTGTTCTGCACCGGAACTTAGAAATGACACAACTGCGGAGGCTGAGCTTCAGTGGACATCTCCAGGTAGGCCTCACGTCAACACGGGATTCCGAGGACGGAGCTGGCTGTGGACAGGGTGGCTCGTGACTTCATACAAGTAGGATAATATTCCATAATTCTTGGAGGCCGACGGGTCTTTTTTTCCTGTTGCATACAGTGCTGCTTGGTGAAAAGCCGCCGTGCTGATCATTATTCGGCTGCTGGCTGTGTTTACATTTGCTACATTGTGTGTGTGTGTGTGTGTGTGTGTGTGTGCGCGCGCGCGTATGTGGTGAGAGTACATGAATGGCTGGGCGATAACTCATAACAATGCATTGACCTGCAGAGGGACTGGTGTGTGTGTGTGTGTGTGTGTGTGTGTGTGTGTGTGTGTGTGTGTATAACAGGATTCTATTCATTAAGTTGTCTGAGGCTAACAACATGACTTGCTGACGTTGTCTGACGTAATGCTGTGCAACTCAGTCTACTGCATTCATCAAAGTCGAGAGCCTATTTTATTCATGTGACTCATGATATTGTAGTAAAAACAATATTGATAGTGGGATATTGATGTCGTGCTGTGCTGATGTATTCCATGCTGTGTGGTTCCATGTTCCATGCTGCTGTGGCTGGCTGGCTGCTGTGCCACTCATTTGCTTGAATTGTTTGCTGATCACAAATCTTGCGTTGCTTCTTTGATGTGTCTTTTTTTCCGCACACACCTCTGACTACAAATAAGGTCGGATAATGTGTTTCTATTCTCTTCTGTGCTGCTTGGCCGCCGTGCCATGATGCAAGTGTTGGTCGCTGCACCACCCAGTTACATGCATGCACGCATGTCATGGTTTTCTCCCACCTGCTGTGGGGGATTTGGGTTGTAATTGTTGACTTGTGAAATGTACTTGCAGGAGTGTTTTATTCCCAGGAAGAAACTTTGATGGCAAGTTACAAATGGTTACTGTGATGGATTGAACTGCAGCACATGTACACCAAGCCCTCAACATGTCTTCTGTGCGTACATCTATTCTTCTTTTCTATTCTGATCTCGTCAATGCTGCTTGTGTTCAGTCCGTTGTGCCATTATCTTGGTCACTGTACCATTAGCTTGTGTGTGTTGCCAACTGTGTCTTTGTATCTGGCTTTGTTGGAAATGGGTTACACCGTCTACTGTAAAATTGGGCAGAGAGCCCCCTCTAATTAAAGTGCTCATCAGGGAAAAAAAAGCAACAAAAAAGAGCTGTGAAGTGCTTATTGGAGCAGTAATGACCGTAGTACTCTATCACCGTGTGGTTGTGTGAAACGAAGCGTCTGGCACGTCTGTTGGTGAGGCAGCAGAGGAATAATTACTCACACAAACCCACTGAGATTTCAGCCGTGTGTGTGTGTGTGTGTGTGTGTAAATCCTGGACAAACAAAGTGAGCGAGAGGGGTACGAATCTTCTTAAGTGTTCTCATTTGCAAGCTTTGACTTGTAAAGTGTCGATGCACCAGAAGATGTTTTTTGTTATTTTTGTAGCCAAAGATGATACAGACAGAAAACAATCATCCGGCAACTGCATTGTCAGTTGAGCCAAATAACAGCAAACTATTTCATGTGAGCCTTTTGTCTGTCAGCAGTCTGGTTAGTGTTGTTGCCCTCCGGTGCTCCCCAGGAACCTGTGCTTCGAGGTGTACTCTTGTCTTTAATAAAACAACGGTGCGTTCCCGCGCCCCACGCTTACATCAGACGCTAGTTTTTGTTTTTGTAATCCCGTAATCTTTCTACAATCCATTCACATGACCCACAGCGTCATTCAGTGGGCTTTCTGTCCCATCGGGCCGACGACATGACGACGCCACGTGAGCAGCACTCCCGTTTGTGAGCGTGGTGAAAGTTGTCGCTCCTTTGTGCTCGAGGCGTAGCAGGAGAGATCGGACTGGCAGATGGACTGTAGCAACAATGGAGGCATAATGGGGCCCGCAATCTTTTACTTGTCACAACGAGCCGAGACAAACGCGTTGCTGACAGAAGACCTATCACTCATACTCACACACTGCAACAAATACTGTTGTCAAAATCTTTGATACGGGCATTGCGTCACAATATGTTCATATGTATCTGTCACCCGCTCCCAATGGACAAAATAACCTGACAATGAAGTCTGTACCTTGTAGAGCTTAATCAACACCTTTCTGAAGCGTTGCTCGTCTCCCAGCAGCAGCTGTTTCTTGATTGCATACTGCTGCTTAGGTGTTCATCATATGTTACCATTTCCATGGAAATAATAATTACTGCTGTGTGTTGATAACTCCTCGAGCTGTTTAGTTTAACGAGCTGTTCAGTCCGAATAATAATAATAATAATAATAATCATCATCATCAGCCCAAAGTACTTGCATGACCTGAAGCTGGATTAGTGTACTCTGTAACAGACAGACTGATGTTTGTGTGTGCTGCTGGATGAATTATCACTTTGTATTTATGATTTAATGGGGTGTTTATATGTGGTTGTCCTTTGACTGACCAGAAAAAGAAAATAAACTTGGAGCGTATTTTTCCCGTTTGCAGTTTAATCAATACAAGTAGGAGAGGCACCCGCAAAAGACTCCGCACAGTTAAAGATGAAGAAGAAATGCAAACATTAAAAAGCATTATGCACATTGCCTCATTAATTATAGGCCAAGTGAAAGTTGACTGATATTAATTATAAATGCCATTACTCTAACAATGGTAATTAATTATATGAAGAAAAGATTCATTAACAGGGAGGCAGACGAGGGCTTCTTTTAAACTACAAAGCACTCAGTGGGCTCAATAGACGAGCGGCAGAATCACAGTCACAGTCGCCTTTAAAGGAAGGTCAAAAGAGAGAGGGATTTCACCAAAGAGCAAAGAGAAGAAATGTCCTTTCCTCTCCCGTAACAGTTGTTCACAATTTACAACAATCGCATGGAGAAAAAGGAGAGCCTCTGCGTGCAGAATTCAAACGATGGCTTCAGTGATAACAGTGTGTCGATCCCAAAAGCAAATGTGGTTAACGGGAATGAGTGAGCGGGAGCCGGCTCGTACGGACGCTGTGATCATATGCACCCGTATTACGGCGAGCATGTCTCCACTCTCCATTTTTCATGATAAGCGTAATTAGCAAGACGCTGTGCTCCGGGTACCAGTTGACATGGCGGCAGCTATAAAAAGAAACGGGTAGTGCGAGGAAATGGAGTAAGATTCCTGTTAGCAGCCAAACTCGCACCATCTGTTTTGAGTAATGGTGTTTGCATTCAGGGTGTTTTTCTGTTGTTTTCTTCTTCTCGGTGTTCACACATTTTCCGAGACCATTAAACGTTTAGCATTTTTGGCCTGTTTGTTTCACAAAAGGTGTTGCTCAGAGTCTTTCTTCGCCTCATTCTTTCCCGGATTTGTAGCTGTTTATGGACATTGCATTCGACGTTGTAGAGGCAATGCAGAGCCCAGTGCATCAGCACTGTTGTCAAAACAAATATCGGCAGGCCCATTACTCACCTCGTATGAGGGAAAATACTTGTATTGACCGACGCTGCTCAACTACGGGGACGAATGATGGCTCATCTCTGCTGGCTGTGAAACAGTCACACACGTAGGTCGGTGATTGCACCATACGGGGGAATTCTTGGCTCTGTGGCGTTCCCGGTTATACTTCCAGGATTTGCAGCACACGGCCCCCTCATTTGTTATGCAGTAAACACGCATATTGATTAATTTGAGTGATTTCGGAGGAGAATGTAGCCAACCGCTGTAGAAAATGCTGTAATTGGATTTCTGCAGCCAGGATAATGTGGCGCTCCTCTCAGGAACATACTTTAGTCTAAATATATGTGTGGATTATGTCATGTAAAGTTCAACAGAGATTAAATAGCATTGTCTTTAATCTAAAACATAAATGCACTGTAAAGCATTTGTCCTGTGTTCTCCTCTTTAAAGAAAAGAGAAAATCATCAATCAAAATGGATCATTGAATGTGTTTGTTGCTTTCATGATGGCGCTACCTAGTTTTGCCTTAATCAGACAGAGACATAGATGATTGCCTGATTTCAATACAATCAATCAGATCTTGAATAAAGCAGTGACGTCAGCGACCGACGGCCCCAGTGAGCGAGGCAGCAGCCTGCTACACTACACTAGAGCCACAACGACACGCTACTCGACATGTAGGCCAATAGCCTGCTGTTAAAAACAGATATGTAGGCAGGGTGTCTTACTGAAGTCTTGGTGTTGTGACGACACTAACGCACACTAACTGAAGTCTCCTTGTCTAACCGACAAACACAAACGCACATCTTGTCCTGCACCTTGTTGGAGTGGTATTTCCTGGCATGCAGTATAAATATGTAAACCCTACTGATGCCACAAGTCATATTGTATATTTCTAAAAGTGTGAATAAATACATTCTCCGTATCACGCTTTATGCAAAAAAGCACTCCGTATCCCCCATCAGAATTCCTACAACGTGCTGTTAATCAGTGTAAATCATTCTGCATCCGTTGGGGCGTTCTGTGCTTCCCTGGCCCGACCGCTGTCATGAATTTATGCTGCTGTTCATTATTAGCTCTGACGCCACCCTTCAATCCAACAAGCGTTCAACCCAGTGATGACAGAGTGTCGGTATATGTTCCGAGTTTGTGCATCGTCTTGCTAGTGCCCTGTCATAGCGCATCACGGCTGCTTGCGTGGTAAGTTTTGGCGGGCGGGCGGTCGGTGCGTCGGGGAGCTGCTGGTGGAAAGAAACCTCTGTGTCAAACTCCGCGGGGCTTATTATAGCTGATCGATATTGGCTGGCGGGCCTCTTCTTTGCTGCTGACAGCTCAGGATGCTATCTGGGTTGTGTCATGCCTGTCAGGTAATAGGGGTGGAGGAAAAATGCACACACTCACAGGAGGTTTATATGCAACATAAGAAAACATGTAGGGATGTGTGTGTATTCGTAATGAGGGAGAGAGGACCAAATTTGATTGATTGACTCATCTATAGTCGAGGTTGAAGCTCCTGAGCTGCTACCTCTGGAATTACAGTAATTTAAATTCAGTGCGTCTCACCTGCAGTTGCTGAGAGGTGTTCATCAGAACCCATAAACATGGTTGTTGATATAACGGTTACCTATGTCAACAATCTGAGGAACTAACAGGATTCCATCAGCAGCTTCAGCATACATTACAAAACCTTTCCAAAAAACGAGTTTTCATCTGAGGTTATCTTTCGCATAGCAAATAACATGGTACAAGAATGATTTTTGACACATCACATTAATGTACATGATTGTTATTGATCTCGGAGGCCGCGGTTAAGGCTTGATTCCCCTTTCTCATATCACACTTGATTACACTATCCAGTGATATTGATACAACATACAGAATGCAATTTTCTACCCAGAATCGCAACAATATTGCCCATCAATGTCAAGGAACAAATGGAAAAAGTTGACCAGGGTTGTAAGTGATACTGATTGGGGGCATTAGCACACCGTTTGGAAATATGATCCAGGCAATTCAGGAGGAAAGTCCATTATCCACGAAGACAAAAAATGTGTGAAATATATTACTTTGGCAGGACAGATGAATGGCGTCATTAGCTTTTATTTCGCATGTTCTTCTCAGAATTTCCCCGCGACATTCATCAACACGCAATACAATTGTAAAGGCCCTCAACCTCTTAATATGTCCTAACGAGCTGCTGAATCACTGGCACACCGTGCAAAACCTGCAGCAGAGCTATCCTTTCACATTACTTTGCACTTGACAGTGAATCACTACGGCAGCACATTTCCACATGAATTTAGGGAGAAGATCACGTCATTTTGTCGGAGAGCGTTTAATACACACAATCCACACATTGTACTGCAGTTTTTTTGGCATTTAAACCGATATTCTGTGGATACATAAAATCACTGTATTAACAATAGAGTCAAGGGGTTATGCTGATATAGGATGTATTTGTGTGCTACTTGTTCCCCGTCCACATTATTTATGTCAGAAAATCAGTCACTACTTCAAACATGCTTCATGGATGTCATGGACAGATCAACGAGATTATTGTCTGCCACTCAGACTCTCTCCGCTCTATGCCACTGAATAGACCTCTGCACAGGACAGTGCAAAGCAATCAAGTCACAAAGATTTTGCAGTCTGTGTTAATTACCTGCTGGCTTTGCAGTCAGTCCAGCTGAAGGATTTTTGCAACGGCGGCTATAATCACCGTAGTGTGTAAACAGGTTTGCTGCTTTTATACAGACCTCTTCAGGTTTTCATGCATTTTACACTTGAGCACTTAAACTGAACTATATTTAACAGCGTGTAACACGGTATCACCAGCAGGGCCGGTAAATTTCATCCGGTCAGGTGGTGGAATCCGTCTTTGTTGGGCCTGGTGAATACATCTTGTTGAAACGTCTTTGATGTCCTTCTTATAGGTCCTCATTGAAAGATTAAATTGCGGGCTACACGTCGGTAATACATCTCAGCCAGGTGTGGGGTGGGACTGAGGAAGAGCCATCAATAAAGAGAAGGATGGTCCGTCCTTGGCAGCCAGGAAGCCAAGGAATAAACAAGTTGTGGGAGAAACAGGGCTGCCCTTTCTAGGGAAAGTAGTTTATTGACTTGTATTTAAATGAGACCTTTTGTCTGCAAGTGTGTGAAATGGGGCATTGGAGCATGCCACTGCATGCCATCACATGCTCTGTATTGCAGTAAAGGGTACTGAGACTTTTTCCCCTTTCCTAAGTGTGACTGTCTAAACTGATTGGATTTGTCTTTAACCTTCAGCGCTGTTGTGTATAATTTGTAGGGACGGGTATTGTTCGGATTATATCGACTCTTTTCGTTGCTCCTTTTCTGTACGCTTATTTATCAATACTCTTTTTTTATTACTAAATAAGTGCTTCTTAACATATTTAAAGTAATAATAACTTATATTGGATGTTAAATACAACTAAATGTTTATAGAGCAGCAACAGTAATGTTTACAACAGCAAAGCCACATATAGACTCAATGAAACCTCAGGCGTCGTAAGTGCTCATTATAGTTGCCCTGCGCAGAAATGATGAGCACCGTTCCTTTAAGTGAATTCCGAATTGCCAAATTATTTTAATAATAGAGACAATATGTCAAACATTAATTTATGACCATTATGTTCAAATGGAGAGTGGCTTGTTGCTAGAAACGAATGGTGAAAATAGCTGCAGAGAGTTTAATAGAGGGTGAGATGAGGCGGCTTGGCTTTAGACACGCCACTAATGGCTGATTTTTCTCGCAGATAATCACTGCTCAGCATAGGAAAGGCCCCAGCATTATCTAATTGTGAGCGCACAGGGTTGTTACATTTACGTTGTAAGCCTTCTGGGCTTCAATTGCTAATCTGCAATAATGTGGTTGTTGTCACCAGGAGATTGTCGGAGGTTTCACAGCATGTGGGCTTGTATTCAATGTGAAATGGTTGAAAGTGAGTTCTATTAATAAATATGTTCCTGCGGGTCTTTATTCATATCTATTAAAAACGGTAGAGGAAGACTGTCATAAATTTATGATTTATCACAGTTTATTTATTGTTAATGGCATTGGAAAGTACGGAGTCAACCTGGACTGCGTATGAGTATATAAGTGGACCTACTCACCCTGACGTCACCCATTGGTGTGTGTCTTAATGCCTTCAGTTTGCCATTCTGACTCTTGCTATCTTGATTTTTAAAATTTTTTTAGCCATTGCGGTTTTTGGCAAAGAAAATGTTACAATTACTTCTACAAAATCACAGACAACTCCCAGACCGGACAACGCCGTGGTAAGGACCTGTCAATCACGACATAGCCAAGCCTTAAAGTATACCCAGCTTTTTCATCTATTTTACTTTACATTGGAGCATAATTTACGAAATGAACATCATGCTGTATTGAAGCAGAAATGAAACTCGTGCTAGAGACCATAAACTCATGTTTACTGACGTAATAAATCAATAAAAGTCAGAAGTCGCATCATTTTCTCATACACTTCTATACACTCTTGCTCAAACTTCTTTTTCCTCCCAGAGGAGTAGTCCTCTAATGTCCATTTGAAAGAAGGAAGTTTAAGGCACCTCCGCATTGCTTTCACCTTTCACAACCCGGAGGTTAACGCCCTTGAGTTACACAGAGCTGACAATAAACTTGAACCCCTTTGTTGCAGTATTACTGCAGTTACATTTGATTCACTCTAAATTTCTGGTTGCATTTTCCATGGAGGAATCTTATTGCCTCAGAGACTCTCGAGACCCGGAGCAGTTGCTCCCTTCTTAATGGATGCAGGAGGGACTAGTCGTGCTAAACACCACACTGAATCTTGTCATGACCTTATTTGCACCTCACAAGGAGCAGCTCTCAGTCTGAGGCCTGACTAGGTTTTCTAACAGGCTCCGAGTCTATACGTGTCGAATAAGTTTCCACCTCAATTTAACTGACCAAGAAGCAATAATACATACATTCTGGCATAAATATCAAGATGTAGTCTGCGTCAAATGAATATATTACGGCTTCTTGTTGTTTTTTGCAGTTTTATTTCTCAAATTGGGTCGCATTCATTAAATGGTATAAAACCCAGAGTATAAATTCATTCTCTTATTTTGTAGTCCTATCATACCACCAAAATAAGTGGAAATGCAGTCATGGCATATTTTTCTCTTGGTGTCGCAGAACAAAATAAATGTTGCTTTGCTTGTACTCATTAATCTGAAATAGACCACAGCCTGGAAAGATGGATGTTTTTAGGACTCCTTCCCTGCTCAGGACTAATCGTCTTTACCTCTACCTCATGTGATTGCAACATGAGAAGGTACACATAAACAGTGGATGTATGTTTTAATAATATGCAGTCATAATAATTCCTTCAATATGCTGATGTTGGCCTATTCCAGATATATCAGTATTGTTGTCATGCAATAAAAATGCAGTACAGAAATGCCAAACTAGGCTTGAGGTGATTTAAACATGTCACCTTCACATCAAGCAGCACTGACGAGTTAACTTTTCAACTGTGAAATATTCTGCTCAATATGCATCTCTGTCAAAATGTAAAACCAAAACAATCAAATCAAGAGAGTTCGTTTTTTGAAGAGCTGCAACTAATGTGTACTTTCATTACAAATATTCATTTTAAATAGTTGGGGATACTTTTTCAGTTGATCAACGGGTTCAGTGCAGTCTCAGACTCGGGATGAGTATGTTTTGAAATTTGAATGAAAAGAAAACAATTATGCATTCACTAGGACAACCAAATGTTATCAAGTTGTCTCCAAACATCTGCCATCACTACAAGCAACCAGTGGTGCATCCAGACGCCAGTTAATAGGCAAACCATTTGATCCGTAACACCCGTACTCTGAAGCTCCACTCAGTAGTTGTTGTCCCCCTCCTCACTTCCTCTGTCAGTGGTTGTCTTGTATTCTGTATGATGTCAGCGCTGACATCATACAGAATACATGTGTGTTGCACGTGTGTGGCTCTTATAACAATGATGCAGTTAAAAAAAGAATTGCACGATTCAACTGATAAAGACTGGAGATACACCTGTGGAGCTAAGATTAGCAGAGTAGCAGCAAGGGGCGGGGCTTAGAGAATGATCAATTTACAGCAAGGCTCCAGACTAACTTCACCACCTTCAAAGAGAGTCCTGAAAAATAATTTCAACCATCCTGAAGTCGGTACAAACTATAAAAAATAAAGTTCAAATAGCAAATAAATGATTGCATTTAACAATAAAAACATGCGTTTACTCTGAGCAGAATGTATGGGCAGGAATTACAATACCATAAGTGTCTGATTAATAAGTGTGTTGTTGCTGCGTGACTTATTTTAGACAGCAGCCATCTGGTGTGCTAATGAACTGATAAATGAGAACCAAAGAGTGTAATAGTCACAACTTTCATTTCAAGAAGAAAGAAAGGTGTAGAGGGGAAAAGTAAGTTCTTCTTAAATCCAGTCACTGAAAGAAATGAAAGCTGACGCCTAAGAAATTATCCTAAAATAATTTAGATCATTTCTTATTCCTATGATTGGTCAGTAGTCTCTTGAGCCACTATAGCGCCACTCTCTGCAAGTTAGTGAATGGAAATCGTGTTTACATTGTAGAGTGAATACATTATCACAATAAGGCATTGATTTATTATAGCACGAGCATTCATTGCACAGAGACTCACGGCCCATTAGAGTTCATTTATGTGCCTTGAAAGCAAACCTGTTACCCTCACAAGCCTCTGTGACAGTACCTGATAACTCCTTGGAAGACATATCACTAACAGCCTGCTCTCCCAGTCTCCAGGCATTCTGTCTAACTTGTATCCCGGTAAAGCTACGAATCATTTCGGAGCAGAAGCCCTTCCCTTAAGGTTGTCCTGACAAAGGTCTGAGGATGTCATCTACAAATGCTTTTCATATGGCGAAGAATCAGTCAATTATTTTGAAGCAGTGCAGCAGCCCAGGATTAAGTGATTTAGGAGAGCAGCAGACAGCAGCTCTTAGCCTCAGAGACTTCCACAAACAGCATGGCTTGTCAGGGCTGATTGCAGCGGCACTGGGGCAGATAAGTCAGTCTTACTATTATCCTACGTAAGACAGGAGTGCCAAATTACAACTTTAGACTTAAACCCCAACAGAGTTTACTCATGAATGTGTTAAGCCACAGCAGAGACCAAAAAAATATATAGAATCACCAAAAACCAAGATGGCTGAGGTTTGAGTGGGGACAGAAAAAGTGTGTCTGACTGGATGTATATCTCAGTCTGGATTCAGTTCAGGCTATCGGCCCTCTCTGCTGTTTTGTTATTGCTGTCAGCATATCCCCAGGCTCATAACTGTGATGTTCTGACAGCTTTACAAGGGCCGTCATTTTAATTTATTTCTACCGGGCCATCGATTCTCTCACCACTTCAATGTCATGTTTAGTCCAACATAGAAATGAACGCACAGCTCCATTAGCATGTATAGATTTTCCTCCAAAGCCTGAGACCATTAATGTCTTAAAACACTAACAAACGGGGACAGCTTTACAACAAGGGCATTATTAGATTAAAAAAAGTCCAGGCTTAGTTCCAGGGGCCAAATGAAAATGGGCAACAGTTGCCATCAGAGATGGGGTAGTGTGAATGTGTTTGTATGTTATTTTGTTTCAGAAGGACAGCCTTGCCCAAACGATTGTGACATAGTGCTTTTATACACGTAAAATTATAAATAAATATTGTGATATTTTATGGAGTTGATATTGCCCATCTGAAGCCAAAGTAGTTCAAACGCTATATATTACAGTGCTTTTCTGTTTTCTTCTATTTTATCGCCCTCACATTCTATCGCTCCCTCTATTTACCACCAATTCAATTTCTCCTGAGCTCCTTACTATGTGATTTATGACTTCTCCTGCACCATAAAAAGCTGGAAAAATAAGGCTTTTTACCTTGCCCACATACTGCGGGTCTGACCCCATGTACTCCTCCAGTACAAAGAACTGGTTCCACACCCAGCCCCTTTTGACCCGTTGAAATCCAGCCGCCCCATTCCTCATCGGGCCCACCAAGCCTCTGGCGTGCTCCCGCCCCGGCCTGCTCCGTCCCAGTGCCGACGAAGGTGGACGTAAAGAAGAGACGGAGCCTTCGTCGACGAGAATCCAAAGGAACAGCAGCAGGCAGTTCCTTGTTAGCATTGGCGATCTGTGAGGTTCAGGTCCCCAAGTTAAAGTCCAGTAACGAGAGCTGAGCCACGCTGAAACGACTTGTGTGGGTGGGTATGGGGAAGGGGTGAGCCGGTGCCCAAAAAGCAGGATCCCACTCAGAGAGATATGGAGCTCATCACCTGAAGGAAACAGAACAAATACATAGTTAGAAAGTTAGCCGTTTGCTGTTTACCTCCGGCTGGCAAGCACAACGCCTTGCTCCGTGCCGCTAACTGGGTGAGCGAGGATCCCCCGGCAAAAAGGCTCGCCATTCATCTGCATGCACCACCCACGCTGCAGTGACACCGAGCCAGCAGGAAGAACAGGAAAGCCTCGCCCCGAGTGAGCCCTTGGTGAGGGACACGGCACAAGAACTGGCAGCGAGCCAATAAATAGCCAAGCATTATTTTGTATTCATGTGATAAATATACTAATGTCAATTAGATGGTTTTCTGTATGAGAAATGGGGCTAAAGGAAAACAACACAAAAAGTACTAATTATAATGTTCTGCTTCTAGTGATTCATTTGACTTGTACAGACGTGGTTTCCGCTGTACTGGAGTTCTCAATCATAAACACAAGTGTACTAGACAGTTCTCTGGGATTTATCCTCTAATTAGCTAGATTACTCGTCTCTGCGGTGGAAACTGTGACTGTCTGTGTTACTGCAGGCCTGTCTGTGTTACTGCAGTTCCTTGATTGCCCAGAGAGGTCGAAAGTCATATATTATTTAATGAGACTTTGATGAGAGGGTGCTGAGGAGCTTTTCTGTTTTGGCCTGGCAAACCTCGCCCTAATGTCTTTTCATCAAACCCGACAGAAAGCCCCTGTGAATGGCGACGAACCCTTCTCAAAAACACACACGCGTGCAGTTGTTCCCATCATAAGCCGCAGCATGATGCATTGGCAGTTCATACATCAAACTGACGTGTGTACTGTACGGGATGCCGGTGCTCGCAGTGACTCCTTTAAGGTGCTTTTCTCTCAGACATCGCTCCGGCGAGGAGCACAACATATTCTGACAAGCGGTGGCCACAGGAGATTGTCTCGGTTGCCGCAGCATGTCATTTGTCAGAGACACGTTCCATGAAAGAGGCAACTCGTACAGAATATTACTAATATATAATCCAGCTCACAGACAAGCATATTTAATTATTTTTCTTCCAATGTGCTTTGTTCTAGTCTGCACATAGCTCAGCTGAATTACCAACGGGGCTGTGAGATGGCTGTCTCATGTCATGCCGTTGAGTCTGATTCGGGATGCATGAGTGAAGCACGATTGAGACAGGAAAAAACCCCAAAAATATTCAGAAAGTTTGGCAATACCTCACTTCTTTATGCTGCATATTTCCATTTCAGAACAATACAAGGAGATCACGTTGATCTCTGATCGGTCTTAAAACAGACCATGTGTGGTATACTTCAGAGTAGTGACATAATACAGTGCATCCATTGTTCTTGAATACAAACATATAAGGACTGCAGGTACTATATAACTTGTCATATTAGCAGTACGTGCAAGCGCATTTATTACAACAGCAATAAGAGAAATGAGGTGAAAAACAGGATTACAAAAGTCGATCTAGGTAGATTAGGTTGCTCTACACGTTGCAACCCTTGAAAGCTGTTTGCAGATTAATCTCAGCTAATAAACTGCTGAATCTACAAATTGTATTGTTAAGTTGTTTACCTGTATTAACTTATGTTTGGACAGGCAGCACATTTTTAATCATGAAAAGGCCTTAAGTGTCATCTCTTAATTAACCATCATTCATTACACAGACGAATGCGTATTAGACGTTACAGAAAGACAAAGACATATTACAGAAATAACCTCATTTGTTGAAGCCTCATTCATTATTGAGCAAACAACTGTTGCTGTTCACACCTCGTTGTCAAGCCAGGCGACCATATCAACACCCAGGCGCTCGGCTCTGGCTTTGCCACGAGACACTTAATTGTGCTGAAAACAAGAGAAGGGAGCCACAAATGGTTGGAATGAAGAAGGGAGCTAATGGTTTCCACACCTGGTTTATTGTTCCGCTCTCCCTCCTGATGCACTTATAAGCTGTACAGTAATGGAAGACAGCATGCCTCTAATTTCATAACCGGGGCCCTCATTGACATCATTGTCTGTTGATTAATTATCCTGACTTGGAACATCGTCTTCAGAGGGAGATTACTTGAACAAGGTTAGCGGTGCACCTAGATTCATTTATTCTCTGTCATCGCACTATCTTAAAAGTCAGAACTGATCTGCAAAGTTCCCCGTGCAAAATTGGCAGGAACTGTCTTGACACGGGTCAGACATGCCTCTCCCGCAGGTCACTCCTCATTTAGCGCCGACATAATGGAAAATGACTGTTCCCGTAATTCCTGCAAGATCACGCCTCTGCCGCTGCACGGCCCTGGGAGGACCTCATGCATATTGTATGAGGTAAGTTCATTAGCATGTGTTGGGCTCCGGTTGCGAGCCTTGACCCGCACGTCTACTTCAGACAACGTGGCGCAGTGGGCTGACAGCGCTCTCGCGCATCACCTTCAACAACCGGAGAGCATATGGCCAGCCGATCTGCTGGAGCAGATCACCACCCACAAGAGACTCCCACCGAAAGTTAGTCGTCGTCAAGGCTGCCATAAACATGACAAACAAATAAGTGGGCATTGACTTCTGGAATGGAGGGGAGAGATGAGTCACCTGGATCAAGTTCTTGTTTTGTATACTCTTTCATTTCCTGAAGGATGTGTGGGCAGGGACGTTCGTTTGGTGATTTAGTTTTTGTGATTCACCTTCAGAGTAGAAGCTTGTTAGAGTTTGTGAATGTAGAACTACAATATTTCATTTTGATGAAAAATCTTCATGTGTAAATGAGGGTTCAGCACTTGGTTTGTCAGTTTATAGAAACATATTTCACGCTATATTTATATATTTGTTGATCAATGTTGGTGAATGCAAATTATTTAAACACCACAAATATAGTAATTGTTTTTTATTACTAAATATTTTAACAACTAATTTTGTGTTTCTTCTCAAATTACACGATCGAGAGAAAAATGCAAAAATCTAGAAGTGTGTGTAGTTGCCCGTTTGCATTCACCTGTCTGAGTATGGCTGTCATAAACACCACATCAGGCATGCATTTCGGTCAATTAAAAGAATAAAAGTAGAAACCGACTGGCAACATACTTCAGGTCACTGTGTTAATGTTTCTCTGCACATGCATCAAAGGAGCTGCAGCATGTTGGTATGGATCATATTGTTTTTGTACCTGATTGTAATAACAGTGAAGGCTTCTATTATTATAACAGATGTGTTGAGGTCAGCACTGTCACCACAATGATCACAACAGTGGCCGGAATTGAACTACGCTCTTGACTCATGAGAAAATATGTTGAGACTGATGAGACGGAGGAAAAAAAGGGAATCAGGGAAATCACTGTGAAGACATTGCTTTTTGCACGGCTCAGGCCAAAGGAGACTGTAATATCATTTGGAGCCCTTCGGGGGATGAGTGGGTGGCGAGAAGTGTAGGTGGAAGCAATGTAATGAAAATGGGAGTAACCACGCAGCTGGCCAGTCGAGCTAAATGATCAAAGAAATCCTCATGCGTAGGTTATAGCGCAACCAAAGTAATAGCCAATGAAATGGCTCCGTCAGTTACTCGGATACATTTACGATGAAGTTTGGCCTCGACCCTTCTGTTGGCTTGGCAAAACAAAGGAAACGAGCTGTTTTATCCCCGTCCAGGTGTGAAACAATCGCGCTGGTAGATGCGAAGCACTGCAGTCGATACTTGGCGGCTGTTTCATATTCTTGAAGGTATTCTTTGGAGAGCTGCTCGGAGATGAGCCTTGTGCACAAAGCTGTGAGCAGCACAAGGTTCTCTGAACAATGGAAACATTAATATGATGTGATGAGTTGTCTTCCCGGCTTCTCCTCGCGTCCCACGCACATTATGTTTGGGGAGATCCGAGTGATGCCTTCCACTCACATTATGTCCGACCAGTTGTTAAACTTGGTGGTGGATGTGATATACAGTGGCCACTAATCCCAGCAATATTGTGATATTTTACTGAGATAAAGTCGCCCCTCAGCGTGCCAGTGATACAACTCCAATTAATATATAATAATGTTCCACCCAAACCTTAAAAAAAGTGGTTTTGTACTTATTTGGGTTTTGTACTCATCTTTTTAGTGTAAAGAGTTTCTCTTTTTTTGTCCACACCTTGTGCAGCTTGTTTTACAAACTACAGGCTTTTTGTCTGCCAGCAAAACACTTGGAATGAACTGCCTAGCTGAAAAACTGAAAACGGCCATAAATAAGAACCTTTTAAAGAAATGATGCCACTATTGAATGCCGTTATTACGTTTTTTGAACCATAGATTTGTCCTGATGAAGAGCACCTCTATCTTTCATTGACTTCATTAGAACACGGAGACAGTAAGCCGAAGCACATTCTTTTAATAGTGATAAATAGCAACTACTCCTGTTGCCAAGGCTATTTCTGTGATGAATGTGCCTTTTTTGAAATTGCTGTGTCGACAGAACCAAGCTTGGAAAGAGACTTTGCAGAGGGTTTCTGTCGTGTTTTTTTGACACACTTAATATTGGAAAATGTTGGACTACGGATATGTTGGCGTAAAAAAAAAAAAAAGAAGTCTCAGTGGCAAATTGTATCTACATTAGAAAGAATAAAGAGAATACACAGACATTTAATCACCACTTATTGGGCTTTGAAGATTTTCAAGAGCGGTATAGAAAAACATCAAAACAAACAACAAATGCACAGAAAAAAAACATAAAAGAAAAGAAAAAAACATTGGCGGTAACACAAACGAGGAAATGTTACGCGTAATTCATCACATAAGTTAAAAGCTATTGAAACATGACACGGCAATCGTTAACAATTCAAACGACAGGTTGCTAGATCTTCTAAAAAAAGTCCTTCTCTGTTTGACAGTGATTCTTATTGTCTCTAGATTAAACTCTACAAACCATTTAGGCGGCAGCTTCTCATTCCTAGCTAGTGCCGATTATCTCTCTCTCTTGCTGATTTTAAGGATTGTACGATACAACTCAACTTGTCGGTTGAAGAGCTCTCTGTCTTGTGAGGGAAGAACCTCCACTCTGTTGCACCATTGTACAACTACGAGACTTCTTGTAGATTGAACTACTCCAACAGAGTGCTGTGATTTCTCTCATTGATCTACACTGACGCGTAGGGTAGCAACATGCTTCCCAGCTTCAAACATGGTTCGGACATTGCAGAAGCCAAACCGTAGGTTGGTTTTGGTGGAGCAGGGAGCTCTGTGAAAGTATCGGATCAGACTCTGAATCGATAAATACCCAATGTTCAACTCGGACCCAGTTTAAGGAACTACTAGTGCTGCAGTGCCCATTCAAAAGTCCCTGTTCAGAACAGGTTGATTGCTTGGCCTTTAGTATTTCTGCTTAAAGCTTTCTCGAGCACTGCTAGTCTTAAAAAGCGACACGCCTGACACTGCGCTTCCTCGGGTCCTGAGCAGTACACCTGCCGTGACGTTAGCCGCATGCCCCGGCTGCGCTTAAGTATACGTGTCATTTGGGTGCAAAAGCTCACAAAAACATCGAACACAAAGTGTGAAGAGGATCGGATGAAAGGCTGTCTAGAAAATCGAAGGACAGACGGGGGACTCGGAGATGTTAGAGTTCGATGTGCACAGTGTTCACAATGGAAATATAGTGACGAGTGACTGTCAGGAATCAGAGCCTGGCAATGAAAGCATCAGGACAAGGTTAGGTTTGTCACAGCAGAAGCACAAAAGGTGTCAACTTGTCTCTATATATATTCTATGAAAAGTCTCACTCAATCACCGCTATGTTTTCACTTTGACACTTTTCTGCAGGATACAAAGGTGTTTACCGAAACCCAAACCAATTAAGTGCAAATCAACAGGGGGGGAGGGGGGTAGGATATTACTTTTACTTTAAGTAAAGTGCTTTGAGTGCTAGGAAGGCTGTAAGAAATTTGAGCAAAAAACTGTAGTTAGTAGATATAATAAAAGTGTTTAATAATTCATAATTAAGAATTCATAATTAGTCATAATCATAAGGGTTTTGGGAATGCATAATTAAGATAAACATAAAGTGATGTAGGATTAGTAGCTAAAAGAAATGAAGCTTCTGCCAAGTTGCAGAAGTCTAGCTTATATACTGAAGGACTATCATAGAAGGGAGTAAGTCATAACTGACAGGATTTGAATGTGTTAGCTGCTCAGGGAGAGAGAGATGTGAGATAGGCGTTTACAGAAGTGCGTAGGGAAATTGGCCAATAGCAATTGAGATAGACGGAAGGGGAGGAGTCGCGAACGAATGTGTGGGGGGGTTAGAAGTGTTTTTCTGCCTTTTACTAGCATGCGGTTTCCTGGGACGGCTGTGTCTCATGGGACCAGAGGTAGTTTTTTTCCAAAGGGGGTTAATATTGTAATATTTCGTAGGAGTATGTACTCCAATGTTTAACTGTAATCGTACTTTCATCAGTGGAATTAAATTCCTTATAATTGTAAACCAGTCTTGGTAGATTTCTTATTGGAGCGTGTCGACTGCACAAAGCAGCCGGACACACGTGCTCCGGCCTTCTCTCTGTGGGGTGTGAGTTTCAGCCTCGACAAGGCAAGTAAAGCGCAAGTCCATTTACCATATTTCCTTTTCTTTATCCTGATAATCCAGTGCTCGGCTATCTTGTATCATGTCTTTGACATCTGACGTTTTGACAGATGCAACTATTCAGAGTCGGGAGGCACGCCTGATCTCATTCAGGAGCAGTGAAAGACTGGCAGCCAGAGATGAAATGAAGCAGCCCTGTTGCCCCAAGGATGGAGCTCCATCAGTGCACATGACCCTGCTGACAGCTCTCCAGCATGGAGCGCTACCACTAGTTTCTGGCCTGGGACTTCTACTGCTTGAACCTGTTTGGTGGAGGCTCTTCTCTCCTATCTCACTTGGTACTTTTTGGCCTCATCCTTCTGCCCGTGTGTGTTTGTGTTGTTTTTTTTACATAACGAGAAGTCTGTTTCTGTCACAAATCAATTGGATACTGATAAGCGACTTCTCAGAGGCCATGTTGCCTCTGGCATGTTGTTGCAGCCCTACGTTACCTCATCTTAGAATATTTCCATCAAACTCTGATTCAGGAAAGACGGACTAGATTGTAGACTGACGAGAAACTGCTCCATCAATTCAATTCTCTTAGGAAGCCTGCATATCATTGGGCACATGCGCTCCCTGAGATGGTATATTACCTTGAATATATTCCAGTGATGATGAAAAATGAATTGGCCGCGTGTCCCACTGAACGAAGGTTGCCTCTCCGTTAGTCGCTGAACTTTTCCCCCCTGAAGATGTGGAAGGCTGAGCTGCAGAGATAAAAGTGGCCCGAGGTGGTAAAGAAGAAGCAGCACACTGACTCAGCTCTCCCCAGCGTGAACGCGTCTGGATCCCCTGCCAGCAGAGTGTGATGCAACAGATATGGCTCCAATGAAAGGTTGTGATTAAAAAGGAAACATTAACTTCAGATGGGCACCCAGGATCTGAATTATGGATTTTTCTCTGTTAGATGCTGTGGATAATCTGTGACATATTGTTGACACGCGTGCACTTCCGAAAAACGAATAAAAGCCTTCCTGTTGTTTGACTCGGAGCTGCCGCTGTTCTCTGATCTGAACTTAATGAATGTACATTACAATAAAAGCAGTGAACGTGGAGAACCTGTCGGCACTCAGCTTGACTGTGAACCCAGCAGCCATAAGACTGGTGATGTACCTGCTACTACAGGATGTGCACTGCAGACTCGCATGGTGCTGCTTCGGTGTGAACTAAGAAAAGACAAACTCCCAGGCTGCATTTTGAACCCCGTTGCTTTGTTTGTGTGTCATTAAGTTTGGCCAGCGGCGATGCCAACTATTGACAGAGGAGGTGATTGGAGGACAAGCAGATTATAACAAGACGGACTGCATTGGGCAAGTGGTCCAGCACCTGCTCTTTTCTAGGTGGAAAAAACAGATTTGTAATCAGCACACATTGTCTCTGCAAAGCAAAAAAAGTAATGGTCTCCAAAAAACAGGCTTTTGTCCTGTAGTGTTCAGTCAGTTCTGCAGACTCCCTAAAAAGAACTTCTAGGAAGCGCCCCCCCGCCCCAATGACATACCTTAAAGCAGGGGTCTCAAACTCATTTTCACTCCGGGCCACATCAGCATCATGGTCGCCCACAAAGGGCCGGTTGTAAATGTCACTACTCGTAACATATTGTTAAATAACTGTCTGCATTCACAGTTTAAAGTAGTCGTCAATGTACTCACATACATTTCCATGTTAAACGTACAGTAACCAGCCAAAGAGCTGCTTCTATGACTGTTTAAGTATCTCATAATTTTGACTTTCAATCTCATAATTTTGACTTTCAATCTCATCATTTTGACTTTCAATCTCATACTTTTGACTTTCAATCTCAGAATTTTGACTTTCTATCTAGAATTTTGACTTTCTAGCATAGTTATGACTTTCTATCTCATAACTTCGACTTTCAATCTCAGAATTTCGACTCTGGGGATATTTTTATTGTCAAGTCTAACTTAAAAAAAATTATAATAATAATAAATAATTTAAACTTTTTTTTTTTTTTTGCTGGTGGATTCGCGGGCCACATAAAATGACGTAGCGGGCCGGATTCGGCCCGCGGGCCGGGAGTTTGAGTCCCCTGCCTTAAAGGGCTTTTATCTCTGTTTGCAATTGCACCAGTAACAGGAACGCTGAGGCAAGATCAGCAAGCGGTGAGCTCACTTCCTTCGCTACAAGCTCTCTTGGCTTTTTCAGGAATATCAGAATAAAATAAGCAACGTTGTTACATGCCACACCCATTAAAACACATGCAAAACAGCCTGCACTAAAGGACTTCTTGTGATTGCGTTTGGAATCGGCTTATTCTGCTCAGTGGTTGTGCTTGGTGCTGAGTTCGCCTTTAACTTGCGTGCTTCAGTAACGGCACTTCCGTGGTTATTTTAACCCAAACAACGATCTTTTCCTAAACCTAACGAAGTATTTCCCGATCTTTTGCTTTAAACCTAACTGTGAAGGCGTTATTTTGAAAAGGCCGCATGAAGCAGACATTGACGCCTGTTGAAGGCTTTTGTAGGAAACCACACAGGAAATGAGAAGTAACCTTTCCTAAAATGAGGATACGTTGGACCAGCTGTTATTTAGCAGACAATGTTGTTTTATTTGCAACATCAGCGTGTCATGTCACAGACAAAATACTGAGTCAGCAAGCACAGAAATGTACCCTGTCCATTCTTGTCTGTAGAGATAGAAAGTAATGCATGTAGTTAAATGCTCAGCTGTTTCGCTGGCTGCCGGTGGACGCACCGTCACAATACAACCTTGTATTGAGCCAACATAGTGCTGATTCAGCACAGTTAATCACTGTTGTCTTCATCCGATGATCCAAAAGGACATTTTCTGTATTTGTAATTATTCCTCAAGTCTTTTGTGACCTTCATCCTTCATTCGCACAGCGGAGTCTTTTTATGAGAAAACAATTGATGTAGCGCGAGTTTGCCTCGTCAACCACAGCTCAATCCACTCGTGCCTATTACAGCTGTTGTCTTCTTCTAATTACCCTGATCTAATAAGTGCATTTGCTTGCTGTGACAGACATACATCCCAAACTATTATGACTATCATTATCAGGCCGCAGCATTTCTCAGCCAATGCGTTTCCCATTTTCGCTTAATTAGACATTGCTAAATGTTAACAGATAAAGCTTGGGCGAGCAAGTCAGCCTGCGTTCAGATTAACAGCCCGGCTGAGCAGATGGCAATACATTAGACATGAGGGAGAGAGAGAGAAAAAGGGCAGTGGCCTAAACAATTACTGGATACCTGTTTAATGGTAGCAGAATTCTGAAGCTGCCATGTTTACTCTCGTGGCATTTTTGAAAGTGCCAGTCTGTATTTTAATCAACAATTATCAGTTTTATGAGCCGTTTCACCTCACACCATCTCCCTCCTCCTGTTATTGTGTTTCTCAATCAGCGCTCCGGTTACGTACTTGAAACGGATGCTGTTATGCATGGCTTCATAGTCAACATTTAGATCAAAAGGTTCTTTCTCTACACAGCCTCTGCGATAACTCACATGTCACACCGAACCGACGGAACTCTCTCCTGAGGTCGGCGAAGTGGAAAAAGAATCTTGCAAGTATGTGTCTAATAGAATCGCTCAACTGTTCATTTTAAGCACTCACAAAGAAATGAATGGCGAGCTCCTCAACATGGTCATTAACTGAAGCAAACATATTCACCTCTGCAGCCCACTGAATGCTAATGGAATGTGAAAGTACAGGGTTGGCCATTTGTGAGACTTGTGTTTACACATTACAGGAATGAAACTCCTTCTACTGTGCGGTGCGGAGGAACAGCCAGCTCGTAGCCACGCTGTGCTGCATCATAAAGTTCTCTTAACTCGACAAAGTTACGGCTCAATACATTTTCCCCAACTTGTGTTCAGTTGTGTGTCTTTTTTTCCCCTTTTGTTTACATTCTCCCCACCAAGGTAATGAGTGCAGTGGAAGGGGGAACTCCCAGACGATGAACTTATAATTTGAGTATTTGTGGTGAAACCTGACCTGAGTGGCTTCTGAAGTGGTAGGAGGCAGACACGCGAGACTTTGTTCCGATATCAAAAGGTGTTTTATTTATCAAAAGTGCCCTGCGACACGTGTTACCAAACATATATACAAACAAAACAAACATTGAACTTAGCTTAATTGAATAACCCTCAACTCATCTTACAGTAACATAATCACATGCACACAGCTACCCACTGGATATGGTGTTCTTGTTTCTTGTGTGGACATGATAGGTCGATGGTAAGGTAGCAGAAAGAACGTCGGAAATGACCCGACATTACAACCTGGCATTGGTATTTATTTAAGAATCAGTTTAACTTGACCTGAGATAGAGCCAACTGCAAACGTGTATTGCTTACACGAGAGGTGTATGAAGAGCATCATAGTTTGAAGGTTGTTGCCAGCGACCAGGCTGCATTGCTTTATGCGTTGGTGTGACAATGTGTTGCCTGTTTCAGAGCAACAGCTGCTTTAGTTAAATGAGTGGCCTTGATTTGGTTGATGTAGATGTAAACACAGATGTAGATGTAAACACAGATGTTTGTTTTCAACACCGTCACTATAAGCTACAATGGAGTCACCAGTTAACACGGTCACTCGTTTATCTGAAACACCGGATGGCTTCTCTGGCTGCAAGCTGTTATGTGTTGAAATGTAACTGGAAAAATCGAATGACTTTCACCCTCGTACCTTTTGACTCATGTAACATTTCACGCTCTGTTTCTCCAGCTAATACACAGCCATATCCCGCCACTTACTAATGTATTCTCACTCGTAGTTCACGCATCTAGCAAGTCCTTTTGCTCAGGCTTCATCCCAAACTGTTGCACTCCGCCGTAGTTCCAAGCTGCGTGCGCACACCCAGCGTACGCAGTCATTGTTTAGAAATGGTCTATATACAGTCGTCACTGTACAGCATGAACACTGTGCATATTCACGCATGGTCGAGTTTCCTACATGTTGAACAACTATGACTTCGCTGCTGTTGTTGTTTTTAATTTAATTGTGATAGATTCCCATCTTTTCATCCAGATTCAGTGTTTAACTTTACAGTTTCATTCAGAATACAACATTAGCCTCTTTTTTTCAGGACAGGATTCATCACCATGGGTTTTTTCTATTACCACAGTAATCTAAATGCAAATTTGAACTGTCCCTTTTTCCACCAGGATGATGCTTCTGGCACAGTGTATGCACTCGAATAGAGACGTGTTCTCCCCCTTTTATTCCACCTCTACATGGGAATTTCATCTTGAATGGAGACTGCTTATCATGTTGACAAACGTAAAAGAAGAGATGCCAGAAATTGAATGAAAAATAATGCCTTGCAGTTAAATTCTGACATTGCTTGTCTGCGTATAC
Organism: Melanostigma gelatinosum; assembly: GCF_949748355.1. Classification (NCBI taxonomy): domain Eukaryota; kingdom Metazoa; phylum Chordata; class Actinopteri; order Perciformes; family Zoarcidae; genus Melanostigma; species Melanostigma gelatinosum. Next base: position 19,234,264 of record NC_136653.1, read on the forward strand.
AGAGCTAGACGCAGTCAGCTGTGTCAAACTACAGGAGACCATCTTTGAACCACAGGGATGAGTAAAGAGGGGAATGTTCTACTAAGATAACCATATTATGGATCCATGGTGGTACTCTTCGATGATCCAGATTTTAAATGTAATCAAAGTATGGCTCACACATCTAGTCCTTGTTAAATATGATGTTTGAATGTAGTAAATTGGGGACATGCTGCATTTGCCATCTGTACCTAAATGGAAGCGTTGCAGAGTTTTACCCTCTTAAGGTGTCGGCCTAGTTATTTTTTTGCACTGGGAATGGGGCAATGCACACGATACACACTGTACACGCATTGTGATGCCACAGCTATCCTGGATGCACTGATAAGGATTGGTAGCAGTGAAAGGCTCCATCATTCCTGCCTTCCTTCTTGGCCCTGCCATTAATTTGTCCCTGCATGGATATGGTCCTGAGTGACACCCGGTGAGTCGCTTCCTCCTATCTCCGCTCTTCCTCGGCACTGTAAATACAGCCGCGGCGCAGCAGCCGGAACGTGCCCGTCCTCGTGCAACTTTAAACCCACGTGTTGGTGGTCTGATACCAAGAATCTTCCTCTGCACGTCGCTGCTTCGGCATTGCCACTCGATTGTACTCCATCAGCGTGGTCAGGGATGCCTGCTGTGACCTTGTTTATCATCGCCTAGTCATTAGCGGAGGGAAGGCTGTTCAATGTCTCCATCCGCATCATTCATTTACTCACTGTCTAGGCCACAGTCATAGGGATTCACCGATACCTGTATCTGGTCCCATACTGTACTCATGTACTCATTTATAAAACTACTCTGAAACCTCAGTTTTCAAATAAACTAATATCATTGTTAAACTGTTAAATTGTAACATCTCTTCTGGAAACAAAGCTCTGTTTGTATCAGGAAAACATAATTATCTGAAAGGAAGCGCATGAGCTGATATCACAATGTTGGCCTGTAACATAGAGTTAGTGTCCAATAATGCATCACAGCTTTCCCAGAAGGGTCGCAGGATATTCGTAGTTCAGGACTGAATGCCAAATCTTGGCCCGAGCTGGCAAAGCAGAAGTATTGTATGAAGGCCAAACCTACAAAAATGTATCTGATAAATACGACAAAAAAATCAGCTTGCATCGCGCAGGTATAAAATGTCAAAGCTGTTTAAACAAGACTGCAAACTCTTTACTTTTTCACAGTCTAGAGGGCTTTCAGACAAGATTATTTTGAGTGAATTCGAGCCACGTCTTCCAAAACTTTCACAATGCACGGTTTAAAATTGTTTTTTTTTATCAATTTGGCCTTTTTTGTGTTTTACCTTCCAGCGGGAACAATGTCTGCTCAACAGAACTTGTTCTGTTTACTTTCGGGGAGAGCGATGGAACAGTATTTCAGATGTCTGCTTGCCAGTGTGTTTTATTTTCCTTCTTTTTTTGTGCATTGTCAGCAGGAATTTAAACTGTCTTGGGAAGGAATAACACATACAGTTAGACAGCATGCGACAGAATAAAAAAATATTTTGTAGAGGTATTCCTATGGTACATTCAGGTGTATTGTGATAATCCAAATCTTTTTTAAGTCCTCTAGGAAGGTTTGAATAGGACGACCATGAAAGCGTAGTATTTTTCCTTTAATCGAAGACGAGAATCAAAAGGCCTGAGTAACGCCAACACTGTCGGTGCTATGAGAGCTGGCAGAAGTACCTGATAGGAGACTGATTAGTGACGGCGCTCTCAATTTAGGCGAATTATACCTTTTACAGTCTCTGCTGACAAACTCAGCTGTTTGTGTGCATGGTGTTGGAACATAAAGTTGGATTTCATGTTTCAATTCATATCTTGGCATTTAATGGATACTCAGAACAGCTAAGGAGTAGATTGGTACAACACGAGGCAGATGTACAGTAACAAGAGCCTAAGTACTACTAAATAATGCAGCGGAGCTCCTATATTTATTGAATCAAAGAAAAGAGAAAAAATATTGGCTTTTTGGAGCCAGACTACCGTCAGTCAGTGACTCGAGGGTGTGTAGGATAAAGCGGCAGGTATGCAGGAGTGTGAATTGAATTTTTCTTGAAAACACAATTACTAGTGATTGGACCCAATTTCACCCCAGAAATAGTTTAACACACTTAAAGGTGAACTAGCAATTACCCTTTAGCCACGGCTGAATGAACTCCAGATTATTGTGAGGCGGGCTGGGGGGAGTCTTGTTGAATGTAGAATGTAGAATGAGCATCGCGGATAGAAGCATCGGCAAACACTACTCAGTGTTTTTAGAAGGTGCACATAACGATACAAAAAAAACAATTCACAGTCTTTCTTCCCCTTGTATTATCAACACAGCATGGTCATGAAGGACAGCTCACTGACATTGATAAGGTGAATGATTCTCACCACATAACTGCCTCAAACACCCTCACCAGGTTAGCCCTGGTAGTCAAGTACCAGCGCAAATAAATACACACACTAATATAATTCAATTATGTAAGTTCTATCAAACGAGGCAACATATAGACATTGAATTGTGATAGGAACCTTCCCCACAGCAAACGTAGGAATTCAGGTTTTGTCAGCATTTGATAATAATCCAATAATATATATATTGACATTCACATGTTGAGCTTCTCTTCAGAAAGAGAAATGAGTTCATGCAAACACTAATCATTTCAGCTGAGGAGTATGTTTCAGGGCATATCCTCTAGTACAAGAAGCAGTAAGAATAATCAATGAGAATCTTTTTTACTCACAAAGAAAGGTCTGCTTAATTATTTAATACATCAAATGGATTCAGTAAGCTAGATCAAATGGATGAACATCAAACGGAGGATAAGGAGATCTGTTATTCCACCACAGCACTTCTGAATCAGCTGAATCTTGTGGGAAGAGAACATTGTTTCTTACACGCATGTAATCCATCACACACAGAAGATGAGGCTTTGCCACATTTGTTTGATCATTTGTTGTCAATTATGTATTTTCTTTTGAATTTTCACCTGCACACAAGCACATCCCAGGGAGCACAGACACTGACTGCAAAGACTAATGAACTCGTTTTTTATTACTCAGCCGACTAGCAGAACCCAAAGGTACACATGCAAAACCAACAGAGGCAAGCTGTGATAAGCTCTGATTATGTTGGAGTCTCCAGGTTTTGACAAATTCAAGGTAAGCAAACTCCACATGTCTCTCTGCTGTTGGGTTACATCTGCTGCGGCAGATAATGCCGAAGATGCAGAGTGACTGCAGGAGGTCTGCTGTGATCCCGGTACCGAGAGCTGCGCCCTAACATCGAGGTTTATTACACAGAGCCACTAAGCAGATTCAGTGTTCTCCTAATGACCCGGTGCGACAAAGGAATAAACTATTGATCGGTGCTGTAGGGATGAAAAGTTTAATGTTTTATTATGGGGCAACCAAGGATACCCTGACCTTATGAAACCCATGCAAAGCTTTGTCCAGATGGATGAGTGTCATTACAGATGAGCATGGATCACACGTGCCATGTCGTTGCACACCTTTCCTATTGTTTGAGACGTTGGACTCGGAGGGCATTTCATCCACCCTTCAACCTATGGGCTTCTTCAGGTTTTTTTGCGCTGCACTTTATCTGCCAATAATGTGGGGAGGGAGGGTTATGTATTGATTCCAAATATCTTTGCACTTTTCCATCTGAACAATACAAACGTTTTCATGGTCTAAACTGCTTGGCAGTGACACAACTGTTGCAAACAATGAATAGACATTGCAGAGTTGTCTGCTCAACTTGACCCTTTACTTAGTCGCTATGCATTCATGCTCCCACGTAATACATCCAACACTTGTAACAGACATTTAATGCATTCACTTTAACCCTCTGAACCGAGCAGTTTTGGTGCGTTTCTTTGCTCCTGTCACATTTTCCCCTCTGGGGCTTTGGTTTTAACTGCTATATATTAAATATTATATGTCATTTCTGCATCTCTATGGCAACAACACCATCATAGAGACAACAATGTGTTGCGTGCAGTATAACGGTTCCCGTGACATACATCCTGTCCTCAGCAGCCAGAAGTTCAGTGGAACTTTCATGGAATTTTTGTCACGTGACTCTTGGTCTCAGGCAAATCAGTCATGGCTTCCTAGTTGCGCTGAAGAGTGAAGAATTTATTGTTTTTCACATTACCTGATTAAAGCAAACAGTTTTTTTGGGGGCAAGATTTCAAATGACAAATGGTTTTAATGAAATATCAAAAAATTTAAGCTCCGTTTGTTGCTTTTTGTGCACATGATGTGTTCAAGGACCGTCAGAAAGACAAAACTCTGACAATAACAACCGTTTTCATAGCTTCTGGCGAGGATAAACGGTGTAGTTTTGGCGATTGTTTGAAGAAAACATGCTTTTCAATCCAGCTGGTGAGTTTTGGGTTCAGAAGGTTAAAGTCTCTCCTCCAAATAATGATTTTTAGATAATTGTGTTTAACTTACAGCAAACCTACCGGGCTATCTGAGCGCTCCTCTTTTCTTTGACGCTAATTAATACAACCATCAAACTAAGAACATAAGCCCATAGTGCTGTACATGAAAAGAAAAACAATCTTTCAAAGCAGAGGGGCCACAAAGCATCTCTTCCATGGCGCAGAGAGCTCTGGGATACATTATGTGCATTAATGAACAGTTAATAAAAATAAACCTCAAAGGCCAGTTCTATGAAAATATAGTGCGTGGGTTTAACGGGCTGCAGCCAGGATGAAAGTTCCTTTCAATCTGAGGCAGATGACATGACTGGCTGATGAGCAATAATGTGCCGGCATCAGACAGAAATATGCAGTTTTGCTGGTCTTGCTCTAATAATGAATAGATTTTCAACAATCTACATTTTGATAGGTTTTAGATAACACGCAGAGGTAGTTACGCAAATGCCCCTGGAGTCTGCTGATCGATATTTCCCTCGGCTCAAAGTGTCAGAATGTCAGCACAACAGATTTCAGTCAAATGTAATCAACTGAAGAACCGCGTGTCACGCCGGTTCAGTCATTCCACACGCGACAAGTCCTTTTCTCCCCTCCACCCTCCCGACAGAGCGGCCTTCTCATTTGGCATCAAGTGCAGGGAACAGTGTGATCACAAGGGACGGACACGAGGGAATGCATCGCTTAAGGTCAGCAACATTCTACACCTGTCTGCCTCCTCGATGACGACTTTATTAGGGGAATTAAGGGGAGTGCAGAGAGTGTTATTGTGCACTTAAACAACTTTCCTGTTCCGCTGATAAACAAGCAAACACACTGCAACGAGTGCATTGCACATTAAAATGTTAGCATCATACACCATTAAACACATCTGTGTTTTCATGTCAGTATTCGATGCAGTGCAGATGCCGACTGCTCGGTTCTAATTGTGATACCTCTGTGAGCAACGAAGCCTAAATTAAGTCTGATGCATAAACAATAACTGCTTCAAAATGGATTTTAATGCCATGCCATTAATTTGCTAGACAGAGGATCGTATCGGCAACATCCCCCACGTACTGCAAGGGCAAATTAGAAAGTGTACAATGTCACATTCATGACTGTAGTATTCACAGGTAATATAATTAGAATTCCAGACGATTATGGCTTTTCAAAGCCTACAGAATGTTCATCCCTTGTTTCATCATATGACAGCATACCGAGTGCTCAATGAGAGGCATCCAGACATCTGGTGATGATTGCCAGTGACAACTGAGTGGTTGTTTTATCACAAATAAGTCCCTAATTGGAGTTATAATGGCCCTCTGCAGTCAATGCCCACGTTTTAGCAATGAGAAAGTCGTATCGACTGTTAAAAAATATATACAACGCCGTACTTTTTCCTTTTCATCTCTCTCCGTGTTGCAAAAAAACGTATTCTCATTCTACCACAACACTGTGTTCTTAAACTCAACACTTGAAAGTTGAATCAACGTCTACTTAAATATTTAGCCGTTCATTTTTCAAAGAGGTACTTTTCAAAATCCACATGAACCACTCTTGACATTGGCATACATTAGATCCTCATTACAGCACTTATTTAAAGTGCCCGAGACCACCTACTGCAGCATTTTGAAAAAAAAGTTAACGAGGGGCTCAGAGGGGTTGGTAGCAGGTGTGTGTGTGTGTGTGTGTGTGTGGGGGGGGGGGGGGGTCTGAAGACGGGGCATGGAGGCAGGAGTTGCTCAGTGACATCCCCTGGAGAGGGCTGTAACGCTTGTAAAAAATTGGCCTTGCCAGGTTGTTTTATAATTGCTTTATGAGATGGATGTCAATGTTCAACCAGCAGCGTCGTGTTTCATCACAGTGCAGTCATATCATTCAGTTTACAGCTCAAACACGTTGAAGTGGGCAGCACCTCTTTATTAAGAAGAAAAGACGTTAACTTTAAAGCTGACTTCTTCCAGAGCAGTGGTGAAGAACACCAGGAGTTGAGTTTTAATTAAAACTCCATTTTGACTGGTGGGTTAAACCCCATGCCAAAATAATCCGAGCACACGAGGCCAAATTGCCTCCAAAGTTGCACAGGACCAAGTTGCTGTCAAGCAACTTAGCATTTAAAAAGAGGGCGATACCACGACACTTCTTATGAGAGGAACAAGGTATCGCAGATCTGTTTTAACCCGATAGTCTGTTGACTAGCTGCGCTAAAAACACACAACACACAAGCCGAGCCTCTTTGTTAGTGCCGCTGACAACTTTATCTTAACTTCTGCTGTCTCTCTCAGCGGTGCGCTGCTGCACAGTGAATATGGAGGAAACACGACACATTGTGCATGCAGCTGCTGTGTTGCTGTCTGCTTTGTTGTGTTGTTTAGCTGTCTGCTCCTATTAATCAGCCCGACTTTACCTTTCAAGTCTCTACTTCTGTTGTCTTATTTGGCTGTCACATTGTCAGAGAGGCTGTCATCTTATTTGTCGAGCTATGCATTGCACATAGGCTATTCTTTATACCGGGGACATTTGCATTTACTCTGTCAATATTTTGAGCTTCTTTTCTTCGTTTTAAAGAGGACACGGCGCAGTCTAAAAATAGATATCTTTTTTCTTTTACCAGTCGGCACAACGCCACTTCATTGTTTTCTCAGGGAAGTGTTTTGGCAGCATGCTAGTGCATTTAGCCGGGTTGATTAACACTTTGTGTCAAACTGGAAGCCGACATGTTTGTGCCCCCATGACCCCAAAAAAACAAACATACTACAAATGTCACAACAGATATGGAGCTGGTTGAAGTAACGTGTTTAGACGGCAACATTGATTTTAAATAGGAGCCACGTCTTTCTCTGAGACATGAACGGATGAGAAGCCCAGCGGAAACATGTCCTCCTTTTGTCCATGTATTATTTACTGATGTGGTATGTCTCATCAGAATGCATAGAACCCTTCAACAGACAGTCTTTTTTATTAAAATGGAAAAATAAATGGGAAAATGTGAGGTGGAAGCTTGAACAAGAGCATCAGTAACGGAACCGAGCGGATTCCTCCTTTATTTGAGTTATGTCCTTGAAATGAAACCCCCTCTAGACGAAGCTCTCTGGCCCTAATTTCATTAAACGGTAGATTTTGCCAAGTCGGTGAACCTAAAGTAATGCAGTTGAACTCCCTGTCAGGAGGGGGAGGGGCCGGCAGTGAATCCACCTCAGACCGGTCACCCTGCCATGGCCTCCAGTCAACCTCAACTCGCTCCATTTCAACCTCGCTTTTTTTTTTTTTTACCGTCTCCTTCATTTTGTCCGGCGTGCCATCCGTTTTCCGTTTTCCACTCAACTGTGCTGCAAAATCCAACTCCAAGAGATAGAGACAAAAAAAGCAAATATTTTTCATGTCGTTCTGGGTTATTAGGCACACAGAGTCACATTAAGCTGAGCCTCATTATCGGGGCAAAGATGAACTCAAAAAGCATTAGGGCCGGAACTCGCTGATGTATGGCTATGAGCGTCACATTGGTTATGTTAATGGCCGTCTGTTTGCCATGTGTGCGCTACCGTAATGGTCATGTTCATCAACGCGTGCGTGCGTGTCTGTGCGAGGTTGATGGTATCACTGCGGGCCGAGTGCTAACGCACAAAGAAGTAAACATCTCCTCGTAGCGTTTCATCGACGTAGCTTTTTCTAAAGTCAGCGGTCCGATCATATCATCTCAAGCTAATGGGCCATTTTGCACACTGCACACACTGGAAATTTTGTGTAATTATCAAATGAATAAACGCAGTTCAGAAGAAGAAGAGACTGTGCTGAGGATGTTGCCTCGGGCGGCCCTCGGTGACCACAGTGTGCTACAAACGATGCGCCTCGTGGAATCTCTTCTTCCCCTGCTTTAGTGATCGGCCCTGCACGGTGTTGATGTTTGCGGCTGTGCACGCCGTAATGCCGGGCGTTGCTACTCACAGATAAGTGGCAGCTGGAAAAAAACAACGTTGGACTTTAACCTGTGATACCTTTCGGCAGTAGTGACTTTCAGGCGGATGTTCTTTGGGATTATGGCTCTGAAACGGTTGTGATCTCATTTATTTGCCACTTCCACCGCCTGCTGTCATCTCGTATGTGATTACTGGAAACAATACGAGGCGCAAAGCTGACTGGGAGCATTACGAAAGGCGAGGGTGATGCGCCCTCAATTGAAAGGGAAGCATTTCGCTTTTGTTACATATTCAGTATACCGCCCGTAAGTCTGATGCTTGTTGGAAGTTTAAAAGTGATTTATAAAGTAAATAAGAAGTAACTGCAGTGGCCTTTCTTTATTGTGTGATAACCTCACCCTCTGAGGGTTTTTCCGTCCCTGAACACGGTTGGACCTTCCTCAGATTCTCTTTTCAGGCTGTCAAGCCCCCCCATCTCAAATCCCAGATCATCGAATGGACCCTCAGCTGAGCCTCGCTATTAAAGTGGAGCGGTCTCCCCTCAAACGCATTCAGAAAGCGGCTCTGAGCCCAGTGTTTTTCACCACTTAATTAAAGTGACATGAGCGGTATTGCCGGAGAGTTTAATCAAAGCATCCTTGAAGGTATGATGGTCTCTTTATTTCACTGAAGTGGACGGATACTTTATCCGTACTCCACATTCAGCACTCCACTGCAAGCGGATGATGCAATGTGCAACTTCAAAAAGGTAGCTGAAATATTATCTCTTGCACTCGGGCGGCAACGGGCGCTTCCTTTGATTAATCTGCCGGTTATTTTCTCCATTAATCGATTACTTGTTTGGTATGAAATGTCACACGACTCAAAGATAATCAGTTATAGAGGAGTACCAGAAGATACTCGCATTTAAGTCGGCGGAGTCGATTATCAAAACAGCCGGCGATTCATTTAATAGTTACAATTCGTCATTGCAGCTCTTTCTTGCAGAAAGTGATGCAGATGATCGTCTGAGCGGTCACCGACAACAATGAATCGGCAGTGGGATCCAGTTGTGTGTTGCAAAATGTGTTGGCATTGTTCATTGATTCTTATTTGTGAATTGTGAAGGCCCGTCAGCATTCCTAATCAAGCGTCTCAGTTCAACACTCCGCTGTAATCAGTCAGCCAGGTAATATTAAAAGGTGGGCTCCTTCAGGCTCCCCGGCGACATAACCGCCTTAATCAAACAGTTATCAGGCAAGTGGCCGCAGGGAGAGAGGCCATAATGAGAAAGCAATATCCGAGATTAAGAATTAGTCTTTTCTGCAATGGCTCCGTCTCTCTGGGTCAATGGTGCTTAATGGTATAGCATACAAAATCAGGGGAAAAGGGGGATGCGCAGGGGGATAAACGTCTATTATTTTTTGGGGACGGAACCAGCTCTCTCGCACTGCGCTGGCTGAGTTTTAGAAAAGCTTCTTCTGTGTTACAGATAGTACGCAATATCTGTGGACGGCGTGGCAACAATACTGGCCCTAAAAGTCCCACAGAGAGGAGCCTTCTCACTCGCTCGCTTTCCATTTGTACTTTATTCTTTGCAAGCTGTATTGAAATATTGAATAGATGGAGTCTAATGCTGACAATGGCTATAAAAGGCTTATGAATAACTTCACATAGCGCTCTTTTCCCCTCTCTACATTATTCAGTTCCAGTTTGCAAGTAAACTTTGAAAAGCGATTGTCACGTATTTAAACGGGAGCACGTTAACTCAAAATCCTTGAAAAGAGGGAAATCTCCCCCAGAAAATGAATAGAAGTTGTTTATCCATCATTCCGTGAGCTGAAGTGAATATAAAAACTAGCCTATGAAGTGATTCTCTTCCTTTATTTAATAGAATAGAATAGAAAAGTACTTTATTCATCCCCAAGGGGAAATTTGTCTGGCAGCAGCGAACAGGGTTACACAATAAAATAAAATATTGGGTATGGAAAATGCACACTATATAATAAAATAACAGAGCAGGACCTATTAAATTTAAGAAAACAAAGTAATAAAAATGCACAGTAGATACACTGAATAGAATTGTGTTAAGTTAACTAAGTAGGAAAAATAAAAAATTAAAATAAACAAAACAGCAGTGCACAAGGTCACCAACATATGCACAGGTAATGTGATACTGTCATGAAATAGGTTAAAGTCCTTTTCATCTTTTCTTTCAAGTGTTCAAGTGGGCTAATATTGATTTCATTACTCTGACTTGAATCCCTGTAGATGAACGATAAATAATATTTGATGTTAGTCATTTTTATAATCTTCGAATTACATTGGATTCGCTGTGGAATAAAGTATTAACAAATTGCCCCAAAATGTACATGGTTGTATTAATGACTAGAAATTGCATCCATACCTGTACAATACTGGAAAATAAATCAAGTGTACCAGTCGGTGTGAGCTCACCCAGTGCTCATGTTGAAATGGTAATGATCCGCTGATAAGTGGAGAAAAATTAATCTATATGGGGATTTTCTAAAGTAAGGGGGGTGGGGGGGGGGGGATTGATGAGCAGCTGCTGCGAGACATCATCTGTCTGTGACGACACGACGCTGCTTCTCTTCCTCCAGCAGCTTCGAGCCTCAAACCCTGATTTCCCCAGAGCCACCGTTGATTATGTAATTCATGCTCGTATGATAAGATAACACATCATCCATGTGTTTCTCCAGTGAGTCACATGTCCCAGTTATTTGCCTTGTTTTCATTCTGTTTTATGCAGTTATAGCGCATGATTTGTAGATCGAAATCTACAAATGTCACGCTGTCACATGCATCACCATGTGGAGACGTAATCACCGCTCGCCCAAAAACTTCTGCAGTGTCTTTTAATTCTAGTTCTCCGGGAGTGAAGTGAACAGAGTAAATCATTCCACTGATTATTTTACTGATGCCTGTTGGAAGAGCAGTTTACAGTGGCTGGCTGTTATTGCACCATATGTGATTTTTATTTTGTTTGGGGGGGGGGGGGTCCTACATAACATAACGGCATACGTTTATATCTAAACCATGATAACTAATCTTGAATGATTAGCTTGATCTCCATATAGCAGAGCCCCAGAGCTGTGCTTTGTTTTTTTGTGTATTTACAGTGAATGAATTATATATTAAGAGTCAATGTGCCACATCGCAGAATGTGGCTGTGTTGATGGCTAATGCAGAATGCATGAGCCAAGAGTTCTGCATGACGACAAAGGGGGTAGGGTTGGGCGACATCAAATTTTCCAAGTTTTACGGTTGCGTGTTGCCTGTAAAAATGCTTAAGATGTCCGTCAAACTGTCTTTTTTTGTAGTCCATTTCCCAAAGTGAACCACCGCTACGTTTTTGGCAGTTCTCTCTCAAGAGATAAGAAACAGTTTGTTGTAGGTTACCTCAAGGAACTTTCTTTTTGTGTTGATTCTGGCGGTCCCTGTGGACAGAAGTGGTAGTGTTTTCAAGCACCATAGTCCCTTTAAATAACCTCTAATTTAGCTGCAGCAGGGTCTGACGGTCTGCCCCGCTTAGTTCTGGTTCTCCCGTGCCTCCCTTCTATGGCGCACAAGTGGTAAGAGCGTCAGTAAAATCCAAAATTCACAACACCCCCCATCTGCCGATAGCCGATGTGTTCGTCCCGCCCTAGAAGAGGCAATGCTTCTTTCAGAGACAGTTTGGGTTTTGGAGGCCGAACTAATTAGCTTCTTGGAGAGGGCGATATACGAGCACATGTGGTTGACACAATAGACATTACTGTCGATATTTACGAACTGATCTACAGGTGGCGGTACTGTGCCAAGAAACTCAGCAATGTTCCAACAAAGGCCAAGTTCCAACAAAGAAGAAGACCGCAAGCAACACATTCCTCACACTGGAACCGTAATGGAAAACTTTCTGGACCAGAAGTTTTCAGAAAAAGCCTTACAGCAAAGAGGTGTTTAGTTTTATAATCAGGACTGAGAGTCTGTGGGAACAGCGTAGCACAGGTTTATTAGAATTTGGTTACTTAGGTTTATTAGAATTTGGTTCAAAGATTATGAGATCTGAAGTCTACCACCTTACTTGTGTTAGTGCTTACTCAGCTGCAAGTTTCCGCAGGTGCTCAGTCCATTTTGGATCAAACCTCCCACACAAACAGCTAATTAAAGTAAGGAACGGTCCCTTTATACATTTTTAATAACGCCACACAGGTTATGTCACAGAAAGTTATTAAATCCCAAACTTATCCAATTTCAAGTTCAGATGTTTCCCAAGACGTAACCGAGTGATTTATGGCTCCATATAAGAAATGTGATAGATGTGTCAGTCCGCTGGATTGTGTGGACGATCAGATACAAGGGTGAGCGGGCACATTGTTGTTTATGCGCTGCACAATGAAGTCCAAGGAGTTGTGCTCATCAGTAACACTCAGCATGCTAGGTCACAGTGGTCAAGAACAGAGCCCCGAGCCTTCCTCTGACTCTTGGTTCTGCTCGCATCAACAGCAGTCAAACCGGACCGGTGAAGGTCTAGTTAGAACAATGGCCACTCCTGCGATCCTGTGTCCACTTTCATACAATTTAGAACTGACAGAAAACAATAAATATGGACAGTGACGACAACATCCAGCCCCCATTTACACGTATGGCCGCTGTTTGATAGGGTCAACGTGTGGACACCGGTGCTGTGTAAGGGTGCTTTCACACGCGTAGATCTCACTGGCTTTAACAAACGAACCAGAGGAGCAAACATACAGTTATACAGACTGACGGGTAACTCAATGAGCTTTTGATTTCGACCTGTTGGCGATTCCCCCACTATATTTTCTTCCTCTCTTTCCCACTTCGAAGACAACACAGTATAGCTAACCGGTAGCCTGAAAGCTTGAAAACCGGTAGCCTGAAAGCTTGAAGGCTTGAAGGCGGACAGACACACTTTTTGTTATGTGGTCTTGTTTGGTTGTTTGGTCCGCACCAGATTAACAGTTTTCACACCAGCCCAAAGAAACCAAAGGTCGTATGATACCGCATCAAATACAATACTAGCTGAATCTCTGGGAGCATCTTGAAGTGACTAACAGTGTCAACTGTGAATGCATTGAACAATTGTTAGGTGAATCCGGCACTACTACAACAGTACACTGGCACAACTTGGTTATCTAGTTTCATACCTGACATTCAATACTACTATGGTATCATGGCCAACAACAACAATAATACGAAAAGGTGTTATGGACTCAAACTGATTTGTAGCATGTTTTGTGCTGTCCATTTGTTGGTCCTGTGAAGTTCCCTCCCGGGGACCTGGAACCAGTTACACCGGCCAGTTTTCTCTCTGTACGAGGCAAGAAACACTGCTTGATACTGTTGCCACAGTTTCATCTGTCTGTTGAACTGGCCAAAGCATTTGATTGTCAAAATCCAGACCCTCTCAATTACAATCCTTTTCTTTGAAGCACACTAGAAACACATTTGTGCCCTCCAAAGTCAGGCTGCCCTCCTATAATGTGTTACATTTTGGCAATACTTTATTTGGATTGCCCAGTGTTGGCCCTCAGCTCACTTTCAAGAGACTCTCAAGGTAACTCCAAAAAATTGCTTTGAAAAAATAACCAGAGCCAGTGTGTCTATCTATCCACCATGAACACAGAACTGCACACGGCCCTCCTCTGCCCATTTCACTGTGCTGAATGTGTAGATTGAATTTTACTTTGTCATATGACCCGATATTCCGTAAAGAAAAGTATTCTTATAACGTTATCATTTGTTCAAATATCATCTCCTAAAATGTAGTTTTTGGCGAGAAACTTGAATAAATCTACTTGTTTGAAGGGAGAAGATTCCACAGCAATATAAAATAGATATTAGAGAGGGAATTGTGAACTGTTAGAATTTACCTTGTATTATTATTTACCTTAATAATACATAGATCAAACTACTAATTCCACGATTTAGTTTTTTTTTAAATCAAAGTCAATTTTTTTTATAAAAATACAATAAGTTATTGTCTCATCATTTACCTTGTGTGTTCTTATGCAAATAACAGCTATGGGTGACAGTAACTATAAAAAGTATAGCAGGTGGTGAAAAGAGTTAGTTTGTCTTGTATCATCAACGATAATCAATCGGTGATTGTGGCATCTCTACATATGACCATATCAAGCTTAGTAGACTTTCTAATGGAACAATTTCCTGATTGTGTCACCATTATGTAGTCTGTAGTATTCCAATCTGTACTTTTACAGTAGGTCCCCTCAGTGTGACGCTCTTTTAAACTTAAATCTTGTAACTTTTGTTTTAAAAAGCTCCTCCATTAATGAGTTAAGCCTGAACCTAAGCCTGTGGATTAGCCACAGATTTATGTCTTCTTCTGAAACTTTGTGACATTAACAATTGAAAAGGCACTCTGCTCTTGTTTGCTCTTTAATCTTAGTCACCACCGAAGAACAGGATACTCTCTCGCAGCCTCTCCTTACAGGTAAACACAATATATTAACCCCCCTAAATCTCTCCCCCCCCCCCCACACACACCCCCCACACACACTGTGTCCTATTCATCACAGGCACTGCACACAGTGGGGAAAGTACCATCGCGCTGACCTTGAGGAAGTCTCGCTCATAAGAAGACTCACCCAGGCCAAGATCTAGGGTCTGTCAAGATGATTTCTTATTCTATTTAATGTTGGGAGTGTAATGCTTTATCACTCCCCAGGTTCATGGTTTATAGAAGGTGTATGGGCCGACCCCGTTTAAAATGGTAAGCTGTTGAGGGAAACCGCCTGTACACAAAAAGATGCCCTTAAGAGTCACAATGATTTAGATGCACGGGGAGGGTAATTTCATGTTAAATCGGGACTAAGAAACCGATGACAATGTCCCCAATATCTCCTCAATGACATTTTCCTCTGAGGCATTTGTTGGGAGATAAGCATGAATGGATACAGAGGGAAGTGTTTCTTTGTCCTTACGCTCTCATCTAAGACCACAGTTCGGAGGAACAGTTCACATTGTTTTGTTTTTGATTGGTTTTGAAACGTCTTGCTTCTTTGCAGATTAATGTTAAGTTGCATCACATTAACACATGTCCGTGAGTCTATTGCTCCAATCCGTCACCGGGTGCGTTAGCACATTTTCACTTCTGGAAAAAGGCGTTACATCCATCTCTCCTATCATAAAAAAAAACCTGTTTGTCTATAGCTAACATGATTTTTTAAATATATATTTACATTTTTTTCCTGTTTATTTGTAAATTCTGTGTATGTATGTGGAGAGCAACGAAAAACCAGAGTCCAATTCCTTGTATGCGTACATGGCCAATCAGTACAGCTGATTCTGATGATCAGCAATATCTCTCTGCTGTCTGCAGCTTAAAGATGCTAATGTTACATTTTGGCTTTTATAAAGAAAACAAATGCATAGTTCTGTAGGGTTGACTAAATCTATCAATCAAGTCCCATGGCATGTTAAACAGACTTTAAGGTCGCTGTGGTCACAGAGGGGGACATCCATCATGACTGGCAGGCTAACCATATACTCCAAACATAATAATATTAACGATAGAAATGTCAACAGGCTTATATTTAGTTTTTTGCAGTTAGCTGCCATCGTCCCACAACAAAGCGCTGCCTGCTGCTGTGCTAGCTCAGCCTCTAGTCTACTCCAGTACGTTTTGTGGACTTGTCCTTCCTCTTAAAGTGGCTTTATAGAAAAGGCCATTTGTACAGTGTGCACCACAGTATCAACACTGAAATAACACAATCATTTTGTGGAGGAGATTGGGAACAGATGGAAAATAATCAATGCATATAATGCTCTGGTTGTGTGTGAAGTAAAATGTGAAATGTTATGCGTTGTGAGAGGTACTTCAAATGATGGGATTTAAGGAGCACATTTTCTTTTAATGAAATGAAGATGAGGTCTGACGTGGATGAATAAAAGTGAAAATTGAATGTGTCATACAGTATAGGATAGAATTAATGTCAGAGGCTTCTTGAAAAAGGGGGAAAGAGGGGAATGCTGTCGCTACATATAGGCTGAGAGTCCACACAACCCACTGCTTTTTATGTTTGAGATCAAACTATAGTAGTATTATAGTATATTACTGCTGTTGGTTGGTCAAAACTACCAAAGTTAAGCTGCCACCTTGGTTTCTTGGAGACCAAACAGATGAATTGACAATCACAGTATTTATTGCAGCCCAAACCCCCACATCCATAAATAGCACTGCATCTTAGTGGTCATCTTATCACAGCAAAGGAAAATGGACGGATTTAAACAACGGACTTCCACTTCTTTCTTTCCCCCCTAACTCAAGGGGAAATGAACATGTACGAATTTCATCGATGCTTCAAAGCCATTATCTTTAAAAGAAGAAAAAAAAGTAGCATGCTGATAGCCTTGGAGTCCTCAGCGCGATGTAATCAATTCACCAGAATGGTGGATTCCATATCTATTTCTACCTCACGCTTTACTGCAGGAGTACTCCAGCGCAGCTCAGTCCCTGTAATGAAAGGCCCCCTAGCACCCTCTGTAGAAATCATTACAATCTCCCTCTACCTCTAGGGTCAGTAAACTAATAGTCATTCACCTGTGTGACAGGAAATCTTTCCCGAGTTGCCATTGGGGGCCGAGGAGGTTGTGTTAAAGGTTCTTGAGTTGAGGGCCAGGCTGAGATGACTGTTTATTGTTTGGATGGCTCCCGATGATTAAAAGGTGTCGGATAGAAAGCATTACATCACAAATGCAAAGGGAGGGGGGATTACATATACAACCCACTAATTGCTTTGTCTTTCTGCTGCTGGCAAGCGATGAAAAACCCGTTATTCAGCGCTCGCAAATATGGAGACGCAACAAATAACAACTTTATGAATAGTAAATAGATTGAAGGCATTGGCAAAGAAGCACCCTGCATCATCCACTTGAGCCTCCAGAGATATTTATGACCGCCACTGGCCACCGTTGGCTGAGAGTCTGTGGTGGATTTCTCAAAGATATGGCACAAATGTATTCAAAAGGCACAGAAGGCCCCAGGCGTCTGGTTTGGCTTTGTTTTTAAAGACATTGCTGTTTTCAAAACGCGGATGAGATAAAGTATTCTCACAAAAGGAGAGACACTAAACTGACTTTTCCTCAACCTATCTTCAAAGGAATTGGTTGTGTATGATAATGCGTTCAAGTGGAATGGCTCGGAAAAGCAGCTTAATTGTACAAATGGAGTTGCGATTTTATTTTCTCACCAAATGTGGCCGTTCTGAGATAAGCCAGAGTGGCGTTCGGATACGAGTGAGAGTCTATGTTCAAACTCACACACTGTAGCTCCCCCGCGTCATGTGATCGCAGGGCAAAACAGATGTGTCCTCGAAAACAGTGCCTTCAGGTAACTGCATCCTTCCCACTTCTATTTTCGCCACTACTTCAAACAACAGGCGTATACCACAGGGAAGGGTGCATTTGTTTGCATTCCAGAAAAAAAGGAGAAAAAACGCATCAGTAGGCTGCAGAAATCTGTGAGGTTTTACCGCCACAGAGCATTCTTTTTGTATTGTTTTTTTACCAAGGAGAGGAAGTAACCGCGTGTCCAAAAGAGCTCGGACAAATCTATTTAAATAATTGCGACGCAGGAGTGAAGAGGAGTCACCCCCGTCGCTCAGAGCAGAAGTGTGCACAATATCTCCTGGAGACCGAGAGTCATTCATCACGGTGCGACTTTAATTTGAGATGTTTAGGACTCTTGTGGATGACAATGTCTGTTGTCTGAGAGCCCCGTGTCTTGAAGGTCTGCGGGGGTCTCGGCAGAGCGTCTGCTCGCTGTGGGAGAAATTGTTGCCTGACACATGAGCACGTTCGTACGAGTAGAATAATTCCATCTGAGATTGGCCTTGAGAGTGCAGACGGAACAAACCAAATCCACTTTCTGATTAGCATTCAGATGCTTTAAACTGTGCAGGCCAGTTTCTGACAGTTTGCTTATTGCATCTCATAGTGCTACAGAAATGCACACAGACGGGCACACTTTAATGCTTACAACACACACAAACATATGCACACTCGGACACACTTGATTTAGAGCGGAATGTTGTTAAAATGGTTCCACCGAGTGGGGGCGTAGATTGAAGAGCCAAAGGTAAAGAGAGTCTGGAGACTCCAAATAATCTCATGTATTGATTCTTTTAAGCCCAACGGCTGTTGGAATGCGAAGATAGGTGGCATACCCGGATGACTGATCGCTGTGGTTCTGCTTAAACGCTAAAGGCTGCAGACCGTCCATAAATAACAGCGCGCTCCAATCAAACAGCGCAGCGGACGCAAAGATGCGATGACCGCTTAGTGGACATGCGCTTTGATTTAGCGCCGAGCACTCCGTCTTCCTGTTGAATTTACATGCAACTTCACATTCCCCCTGACAGGTGGTCTTGCTGTCTTGCTGAGGCAGATGAATTTGTCTCGGGCCACGGAGATGATTTATGGCAACACGTTCAGCTTGAGCTGTGTCTGGTCTCTTCTGGTCTTACTTGAGCATTGCAAACCAAAAACGTGAACCAATAACTCATGTGATGGTGAACCGTACCCTGTAATGTAATACGCAACGAAAAAAGAAAATCTAGCTTTATTATCTGTTGCACCAACGTGGAAATACCTTATTTTGTTTCAAGGTAAATGCATCACAAATCCCAAAAATGCTAATCAACCGTGATGGCAGTGATATAGTTCATGTGTTGGTTAAAAACTGCACATGCTGAAATCATTTTCATCGGCCAGCAAAAAAAAAAAAAACCAAGAGGATCTGATGTATCAATGTGATGCAGGTGATCAGGTGCAGCGTCCTGTTCTTGCATCCAAGTTTGAACCTTTCAAGGGCAGCACTGAAAGTGTCCCACACAGTAAGCAAATAACAAACAGCTGACATTTCAATACAAACACTGAGCTTGACTATAGAAAAACGTTTTCTTCCACTTCACTTTGTCACTGAATATTCTTCAGCCTGGCAGTGTCACTGTCGTCGCTTAATATACCACAAGTATATTGCGTGTCTCTCGGTTTATCCCCTCACATGCCGCTCTAATACCTGAGTGGTCGGTGGCTGCGTGCCCTGAATGCTCATTTCCTGCACAGTAGGCTCTGTGTACTCGGAGGGTCCAGCTCCTCTTTTCTCTCTTGAGGTGGACTCCTCGCAGCGTAATTTGATGATTCCAAAGCAGGTGTTTTTCAGCTGAACGCTGATAAGAAGACGCGGTGCCTCCGACTCTAAAGCGAGCTGCATTAGATGTGCTTATGGTAGTGGACGGCGGGAGCTTTGTTCTTTTCTTTTCATCTAATCTGTAAGTGAAGATGGGATTGGCTTTGAAAAACCTGTGCTAGAGTTCACAAGGCATCTGTTCAGTCGGACTGAAATACTGTTACACGCACACTGCGAATGGTGAGCGAGTAATCTTCTTTATTTCTGATGTAATAACAGCAATGCGCATCGGTTCAAAAAGTCTTTAAAGTGGCGGTAGTCGTTGGATGCTGTCTGTCTCCGTCCATGTTCCTGCCAGTCCCTGAGACTCCACAGCAGCCGAGACAACTGAGCCTCGCGGTGTTTGAAGAGATGCAAAGTTGATGTTTTAACAACTTCCAGTGGGACCGCTGATGTAACAATCAAATGTGTACGTTCCACAGCAGATGTAGCTCAGCATTGCTCCGGGGGACGCATTTCTATATTTTGTGTCCTTTTCTGCCTCATCCGAAACGAGCATCTGCTGCTGCGGAACGGGGGCAAGGTTGCATCTGTGATCTCATGTTTCTCAGCAAATCAGATGGTGTGGATCCTCTTTGATATCCTCTAAGATTGTGCTCTCTAATCCCGCTCCCCGCCACTACAACGGCACTAATAGTGCTGCTGATATACACTGTGTGCAAACAAAAGGCATAATCTCCAGCCTGCGATTGGGCCGTCGGACCCTGAGTGCTCTGACTCTCTGCTGAAAGCAGCTCTATGAGCACTGCACTGTGTAAACACTGTTACTCTTCAACAGAATGCACATGGTTGTCCTTGAGTCATTTCCAAGCAGAACATTCTGTATACTTAGCTGATTCACATTCTTTCATTAGAATCGCGTACAAACGGAAATGAACTGCGGTTAAACTGATTTGTAGTTGGGTGCCTTATTTACTCGGAGCTCAGATCAACCTGCCAAAAGCACTCCACATGCCACGGTGTGACAATCAGAGTGGAACACTCTCCCAACACAGAGTTCAGAAGATGCAGAGCCTTTCATATGCAAATCAACTACAAAGAACAACTACAAATGGGGTCAGCACGTTCACGTGCAAAACAATCTGCTTTAATTGACAGCCAGTGAATTGTCGGTTCATTCCACGAGCCATGACAGGAAGCACGAGAGACGCCCGGCTGCCTGAGCACCCGCCGCCCTCGCTCTTGTTTCTCACAACTCCTGTCGGTCGAACACATTGTCAAGGGCACGAGCCGAGCCACGTTTCAGCCGACTTCACCGGCTGTTGGAGAGAGAAGTGTCTCAACTGTGGTTGCAGAGGGAATGATGTCGATGACATAATCAAGTGAAGCCCCTCGTGTTTGCGAAGCTCTGTCAACAAGCCTGTAAGACGCATATACCACCTGCACAAAGCAAGTAGCGGAGGAGTTGCTGGAAATCAGTTTCATTCCTACAAAGCTGAAAACTGGGCTACATGTGAGATGGTGACAGGCAGAAAGAGACGACACACTTACCTCTTAGTGGGACACTTCAGAGCAGAGACGCAGCCAGTTTAATCCAAGTGATCACTGAATCAAACTCTCCTGTTTTTTCTTTTTCTTTGCAAGAGCAGACTCTCTCCTTTGCTGCTTCTACTCCTCTCTTAATTCCCTCTCTCACCCTGCTTTCCTCTCTGGTATCTTCCTCTCATCGCCCCGCTCTGTTGTGTACAGTCGGAGCCCACGCTGGAACGCTCGCGCCACTTTCACTGGAGAGACGACGGCTTTCCGGAATAGCTGGCCAATGCACGGGAGCCGTTACAGTGGAGTGTGTCAGTGCGGCTACAGAATGACGACCGAGAGAGAGAGATAGTGAGAGAGAGTGAGAGTGAGAGAGCGGTGAAGTGAGAGAAAGGAGCTTGTGTGTGCGCATGCATCGGAGAGTGAGAGAGGAAGTGTGTGTGAAGGAGAGAGAAGGGATGGGAGAGGGTTGTGGAGCGCTGGTGGCTCAGTGGAGAGTGGCAGTCGTGATTGCATTGACGTAAAGCAGTAGAGCACCCCCCCCCCCCCCCCCCACACCTCCTTGTTAGGTCCCCTGAGCACGGGGAGCTTCATCATCAAGGAGATTAGAGCCAACTAGCAAGCCCCCCCCCCCCATGACACACACACACACACACGGAGCCAATGGTGTGTGCTGTGGTCACCGGGGATATTCTAATCGGAGAGACACTAAGAGATGCTTCTTTTGTCCAGAGCTCATGTGCTTGCAGGTCCTTTATTGTCCCAACTGACATGAGAGAACTTCTCTCTCTTCGCAGTCAGAAGAAGGTAAATTCATCTTTTCCAGGAAAGGATGAAGAAAAGTATACGTGTGTGTGTGTGTGTCTGTGGATATACTCTTTGAGGATACATCCTGTAATGTCTTGTGGAAGGTTGGGGGTGCTCTGGATTGGGGTGAAAGGTGTGCTGGTGTGGGGTCCGTTCTTTGTTTGACTGACAGCAGGGGGGGGGGACGTCATGTAAACCGACTTGTTCCGTTTAAACCAAAATCCTGCGCGTTACCATCACGCTGCTAAAGTTAACCGACACCTCCTGTTTTATGCTAATACAATTTGAAATAAAAATTTTCATCGGCCACCGTTTATGCAAATTTGGTTTCCCCATTTACATAAGTAGATACCCGATGGCAACCCGACTGGCATATATTCACAGGAGGGTGTGAGTGGGAGCGGCTGGTTTAGACCAACAACATTTTAGTGTGCTGCTTTTCGCTCCCAATTGTGCTCCATGTTTTGTCCTTAAAGGGAGCCCACAAGGCATGTCATTTACAAGCGGACGTATATTGAAGTGGCAAATAAACCCATTTTAGTTTCAGCGCAATTTAAACGCCAGTGGAGTAGAAGGGAGGCGATGTGTGGGTGCAGTCGTGCAATTTTATTATTCTATGTGAGTCATATTGCAGGAACACTATCCACATGCGCTCGCTAAGTTTCAAAAGTTAGTCCGTGTTCATGACACATTTTTACGGTTGTGTTTGGGAACATCAGTCAATAAGTCCACAAGTCAAGAGGAAATGGTTACTTTAAGGCAGGGGTCTCAAACTCCCGGCCCGCGGGCCGAATCCGGCCCGCTACGTCATTTTATGTGGCCCGCGAATTAAGTTTGACTAATAATAATAAAAATATCCCCAAAGTCCAAATTATGAGATGGAAAGTCGAAGTTATTAGATAAAAAGTCATAACTAGAAAGTCAAAATCATGAGATTGAAAGTCAAAAAGATGAGATTGAAAGTCCAAATTATGAAATAGAAAGTCAAAATTATGAGATACTTAAACAAACTTTTGGCCTGAATTATATTGATTGAATTGTATATATAGATACTCCTATATTAATATCTATGGGGAGTAGTTACGGCATTTAAGATCAAGACTAGTTTTTGGTCAGAGTTTGTCTTGGTATTAAGTTTGAAGAGGTTTTATCAGGATTACATTGAGATAAGGAGCGTGGATGAGGTGAGCCGATGGTCTGGGGCATCAGCTGGTTCCTACTAATACCCGTAACCTCTCACAGAGAAAGAGCTATTAAAGAAACCCATCACCTCCCCCGCTATTCCCAACAGAGAAAGAATTACATCATCAAAACACCCAAACTTTACGGGTCTCTCTGAAGTCTGGCAGTTGTCACTGACGATGACCTAAATTCTCTTATTTTCATGTTTTGCATGATTCAATGCACTCCTACTTGGTAATGCCGAACACAGATGTAATCTTGCATCTGCCTGGCTATTGAGGATCAAGCGCCAGTCTTAACCTTTCAAATTAGACCTTGATATGGTGGAGGAATCAAAGGTGGCACACATCACTCTATGGAAAAGGTTATTGAGGCATTAGCATTTAGTCCTCTCGATATTTCATTTTCACTGTCTTGAAGATGGACAGGAACCACAATGAGGGAAGAAAATCTGTTTTTTTCCTTTGCTTAAAATGACGTGAAAGTGAAAACCTCTGGTTTATTCTCCATCTTACTGAAATTAAAGCAATTTCCAACAATCACCAGTGAAAACATGGTATTATCTTTCCTGTTTGAATCTCAGGACAGGCGACCATTAGCGTACAAAAAAATAGCAAAGCGTTTGACAGCGAGATCCGCTTCATCTGCAGATAGGAAGCAACACTTTAGAAATCATGGTGGCATTTTACACTGAAGACTCCCGCTTTTACTCCAATTTACCAATCATCCCATTTCCATTGTCAGCAGAAAGTAAAAGAAAAATGCAATCGAATGAAATACAACTGATCTCAGAGGAAGCAGGGTCAAGACAACGCAATGTGGGGGGAAAAAGGAACACTACATTGTGTGCAAATGACACTTTTAAAAGCTGAAGGCTGTATTTTATGCAGTTATGCAGCATTTTATACACTCTGCATGCCTGGCTGACAACCGTGCTACCAGATCAACCCTGTCCAGATGGCATGGCGTGGTCCGAGAGGACTCAATTTTTAATCCTCTTGGCACGGACTCAGCTAAGCAAGAGGTGGAACGGATGCTCCGAGTCAGGCGTCAATCAGGGCGTTTGAGACCGGCCAACTGCTGAACGGGACGCACAAGTGTCCCCCACAAGTACGCCTGCAGGGGGGGGGGGGGGGGGGAGGGAGGGAGAGAGAGAGAGAGACAGACTCATTGGCTTCAGTCCACACAAAGGACTGAATGATACGTTACAGGGCGCTGCCGCCTTGTTGGAGGCTCCATCTGTGAAAACATAACCTTCTGGAACAGAAAATGTCGGCTTAATTTGTTGTAGTAAAAACGCTGTGTAGCACACAGCATATGCAGCGTAACTGACGAACCAACATGGACATCATGGTTGATGAGTTATGCTGTTGTAGTTCAGGGTTATTTGGACATTAGCATTCCGTGCAAATGCAGTTCAGAGTTCTTGAGAATGGCATTTCAACATTAAAACAAGGAAGTAAAAGGAGGACTGATACAATCCCCGATGTGTCTCCAAATCTCAGTGTCCTCCCACCTTCTCATAGTTACAGATGAGTGTGAAAACATCAACGGGGATTTGTTTGACGATGGTACAACTTTTATAGTAGACTTAAGTGCAACATACTGGGTTTCACAGGACAAAGCCATACCCACGTCTTTGATTTAACTATTGAAATATTGCTTATGAATGAATTGTTGATGAGCTAAGGGAGTATGCGCACTGTAACACTAATGCACAGTAATAATTTGAAATTAATTTCATCTGGTTTATCTGTTAACTTTAATTGGCCACCAGAGGAGTACGATTGTTCATCTTTCTTCTCTTTAGACAACTACAGTAGCTATTACAGTAGCTATAGGAGGGCATCAGATATCAAAGGAGAAGGAAGGATACAAGTTTGCATCCTAAAAGCTAAAAGGTGCTCCAAATTGAATCTTTAACCCCTCAGCAGATGATTCATCTTAAAGCATTTATACCACATTATGTGTGGTTTTATCAAACATCTCTATTGCCACTAGTGTATATTCAAGGATAATACTTGTGCATGTTAAGGCATTAGATGATAGTGATTTTGTGCATTGATCATTGTCCTTCTTCTGTTTGGCGTAACTGTCCAGTGTTTCACAGCGTGTGGACCAGCGGTATAGTCCATCGGGCTGGGTGGAGAAGAGACCTCTATGTAGCTGAAATATTCACGTCTGACTCATAATTGATTCATGTCCTCCTTTTCCACTCATTATTTTTCTGGAGCATGACTGTGGAGGAAGGGGGGCCGGGGCGGGTGGATGTGGTTGCAGGACAACAAGGACCCAGGTGGAGTTCCTATTAGTGGGCTAAGTTAATGGAATCACCAGTCTGCCTCTCACCGGCTGAGGCAGCTCAAGACGAGCCCAGCCTGTCCTGAGGGAGGTCTGGCCCAGAAGGGGGCATCTGGAGCCCCGGTCTGCCTCCTGCTCTCTGACGTCCTGCAATTACCAGCAGAGAGACGGGCGTCGTCCTGCAATGCGTGCAGCTCATCTGTGCATCAGGACTCCTGGTCGTGGTGTCCTTTACATCAGGCATACCTTGTTTTTGAAAGGGAGAAATCATCAAAATGCATCAGTGAGGAACAATCTAAACTACCAGATTTTTAATTTGAATGTGTTTTGTGATTGAATGAGTGGCCAGAAGAATATAATTTTCTATTCACAAGATATTAAATTGCTGGTAATACCAGAACATCTTCATATATTTCCCCTCTGATGAAGAAATAATGACAAGTTAATTTACAATGTATTGTTATTGCATTAAACAGCTATTTAAGTCATTAATGAATGACTTGCAAGGTGCCATTTCCATTCTGGGTCGGTCAGCTCTGGGACCGTTTTGTCTTAACCCTAACCCTAACTCGTTAATTTCGGGTAGCAGCTCGTAAAAACGCCTCAACACTCTGCCCCGGCTCAACCATCGGACCTCTGTGTAGTACAGCACATCTCCGTGCGCAGACTCCAGTTCAGACAGGAATTCTTGGAACTGCCTGTGTTTAAGTCCCTTTGCTCTGATGAAGTTTATGCATGACACCACAACCTTCATGTCAGAATCCCACGTCAACACTTTGCAGCACAGTGCTTGCTGGTGAATGAGGCAGTGGACTTGTAGCGGGCGGTGAGACCCCGTTCTTCCATCTCCCGGTTCATGCGTCCTATTAGACCCCGAGACACGCCCACCATACTAGGAGCCCCGTCAGTCGTGATGCTGGCCAGCTTTGACCAGTCCAGGTCCAACTCTTCCATGGTTTGGCACACTTTGCCGAAAATATCCTCCCCCGTCGTAGTCCCTTTGAGACTTTGGAGGGCTGCCAGCTCCTCGCACATCTCAAAGTTTGCGCTAACTCCACGAATAAAAATGAGCAGCTGCGCTGTGTCCTGCACGTCCGTGCTCTCATCCAGTGCGAATGAAAAAAAGTCAAATTCTTTCATCTTCTGCTGCAGCTGGGCATATACATTACCCACTATTTCTTCAATGCGTCTGGTGATTGTACTCTCCGACAGACTCACGGCATTAAAGACATCTTTCTTCTCGGGACACACCTCCTCCGCGACAGCATTCATACATTTCTTGACAAACTCTCCATCAGTGAAAGGTTTACCGCTGCTTGCTATCAGTTGAGCAACCCGATAGCTGGCCCGAACGGAAGACTGGTTTAGCTGAGCTTGGCGTACAAATATATTCTGCTGAGTTAACAATCCACTTTTTAGCTTTGACAGTTTGTCTGCTCGCATTTGGCCTTGCAAGCTATCATACTTGTCTTTGTGACGGGATTCATAGTGTCGGCGCAGATTGTATTCTTTGAATACCGCCACCGCCTCTTGACAGATGAGACAAACAATTTGGCCGTAGTTTTATTTCATATCGACATAATCAGTCACTGTTGCCGCATACGACACGTGTGCTTAGAGAAAGCCATCTGGGTATCAGGGAACTGGTCGGAGACAACATTTAGGAGATCAACAACTCTGTCACAGCAGTGCTTCGCCTTGTGAACGCAGTCGCGTTTGGTTCTGAGAACTCACTGACATCTAAAGTGTTGAATCAGAGCCAACGCATCTTTGATTAAGCCCGCTCACACAAACAGGCCCTTCACAATCAAGACCCGAGGCTCAATGGGCAGGGAAAACTCAAATACTGAATGCTGATCGCGGCACCAACGGAGCATTGATCTGTGCGGAGCGCCAATTAAAAACAGCCATGTGTTCCAGAGAGCCGAACACTCGCTCCGACAATGCCACGGCAATACAGGTTGCCACGAACAACAATCAGCCGAGGCACTCGGAACGAGACGTCTAATCAGTTTCTCCGAGCTGTAATGCCAAGCTAATGAAAGAGATTAAAACGCTTCTTTGAGAGAGGCCGGCCACGTGTTCTCCTGATGAGGACAAAAGCAAGCTGCAGATAAGAATGAGTGGAAGAATTATTCTGGTCCGGGATCTGAGATATTGAACATTGAATTTATTTTCATGCGTGAAAAATATAGGTTTTAGGAGCAAGTTGATTGAGCGTGATCAGACTTAGTCTGCTGCAATGTGGATGTGGGAGATAATCGCCCCTCGAATGAAATTGGTGTGAACATTTGTTTGCAGGTAGGAGTGAAAACTGTCTCAAAGTTTGGGTGATTTGACAATTTGATCAGCGATCTTTGCGAGTAATCACTTCTGGCAGACACAAGCCCACTGCTGTCAGTGCCACGGGGCTGCTGCGAAATGAGCCCATATTACTTGTCTGCTGCAAAAGGCTGAGGGATGTGTTGTCAAGCAAGCATTTGGCAACGGTTCCGGAGTGGGAGTGGGTGAAAGAAGAAACGTATTAAATACTGTGGAGAGATGAAGCGGCCGGTATACGGGCTCTAGCCTGCAGAGGCGGAGGTATATTGAACGGGAGAATGAGGACGTGCAGAACAGCCGGGAGGGCCGCGGTGCAGAGACCGCCTCGCCTCACCGCTGGCTCTGAATTGTGCTCTGCAGCTCCAGTATATTAGCTCTTTATGCCGTCCACCTGCCTGCAGCCCACGGCCCCACACTTGGTCCTATTGAGAGCATTTTAGTATGTTGCTGCTGCATAAAAGTGCCACCGTCCTCCCGTCGTCAAAAGCATGGAGTTAACTCATTTGAATATGTTCAGACGTGTGGCAGCGTACTTGTACTGTGTTGGTTACAAAGAGTGGATCGTGTGTGGATGATGTGTGCGGTCTGTTTTTCTGGCCACTGCAATGTGACGGGATAAGTACTGAGGTCTGTCCTGTTAACGGCGGTGAGCCAACTTGGATGATATGATGAAAACGTTAGACATGTAATCTCTGAGGGGAGAGCGATGCCAGGGAAACGGCTTTCCTGTTTGTCCACGGCACGGATTTAGATCCCTTCATCCACACACACACACACACACACACACTGCATTCACGGGGTTATTATTCTCTGAATTCCCACGGTGTGGCCAATCAACAGATGTGTTTAAGCTGAATTTGTCCTGCCTCCCCCACAGCCAGTGATATTCCATCATGGAACTGAACATGGTGAATTCATCAGGATTGCCACGGTATTGTTTCAAGTGTGTTTGCATATAACTGACTTTGAGCGAACGTCGTTCAGCTAAAACACAGCATTTAGCTCTCGGCGTGGTCCCGTCTAGGTGTTGTAGTAATATGAATAAAGTGTTCCACATTTGTGAGGATAACATTTGTTCTGTTCTAATAGCACATATATAATGATGTATTCAGGGGAAAGTGTTCAGTCATGGTGGTTGATCTGGTAGTAGCAATATTTAACACACTTTAACCAGAAAGAATTGTTTGAGTTTTGAAATGTCAATACATCGATGCCCCTTTAGGTATAGGAGAAAGGAAGGACATTTATTTGTTATGAAGTTTATTATTTGTTTAAAAATCTTCTTCAATACAGAGTGATACAAATGATGGTTCCATTCAGAGTAAAATAGAGCATAAATGCTTTAGGGCGTGGCTACGTTGTGATTGACAGTTCGCTAACATGATGTTCATGTTTTTGTCTTCGAACTTTGACCCTTTCCCAGTGTGATTTCAGGTCATTCAAGTTAATTACATAACAACATTTTGGTCACATAGAATTGTTCAGCTTTACCTTGTACTTTGCTCCACCTTCTCATGTCGCTTTTGTTTGCACAAAACCAAGATGGCGGCTGCCAAAATGCCAACCTCAAAACGGTGATGTCCTTCTCATATACAGTCTCATATACAGTCAACGTATAAGTCGCGGCATCACACTCTCTGTGGTGGTTGAATTATTCCTCGTTCAACTTGACCCAATGCGACATTTCATTTTCAATCAGTGAAATTGTCCGTTTGCTTTTCATGTGCCTGAGGAAGCAAGCTACGGTTTAGCTGTTTTTTTTAATAATCAAATATAATAATCAAATATAAAAGTCTTTATTTAATTTTTTTTTACAATTCTCCACCACCATGCCCCTTATTTTGTTTTTTTTAATTAAAAAACCCTGCAAAAACCAGAAAAGTGATGAGCCCTGCACATCATTCATGAGTAGCTTGGATACTACAGACACACAAGGTAGCTCTGCAGCAGTCACCTTCCAGAGCCCAATTTGTTACTGAAGATGATTCCAGCAATTCTGTTTCAAAATTGGATCAATAAATTGCTGTCAGTCTAATTTATTTGGCGCCGAGTCATTAAAGCCAGAATGATGCTGTTGTAGCGCTGCTGCATCCGCCAAACATGGCACGCAGGACTTAAATTAATATTCAGCTGGATTGGTTTGCATGCACACACGGGGAGGAACAGATAACGAGAGCGGGAGACACCGTTTTTTAAAATGTAATTACGATACCAGTACAAGCAGATGACCGCCTTCACCTTCTCACTCTGCTGTTTCCACCAGGGATACACAAATATCATCAAATACAAAAACAAGGGACCCGAAGGTTTTGAGAATAAATACTGAGCTTCATAAAGTCGCATCACCTGCTGTATTTCATTAGTACAACTCATAAACACATCGGAGTACATGCAGCTAGTTCTTTCATTGCCAGCTGTTTTGTGTGTGTTTTACACTGAGCCACATCTGTCTGACCATAAAAACCTCGTGGTTGTTACGTCCTAAAACATATTTTCCCCCAAATTCATCAAAACAGCATGTCGTCATGCGGTTTGCATCATTCAGGCTAGATCAGCTGTCCAATCCATGAGGCATACATCGTTTATCAGCGGTCAACATGTGTGGCAAATAAAAAGAGGGGATATTCTTGGTTTATATGATTTCTGCAGGGAAATATAATGAAATAAAAAAAATGCCACAGATGGAGTGGGTGCTTTGCTAAAAACGCCACCCCATTTTGTTCTGTAATCTCCACCAGGGGCTCCTGGGACTTTCTGTTGCCTCTGACTGTGTAAGCTAATAGTGGAATGACATTTGATATGGTCCTTGGCTGTGAACATAATTCATAGTACTTTCTTTCCCCCCACTGACACACATTTGTGTATCATAGTAAGAAGGAAACAAGCTCTTTGAGGAAATACAGAGGGTGATCTTCTTTCATGCAAGAGCATTTTCAATTTTCTTCTTTTTTTTATTGATCAAAGGAAATCGAGTTTTTAGATGTTCTGTATTTATGCATCCGTTTCAAGGGGAATCACAGGCATTCTTCACTAACACCAACAGGCTTGTGCAGGACAAATAAAGGCGTTGCTGCTTGAAAGCTCATCGCGAACAGGAGATTTAAATCTGCGTGTGTTTTCCCACTGAGACGATCCTGCAAAAAACCATGGATACAGACTACGTCTGATACATGCTGCAAATGCCCACAGCCTCTGCTGAGGGCCCAGTATGTGCTACTGCACAGCACCTTGGTATGGGTTGAAAGAATGGTTGTCACTTTTCCGCATTTGGAAATATTCTGTTCTATGACCTGTCCAGCCTTCCCAATAAGGGTCTGGTGATGATAGGACTCAGCTTATGGTGATGGTGAGTGTGGGATCGTTATCAAATGGTTTCCTCCAACGGGCACTATATAGCAGCGTTGGCAGCCTCAGGTCTCAAGCTGTTCAACCTTCCGCTCACTAATTGGTCTCTGTCAGCGAGGCCAGAATGTGTCAGTTCAAAAGTGTGAAAGGGCTCAGTGAAGAACCGCGTTAATGACACATTTAAGAAAAGGAAAATATGTCCATTGGGTTAGGAAGGGAGGGATAAGTGGAGAGATGCAATGCAGAATATTAACCAGCTTTAGTTTAGGGCAAAAACAACATTTGATTTACGAATGAAATGGTGTCGTGCATAAAGATTAACTCTGAAACTCATATTTATTTTTCAATCCATTAATCAGCTGATTAATTAATTTATTGTTTTGTCTGAAAGTTGAACTCCCTTTTTATGACCGTTGTCCAAAACACAAATATAAAAAGTTGACCGTCATAGAAGACTTTGAGAACCAGTATCCACGGCCATAAGAAGCTGAACCAGGCTCTGTTTTGTTTTTGTTGTCATTGGTAGTGGTGTTGGCCTGTTCGTAGTAGTAGTAAATGACACTCTTGAATATGTTGTTAATGTCATAAAAACACTGGAAAATGCAGCATGGAACATCTTTTCATTACCTGATAGAAACTGAAAAAAGGAGATGAACATTTGAGGACATCTGATTGGCTTAGTTTGTCAAAATACTAGAATAAGATAGCAAAAACAAACGCATGCACCTGTAACCTTAATTATTTCCCCCTGAAGAGCTCCCCGTGCTGCTGGTTCATTCTGCCCCGTTAGTGGAGGCGAGAGGTTCCTGGAGGGCACTTCACCTCTTTTGTCATCGCTAACACTGCGTACTGTAGGTCGGTGTGGGAACCGCTGGTGACTTTCTGCACATCTGATGGCTGTTTGTGTTGCTCCTCTAATCAAAACAAATGCACGCACGGTTCATTTAAGTGGCGCTTTTGAGTGGAAGCAGCAAACCGGCCAATCTACTCCCTCCTCGGGCAAACGGAGAGAGCGTGTGATCAGGTAAAAAGTAAATCAATAATGCTAAAGTTTAGGTGAAAGGAGACGAGACAATAAGATCTGCCCTCGGAGACAGTGAAACAAATCTAAATGATAAAATAAATAAATGAAAACAGCAACACCGTCTCAGCAAATATGTTCAGGCACAATCTGTAAAATAAATGCAACCAAAGTGGTAGCCCCTCTAGCTCTAAGTCCAAAGACTCTAAGTCCAATACATATTTTATACCTTCTTCTTCTTTCAGCACAGATGCTCAGAGATTTATGTTCTTTTGCAAGACTGTGCAGTCTCACATTCACTTACATCTGTTTTCACCTCGGGCGGTCCAGTGCAGTACTCGCTGTTACAGCAGGGATTCACTTCTCAGCGGAATATAGCCTGTTCGTAAATGCTTTTCTGAAGAAGAAGTTCCTGCTCATTTTAGTCCCGGGAACTACTTCTTAATTAACTAAAAGGTTTCTTTAGCCCGTTGCTGTCTGCGTTTCTATAGCGAGCTAAGATCAGCCGAATTCGTCCGCTGACGTGTGAGCAAGCAGCATCGCATGCGAGAGGGCTTCAGGGGTAAATCATAGACCGTAGATAAGAAGTGGACGTAGTCATCTCGGCCTCACCTCTTGGTTTTGGACTACCGTCTTAAAGCTTCCAGTTAAGTGTTTTGGCCGTCGCCATCTTGGTTTACGGCCGTCGCCAACTTGGGTTTTTTGCAACCAATGAACGGAAGTGACCATATTTTGACGGCTGATAAGTGACGTCGAGACGCTGAATATGACTCTGGTAGCAGCAGTGACCTGTCAATCACCGTGTAGCCCCGCCCTAAATCATCCCCTGCTTTATGGTCTGTTTGACTCGAAATGGACCGTAATGTACGAAATGAACATCATGATGTATTGAAGAAGACTTGAAACTAGAGATTGAGACATAAACTCATGTTTACAATGTTTACTGAGGTAATAAATCAAGAGAGAAGTAGAGTCATTTATACAACCAGAGGAGTCGGTCCCTGCTGGCCCTTAGATAGAATGCAGCTTTAAGAGTCTTCCGCATTGCCTTCCCTCTTCAGAACAGGAGGTTGAAAGCAGCGGCGCTTTGTGTGTGTGACCAATGAGCGACGGTCATCCCTGCAAACCCCACCCTGACGGCTCCTGTACTTTCAAAGACTACAACCCCCCCAACCAGGGCCTTTTGTTGGGGGGGGGGGGGGGTAACTAATCCCTGAAACCTAATTTAGACCCTGGTCCCTATGGTCGAAACTCATTGAGTTCCTCGTAAAGTCCCTGGGTGCTCTTGATGACATTCAGAGTTATGATGTAAAATCAAAAAGGAATAGTAGATAATAGGTGCTATGGCCTTCGTCCAATGCAGAAAATGTCACGGGTCAGACAGGTGAACAGTGCTTTCATCACCTCCCATACTGGAGGGGAACAACTGCATTATGGTCCTCGAAGCAGCACAAAGCAGCGGAGGGCTTTTGGAGAAAATAAAGAACTGGAGCGTGTGCTGTTTTGACAGCTTCCCCTTTATTACGCCGCGTGTTGCCGTCTTGATGTTCGACCTGCTTGCACATAAAGATGATGCAAAGGAAAACAGTCCTGGAAGAAGACACATCCCTTCATTTTTTTTAAATAATAAAATCACACAGTCAATTATTAATGTGCCAAATGTCCAGCTTGAGATATCAAATGCACTTTTGAAGTCTTGAAGGGATGCATCTTTTCAGCTTGTTTGAAGCTGGGCCCAACAATATGGAAGGAGGTGGGTATATACAGACAGAGAATATAAATATAAGTGTGTTTACTTATTTATCTGTTTCATGCATTTACTCTTTCAGGGCTCAGTTCACAGGAAGTGCACGGTGGACATCTGAGCCTTTTTGGGAAAGGATTTCTCATAAACTGCAATAAGTGTTGTGCGCCAGCGGCAGCTCCTCTTTCTTTGAAGACCATTCCGAACTCCTCTGGGAGTGACGCGTTACTTTTCCCACTCTATTGAAACTGGATTGGCAGCTGGTTTCAAGCTTACTGGAGAAGAAATAACTAAAGTGAGAGTTTGTGAAACGTTTCCCACCGTGCAAGGCAATTTTTTTTTTGTTTATATAATAAAAGATCGATATTTTGCGTCCGTGTATCGATACAATATCGCCACGCAAAATATCGCGATACTATGCTGTATCGATTTTTTCCCCCACCCCTGTTGATTGAGAATGGAAATCGAGCCCTTAGTTTGGATTGTATATTCTGGTGCCCATGTGAACTTAATTCTTGTCGTATAATTACAACATTTTGTGTTTGACGGTGTATTTTCTTTCTGTTGTTCACCTGCTGGTTTTCCGTGTCCCCGCATATGAGAAACTGAGGCTTTAGTGAAAGAAGGGAAGGTTTTGAATATATTATTCAGGACAAATGTGACTTTTTTGTTGCATTAAATCACACAGGGACAAGTGTAAATGTGCTGTATCCAGGCCATCGGTGGTTCAAGTGAATTCATATTGTCTCAGCGTATAATTCACAAACCAAAGAGGTTGTTGATAGTTCATTAATTACCTGAGGTCCCCACATAATGAAGGCCTTGTGAGAACAGGGGCTTCAGGCTTTCTTCTGTTGATCCATTTCTCTGGCATATCAATGCATTCACACACACATACACACACACTGAAAACATATTCCACATTTCCATGCATGGTTTCAGAGGTAGGCATTCGCTCACACTTTAAACATTACCTGTGGTAGTACCTGCTGTTCATGCTGCAGTAGCTCTGCGTTCTTCACTGTACAGGGATTGAAGGGACACTTTCAGGGTGAAATGAAAGAATATAGAAAAGTTGCAAATCACAGGCCTTGCATTCTCTGGCAGCTTCTTCTCAAGAGGAGCTGTCACGACTTGACTGGAGAGCTGATGTCTCTCTAAGCAGTGGTGATTAAATAATGGAGGCCCACGTCTCGCAAATTCCACAGCATAGATTCGGGATTTCTCAGCAGCTTCACCTTCCCCTACTGTACACAATCTGTATTTGATCAAGGTCCCAGTCATCAGAGCCAATGCTGCCATGTTTTTTAACTTTTAATTCCCTCCCAGGATGTGTCTTCCCCTTCATCTGGGATGGCAGCTTTGGCCAATATTTGATTTTCAAAGTGCAAATCACAATCAGGGCCCTTTTGCCCTGTATAATGTAAGGCATGGGTAGCTTCCTTGTGCCTCACATTGACCGAAGGGTTGTGGTCTGTAAATGCTTTCAAGGCATCTGCCCACACGAAACAAAAAGACGATTAAAGCTTTTACAAAACTATAACATGTCGCTGTATCCATGTACGATGGGCAGTATTAGTCCAAACTCATACATGGTAATCTCAATATATAGAAAAAGTCTGATTTCCTTACATAATATACACAAACTTTAAAGTTTACCTGCATGTTTTACTGAACAGATGGATGTCTTTTTTTTATATCTGTGTGTATTCACACAGTTAAAGCGCTAATGAATGAATCAAAATGGATGGCAGTCTTAGTTTAGTGAACCAGTGGGTGTTAAAGTGATTTATAGTTATTTTCAGAATACACTATGATAATTTCAGGAAAAAAAGTTTCTGCAGTTGTTATGAACCGGAACTAATTCCATTCATCATTATTTATTTATTTGATTTCCCTTCTTTATGGGAGGAAATGCTGGGTCGGGGAAATCAAATCGGGACTGGTGAAGGAATTATATCCCTGTTTTAGACGAGCACTTTGATGACATTCCGAATGGGCAATAATTAAAACCCAATTTGCATAATTTTCCTCAAACGACAGTAAATTAAATTAAACTACCGTACTTAAACACCATGCCCTTGCAGTTACTAAAAAAGAGATGCAATTTTTTACTTTCAAAGGTATGCTAATTATATCATTTGAGAGCATTTTCCACCATTCCCCAATTCCTCAACATGCACCATACGTCTCTCTAGTGGTCACATAAGATATCAGTGTGGTACTTACAGTTTGAACCAGTAAGCAGGACAATTAGAAACCTCTGCGGTAAATATTAAGCGGATACTGTGCATTGGACTAAAAATGAGGGATTAACTACTTAAAACGTTCCGCTGGATCCCTTGACTGGACTTCAAAGTGAAGTTCCAGTGGAAGAGGAGAGGGTTTGAGGAGACGGGTTATTATCTGTGGCCCTGTTGTGTCACTGACACTCGAAGTCACAAAATGCTGCCAAGAAAGTTTGAACTCCGTCGGAGCAAACTGTGAGCACAATGTGGCTGGTTAACTTCAAGACTAATGTAATAATCATACATATTTATGAAATCCAATCTATTTACAATGGATAACCATTTTATAGTTGCTGTTGTAATGTGAATTCCAAATGTTTTGTTTCGATAGAAAAAAACTCGTCCAGTTGCAATCAAGGATTCGATAGTTTGCCTGAGAGAAGAACAATTGCACACAATAAATTGTATTATCACGCTGTTGGGATGCCGTTAATCTGAAAATGCATCAACATCAGTATTTTTAATCAACACAAGATAAATACACTCATAAAGCCAAATTGTCATCTGCCTGCTACCCCAATACGTCCCATTGACTACGTCTTTGTGTCTCTGCCGGTGCGTTGTGACGATTTGTATTGATTACAATTTGATACTCTACTACAATATCTGTATCTAATATTTAA
Source organism: Melanostigma gelatinosum (assembly GCF_949748355.1). Lineage (NCBI taxonomy): Eukaryota > Metazoa > Chordata > Actinopteri > Perciformes > Zoarcidae > Melanostigma > Melanostigma gelatinosum. Next base: position 19,270,943 of record NC_136653.1, read on the forward strand.
GTACTATACTATTAAGTAGTATATTTTGTACTTTTCTGCTAGTTGTTAGCCTAGCTTAGAACGTAAACAAGACGTGTGTTCCGTCTGTTGCGTTCAGGGGCAGCGGTAAAAAAACAGCCCGGTGTCACAGAATTGTTACTGGCGATCATAAAGTTGCGAATTGAGTTTGACATTTTCGACTATCGAGTCATCTGCATCGAGTCATAATCGTTCAAGAGAGAATCGTGATGCATCTAAGAATCAGTTCTCCCCCCCCCCCCCCGTCACACAATCACATCTTTACTTCAGTCATACCTGTCGAAGATGAATGTGCATGAAGGCAGGCTTTACCCCCCAGCACTATTTTTCACTGCTAAACAAACACATGTTGGGTGTTCTAATGCTGGAGACTGCTTAGTCCAGTGTAAGCCCACCTGGTTCTCCTCTTTAAGAATGGTGTTCTACCCGAGCTGTCCCTCCGCCTGCCGTTTCTCCTTAATGGCTTGTTTGCAGTTGGATATGAGACGAGCATGCGAGTATTTGGTTGCTGGCACTGTTTCAGAGGGCGCTGGCTGCATCACAATGTTTTCTGATTGCTTCTTTCTTGGCCAAGCTTAGATCAAAAGGTGGTGAAACTCTGCTTTGTTTTTTGTCGCTTATTAATTCATGCACTTCACGCACTCTCCCATGAACGCGTTGGCCCCTTTTTGGTCTTAGCAGCAGATTGCTCTAAAAGCAAACAACTGCTTGAGTGGTTTGTTGATTTCTAATAAAATTGAAAAACAGAAGATTCAGCTTGTGCCAGAGGCCTTCGGAGTCTGCAGGCAAAACCTGGAGATCAACATAGTGGGATTTCTCCTTTCAACTAATTCGAGAGCACATTACTTTAATTGCTTGTTGGAAGCTGAACAGCAACTTTTTATAATATCATTTGAAAATAAATACTTCACTTCAATTTCTTAAAGGAGTTTTCTATTTTACACCAAAAGCCCTTTTTTGTATGAATGTGGGTAATAGAGTAAGGTGTAGTGCAAAATGCATTGGGGGCACACTTCAATGACTGCAACGTCAAATGTATATGGCTGTCCAAACATGAATTCCCAAACATGCAGTAGTTACTTTAGGCCCAACCACGATGTGTCTCCGATGTTGCCTCTATATCTTTTGCTTTTAACGTAATGTCCTTCTGAACATGTCTTGTCCCTGTACACCAAACCAATAACTGCTGTGAGACTGTTTTGATGTTTCACATAATTTATGAAACTATGTCAAATTAACGACGACATGTGCTCTACTTAGACTTGTCACATTTGGAGTGATGCAGTGTGTTTGGGAAAGGATTGCTATAGTTGACCAATACTTGGATCTATTAAGGACAGTACGACTAGTAAATGTACTTGGTTACATTCCACAAAAGTTGGTGATCCGCTGTTAAGTCCTATATCGTCTTGTCACTCGTAAGAATACTTGGTGATGGTGGTCCAACACAGGTGCACCATTGGAGTCTTGGTTGGCCCGTGTTTGACGACGTTCATCCTTTGAACAGCAAAACCCAAATAACCTATTTGGTCTCTGTCTAATGTAAACCAAAAGACCCAGGACGTACAAGTGTAGAGAGCTGAAGGGAGACTCTGCACCAAGGCATCACTTAGCTTGGGGCAGGAGACTCTTCATTTCATACCTCCAGGGTTTTCTCAGGAGAGAATAGTACTGACTCAATCCCAGAGGGAATGGACAATAAAAAAGTCATCTGACATTGATACCATCAATTTTCAGAACTCTTCCACCGTGGAAGACATTCAGAATGGTAAGTCAGCGGTGGGGTACGATAAACATATGTCAGTGATGCATTTTTTTATTGCAAATGTGCTTTTCCCCGCAAACTAACAAATAGTTGAACTAATAAATAGTTGAACAAATAAATCTTGCATTTGGTTGTTTTAGTTATTATGTAAAGAGAAAACATAAGAAAGCAATAAGTTGTACAAAGAAGGCTGGTGTTGAAAAGCTACATGATTGATTCAAATCTCCTGTAGGTTTGCTCACTCCTTACTTCTCTTCTACCTGGAGTCTGTGATGGTATTTATTTTTTTACCACGCACAAAGAAGAAAGATTTGTTGACTTTATTTTCCAACTGTGGAGCCAAATCCTCTTTCACTCTATCCGGTGTATTCTGTCCTCTCAGGTTGTTATTCAAGTAAAGAATACAAAGACACAGCTCAAGGTCTCAACATGGTTACAGTCCATTATCTGTGCTCAGTTCACTCTGTATAGCGAGGGTCCACTAGCGCTATAGAGTGTTGTACCAATAAAACCTCACATTTTCAGGGTCATTTCCTCTTACTGCTGTGGAAGTCTTTCTTGCCCGTAATGAACTGTCTTAATTCTGGTCTCTTGGGAAAGAAAAAAGATTCACATTTCCAGATGTCAGAGTGCTTATTTGCCACTGTTGCTGCCCAACGTAAGCAGAGGATTCGGGGGGAACGATCCAGAGTTGGAATATAAATACCTGCTCCAAACATACTTTTAGATTCTATCATTAAAATCTATGCGGAGTGCATTTTACTGACTCCCATCCAAGCATCACTTTCGCTGAATCAATTGTGTCTGTGAACAATGAACTCAGCACAGCAGCTCAGGGACTTAATGGACCGGTGAAAGCATCGTTTAATCAAATATCGAACAATGGGATTGTCTTCTGGCCTGATTTTGAAAAGGAAAACGATCTTTAAAAGATAGATCAACATCTAAGATGGACTCTGAATGCTCAGGGTTCCAATACATTCAGGAATAGAACCTACAGAGATTAACTGGAATATGTATATTGCTGGAAGGCTGCTGTATACTATTATCAGAGTGCTTCTTTGTTAACCATGTGCTATTTCACAGAGTCCTCACAATTAGGGACTGTCTTCAAAGAAATCAACCATCTCTGTGACAGCTTTGCCAAAGTCGTATGACAAACTGTAGTGTTGGCTTCAGGCAGAGCTGGTAGCTGTTTTCTCAAATGCCGGAGGCAAATTTAATTTGAAATTCTAATCAATTTGAGATATCTCAAGATTCAGCTTGAGCAAAATAAGCTTTTCCACACAGCTGGTCGGTTCCCAAGGTTCATTCTGGACTTCCAACACTATGCAGAGTGTCTGACCTCCACTACAAGTGATACATTTAGACACAAGTATGTTCTGTTGACAATGCTGCAGCTGAGCTCTGATTTGTTCTGATGCATCATTATTATTATTATTATTATTATACAATAAGTATATTAAAATGTTACCTTTTCTCTCACTAAAAACCAAGCAGTGTGACTGTTGAATTACCCCAGAATATTTAAAAACACTAATTAGTGACTAATAAACAGCTGACACATTAAGTGAAAACCTTTTTTAAATGAAATGCTAGCATGCAAATTGTGTCACACCATAAGTCAGCAGGGAGCAAGCTGCTGATTGGCCCTCTGAGTATCCCATTAAAATATTAAACCTCAAAGGGTGAACCTTGTCTGAAGCGGGAGATTTCAGCTTTTAATTATGCATGTGCTACATAACGAGACCATGTGAGGTTTTGCTATCCCAGGTCAAGCACTAGTACGGCCATAGACATCCAAGGGGCCAGGCCACCTCCTTATTATCCATATTGGAAAGTGGAGCTAGTTAGGAGCAAACATGCCTCCCTAGTACAGTATCAATAACACAAACGAGAAAAAGGAAGACGCTCTTCAGCTGTGATTCACCGTTTGACGCATTGTGTTGTGACGCCATCGTTGCGTATTAGAACATAGGCGTCTCCCAAATAAATGGAGGCTTGTAAGCCAGAACAAAGACACTTTGCTACAGCTCCAGAGATGAAGGGCCCGCCTATTGCAGTTCCATACAGTAGACCTCTCTGCTGGAGATCTAATTTCAGTAATTAGAGCCATAAAGGAAGTGAAATCTCATCACAGTTAGAAGATCAGATCGGACACATCTAAGGCTGCTTTAGATCTTCTATTGAGCTTCCTCAGACAATGGGAGCTTGGGTAATTAAGTCTGGGAACCCCAATGGCTGTGGCTGATTCACTGTTATTAGTTGGAGGACAATGCCTGGAATAATAAGTCGGCCCTGATTATTTCGCCATATTCTAAATCATCAAAAAAGAAAATGAACCAGAGGGCTGCATGTATCGTAATGCATCGGCTTTTAAAAGGCATTATCAGTCACACCCACCAGCTAAGCAATATTTCATGGTGTTCCTGAATATATAGCATCGGCTGTAAAATCAATATACAATAGTGTGGATGTGTGTGTGTGTGTGTGTGTGTGATTCAAATTTTATTGTGAATGAAACCATCTTTTTCAACATGAGAAAGCGTTTTATTTCAAAGCCTAGTGTTGAATCCTCTCTGCAGTCTGACAGCGTCATGACTTGCTCTGGCTTTCCGAGCACAGCTCTTTCTCCCCTTATCCCCCGCAAATATATTGCTGCAGCACGTTCAAGTTTTCAGACATTCATAATTGAGTAGGATATGATGAATAGCGCCAGGGCGTTCCATTTTAGGCTGACTGGAAAACAGCGGCAGGATCTGCAGTGAGCCGGTGCTTTCTTCCAGCTATCGAGCTCCACACAAGACAATTAACAGAAGTTAGCTCTGGAGAGGGAGTATGAGCTCATGATGACGTGACACTTTAACCATTTTCACTTCAGTGTCCCATCCAGTCGTTTCTTTGTCTGAATTCAATGTTTTTTTTATTTCAGGGTTAAATCATTGAGATTTCTGGTTCAGGTCATGCTCTCTGAATTGAAATATCTGCTAACTGCTGATGGTAACAGCATAAGTAGGAGTTAGATGAGTTTTGGATGCGACTTAATGGTGTAAAGCACATACATTATATTTAGGGTTACATTTTTAAAGTCAAGTTGTTTGCTCCAATGGTTATCAGGTTTTTTTTCAGTTTAGTTGTCAAAAGTTTCAGTGAGATTCTTCTTCTTCTCTCATTTTGTCCCTTTTATCTCCTCTCCTTGTTTGTCTCTCAACGCCTTCTACCTCATCTTCAACAGTTTCCCTCCGAATTGAACAGAATACCTGAATCAGCGTTGCGTGTTACGTTGGGTGGGTGTTAAACTACTCCATGCATGTTGGTCAAATTGAATGTGGGTTGAAAACAACAGTAACGTCCAAGAGGAAGGAGTGGGCTCCGTCTACTTCCAGTCATTGCACTGAGCCAGGACCTTTGACACCTTTTAAATGTGACCTCTTTAAATAGAAAACCATGTGGAAACAGTGATGGACGATCACTCACAGTAAGAGTCATTTGTGTGATGCAGCACAGGTGTGGCGCTACTGCAATTTCAGTGTCCTCAATATGAAGAGATTTGGGGACGCTTTGGGAAACAACTGCATTCTATTTGTTTATTGGAACTTTATATCGAGAATAAAACTTACCAGGTCTAATTTTAGCTGTGATTTATGCCTTTCAGCTCAAACTGTAAAATTCAAATGTAATATTTTGGATGATAACCGGTCGGATAACATAAATTTATGCTGGCGCACCTCAAAGATTCTTGGACTGAAACCAAAATAGTGGAGCTTTGAGTATCAGCACTCTTAGGGCCTGAAACATGAACATACTACTCTGTGCCCCCGAGAAATCCTGGGGTGGACTGCAATTTGTCTACATTCCTGACATTTGCTCAAAAACAGAAAAGCAGAATGTATTTTTCTGTGTTTTTCCTTTTCAAGAGCTTGAGGCCTAACATTCAAACTCTGCAAGACATTGGCTTTACTAAATACTTGGGTGTCAAACTATTGATTTATTATCCATCTTGCAGCTCTCGCTGGGTGCAATAATAGCCGTATTGATGAATGCACCTCCATCCGCTAGAGATTAAAGAGGGGCTCTTTTACATGCTTTTGTTCCTCTCTCTCATAAAGTCCCCCCATCCCATTAGGGGACAGTTTAGTCTTTTGAACATGCTTGCCTCTAACACAGGATTTATTGTTGCGTGATCATGAGATGGGTGCATAAATAAAAGCATTGACGGTTACATCACCACCCAAGGTCACACACAAACTACCACTTCTCCAAACAAGTGTTTGTTAGGGAAGGCACTCGCTTGATTAAAAGATGATTTAGTTTGGGATCTGGGCTGAGTGACATTTAGCTGGGTTCATTATTTCTATACAACATAATGGGGAGTATTAAAACAGGAAGGTCCGATAGGAGGTGAAGGCATGCGTTATGGCTTGCAGTACATGGTGACATCAATTAACCAAAAAGCTTAAACTATCATGTTAGCTTGTGAATCGCCCACGTTTTAATTGGTTTTCATGAGGGATTCATTATTATGGGGTCAGTGTCTTGAGAACATGATGGGTCAAGGTATCTGCTTGTGGATCCCTTTTTCATCACACAATAAGGCATCTGACCAAGGTGTCCACTGAAGTGGAAAGACAAAAAGTTTTTGTTCAATATAGGACTGCCATTTTTCATTTTCTACAACATGTACCCTTCTCCAAGTCATTTACTTTTTTATCTTTTTTTTTTTACATTAAATCAACAGAAGCCCATTCCTTCAGCCGCCTGACACCAGATACAGGACTGATGTTGGAAGTATCAGGTTTGTGGAGGCCGCAGCCAAAGCACGGAGTTTATAATTCAACCAAGTGGTTTGTTCAACATGGACTGCTTAAATGCAGAAGGATTACACGCCAGAAGGCGAGAGAAGGAACTCTTGAGGGTGCTTTGATCGCGAGTTCAAAATCCATTACTTTGGCTCAGTGGAGACAAGGAGATCCGGCAGTATACATTAACATCAAAGGCAGATCAGCTAATGGGGAAAAGTCCAGCCCATACCCACAGAAAGTAAAAAGAGAACAGATACCTGTTTCAATTATTCTACGGGAATTGGGAGCATGGCTTGAAGCCTCAAACTGTTTCTATTCTCCTGAATGGTTTAGTTTGTCGTCATTTATAAATGACATAGAGCACATACTTTGGCTTTTTGTGTAAATAATATGTAGTATGAATAGTTTCCAGCGGCTTCAGTTCCAATTTATAATTTATGTGCATATATTGGTGAATATGTTGCAGTTTGATTATTATAACTAGGCCAGGGTTAGTTATACAGCGGTCATCTAATGAAACAGAGTTCTCTGTGATATTAGAGCTTTCAGGGAAATTTAAATGATAAAACCATTAACGACAACATTATTTTATTCATAAACGGTATTCATAAATGACAGAATCGTATCTCAACTTGGCAAATGATCCCGTATGTATGTAAAAAGGGTACATTGGTCGATACGGGATAACGATTGTGAAACTGAACCAGTCACTGTAGGATAATGTTACAATGGATCACAGCTGCAGCTACTTTGGTGTAAAAACCAAACTATCCTTATTCAGTTCTTGCTCTGAGATTTTGGTCTGGCTCCACTTGCAGCTGTGTTGTTCTTATCATTGCAAGGGAAAATCAAACTACCAACCTTTCTTCTCTTTCTGGCTGTTGGAGCACAAAGCGTTGCTCAAGGGCAGGGACTATTGTCACTGCAGGAGTTTGAAAAGCGATGTTGAAATCGGGGTTGCGTCACGCACCTAAGGAGAAGCTTCACAGATGTTCTTCTCTCATCTCAAACGTACGTGCAGATTGGGAAATAATGGCGCCCTACCAGATTTTTTTAAAGCAACACACCGTCTCACGTGATCTCTCTGATATGACATCACGGGGTCGTCCGGATGAGATAATGGCTGGATGGACGCGGCCAACATGGGTTTTCAATTTTCCAGAGAGAGCTGGTGGTGAGATTTTAATGTGTAGGATGCGGGCTAACATTAGACTCAAGTGCTTGGAAACATTGTCAGCTGCTTGTCTCTCTCATTGGCTGTTATAGTCCGGCTGGTGGTGACGTTATCGTCCAGATTTTGACTCCTTAATATCATCCAACGTGTTTTAAATTATTAGGGCGGCCCCGATAAGGCTGTAAAGCATCCGAACATCCGAGGGTCCAATTGTCGGGAGTGGTGCGAACAGATTCATGCTGCTGTGGTTTTTAGGATGGATTTCTGTTAAGAAAAGAGCACGGTTATAAAATGTTTTTCTGTTTGTTTTTTCAAATGTCAAAGGAACACTACATTTTCATGCTCTTCTTACTTTATCTCAAAAACTGCGCAGGGGGTACGTTTATTTGAGTATTTCATGTTCAGTTTAAGAGAAGATAATCTCAAGTGATTTCTCTTCCCTCTTTCGATCAGCAGCAATCCATGATGGACAATTTTCTCAGTGTTTTTCTGTGAATTCTCTGCAATCACCATCTTGGTGGAGCAGTTTCCAGGTAATCAAGACATAGGAGCCGCAGCATCCATTTGGAATTCCTTTTTCCCTTGCAGGGTAGTGATTGGTTCAGCAAAGGCGTCGATGGATACAATTCCCTCAAGACTAGACCTTTAATTAACTGTCTTTTGTCGTTAACATGAGCCACCAGAAAATGTGATGGTTTCGGAGGACAATCGAAACAATAGCCTTCATTAGCCTTTACAATACCACACCCATATAAGGTGATTGTAAAAACCAAAGAAAGGAGAGCAGCATGCTGATGTCATGTATATAAAACCAGCGCTGTGCTGTCCTCCTCGTTATCCTCACAGGTAATTATCATATCAGTCTCATTAACACCAGGGCCACTTCTTTCAAGTGCTTTTTGGACTTTGGCTCTTCTTTTTACACCACCGCTCTAACGCAGATAAGAGTCTTTCTGTGGTACATTGGTATTCTGGGTCACAATGCGTACATACAAAAACATTATAAACATAGATGGTAATTTAGTTTTTATCCGAAATCCTTGCTGGTGCTGCATAAATTCCATCTCTGCTGCTCATGCTAACCACTCCAGAAGTGCAGAGATATCTTCTATTTATTCCAAGACAAACAACTTCATAAGTGGGTGTGACACACTGCTGTTTTACCAAACACAAAAAAAAAGTTTAAACTCACAGGTTGATCTCTTTATTATCGCCTGTAGTTTTCAACACGGCGCACCTTGACGACAATCTCCACCACAACAGCTACCGCGTAACACCCTCGATGCTAATGAAGGAAAACAAGGGAGGGTGGGTACGGGCGTAGAGGATGAAATCATGTTCCGGTGGTTTCTTGTCAGCGCGAGCATCTTCCTCGGTCTGACAGATCAGCCAATTAACCTTATTTACCGCGTCTCCCCTCATCCTCTAACGAGCTCCGCTGGGCTTCTCTCTAATAACGAGCTGCTGAGATTGGGGACCATTGGTGTGTTGGTCGCAATGCATCCATGCTGCAATTATGAAGGTGACAAGTTAGCGGCTCGTGTACTCCTGCACTGCCTGAGCTTGAATATTCATACAGTTGTTCATGATGTTGTTGTTTTTCATGATTGGTACGCCTCAAGCAGAGTTGTTTGGACTTCAATTAGTGTAACCCTTGTGCGGAATTTATTTGCTCAGTTGTCAAAATGATTTAGGTTCATAGGGAGTATATTAGCACCAATATAATGGGATTATCTCCCCTACACAAATAGAAAGCAATGGGAGGTTTTTTTTACATGTTTACAAGCTTGACTAAGCCAGTGGGTAAGTGCTTAGTGCAGTGCTTTCTCTGTCCTCTTTCACTGTCAGTCTAAACCACCAATGATGCATTTGGATGGAACGATGACAAATATCAAGGTTGCCTTAAAAAGAGGCTGCGGCGCTCGCAGCAAGGAATAATCCTTCATTTAATAAAATGTAATACAGTAGTGGTGTAACAGACTAGTTGATCGGTGATCCGTACAGAACATGGAAGCTAAGCTAACTGTGTTTTGGGCTCACTCATCCAGGCAGACTGTAAGTAGACACGTTGAAACTCACGAGCAACATTATGCAGACCTGAATACAGAACTTGTCTTGTTTGTGGTTGAAGCACAAGTCCAGGTCTCTGTAAACAAACCTTCTTAAGCTTTTCATTCTTTGTTTGTGTAAAATTCTCATCCCCCACATTGCCTGTGACTCTACTTTCTTGACAAAAAGTCAGCAAGCAAAGGGAGAAAAAAAACAGAAAACACACCTTTGCTCTAGTCATTTGTGATTCATCTATTCAAGGAAGACTGCCTACTCGCCGCTCCATGACCTTCACCGGACAAGCATTGGTTTCAGGGCTGTGATTTTACGGTCCCCACTGTGTTTGGTGTGGATGCCTGTGGAGACATTAATACAAGCCGTAGCGCAGCGCTTTAATACGGTACCCTGAGCAGGTGCTAACAATCCTCTTCTCTCCAACCTTCAGCCTTCTTCACTTCGTCCATCTTGAAGTTGCCGTTTTTTATGAAGCGGCACAAACATCACTTAACCAAAAGAAAAGACGACATCTTGTGTGTGTCAATGCATTACTCTATTTGTCTTCATACCTTTAGTGCCGTTTATTGCCCTAAATGCCTCTCAAGGCTTTTTACTCGCGTATAAACAGTAGTTTACGGAGTCACCATGCTCAGTTAATGTCCTATCAAAACCGCCAATACATGGCCGTGATCCATACCAAGTGATGTGCTGTAGTGTCTTGTGATGTCTAATGTCAAGTTTATGTTTTTATGTCTCAGTAAGTGCTGTCACGGCAACAAGCTGACTTAGCTGCTGCAGCAAAGCTGTCACAAGGTGTGATTTAAGAAAAGTCTCATATTTACCCCATGTCCTGTAGAGCACTTTCATCTCGGGGTCGGAAGAAGTAGGTAAAAGCTCATAAAGGTATACATCAGTGAATATGTTTACTTAGATTCTGAATATGTCAATAGTTTGAATTTGATATGGGTCACTGCATTATCTGTTTGGATATTCCATGCAAATGAGTCGCTTGACAAAAATGTATTCATACAGATGACCTCACCTTCTTTTGAGCAACAAACTCCAAAAACCTACCGGGTATAGCTTCTCAAATGTGAATATTTGTTGTTCAACTTTAACTTCTAAGATAGTGGACTGAATGTGATGCATATACCAGTATTAAAACAACAAAACACTCATTGGGATAATGAGTTTAACTTTAACAATTACACTTTAACATGATATGTCGAATGCTTAATATCTATCTTAATTAGCTCTGATTGATAGGTATTCAGATATCTTTCAGCGTCAAAGAAAGACTTAATCTCAAACATAAGAAGAAGGTTTAAAAAAAATGACCAAAAGCAACTCAGGAGTCTGGAAAATTCCACTTCACTCTCAAGATCGTAGTGCCGTGACTGAGAGTGCACTATAGTTCCAGTAGCTCCTCATCTCTAAAACGCTCAAATATAACACACACAGCGGTTGACATCAGAGAAACTGTGGCATGTCCTCTTCTCTAATGCAGCAGGAGCCATCCCATAATCAAGCTGGCAGCCTGCACTCCGTTTCATTTGAACTGTAAAAGTCGATGAATCAGACGTGGCTGCAGAGTTCGACCCCTCTGGCCTCCTCTCCTTTGTCTGTTGCTTGGCCAAGAGTTCTGTGTCCTCCGATATGCTACCCTTCAAAATGTTCACAGGGGGGGGGATCACTTCTACCCATTTGAATCACAAAGCATGGCCCTTGCATTGTGTTTTCAATGGTGCCTCTGCATTAAATTCCATAAATTAGCTTGAGGACATTCACAGAACTGTGTGTGTGGGGATTTCCTCAAGGCTCTCTGGGGCAAAGACACGCTGGCCGCCCTGGAAGGAAGTAGAGCGATGATGAAACCGCTCCAAGCCCACCATGCCTACATGCTTACAGTATTTAAAACCGGGGCTCTTTAACAGCTAAACACCACAATGATATTATTGTAACATATTAGTAATAGACAGAAGATCAACCGGCCTTTGATTCATGCCAGTATATTCACATTCAATGCACATTTAGTTTAATAAATGCAGAGCTCTTGCCTCTATTGGAACTGTAACAGTGAGGACTCCAGAACATTAGCTCAGTATGTCTCCAGTGTGTTGTTTTGTACTCGTCGTAAACATATTAGTGGCCGAGCGTACCGTAACGCTTTGACTCCACTTTTCGTTTCACAGGCTCTTCATTTGCAGCACAATGAGCGAGCGACAGGTGTGGAAAAGGCTCATGCAGCAATGATTTCCAAGCCAAGGAAACCACTTCACAAATCAGATTCAATATTACAGCACTTTGCATCATGACATGATACTTCATCATTTGCAATTTTGTCAGATCTTGTCTCTAATTAGCTATCTTACTCAACCCTTTTGTGGGAGAGAAAATGAAATGCAGGCTGTCATAGCTGTCATAGCTCAAGGGGACAGGGAGGGAGGGAGGGAGGGGACTGTACCCGAGATACTGTATGTGTTGGACGGTGTGTGTGTGTATATATATATATATATATATATATATATATATATATATATATATATATATATATATATATATATATATAGTCTTTAATGCTACGTGCTGTAATAATCAAACCAAAATAATATAAATGTATTCCTCATCATCCAGAATCATCTGACATTTCCCTGGCCTATTTGGTACCCGTCAGCACAGAAGCGGCTAATTAGTTCACAAATGCTGACACGTGGATTGAAACAGGATTTCAGTGTTGCAATATATACGTGTGAATATGGGTCATCATATATTGCATGAGGCTCTACAACAGGCCCTATATTCAACATAGAGAGAGATAGCTAGAGGTGGACGGGTGGGTTGTTGTTGCTGTAGTTCCACCTAAAAGGAACTGTAGCAATAACCTTCACTGTACAATGAATCACAAGGATGCTATAATTTCGGAGGCAGCATGCCTTCATAACCTCCCCGGTTTATGGCGAATCACAGACCGCCTGCTGCGCTCTGCCTTCCTCTTCTTTGTTCTAATTTATATTTCCATCGTCTGGACATGATCCGTATTGTCAGTTGTCGGCCTCAGCGATTGAATAGCCTCGTCAAGCCTCCCCAGAGTCTCCTGCTCCAGCAGCCTTGGAAGGAGTGTGTGTGTGTGGGGGGGGGGGGGGGGGGGGATACATTTGACTTAACTATCTCTGCCCTTCTCTCAGAAATACTGGCACTTTAGCCTTTTGTTGCTACAATGATTGATTTCCTAGTAGACGTGTTCTTTGCCGGAGCCCTCACCGCGGCCAGTTTGATTAAGGTAAACGTGGCTTCACCTCAGGTGATCGGGGATCGCCACATATTTGGGCATGTTTTGGACAAGTGTGAAGAAGTCTTTCCATTGTTTTGCTGATTGCCACTGAAGCAAAATATAGTTTTTATTATACTGGAAACGAACATCAGTTCAGTTCAGAGTTATACTGTCTAATGTGTAATATAAGACATTCTGGCTACTTTATTCTCTGCATTGAAAACAGTTTTTCCTATTGTATGTGTTTTGTATCCAAATACATGTGAAAATGCACTAAACCTCCACTAACAGTAAACCAAACCTACATCTATAGCAAAGCTGAGATATAAAAAAAGGACAATTATCTGCTTTCCATGAAATGAGTTATTCATATTGAGATTAAAGTCTTTCTAGGACAGTCTCACTGCGAGTATCATCACCTCAGGCATGCATCCTCTGCCTCTGTGCTTTTATCTGAAAAAAGGAGTTTCTTCATTTTGTCTCAGGTTCTGATTTCCTCGCCAATTATTCCTCTAGCATACTTACAAGGGACAAAAGAATAGGTCTTACATCTACCTCCAGAGGCACTGACTTTTACCCTTTCTTTCTTTCATCACTCAACACCTACTCTATAATATGACTGTGTGCAGTGAGACATTCATAACCGCTTACAGCAGCCATCGCTGCGGTCAGGCGTTCATATCTGCCACCGGCACATCACTGGTGTAGCTCGGCACTCTCAAGGAACAGAAACCCTTCTTTGGCTGTCACAGTTGTCGTCTTGTGTAAGTGCAGATGTGGACAGATTGTGCCCGGCCTTGCGTGCACATGGCCTTTTGTTTTGAGTCCCTTTGGACCTCCGTCTCGTGACAGGCCCCGGTGTTCAGGTGGAAACCCCGCCGAGCACCCTGCCGGCAGGTTAAGTGCTCCTGCACATCACTATGGGAACTGAAGACAGACGGTCAAATCAAGTTTCTCTGTTCTTCCCTAAGTGTTCTTTTTGTCCGTGCAGCAGTCCTTAGTGTCTCGCTGATATCAGGGTTCATGGGACTGTTTTGTTTGATTTCTTGTATTTGTTGTACGCTGATTTGAGGCAGTAGGTATCTGTCCAGCTGGTTCACTTCTGCTTCCTTTGTTGTGTCATTGAGTCTTCTACAAATGTTCTTACATATGCTGAAACATATGTATTGATACTGTTGAAATACCAACATGAAAGGAATACTTACCATAAATCCTTGAAGAGAAGTTGTTTTTCACAACCTTCCACGGTGAAAGGAGAAGATGTATTTTAAATATGAATTTGAATCCTGTTCTTAACTTATTTGTTTCTAAAATTCGATATATAATTGGAAAATTAATTATTTTATAGTCATGTAGAAAAGCCGAGAATTGATAACAATAGCTTCTAGTTGTGCTAAAATCCCAAAGATAACTCCCTACCTGAAGGCCACCGTAGTTCTTCAACACTCTTAGCACGGGAGGCGTATATACAACACACCCCTAGACGCCACTAAATCTTACACACTGGCCCTTTAAATGCACACGATCATATTGGGGGTAATACAATCCTTCTTAAGGTGCTAAATTCCAAATTCAGAGCATATCTATTGCTCTCAACATGAGCGGCTGAGTCAGCAGCTTGACGCTCACAGCTGTAACAGTAGGACCAACCGCAGCAGTGCTAGGTGGGCTAAAGTGTGAACACTGAGCTGGTGTGACTGTAGCCAGTGACAAACTGTAAATCATATGCCCACTCTGCCGTTTTTGGTCCCCCCCCCCCCCCCCTTCGTCTATTGTTCACCGCGTTCTGTTCTTCTGCCAGACGCGTTTGCTGAACAAGCAGCTTTTCCCTCTGCCAATTTCTTGACTGAAAGTCCAAATGCGTCAAGGCAACTGTTTTTCATGAGATAATTCCCACAGCGCGAAGACTTAATTAAGTGCGCTTGATTTGTTTTCTGCGTCTTCTGTTCATCGGCGAAGTACAATCGGAGAACTAAACCGCTGTGTTTGAACCGTTCACTGCAATCAACTTCAACAGCCATTGTCTCTCCATTGTTTGTTGCTCTCCCTCTCTGGTTGTCATAAGTGTTTAATGAGAGTTTTACTCCATAAGAAGTGCACGCGTTTCACTTTGTACATGGCGCGGGTAAACTTGCTGAGCGAGCCACTTGTGTTGATTCTCTCGTTAGAAACGGTGAGGCCGGTAACAGGCCTAACATTGAGCATCTGTAACAGCACAGCCAAAGGTATGCTGTATGGATGTGACCCTTTCTTTGAGGTTCTTCATTCCATCACAGTTTGTACTACGCGTGCAGTTTTCCACCCCTATTATTTGGAGTAACACTTGCTATGCTATTATGGATATTCAGCTTTGAACACCTAGACAGTCATAACTTCCGTTCAACAAGTTATGCACAAACACAGCTTCCAGCATCTTCAGCAGCCAGACTATGATGCAAATGCAGGGTTCCCATACGCATCCTAGGAAAAACTGGAAAACAGTCGATTTCCCAGTCATTTAAAACACATGGAAATGAGAGAAAAGTGCGATCGTCCTGGAAAATCATCTCTAAAAAGAGTGGAAACCCTGAAGAAGCATCAATTATTAAGAATACCATTTTCCTTTTTAAACAGAGGATCTGACAGTGTATAACTCCCCACACAATGGAGATTGGTCCATCAGTAAGAAAGATGAAGGCAGTGTGGAATACCACAGGGGGCATGCAGTCTGCTA
This sequence comes from Melanostigma gelatinosum, assembly GCF_949748355.1. Lineage (NCBI taxonomy): Eukaryota > Metazoa > Chordata > Actinopteri > Perciformes > Zoarcidae > Melanostigma > Melanostigma gelatinosum. The sequence goes on from NC_136653.1 coordinate 19,286,732, forward strand.
TGACATGCCGACGTGTTGAGCCAAGAATGAAACGAAACAAAATAAATTCTCATGAATTGTCTATTTAAATTGAGGTTTTTATCGTAGAGGACAGCGACTCGCATACTTACCGAAGTAAACAACAGGTTTTTACGACCGCACTCAAAACACACAGCCATTAAAATCCTCCCACCTTTAAACCCAGCCCCTCCCCCCCCCCCCCCCATCTACTGCCCACAGACTCCCTGGATCCTCGTCATTATCGACCTCTCCTCTCCCCGCTCAACTCCGCAATACATGCGACTTGAGGGATCTGGGGGAATTTTTATTTACCTGGATCTCAAACATCTACTTACTTTAGAGTGCTGAATGTTGGAATGATTGCATCCCCACTGACCTTATTATAAAGGGGGAGAGCCATAGCGAGTGAGAGAGACGGAGGGGTGAGAGAGACGGAGAAGTGGCTCTCCTCTGCAGACGCATGAGCAGCGATGTGACTAATGCTGTAAATGTGCTGGCGTGCTTACAATGCGGGCTGCCTGAGTGAGCCGAGTCTCCTCTCCTACACAATATCCAAGTATCGAGAGAAGCAATTTAAACTTTTGTCTCACTTGGTTCTTCACCTTCACTTAGGGCTGATAGAAATAGTATGATGCCGTGCTATCAGTACAAGCTGTTTGCTTTTGGGGTGTTGAAGAGACAAAAAAAGACTGCAGCGTGACATAATATACTGCGTGAACTCTAACATCCAAAAACCATTTTAGCTTCAGACCGCTTCACTTCACAAGCATTAGCTGAGCTGAAGAACTAAATACGACAGATTTTATTTCCTCATTGTGGACTTTTGGCCGCTCTGAGCCCAGCAGTTAGAGCTTTGGGCATGGGCGACACACGACGGACCACCGGACACCCTTCAAACGCTCCTCTCGATGGCATGATGACAACTCCAAACACACGCCTCCAGTTTGGCTCGTCCCTGCTGTCACATTCATTTACATCAACCTGTCCGAGCGTGGGGAAACTTGCCGGTCTGGACAATGTTTGTGCTGTTGTCCCGCGGATTGGATTTCATCTTTTTTCAGGGACAACAATAAATGTAAAGTATTTGCAATTCAGATGTCATAAAATAACCATCTTAACAGCTTGTGGTCATTTTTCTAAAAACAAATCGGTGTGCGATACTTCCATTTGTTAGGAATTGTTTATATTCTGTTTATGAGGAATATTCATCAATCAGATTAGGTTGACATTTTGTTTTTAAATAAAAGTATTCTAAAAAGGAAATTTCCACTGATACCACATGAAAGAATAAAACCACTTGGATTAAACAAACAACCGGGTTAGTGCATCAGGTTTACCCTCTACTTCACATTATTTTTGAAAGAAACCGTGGTCCTGTCATGTTTTTGGGGTGAGGGTGGTGCATTAACTCTATTAGATGTGTGCATTTAATTCTTAGCCGCCTTTGAAAGGTGGGGGGGGACTTAGCATCTGTCTATGTCCAACAGCATTTATTATTTAGTGTTCTTTGAGAGCACAACAGTGTCCTTGGTGTCGGGGGGCAATATCAGAATGGGTTCTTTAAGTGCGTCTAACGTCAGTTCTCCCTTTGCACACCTCAGGGCGTCCTGTCACTGCAGATTTGTTTAAAGAGGCACATTGGTCCCTTTGTGGCAATACATGCTTCCTCCATTTACTCTTGGTTAGTCTGTGAGGATCACTGACCAACTCATTTGTTTTATAATGCATTTATATCTCGTTCATATCATAGTCCTCCCACAAAACACACCATGGAAAGTGTTTACTGCACCTCAAAAGGGACACACAAGCCGAACTATCAATACTTATCTCTCAACAGCAGATCAAATGTGAAAGGTGTTGCACGTAGTGACAAACCCACAGAGAGTATTGCCCGTCAGCTGTTTGTAGCGAAAAAGGGTCTCTAAAGCTGCGCTATGCTACACGTCAGCAACTAGCTGGTGCACATGGTGGAGCATTTAGCAGCTAAAGACAGCAGCATTTTTCTCAGGGGATGGAGACCGAAACAGAGTTAAAGGAGTCTGTGTTAGATTTACAGCCTTCAGGTTCCCAGAAATACACTCCAATGAATACTAATGTGGCTGTGTATCTACTTGATTTAAACATTATTGTTATTTTTTCATGACTGAGCAAGCTTTAATTGGTGACCAAGAAGCTAAAACATTTAGAACCCTAGAAACAGTTAGAATCCATGTTCTAATTTTAACAAAATCAATCGGATATCAGGGGAATCTGAAAATGGCTTTGTGGTTTTCTTTACTTGAGATTGCGTTGTCTTACTTTCTGAGACTTGTATGCACACAGACTTGTGTCCGGAGGCACATCTCGCTCAATGTGACAAATTGCAGCAATTACGTTGATGAAGTTCAAGGATGACACCATTATGGTGATGTAATAATGAGCCTAGCCCAGCTGACAGCTTCTAATAGGAAAATGCCGAAGGACATTTCAGTGATGAATGAGTATAGACCTCCTTGTGTATTGCCTTTTTTTTGTCAAACTATAGCCTGGATCTAAATAAACCTTCCCTCTGGGTGTCAAAAGTCCCAAAAGCTCATGTCCGGGAGGAAAAACAACAACTTGTTTAACGCAAAATGTAATATCCTGTCAGGAGCTACCTTTTAGATTTTTGGACGAGATTAACGCATATCTGTTAAATTGGATTTGAAGTATCTAAACTGTATGAAGACTGCTCTTTTATGCAGTCAGATTGAGTTAGCAAGCAGCACTAACACATGGATTTAATAACACATGCTGTCGTAGTTTGAATTCTAATATTCTCAAACACCTTTTAGGATCATCTAATCATCTCAAACCATAGATCATAAGACAATGTATGTAAAATAGAATGGACTCTACTCAAAGCAGCACAAACTCATAAACTTGTGCTCAAAATCATATTGGGCTTTAGACAATTTCAGTTCATTGCTACTTTGAAGTTTACTCACAGGATCCCTGCTCTGACCTACATACACCCCCATAGCTGTTCCTTCCATCGAAGCATCATTGTGCAAAGGCAATACTTAACTGGGTGGTAGTAGCTGTTTGCCAGGAAATGTCTGATATAACCTCTAAAGTGTTTACCTTTTACAGAGATCCGTGAACATTTGCAATGGTATCTCGAGTCCATTAGCCTTTAAAGGTTTGCCTGAATTGTATTAGGAACACTTGAGAGCCCCTGCTGTGGGGGGGCCTGCAGGAACAGCAGAGAGTGTGTGGGCACGGCAGCTGCTGGCCGACCTCCAGACCCCTCGCCGCTCCTCTAATGGCCCCATGGGCCGCCTTGCTGTCACGGCCCCCGTGGAACAATCTCCCGGGGGGGAAAGCGGACACGGTAATAAGAGAGAGAGACGTGTGTAAATGTTCACCAAAAGAAAAAAGACGGCACATCAAATATGAATGGCCCGTCTACTGGTCCACCAATGTGTTTGTCCATAAGTGAGCACATTAAGACCGGGATGGTGTACGTGGGATGCTGTGAACTGCCTCAGGATCTGGGTTCTCTTCCAGTGAGTAATGACTGGACTTTGAAGAGTTTATCATGCCGTGTTTTTGCTATTTGGTCTCGATCAATCTTAACTTATGTTTAAGAACTCTAGACTTTAAAACAAATGGGTTCTTAGACTAATGTGTGTATGCGTACTTTATCAGAAGCAGAGCTACAGCAGTCTATCACAATGGACCAACTCTTTTTAGTCAAAGGTGCATTATTGTTGCTTAGTAATGCATTCAAAAGCATTTAGTTTGGAAGTACTCTGGGTCGGTATATGTAGAGGGTTGCACCTAATTCCAGTTTGAGTTTGGACCAATGTGTTGCTGCAACTAAAGCAGACACACAGCCGCTCTATTTCTGCACACGGCGGAGGATAGCGAGAGGAGCAGGGGGAAACAGCCACGTAACAACCCGTTCTCATCAGTCACATACAGACGCGTTGTGTCTGATGGAGCTATGGGGGGAATCGTGCCTCGGTATGCTGTTACTGGCCGGGGGTTACACCCCCACGCCGGGGCCGAAAGACTCTTTGCCAATGCCAAGAAACGTTTGGAACAATGCAAAATCAAAAGAAAAGAGGGAATCCAGACAGAGGGGAGTGTCTCGGCACCACCTCAACACTTCTAGAGAGGGGTGGGTTTTGTGTGAGTTCATGCATTGTTTTTTTTAATTTTTAGTGGAGTCCTGAATATTAGGGGTGTGCATCGTTCCCTCTCAAGATGATCCACTATGCATCTCCATACGTGGTATGTGATATATAATACAAAAACAATACAATCAGATACAGTTAGATAATGCACCACTTTGATACGGTCCCATTCAGTTTAAGTGTAAAGTATTCCTTTGTTCCTATGAAATCATATATTCCCCATAACAATACGACTGCAGCTCACTGGCCATGGTTATCATTTTATATGTATTCTGTTAGATCCTGGGGTACTTCTGGCCCGATACGGGGCTACTTACTGACTCAGCTCTCTATTAAAAGATTGTCGAGCTGGTGTTCTTGCGAGGGAACTCGCCTGGCTCTTCTAACTGCCGTTACTCCCGACGTCTACCCTGCTTCCTCCGGTCTGAGTGCACTCGGTCGAGGGGCCACCCTGACCCCGGGCGCTCCTACCGGTCGCGTCGGTTATGGCAGCTTCCCTCTTATGGATCCGTGCTCTTGGTAAATGCCAGGTTAGGTTTTAACGGCTAGGATTACTTCTTGCTAAAACCGTAAGGGATTGTTAAGTGGATTCGGTCTCTAGGATAACCTTTCAGAACTCAGTTGTTAGACATACAATGGCTTTAACTTTTTACTACCACGAGGAACTTTTTACTACTTGAGCAAATGAATGCACTTGAGAAATTTACTTTAAATGCAGATTAGATATTTATTGCAGGTTATATTTGGTTAGTTTGCAAGGGTTAAAGCTACAGCTCACATAAAATGTTACTACACTTGATTCGTTACTTTAATTTTCTTCTTCGATTATACTCATTAGTTTTAGATGCCGAGACGGCTCGGCTGGAGCTGGATGTTCAATGGTGCGATGAAAAGGTTCTTTTGGAGTTGTTAGGAGCGAAGGTCTGGCCAGACCCTCGGTCCTCCTGCTCTCGCAGCGAAGTTCGGCCAACAGTCCACAAAACTCAGTACAAAGTCTTTCTCAGGCTGCTGCGTCTTCTCCGTTGTCCAGTTGGTAAAGGCGAGCAGGGGGGAGAGGTGATTCTCCATCTTTCAATTCTTGTCCACGAACGGCGATCTTCTTTCCGTGAACAGAGACGAAGTCCTCGGACGCGGCTGTCGAACGAGGTCCAGTGTTTCTCCATGGATGGCTCGGTCGGCGTCCCATCGTGAATTCCCGTCTTGCTGTTTGCAAGTTACTTCTTTTATAACACTTTTGGGCTGCCTCTCGCGTCTCTCCCCCCTCTTCCTCAACACGTCCTCCCTCAGCCCGTGATTAACATGACATCATTGATCTGGTGCCTGTGCTTCGAAAATGACCTAACTTTTGTGTGTGTGTGCATGAGGAAATCACCCCAACTTCCCTGTCTGGGTGTTCAACATCTGTTGCACTTCCCCTTTCTCTTTTTGCCAACTCATCCTGACAAAACACTTTTCTTACATCGCAGCTCCGGTCACACAGAACATTTGTTAATCAGTTTTTACATTTGTTAAATCGGTTTGGTTAGTACACATTTGCTTATAAAATGATTATTGATCTCATCCTTCATCATTATTGTGCTTTGTGTCTTTTCTTCTCAACCATCATTATTTCCCCATCCCTTGAAGCCAACACCCTGCTTACTTCCTCTTTCTCCGTACTTTCTAGACTCAGACTGCACTATACTCAGATACACATATTATTATTATCAGGTTTACATTTGTTAAATCACTCTATGTATTAAACATTTGTTATGTAACGATCATACACTTTATCTTTAGTTTACACTTTAACTATTGATTTCTGATTATATGCTTTTTATATCCTGACCTTCCCCTGATCGTGTATGCATGTTTTCGAGGCAGCTCTGTGGGCTCAACTTTTCTTGACATCCCCTTCTTGAGGTCACAGGCTGCCTCGCCTTAGCTAGTAGGAATCTCACAGGAAGGTTTCGTCGGCCAGGGCAGTGATGACGAGCACGTCGTCCTCTGGTGAAGACGGTCCTGATGCCTGCTCCCAGCTGTCGATCACCACTAGGTGATGAAGGTTAACCTTGTTAACTTCTCCACACGGCATGTACCGCATATGCATGCATCCATAACCTTCACCGGTTTATGGCGCATGCGGTTAAACTCTTTTCTTTTTCCTGTGACCCGGAGTGGTTTCTGGTCTCCGGGTCCCTGCCATGCAACGGCTAGGGTGGTCGGCAGCAGGCAGACCACACAGTCATTCTTAATTTCTCTCCATTGCAACACTTCTTTTTTCTCCGGAGAGAAATCACTTCTTGCATAACCCAACTTCCTCAGGGCTCTTCCTGCCCAGAGCCCCGTAGTACTCCTTCTCATGTTAACCACCCCTTTGACATGGGCCACTCTGACGTAGGGTGGTAAATCTTGTATGTTGGTGGCCATTCTTGAGTTCCTGGTTTTCTCCTAATGCGGAACCGGCTTCAGCTGCCCCACTCCTTGGATTCCTCTTTTTTTAATGGTGAGTCCTCCCCTCCCTTTGTCCTCTCCTTCCTGCGTTGTATCGACCACACAACTCACAGTTTTTTTTAGGATTCTGCGGACTTCTTTTTCAGGAATCCAGAGTCGCTGCTTTTCCAGTTCCCTTTGCGTTGGAACGGTGCCTGCATATCCTAGTGCGCCATGCACTGCCTGCACCACCTCCTCCACGCTCTCTTCTGGGACTACCCTTCCTTTGGGCAATTCTTCCCACTTCTCGATCCCAACAAAGACAATTTGTGTCATCTGGACGAAACGATCCACTTCTTCGTTTCCTTGCCAGTGAATTTCTTCTCGCGTGTGGGCCCTCTGGTGCACCACTTCGAGCTCCATGCTTAGCCGTAATTCGGCTATTTTTCTCCATAGGTCTTGATGAGCCACTTTTTTACTTTTAGCGCTCCCAAACCCATTTTCCTCCCATATGGACAGGTCTTCGTTAAGGGCCTGAGCACAGTAATAACTATCAGTTATGACTAGCTCTTTTCACCCTTCTCTTTGCACTGCTGTTCTACTTCTCCTTTAACCGACGCCCTACTTTCATCTTGATGTAGGTCGGTTAGGTGTTGTTGGATGGCAGCGTCCCAGGTGGTCCATCCTCTTCCGTACAGGATGACCTGATGTGGGACGTTGCCTCTGTCGTCTTTATCCAGCGTCGGTCCTCCCGATGCCGCTCTGCATGCTCCAGCGCCGTCCTCCTCCTGGTCCTCGCTGCCGTCTGCTGCCGGGTCCTGGCACATCTGGTCCGTTCTGCTGCACTTGCATCTTGGACTTTGTCTTTGTCTTTGTTGTCTCGAGTCGCCTTCCTCCCAAAGCCTCTCGTCGCGCGTTGAGGAAGGGATGGGATCAGGCTCTGGCCCCTCTACAGGTCGGGCGAGTCTGGTCGATGCTCCCCGTCGCCTGCGGCTTCTCCTGTGCTGGCTTGTAAATACCACACACAGCTTCGATGCGTGGATGTCTCGCCATCGGACTTCTTCGTGGCTTGGGCAGCTTTACTTTCTACCCAACGCCTCACCTCAGGTCTTTTCGTACACGAACGACAGCCTCTCTTGGCTGCCGGGGTTCTTCTTTTGGACTCAACGTACTCCTTTTCCGTCGAGCCCCACGTTATGGGCGCCACATGTTAGATCCTGGGGTACTTCTGGCCCGATACGGGGCTACTTACTGACTCAGCTCTCTATTAAAAGATTGTCGAGCTGGTGTTCTTGCGAGGGAACTCGCCTGGCTCTGCTAACTGCCGTTACTCCCGACGTCTACCCTGCTTCCTCCGGTCTGAGTGCACTCGGTCGAGGGGCCACCCTGACCCCGGGCGCTCCTACCGGTCGCGTCGGTTATGGCAGCTTCCCTCTTATGGATCCGTGCTCTTGGTAAATGCCAGGTTAGGTTTTAACGGCTAGGATTACTTCTTGCTAAAACCGTAAGGGATTGTTAAGTGGATTCGGTCTCTAGGATAACCTTTCAGAACTCAGTTGTTAGACATACAATGGCTTTAACTTTTTACTACCACGAGGAACTTTTTACTACTTGAGCAAATGAATGCACTTGAGAAATTTACTTTAAATGCAGATTAGATATTTATTGCAGGTTATATTTGGTTAGTTTGCAAGGGTTAAAGCTACAGCTCACATAAAATGTTACTACACTTGATTCGTTACTTTAATTTTCTTCTTCGATTATACTCATTAGTTTTAGATGCCGAGACGGCTCGGCTGGAGCTGGATGTTCAATGGTGCGATGAAAAGGTTATTTTGGAGTTGTTAGGAGCGAAGGTCTGGCCAGACCCTCGGTCCTCCTGCTCTCGCAGCGAAGTTCGGCCAACAGTCCACAAAACTCAGTACAAAGTCTTTCTCAGGCTGCTGCGTCTTCTCCGTTGTCCAGTTGGTAAAGGCGAGCAGGGGGGAGAGGTGATTCTCCATCTTTCAATTCTTGTCCACGAACGGCGATCTTCTTTCCGTGAACAGAGACGAAGTCCTCGGACGCGGCTGTCGAACGAGGTCCAGTGTTTCTCCATGGATGGCTCGGTCGGCGTCCCATCGTGAATTCCCGTCTTGCTGTTTGCAAGTTACTTCTTTTATAACACTTTTGGGCTGCCTCTCGCGTCTCTCCCCCCTCTTCCTCAACACGTCCTCCCTCAGCCCGTGATTAACATGACATCATTGATCTGGTGCCTGTGCTTCGAAAATGACCTAACTTTTGTGTGTGTGTGCATGAGGAAATCACCCCAACTTCCCTGTCTGGGTGTTCAACATCTGTTGCACTTCCCCTTTCTCTTTTTGCCAACTCATCCTGACAAAACACTTTTCTTACATCGCAGCTCCGGTCACACAGAACATTTGTTAATCAGTTTTTACATTTGTTAAATCGGTTTGGTTAGTACACATTTGCTTATAAAATGATTATTGATCTCATCCTTCATCATTATTGTGCTTTGTGTCTTTTCTTCTCAACCATCATTATTTCCCCATCCCTTGAAGCCAACACCCTGCTTACTTCCTCTTTCTCCGTACTTTCTAGACTCAGACTGCACTATACTCAGATACACATATTATTATTATCAGGTTTACATTTGTTAAATCACTCTATGTATTAAACATTTGTTATGTAACGATCATACACTTTATCTTTAGTTTACACTTTAACTATTGATTTCTGATTATATGCTTTTTATATCCTGACCTTCCCCTGATCGTGTATGCATGTTTTCGAGGCAGCTCTGTGGGCTCAACTTTTCTTGACAATTCATATACATATGGCTGCCTCTTGCATCACGTCTGATTGAAGACCTTCCTGTCAGAATGCACCACTCTAAACACTGGTCCAAGCAATCAATACATCTAACTGCATTAAGTTACAAGGGGAAATGTAACCAATGGGTGCTGTTTAATAATTGAACCATATGGTCAAAACGGGCTCAAACTAAAAGTAGCTCAATGGAACAATAACAATATGCTTACACATAATAATGTGTACTTCATTTCCACACAGAGTCTCTGCAGTACTGTAATGTTGGCATGGATCCACCATGAATGTCTGTGCATACACAAATATTCAATCAAATGATTTACTCTGGTATTTTTAAAATTGTAATGTTATCAATCATTATCAATTGAATTTGTCTTTTTCTGGTCTTGAAAGATGCGTTGCATATACATGATTAAAAAAACAAACGTCACTGATTTGACTGAAATAGACAATAGATTTATCCGCCTGTTTCATCCAATCTACATCACCGGTGCTTTTCCGCTCTCGTTAGATTTTTATTGCCTGTGTGCAAAACACACAGTGAAAGATTAAAAGTGAACGTGCTGCTCCAGGGCTGAGCCCATAACATCCCGTAATGAAAGAGTGAAACGGTGTGGAGGGTTGGGGGTGTGTTCTGGATCATCACATCACAAAGTCTTTATCCATCACACAACTGGATTGGATTAAAGTTTCACTACCCTTAAAGACCCAAACTGAAGACAATGCTTTCTTTTTCTATTGAGTTCATTGTCAATGAGGTACATTCTGATCATGATACAATACACTATTTATCCCTCTAATATTGACAATTCTACCATACATATATACAGTATATAGCAGAGTAGACATCTCCCTTTTGCTAGGTATTGTTAACAACAATATACCAGTACTGCCCTCATGACAGAAAATAATTGTGCTGTCAGCAGAAAACACTTCTTACACCTCATTGCCTCCATATGCACAGAATCTCTGCTTGTTTGCTTCACATACAGATGCCAGGTGCAGGATTATTGCAGGACTGCTATTCCACCTGTTCAAAGATTTGTTTGGAAGTTTCTCCCAACAGATAATTTGATGCAGAAAAGTTTGATACGTGCAGCACAGATCCAAAGTGAAAAATAGTGAACATGCACTTCGGTGTGCTACACAGCGGTCAATCCCAAACACGGGGTCGGGATCCTCAGGTGGGTCGCCAGTATTTAACATACGTATGTTTTTAATAACACATGCATGAAACAAAGGTTTGATTGAGGTCTCCTGTTCATGGCTGATTGGACCTATAAGGTGATGCGGTAACAATGGTCAGACACCTTCATTCACGCACAAATAGACTCTGCTCTCCGTTTCTAGAGGAGGCCTGTTGTGAACTGGTTTCTGATGGTTTGTCATTTTTAAAAAGTGGCTCCCCAGAAAAATGAGTTTGTGAGATACTGCTATACAGTAGGATTATTATAATTAAAATAAAGGAACGTGATACATAAACTGCAATGAATCTCTCCCACAAATTTAAAAGATAAACTTGAACATGACTTGAAAAGAACTTTCACGATTATAATTCACCAGCCTGGCTAAATAAAATGTTACATTGACATATAAATGTCACACCTGTCATGCTGTTGACATCCATCAGATCATGCATCATCATTTGATGCTTCATTGTTTTTTTGTTTCCGTCCACTTTCACCCCAAATCACAGAATAAATATTAATAACTCAAGCAGGACTGTTTAACTAATTGTAATTGAGACGTTGAGAAAGAACAAATCCAGAGTGAATGCTGCTCCACTGTCTCACTTTGTGTCATAATCAACGATGTCAGAATGCATTTTATGTCAAACTGACACAAAACTCCTGACATTACATGACGGCCATTAAAAAGTCCGTCAAGCTAAAAAAAGAAAAACCTCTCTACGGGTAAGGATAGCGTTCATCAACGTTGCACCACATAACTTGATGAAATGAGCCCATTATTTGCATTCCTTGACTGTAAATGTGAATGATATGCTAAGCTCCACTAAATGCCTGACAGGTAGTATATCTCCTCTAATTGGAGGCATTTGAAGATGGGCCTCTTTTTATCTCCTACCAGTGATTACAAGCATGCTCTGCCCTAATCCATTGACTTTAGAATATCGCTTTAAGAGGGGAAGAAGAGGAACGTTTATCGCCAGTAATCTCTGACTGTGATGCATGAGTGCTGCCGTTGTATGCAAACCCGCCATTCAGCATGCTGGCTGCGACTACACTGTCCTGTTGAAATGAAGTCTTCTTTTTTCTCAACAGGAGTCAAATAATGTTTTCACCTTCATAAAGTATTTGTCATGTCGACATTGACAGCCTCTTAGAAGAGCATCAAGGCTAAGTCCGGGTTAGCTGTCACCAAAGTCGAAAGGATGTCTTTGCAATCTCTTTATAGCCATCGTAGCCACATGGCTCCGTTACAGGAAATGGCTGAGTGTACTGTACCTATTTCACTCCTGTACAAATTCGATGTCCTGATTTATTGAGGCCCATGAGTAAGCGTTGTATAAATCACTGCAGTTCACATCTCACTCCAACATATAGAAGGCACTCCTCAGCTCGATGCAAACCATAAATCATTGTGCTTCTCCTCACCAGCCGGGGTTGTGAGGTTATCTCCCCCGAGAGACGCTTCCTTAAGATAACCACGTGAGATATGAACACCTGAAACCATCAGCTTATTCATTTGCGATTGGAATTTAATTTGTCCAATATGGAGAGCAGCTTCATATTAAAGTTTGTTTTCTTTTGTTCACGTGTTGTTGGCCTAAAAAACTTTTTTCATGATGCAGTCAGTATTTGTCCTGAGGAGGCGTTGCCTGAATCAATTTTCTCTTGGATGAGTACACAATGGGTTCACTGTCACACCCTGAACGGCTGCAACGCATCGGACTTCTTTAGGAATAGCATCCTCTGGTGAGCGGCTCAATAAGGACCAGCCAATGATCTCTTCTAAAGTGTGGCTTCATGTTGTTTCCTTCTTAATCTTCCATCGAACCAGGTACATTCATTGATGTACAGTATTGATTAGGTTTACAAATGGAGTTCATTGCCTCTTATATAGAACACCGTTAAACAGGTCTATTGAATGCAGTATGCATTGTTTTCATGTATGCAATATGTACTTCAAAACATCTGATTACATTGAAACTGATTCACCACAACACAGAAAGCCCTCTGTTCAAGCTCAGACCACCTCGACGCCGTCAGAAGTGGTGTTTACCATTTTGACCCGATGACTTTGTTTTCCTGAGCAGATGTTCAATCGGTCAAGGCCAGTTTGGACATGTTGTACTGTCAGGATGTCACTGAGCATGTTGCATGCAGGTGGAGTTTAACGTCTCTGTGTTTCACTTATTATTAGGCTGTCTCTGAACGTCAGTGCTTCGGGATGTTCCCAGCTTCACTCTTTACTGCGTCTAAGAGGCAGGTGTTAGTTCACTGATGTGATGGTGACCAGGCTGGAGACCTGCTCCTCTTCCCCTCTTTCTATGTGGTGTGTTATTATTTTCAAGGCTGGTGCTTTGAATCAATGGCTGAACTCAACTTTGAATTTCACTTTGAAAACATAATTATTTTGTGTGTGGTGAGGGTAAAACGGTTGAATGTAAGACAAATTGCTCAGCATCATTTTGATTAATCACAATCCGACTCTTTCAGTCCCGGTACCGATACCTGGGCTTTGAGTGTCGGTCGATACAGAGTACCGGTCCGATACCGGTGTATCATCAATGAGTCACTGTGTGGAAGCAGCTGGGATAATTCATTTACATTAAAGACCACATCAGCTGTTCCTTAAATATTGCTGACCGAACTTTTTTCAACAAAATGTAACCAATAAATTGATATGTACACCAATTTCCTGAATTATTCATCAATACAATTTTAATTGTACAGGGCATTGGCACACATTTGCTCGAGGTCATTAAGAGAAAGACTTTTGGTTTTGAGGTGGGGGTAAATTGATCGGGGCCGGAGCAGGGAGCTGGTGGTCTGCCGGATCCCTGACCCCCTGAGATCCTGCAGCAGTCCTCTTCCAGATTGCTGAGGGCATTTAATCAAACCCTTCTAAATTAAACCACCATCACCTTCATGCAGAGACACATGGGCAAGCGCGCACACACACACACACCTCTCCGTTCTCATTGTATAGAGTGAAGCACAATAAATGCACCATTCCATCACTTGAAAACAATGAAATTATTGTCACTTCTCATCCCACACTGCAATATGCTAATGCCGGCACCTTCATTTGGATTTCAAGCACTTTCTTTTTGACATCAGATAAGGAAAAACAACGCTCATTAGCATCACTCTAATTGCATCTCTGCCATGACTCTGTAATTAGCTCAAAAAAACACTTCTCAGATCTCCCAAGTTACTTCAAAAGGAAATCTTGCTCAATTAGAATTCAGAGTCTCATGTAATTCTCCCCTTTGTTTACCTTTTCTGAGCAACAGTCTGCTGACAATATAGTGGTTGACAGCTAGCATCCTCACCATTTCCATATCTGCTTGCCCCCTCACCAGTGGTTCTCTGCTCTCTGCCCTGAAAGTTTGGGTGAGCTCCGTCGAGAATTATTCCGTCACTCAAGACTTTGCCGTAGACATGGCGTGCTTTCCAGATGTTGCTCCCGGGGCATACACACTCAACCTGTCACTAAATGATTTGTTGAGAGAGGCCTTTTCAATATGAAGTGCCCGGCAGTATTTAAGGGGAGTGGGGCCACATCATTAACTGACGTATCACCCGGAGAGGAGCGTGGCACCGCTTGACATTTGTCAGCAGGCTGCTCTATTATTTATATTTGTATTTTTAGACGTAAGGATGTTAATGTCTGTTTTAGGAGTTTACTTTGTCAGAATCCATGAAAGGTCTCCCATGTGCTGCACTCCTTGTCAAGACTGACACCCTCTGTTGACGTCGGCAGTGTATACACACTACTCTGTGTTTCCAGTGCGTACATATTCAGTCAGCTGCTCGTCCTCACCCGTCAGTGAGGAGCATCACCGGACGTCACGCCATCCCCACAGATCATTAGAATGAACCAACGAACTAACTGGTTCAGAATAGATGCAGGATGGGTGGATGAATAGATTCTGAAGTGAAAGTTATCCCTGACACTGATGCAGGATCACCAACAGCTCAGGAAAGACAAGTATCTCCATATTCTTCTTGTGAATATCAAGGCTCTGATCGCTCAACTGGAGACGTACGATTATTTTAAAGTGCAATAAATGAGCTTCGTCAAACAGAGTACAATTGAATGAAAATGACAGCAAGACGCAATAATGTGGCGCAAGTATATAATCTAGAGCCATATAGAAGAAAGCCGTGTTGTAACAATGATACATCAGCAGCTTATGCAAACGTTTAGCGTTCAGACACTTCCGAATACTCGTGTCAAATCCTGCGGACGCAACACTTCCACCAGACAGGAGATCATCTGTGTGTGATTTAAGGTGTGGAAGACGACACTCGAACAAAAACCCTCATCTGACATTTAAAATATGGTGTTTACCAAAAAGCATGTGAGACTAAAATTTAAATTGAAATTGCGCTTTTGGCAATCATTTTAAATGACGTGTTTGTTTTCACTCAATAAGTCGAGGCAATGGACACATCTCAGACGTCATGAAATGATTCATTCACTCAAATCCTGGAATAGATTTGCCATCAGACAGTGCCTTTGATCTTGGTCGCATATCCCACCATAGTTTAAGCGACACACAACACATAATGATGTCATCCCCAGCTCTGCAAGGCTTGTTCTGACAATCAAGCACATCAGCCAGAACCAAACCTGAACCAAATGAAAGCAGAAAAGCGGATCGCAGCACGTCAGTCGCAGCGTTACAATGCATGATTATATCTAATTACACAGCAGTCTGTTAATGAGTGAATGCTGAAAGTACCAACACGCCCACGAGCTATCGAGTATTCATTTATAGGCCGACAATCCAATTATCATACGTCCTCCTGTGCTGGGAGAGCTGAATGACGAAACATACAATGTATGAGAGAGAAAGAAAAAATAATTACGTGGCAAAGATGGAAAATATCAGCGCCTCAGGGTGTTTCATATAAACCTTGTCGATTGAGACTTGGGAGCATATTATTTGATTTCAGGGTTAGGCTAAGTAGGTAACGTGACTGATTCATTCAAATGTCAAGCAAATCCAACACAAGCAAAGCAAAACAAAACGCCTCAGACTCATATATCAGATAAAACACACAATAAACATGGCAATAATGTTAATAAATGATACAATACTGTAGTTCGTGATGGCTGTTTGGACAGAGACAAAGAGATTGAAGGATTTACGAAGTTTTACCTTGTTTAAAATTGCACGCAGTACATGATTTATGAGCTTTCTCCAGTTAACATGGAAACAAAGTGGCAACCATACTGTGCTAAGCTGTCCAAGTTAATGCCGTAATCTACATTGTAACACATATATTTGACAGCACAGCACGCATTTAAATTAAAAGACATCCTCACCCTCTTCTTGAATATTCATACACGTTATTTCCTCTCTTTAATAATTCATGTATTTTGCTGTTAATATTAATTCTAAAGAACACGCAGATACAGATCTCCTTATGCTTAATATCCTCTCATCTGCGTATCTTAACACATCGACATGTTGTTCAATTATGTCTTCATTTTGTGTTCCACCAGAGTACAAGCACAAGTCTGAACACATAGCGGGCGCTGTATGACTTAGTCATTTGCAACTGCCCAGTGGCATACTGTAGTCATACTGTAGTCCGAAAGCTGCTTGCACTGTAATGCATTAGTAGCCGGCAGGGAGCGGGGGTGTTAGTTGTGACTTGCTCTCAATCTCAGGCAGCCCCGCTGTCAGAACACAGAGGCACATTGGCAGGAACACGTGGTCTAACACACACCGCTGTCAAAATGCTAACAGGCCTGGCACACTGTTTGTTTGCCTGGAGGGCAGTATTGTTCATATTCTCCAGATAAACATGAACATATGAGTCTTCCCCGACCAAATCACAGTGTCCTTACTCAAGCTAAAAACATCACTGAAACTATGCTACAAAATCAGCTCAGTCATCTTGAGATGGAGACATGTGGGAGATAAAAACATGTACATAATGTGGTGTTCCAAGCCGAATGAGGGCGGTATTACTATAACGGTTTACTGCCATCAAGTGTTGTAATGTGCTCTCGGCATTATAAAAGGGGCCGTCGCCCAGAGAGCTCTGTCGATCATCACTCATTCAGTCACAGCACCACAGGTCTGTGTAGTCGTGTTTCTGTGCTGTATATTCATCGCTCCCGGTGGGGAAGGCCAATGTCAAATCAAGCTTAATTGGCTTTAGCTAATATATACATTGTTGTTTAAAGCTGAACCTTTGCTGACGTTAGGGGTGGTGGTTAAATGAGGAGCATCTGTGCTGCTTCACGCCGGTAAGATGCTTCACCAAAGTGCCTGTGATTTGCCCCTGTTGAGCTGTACAGTGCAGGCAAAATCAATAATGCATTATTTATTGTCTTTAATTCAGCTGGGATAGGAGAATCAAT
The DNA here is from genome assembly GCF_949748355.1 of Melanostigma gelatinosum. Taxonomy (NCBI): domain Eukaryota; kingdom Metazoa; phylum Chordata; class Actinopteri; order Perciformes; family Zoarcidae; genus Melanostigma; species Melanostigma gelatinosum. The sequence continues at coordinate 19,303,702 of NC_136653.1, forward strand.
ACATATCTACTGATTGCAGTAAGTGGGGCTTCCATTTGCTTTGTCCTCATTGTTCTTTACGTATAATCCTTTTTTAAGAACAAATAATGTCTGCATGGGTAAATGTTTCAGACGTATAGACATAGTTTTATGTTAATTATGTTGCCATATTGCTTATTACGAATGTGCAATACGAGTTGGATTTAGCGCCTTGACGCTGTCGGCACAGATTGCTCGTGTCGGCAACTTTTCCGTTTGCCAAAAACGACACATCCCTGATGAAGTTCAGTGCGAAATGGCCACCATTGTTCACCGTCTGCGTGCTGCAGTTCATGTCATTCGCTGGGCAACTTACATCACGGGCACCGCTCAGTCTCACCATTAAGTGCAGTGTTTTAATTGAATCGCCTTCTACTGCAAGTCCTGCAGGGCCGCTGTTTTCTCCCGAGAACCTGCGATGAGTGAATTGTAAATCCGCCTGTAGAAGAGGAGGTCCAGTGGTAATATTACATTTCAGTGGACGTCTTTGGGATAATGAGCTTAGGTATAAGAGCAGCGAGCCACGACTGAAGTGACAGTTCTGGAAGAAGCCGAGGAACTCCAGGGACACAACTTCTTAAACCCTCGTTCCTTTTATGTCACAACTTTGCTCACACTCGAAGAAGAAGAAGCATGGAAGCTTTTCAATGGAACATTAGCAATTTATCACACTTCTCTTCTGTTGAACTAACTGACGTTTTAGATATGAAAGGACAGCTGCACAGCTCACTGTGACTCCGAGGCACGTCGTTTCAATACTTATTTTTGGAAACAACTTTTACAGATTTTCTTTAATATCTCGGCAAACTTTTAGCGGACTTAACCAAAAAAAGACTCGAGGGCAATTACTAGCAACATATTTGTTGCTGATCCATGGCTTGTACTTCCGGAGTTCACACTGGAGGGACAGTCAGTGTTTTCACTGCAAACCAATTGTGTTACTTTCACATATATCAGAATAAACCTCCGCCCTCAAATCGACAATGTGATCTGTTACTAAATCAGCAGATGATGAGAAACACTTTTTGAGGGCATCTGTGTCTTTCTATGAACAGATGTTTACTCTAATCCTTCTCTTTTATCCATTTTTGCTAAATTCTTTCTCCTCCTTTTAGTCCTCCCTGAATCCAGTGTTTACTCCTGATGTGCTGCCGTGTCTGCAGTCGTTCTCGCTTCACTTTTTGGGGGGTTTCCCGTCCCGTTGTCGTGAACACGATATCCCAGGAAGCCCTGCATTTCATCACATTTGGCACACATGTACACGTACATCTAATGAGGAAGTGATGACAATTTGGACATTGATGAAGACAAAAAAGAAATGTCTCGACTTATTAATGTGACATTATTTCCTAAATATGACAATAAGCACTTTCTGAATCCTCAGGAGACGAAAGCTTTTTTGGCAACTTTTTGCTACCACTGACTTAGTGTCGCTCTGGGAAACGCAGTATTTCATCTCTCAACCTTATTCAGCAACTAATGGTATTCTAATTCTGTTTAACACCAGAAAGGAAGCGGCAACAACAAGAACCATGGGAGCTCAGAGGAACGTCCCTATGTTAATGAAGCAACTTCAGAGTCGTTTCAATGGAGACCACTAATGAGACGTGGATTGGCAGAGGGGATTGTTCTACGTTTGAAATGCTAATTAAATGGAGAAGTGAAATTACGGTTCGGTCACATGGCAGTACCAGGACGCTGGGGTGGAGACTCCACTAATATCAATGCAGTCACAAGAGGAAGGCAAAGTTAAAGAACAACAACGATAAATGAAGTGTGCTTTTACTGCTGTGGGCTGGGGATTGGTGAGTGATTCAGAAGACAGGGACAGAGTTCACATCGGTTGCAGATGAGCTCCCTTCAAAGAGACGCTGCCTTTAAGTTTAAATTGGGTGGTTGGTGGGTCACTAAGAAGCGATTCATATTCATGCTGCAGTGAGATAAACACTAAAGAGATCACAGCAGCCCAATGCACTCCCTCTAAAAGGGAATCCATTATGGTGTTGGACCAGAAACAGCTGGCATGTGTTCATCCTTGTTTCAGCTGCTTTGGCTGCTGTGGGCATATGCTGCCTCTATAGACGGTTAGCGTTAGTGTCAGTTCATCAGTGAAACAGTGCTGTGCTGTGTGTACCATCGCCAATAGCACAAGTTGTATTAATGCACACTAATGATAGTTCCATCAGGATGCCGCACAGCACGGTGATTTGACATCTGAGCCAAAATGCATTGATTTCAACAAATCATTTTTTATTAAGATAATTATTTTACAATGAGACTAAGAACCTACACACTGCACACTACAGTTACTAAACTACTCCCTCCAAAACACACTCATGCATGTATTGCTATGGAATATACTTTGAAGTCCTTTTGCACATTTGTAGACCACTTGGTCAGCACATTTCAGTAAAAATAGTTATTTGTTATAATTTTGAAACTTTTGTTTTTCTCTTTTTTGAAGCTGCATTTAAATGCTTTTGTTTCTTTGTTGTTAATATTCCACATGTATTCTTAGCTTTTTGTGTCACTATTTCACTGATATCAGAACATCGTGTTCAATGCTCGTTTTCTGTCTTTCACAAAGGACATTTATAATCTTTGGGTTTCTGTTTATAATTTTACATTCATGTTGATTGGCTGAAGAAAACATTGACCTTTTTGATATGGTAGAAATAAAAACACAACTTCCGTTAATGCTTATTGTTTGACTTTTTGGTTTGAATTTGTTCGGAAAAGGTCTTGATTGCTCCACATTAGAGTTGCTGTGAGAACTCATTTCAGATTACAGGACGTAACTGCCCTTTGAAAGGCGACTAAATGCAACGAGCTCCAAAGTAATTGCTGTGCTTTTATGTTTGGCATTTGCTCTGAAAAAATAAAGCATCTTGTAAATGTATTGTAGTCGAGACAAGGACTGGGTCAGCCCATGTGTTTTGCTGTGGTTTAAAATGCTACTTGAGATGAGGGAAGATAAGATGAACTCTTGATCCTGGGTCATTGCAGAAGAAGAACAAATAGTGCGTTCGAAAAAGCCATATTGAATACATTACAGTGTTTCACATTCGGAGGAGCAGGGCAGCGTGGGCGCTGTATATTTTGACATTGTTTGCTGGCAAGCCTTTTCAAAAGCAGCACATTCAGTGGGGCTTACAGGATGCAGAGGGCACGATCTCCACTGTCATAACTGCTTCCCCAGTAGGAAGCACTCTGTGAATTAGCCCAATGAGAGCTCTCCGGGGACATCCGTCATGATTGCAGGAGAAAGAGTGTGCACGAGGCAGGCGCAGCATGTGAGCGCGAAACGATTAAAGCGGCACGAAAGCTACAAGGATGTTTTTTCTCACTAATGCACTCGGTCCTAAAGCATACATTGGGGGGTTTGAGATATTTAATTGATGACTATAGTGCCCCGATTATAAATGACAGCCTCGCCTCCTTATAAATATTCAAACCGCCAAGTGCAGCTCTGTCAACCACCACGTCGTTTCCTGCCTGCATCGATTCAGCGCGCCATGGACGATGGGTCGAACGACATGGGGCGGCTTCCCACCTCGCCAATGGGAATTTGACGAGAGGTCACGATGGCCATTGCTGCCGTCTCGTCAAAATGAACATGACGTGGAGCACAAGCTCAGCAGACGACGTCGATGAGCCCGTGCTCGTTGTCGTTCAGGAGATGCGTCTTTTTATGGCTTTTAATGAGTTAAACTGTTAGCGTGATTTAAAGGGCTAGTTTGACGTCTCGGGGCAGCTGGGTATCGATAAACTCTCCTATATCTATTAGTTAAATGTGGAACTACATCCAGTTAGCTTAGCTTCACATAGAGACTGGAAATCAAGAAATAGTTCAGCGCACAACCCCACCTAAAGCCCCAAATTATTGTTTCTACACTTTGGTTGTGTACGGATTAAGCAAACATTACTTTCGAGGTACTGTTGGGTAGATTTTGTTACCTTTGGGTGCTAAGCTAAGCTAACCAGCTGCTGGCTGTAGGCACATATTTAACAGACGGTAACAAGTTCTCGAAGCAAAATGTCCAACTATTCTTACAAACGTCATTGCTTGAAATGGGACTTACACCAGGATACCCTTTAATGCCTTTATGGTTTCATTTGGATGGTTGACAGACAATCAATACCGCTGATGTGATAACGATGATATGTTTATGCTCATTTGGGCTGAGAGGTGTGCACAAATCAACAGTGAAGACACTCGCACTGCGTGAGCTCAACAGGCGCTGACTGTTCCACATCTGCACTCCGTGAACTCCAGAAAACCCCGTCGTTCCTGCGGTTCAACTTTTCACTTGACTTGCAGATAACATAACATGGAACTCCCATCTCCACTTGGGGATGAACACAGTTGAGTCTTCCTGAAGCACTGCTCGTCCTCTCAGGAGACGGAGGCGGTGCAGCAGTGGAGGAGCCCGTGACACCGCACATCTCTGTTCAGTTGTCGTAACAAGAACAAGCAGCTACCTGCCATTTTAATTGCATTCCTCACTTTCGACTAATCACAGGAGACACGGTGGCCCTGTAGGCAGCCAGCCAGCTGGAGCAGGAGGACTCTATGTGTCAAATGTATTCCCTGGCAACACAAAATAACACTGCGACAACAGAGAACTGCCTGCCTCAAATACAAATGTGTTAATTCTATCTCTGGAGTTTATTGTAATCTGGATTTCCGACATGTGCTTTGGTACACGTTCCCAATGTTATTCTGGGGACGACATTTGTTTTTAATGTTGATTCAAGATAACTCTGGACTCTGGTCATTTATCATTTAGTTTACTGTGGTAGTTTATAATAGAGAACACAAAAGGAAGACGGTAAACCCGGGACGGTGTGTGTGTGTGTGTGTGTGTGTGGGGGGGGGGGGGGTCAGAATACATCAGCTGTATTCGCCGTGTGACAGCATTGCAGAGTGGCAGCCATTGGCTGGCCAGTGGGACTCACATGCACTATATCCACCATGTCTTCATAGACAATAGTTGTTTGCTGCTTCATGCATGCTCTGTTTCAAATGTAGCAAAGTTGTGTCACAGAGATGTTGAGTACAACACGTGATCCTGTACTGTTTTGTGTACGTGTTGCGTCATAATTCAAGGCGTTTTCTTCCCTTCTATAGTAACTCAAATGAAGGACTCAATCATTTGTTGATCAACATTTTAATGAGAGAAACTTATTTTGCTATAACAGGCAATCTAAAGGCCCCTAGACATGACCTAAAAACAAACTTCCATCTGAATCAATGTTTTCTGACATCTGAGTCCACAGAGTGCTCCACGCCGCTCTATGGATTAATGGAGTTTGTTTGCCTCGCAGCACTTTTCATTTCCCAGCTGTGATTGTCACACACCAGCGTTTGCTGTCTGTCTGCGATTGTGCTGATAGGTCAGATCTGAGATGGATATCCCCCAACCGCAGGCCTCGGGAGGGGGGCGACCCATGCCGCAGCGAGGAGAAGGGCTCACCCCTGCCACCTCCGTAAGTGCTGGCCTTGCAGAGGCACCATGGGTGGAGTAATCTCCATGCTGTAAAATATGCTCACATGTGCCAGACCTCCTCATCCAAAGGGTACATAGCGCACTCACTGGTAGCAAGCGAGCGCAGCTCTTCGGGGTGCAATTACATCCTGTTCTCTTCTGAACTATCTACAGAGCAATTATCTTTCCAAACAAAACCCTGCTATTGCAGCATTGTGTGCAGATTGCTATCCTCCGAGATGATTCAACAGTTTACAGCAAATTAATTGGATGGATGGACCACGGAGGGGAGACGTGTCTAATGTGTGTAAAACACTCGGTATTGTTGTATCGACAATTAATCTTCTAGGAATTTTCTTGCCAGTTATTTTGAGGCTCGTCGTTATTCTGCCAAGCTAAGGTCACGCTAACGAACTGCCCAGTGACTCGCCGGTTCACTTTTATTTCACCGTGGTAATGTTTTTAAGGAATGTCTCAAGAAATCATTTCAATTAGCTGCAGATTAGAGAGAGCCCAAACATTACCTCAAACACCTCCTGAGAGAGAGGAAGTGCTTACTCCAGCGGTTCTCGTCTTTAGCTGATCTGAGATGAGAGCGTATCGGCTCTGGATTTCACTTTGATCTTGCTGGATACCTCAGTGTACAGACTGGCAGCACTCTCGTAATTAAAAAGCTCAGATGCTGGTACACCTGCGATTCACGAGAACGTTGTCAAAATATTGTTTCTGTCTTTGTGCAACTGCTAAAAATTGTTCTTGCAAGAGACAGCTCCTTGGATTAATGCCTCATGATGTGTTTCTCATGCAATATGTGTAATATTTTAAGCTCTTTGTGTTTTCCCTTTGTTTGAATGATACTGGTCTAATGAGGGCTCAGCTGGGTGCACATTTGCGTTGCCAGGGATTAAGCTGATGTTGTCCAGAGTGTCCAACATGACGGCTCAGTTTCCTGCTTTGGGACACTTCACCATGACTCACTGATGCAGACGGACACTTTGCTTTGCAGTAAACATGATTCATTACAAAGTGCTGTCTACAAATATATGCTAAACCGCACAGGCTCCAAACCACGACATGAACTAACTCTAAAGGCACTGCAGTACTCCACGTAACTGAGTGATGTCCTGTCTCCCTGATTCAAACTGACCTCACTGATAAATATTGCCTTTTTTTAACTGCTGATGGAGATCCTGTTGTTCAAAGAGTGGAAGTGGCAGCATGGACACGCTGCTCACTACTGAAAAACCAGAGGGCACAATGATATATGTGCCACTTCCTGGTCTGAGCTCTGCTTCCTGTTCATTTCAGATTAACATGACCTTGTAGTTTTGTTTTTTTTACCCGAAAGCTTAAGAAGAAATCCACTGCACACTGTGTACCGTAATTATTGGTGAACATGTGCAGCATAATGTTTCAAAAGACAAAACAATGACTGGGTAATGGAATTAAAGGCTTTTATTCAGAGCATTGTTATAGCAGCAAACAACTACACGCTTTGAAAAGATGTCGTGCAGTAGTTTGTACCTGCATGTGAGAACAGAATCAGTCATTTGTTCACTTAAGTATTTATGTCTTTATTTGTTTTTACGCTTACCAGTGGTTCGTTAAACCTTTGCACAAAAGGCCTTCGGAACAACACAAGATACCTCCGACTCTCTTAATTGCACATGACTGAGTTTGTGGCGATACATGAGGGAAATGAAGGCACCCCGAAAAGAGTGTTGGGGACACCGTAGAGTGCTTTGTCGAATTTGGTGCAATTTGGACACAATTTGAATAAACAAGTAAACGATGCTCTGTGTAGGAGCGGAGCTTCAAACTTGATGGCCTGCAGCGGTGCTTTGCAGGCCATCGATTGCAGTTCACTTCTGCTGCTGGATGCTGGATGTATCATTTCAACCAAACTCTTCTTCACTTCCCTGCACCACGTCTGGGATCGGGAGCCAAACAATCAGCTAGGTCTGAAGGGGCGCTCTCCACCTCCCCCCCCCCCCCGACATCGCAGTAAGCAGCACTACAGGCAGCCACGCAATCGGTCCACTCCGAAGGGGAAGGCGCTCCAAACAGGCACGCCTGGAAAAGTGCGCCTTATTAGTGAAGATCAATTTCTTCACACGAAAATAAGAGTCAACATTCAATCAATGTCGACTTAGTCTGCACTCATGAAAATACAACAAAACAACATCTACAATAGTGTAAGACGGCCTGGGTCTACCAACAGATGATCTCTATGCAAAGCGTACATTGTTACCTCTGTAACATCTCTTTCAGTACAGGACATGCCTTCGAGCTGATCCTCAACTAAAGAAACATTTAGATTCTGTGCAACGCTCTTCACTAAGTCCCTCAGCTAAGAAGGAAGTAAGCCTTTTGTCACACTTAAGGTGGAAACTTAAGGTTGCTCTGTGCAGCCGGGACGTTTGGATCATAAGAGTGAGCCTGAATCCGGAGACGCTGACAGAGCTGCTGGAGTTGTGGCAACAAGGAGTCTAGTTGGAAGGCTCCACCTCTGCTTTTGACAGTCTGCGTGGACATGGCATTGCATCAGGATGTGGCTCTTACAGGATGTTCTCAGGGAACGTTTCTGCGAGCCGCGGAATAAAGGATAATGGTACTTTTGAAATTAAAATAGCTTATACAACAATTTTATGAGTGGCCTAGCATGAAATTAGATCCTGCTCAAGCCCTCAAACTGCATTATTGAATTTCCTTTGCGCTCGGCCCCCGATGCTGGTGCGGGGCCAGATGTGATATGAATGTAACCGATACGGCACGAGACCGCAGACAGATTAACAAATCTAATCTGAGATAATCAAATGATGTAAAATAAAGCCAGTGCCGTTAAACCCCGTGCCTTTTCAATGTTGTTCTCACCGTGCTCATATTCAGTTTCATCTGTACGCTGGGTCGTGCACCTCTCCCCCTCTCTGCCATCTGCCACAGCGTCCCAGTTTCAAACTGGACGAGCAGAGCGGTCACATTTGTCCTCACAATCGGTGTCTCTACTGGTGTGAGGCGGAGGGGGAGGCGGCTAGGCTCTGGGGGAGGAGGGGTGTGGTAATGGCTGCATATTGATGCGTCATGAGTGTCCGTATTACGCTAATGAGCCGCAAAAGCCCCTTTCATATGTTCCGCAGAATGAATTGTGGTTGGCACTAATGGCTAAATGTTGCATAGGGTAATGGGAGAATCTAAGACGGTCATCGCACTGCGGCAAAGCAACACCGTGGATCGAGCTGGAAGTTCAAGTGGCAATTTATCCCGAATGCTGTTGCAGCACTTTACTTCGTCATCCTGGGTACGGCATGCCTCATGACAACACATTTAATGGTTCAGTGCACACGATACCATTTTATCAGGAATGATCATCTTTAGAATTGATGATATTTAAAAGGTTCCAGTTCAGACGAGGGTCTAATAACAGCAGGGCAGCCATGTTTAGGGTATTAAGAGTTCTTTCAACTGCCGCTGAACCCCAGGAACACTTTTCTTTTTTAGAAAGACCAATGACAGAAGTGCTGACTGAGAGATTGCTTTGAATCAAAGAAGTTAGTAAAAAAACAGCCAATAATCAGCCCAAAAGTGACGTGAAAACGTCCCCTGGCTTTCATGACAGCCGGGTCAAATTTCAACCTCAAAAGGTGCTCTGACTTTCTAATGGGTTGTCATGAAATCCCTGCGCTCCGGTTGAAATTATACTCTCTTAGCTTTCCTAGTATTCCACTTGATACCTCCACTGTTCACACTGCGTGAGTTACAAAAATATCTCTAATGTTGGTACGTGGGAGCAATACACCCTTTAAACTGGCTGAAAATCCAGAGATGAGTAAATGATTTGTATGTCTCTTCCTACACTCGCTGTCTTCTCTTTGTGCGGCTGAAGTCATGGGAGTGTGTCAGCGTAAAGCCCCGAGGTCATCACTCTTAGTGTTACCATGGGACTCTATTCTGTGCTGCCTGACTTGCTTAGGCAACCTAATCTGTCTCTCTCTCTGCCCGGTGTACAATATATCAGGCAGATATGAATATATGCATGAATCATGAAAGTGATTGTTCAGTGAATGAAGTAAACGACGTATTTCTTTGGCTCATATATGCATGCATTTCTGTTGAGATGTCTGATTAAGAATCCTCTTCAAGGTTGATAAGTTCTCCTGCGGCATCATTGCCAGGTGATTTGATGAAATAACATTTGGTTCATCTTGACAACAAAAGTCAAGACATTTCATTTTGGCACCTCGGCGCCCCGTGGAAGCGCTGCATCTGCTGCCTTCTATTACTTTTCACATTTGTTACAAGTTTTGCCAGCATTTTACTCGCGCGCTCTCACAGTCGCAACGCAACGTCTCTCCAATTGACATTCAGCACCGGTGCGGCGTGCGACTCCTGTCCTGAATGTTAAACAGATATGACACGGGGCTTTGATTGTAAATAATTTGGCTCAAGCTCCGGGGTCAGCCAGCCGAGGAGCGTCTACTTTCTCCTCGTATCGAGGCCTGCTGTTGCTCCTGCTGCCCAGCTGCCTGTAGTTGAGACAGGTGTCATCGTGGCGGTGTGAAACACCTTCATTCTTGATACAATTATCCCCCCCTGGCTCGGTAACTTAACCTACACCTTGGCCGGGAGGCATCCCAGTGCTTCCAGGAAAACCCTGCTGTCTGTGCTGGAAGGCTCTGACGTGAATGATATAGATGTGATGAGTTGACCCAGCCTAATGTAGTCCTCCTTGAAAAGTGCACCGTCAACCGGAGCTCCGCCGTGATAAATCAATGCGTTAAACAGGCCCCTTTCTCCTTCTGCAGAAAGGGGTTTGCAGGATGATAGATCATGTGCCATCAGAGCAGCTGCATCTCAGAAAACAAAAACGTCCATTTCAAATTTGGATGATGCTGATAATTTAACCTGCTTTCATTGATTGATCTAATGCAGTCCCAAGTACCATAGAAGGAATAGTGCAGTCATTGAGTCATGCTAAAACCCCCAAACCATGTGTGCAACTTCAAACATATTTCATTTTGGACATAGTTGCAAAGTTATGCTATAACTTGGTAAAAACACTGTTGCGTTTGCCTTTACGTCTAAAAAGTATTCTCAACTGCGTTTCAATGGAAACATATATTAATAACCCTATGACACCCATGTTTTAATTATTTATAAACATACCTCTATGCTATGTTATAATCTGCTTATACCACTAAATATTCATAATAATTGATATCAATAATACCAACACATGAAGTATTTTTTAATGACTTAATGAGGTTATAATACTTTGTAATTGCTGGTCACTCTGCCATTTTTTAGCTGGTGTCATAGTGAACCAGCAGTGACATATTTCACAAACGAAGAGCAAACTATATTCGACAAATACAAACAAGTTAAACACACAATTCAGGCAAAAAGAAGGATAGCCAGTAAAAACGGATATCGCAGACTGTGTGGATATGTTCATTAATAGCCTTCTAACTACCCCAGCTTGAGTAGACTATAATTACATGCGTGTATTCCATTAAGTTAACGTGTTGATTAGATGTGTTCATATAGAATAGACAACTCTGTGTATGACAAGTTTAGCCTCATTCTTTCAGCGGTGTGAAACAGCTTGTCAACGGAATAAGAATACATCCAAGCAACAGAAACATTTCACGGAAGACTCGCCTGTAATTATAGTCGGGTCTTATGATGGAGCAGTGATATTCTAAGCCTATCCTGCTTCTCCTTGAAGCAGGGTTTTCCAGTGGCCGTTGACTCTGGCAGAATGTTTCGGCCACAACAGAAGATGAAGTGATGTTCATGCCATAAGTGAGGAGACAGCTGTTAGGATAACAGATTACAGTCAAAAAGCTGCTATGCTCAGGTCATAAATATTGCAAAGGCCGAGACGGTTCAGCTCGGACCAGCCCTCTCCCTCTTCCCCGAAGACGGGCAGGAACATGTGTTTCTCCGTTAATTAAAGTCCGGCCTGCATGTTGCATGATTAATTAGCTGATACCTCGTAGTTCCGCACAAACATTGATGGCTCTCTGCTTGTATGTCATGAATAGGACTTGCACCATCCATCACCCCTTTAAGGTCAAGCTCAAAGCTGCATTGTGTTCTGTAATTATAAGTCCCCGCTTCCACCCGCCATGTTAACTTAGCGCCCTTGATTTTGACGAGTGGTATCAGGGATCACGGTTCGGATCACTCGTGAACCGCGGATCAATCGAGTATTTGTATTTTTTTTTACAGTGTAATCATCATAGTGTGTAAAGTTTGACTGCTGCTGTTCCTTTTCAAGTAACAAGTCCCCGAATATCAATGCAGAGTGTCAGTGAACAGATATAAAGCAGTAGTGTGTTCACGTGAACGGAGCAGGTTAGAAGCGTTTCATGGTGAAGTCATGGCGAGCGGAGGAACGTCAGAAGCCGTGGCGTCATTTAAGTCGCAAGTTTGGGAGCGTTTTGTCTTCCCTGGAATGTACAATGACGGATGAGGGTGGTGGACGAAACCGTTACGGTATGTCGGCGTTATTTAAAGAGAGACACACGACAACGGCAATACATCGGGCATGTCAGCGACGGGGACACTCCGGTGTAGAAAACAAAGGATTTCTAAATCTGGTTAAAATGCTTGAGCCACGCTACGACGTCCACTCACGCACCCACTTCAGTGTGAAGCTGTTCCAGACCTCTATGAGAAGGAAAAGACTGCAGAGACTGCTTTCACCACGGCGGAGTGATTCTTAGTCCGGTGCTGTAGACACGCCCCCTCTGTGAGAGTCACACACACCTGGTTCAGGTGCTGACAGAAGTATCAGAGTGAAGCTAGACAGTCCCAATAATATTCCAGTCACCACAGAAAGGTCGACCCTCTCCCCAGACAATGGAGATATTCTCATCTTTTTGAAAATAATGTCACAGTAATGGTAAACATTGTTGTGTATTTGAATGGCATAACCTGACAGGAAGTAAACACAGACCCAAGTTGTTGCCGATCAGTTCAGTTCAGTGTAAACAGTGGAAGCAGCTCACTGGCTGTTTCTTTCTTTCAGTATTGATGAAAGGACGAGGGAATCAACATACCTCATGTTGCACTTAAACTTAACAGAATTCTTCAATGTATTTTTATTTATTTATTTCATTTTGTTTCAAATTGGACATCTTCAATATTTTTGTTTTCATGTAAGACTATAGCCCAAAGTTCTTTTTTTAAGTATTCTTGAAGTTCTTTAATTAATAAATGGAAAGCAAAGTTATATTTGGCTCCTCCCCTTTTCTTTGTTGATCCGAAAAATGATCCGAACCGTGACTCCTGAACCGTGATCCGAACCGAATCGTGAGGTTTGTGATCCGTGACACCCCTAATTTTGACTAATACATTGTCGCCGTCGTCCTGCGTTTGGACGTCGGCGAGTGTTCCCATGACAGTTTAAAATCAATGTTTGCATGCAGCGTAGAACTGTGACATCACAACCTATAAACTAGTTCGTCATGTTTCCATGCAGAACAGAGTCGCCGCCGTGATCAATGATGGTGAGCTGGATGTTGTGAGACATCACATCGAACACTAGCCTGAACAATGAGTGTTAGGGGAAGTGGGAGATAGTTAGAGGAATGTCAAGGGGGAAAAAAACAGTTCTCTCGAGGTTACATCTTAAGATATCCAAGTGTGGGTTCTAAGATATTCAACACCGATACACATCAAACATCTTTTTTTTCTGTGCTTCTCCGGTCGGAAAAAAAAACAGCATTACCGGTACATACCTTCTTGGCTTTGGAGAATGCCACTGAGCAAATGTGTCTCCTGACACCTTGAGTTAATGATCAGCCAGCTTCCAGGGAGGCAATGTATTTTGAGTCAGCAGCGAAGCGTGACAATAACCTTTAACATTGTCATTTACACACGTATTATACCACGGCACAGATTGTCTATAGGCTGCCTCGCAGCAATAAGTCATCCTCCACTGATAGGGTTCCGTCCTCATTTTGTCACGTTCAGAGATGTGACTTTGAGGTGGTTTTGCAGGCCTAAATCCTCCATCTTGTGCAATTTCATTTTTGTCTTTTTTTTGTCTCAGCATGCCTCTCTCAAGGTGAAATATTGTGATATCGCCGCAGGCATAACGTTATGAGATTAAAAAAGGAAGGAAGTGCAAATGAAATGAAGTGAATCTTATCATATGGCTTGTCAAACATTACTTTATGCCGATATTTGAATTGCTGCGTGCATTTTGACTGCAGGGTAACAGTCTCGAGGCCGTATCATGAGAGGAGTGAAATATTTCTGAGGAAATGCAGATTGACAGGCACCCGGGGAGTCAAAGCTGCTGGCTTACAATCATTAGTTCTGAATCGTGCAGGACAGAATGTAACACCATGCAGCTCAGCGGTAGGGTCTGGTTTCTGTCTGTTTTAGGAGAACTGTCATGACATACTTTTTACACGTGCATATTGATAAATGGAAGGTAAAATAAATGCAGATCTTGCCACATAATTTAGGTATAGTATGACAATGTCATGATCATAATCTATGAGTAGTGCTGGTGAAATGTTTGTGGCTGCACGAGTCAACACTTTCCAAACAGTTTTAAGAAATTTCATGTACAAATTCATCTGTCGACTGAATGACTCTGTAAATGGGATCATACTTGTTTTAACCAACATAAGGTTTAGCACCACACGCTACCAGTCCCAGCTGTGGCGACATTGGTACAGCTGTCTCTTTGTAAGGCATTGCTAGGCCTCTGTACTTTTATTGTTTGTGTCTGTCTTTTTATGTATCTGTCTGTATGGACCCCGAGTCTGAAATAAAGTATCTATCTATCTATATATCTATGATCCTCGAGGATTGCAGTTGTCTCTCGTGCTGCTTGTGTGAGTTTTATTTAAGGTTGCAACGGATCATGAAACTCCCAGTTGAGATTGTATCGTGTTTTAGAGTCTCAGATCAGATCAGGAGGGAAAAAGGGTTTCCTGTCGTCATGAGCCTCATGGACCAATGGACCTGTGTTTGTTACAGCAGCTGGTACACAAGGCTGGAGACTTCACCACCATCTCGGAAAAACGATTTCAACCACTTTCAAGTCGGTTTAAACTGTCAACAAATCTAAATGTTAGGTTTTTACTTCGTTATAGTCGAATGTAGAAATACACACAATTCAAATAATTAGGAAATATTGGCATTAAACTCCCTAAGGCCCCCTGTAGACATCTTGTAACTGCATCTCTAGAGTAATTAGACATTTTTGTTGTTGAATTCCATCACCATGTCTTTGCTCTTTCTATGATTTACAGTGAAACAAGGTGTTGAAAGGTTGATTAGGAACACTTTACACAATCATAATTGGAAGCATGTGCATTTGAGAGACAAAAAAAACATTAAATTAAAATACTACTGACAGTCTCAGCTAGATCAAGAGTCCACAGGCTGATTTGACTGTTCATGTTTCTGTAGACTGTCCGTAGAGTGTAGTCTCAAGAAGAAGAAAAACACAACACACCCTCAAAACTTCATTCGGTCCATTTATCTTCTCATAGGGCAACGTGCTGGTTAGACATTACACACAGATACAAACAACATACCTTGCCATTTATGTTTATATATTGCTGATCACACTGATGGCAAAGGCTTCGTAAGGATAACTTCACAGAAGCTTTTTTTAATGAAACCCAGCATGCACAACAAGGGGGTAAAGGGAAATAATTAACATGGAACCAACACGCAGTGATCCTTAAACGAAAGTTGCCAACATTTTGTCAGCAGCACAGCAATGCCGCCAGTCCCCCTCCTGGGTCTCGAGACCCATCACAGATAATCACTGACTGCTCGCACAGTCAACTCTGCCTGTTGAAGATGTACTGAATTAATCCCTTCACATCCATCAATGGGCTAGGGGGAGAAAAAAACAGTCCTGGGAGCTTTATTTTGTGTACAATTAAAGATGCCCTTTCCTCAAATGTCCTCCTCAATCAATGGCACAGGAGGACTGCTGGGGAAGGAAGGGCAACAAGTTTGGATTTATTGGATGACTTCAGAGGCCTTTTGGAGACAGTCAGTCCAGGCAGTACGTTGAGGTTGTCGGCCTTATGTATCACGCTAGGCTAAGGTTAGTACCGGTGTGTGTACACGCTCTCGGTTTGGCTTCATTTTCCCAAGATACATCAGTTATAGTGAAAAATACACTGAGGCAAGAGAGGAAATAATACTAGCATTGTGCTGCTGTTCATCACAGTTGAGGCCTTTACACACCGGGAGCATAATGAAAAGACAATATGAAATTGTAAAGTACTCCGCTGCAAATATTTTGCATCAAAACTATTCATACAGGCAGCAAAGCAAATTTGCAGCATTTCTTTGTGCAGGCAGAGGACCAATGACCAGGATCCTCTTGACCCAGAACACATTGTAAAACCTAAACTACTCGTGAATTTCCTCTGAGCGAATTTGAAGTTCCCTTTGATGAAAAGTTAACCAATGTACATGTTTGAGGGCTTTTAATGTGAAAGGTAAGAATGGAAGGAGAGGATCTAGTCGCACTGTAATACAATTTACCATTTTGGTTCAGACCAAGGAGCATCTTTGTTGTTGTCCAATACAGTATTGCACAACATGATTGCTCCGGGCCTGACTACCGTACTTTCCGGGCTATAGAGCGCACCGCTATATAGGCCGCACCAGCAGATTTTTAAAAGGAAAAAGAAGTTGTACATAGATAAGCCGCACTGGTCTATAAGCCGCAGGTGTCCCCGTTGAACAGCAATATGCTTTCAACAGTACTGAAGTTGTCTTCTATGAACATCATAACATGTCGCTAGCTTCTAAGATAATTTTAACATTACGGCCAATGGGGAAATGCTAACCGCGATTAGCATTAGCGAATATATAATATATCTTTGTACATCTTTTCATGCAGGCATACTTGCATTACAGACTAACGTCTCTCACGGCTACCAAACGAAAAACAATGAGGCAATAACTGTCGTTGCTCATAGCTCTGAATAGCTGTTGTGCTAGCAGCAACTGGCCAAGCCAGTTAGCCGTAAATGCTATTCAGAGCTATGAGCAGAGAAGATCAGCTTTTTCTCAAGTCTGCCAGTGGATCCTAACAGCCCGGAACAGTGTGAAAGAATCCATCATCACCAACGGGTTCTGAAAACATAGCATGTAGTCACTATTGCGTTCACAGAAGCCTCTGTAGCCATGCAGGGTATCCATCTAGGGGAGTTTGACTGAACGTGTCTTTCCCCCCCCCCCCCTTCCGTCCGATCACATTTCAGAGTTTATCTCGACATTGCACTTTGTAGCTGGGCGGATGATTCATCACACAAACAAACACACTACATCCTTGTCTCCTAGAAGTGATGTTCCCATACAATGAAAGTGCTTTGAGGATTACCTTTTAAAGGAAACATATTTTTTGTTGTGGATTCTGTTTTGCTTTTGACTGATCTCAAATACGTGGCCGGATGTCTTGGTGGTCAAAAGACACGGCGCTGTCAGCCAGCAGACTGCTGTTTGTGTGGTGTGATGCCTAAACAGCAGTTGTATTACAGTTTGCAGTTGTAGCTGTATGGGAACGTCATTGTTTTAGGAGACAGGGTTGCACACTAATGAGCACAAGTAATCGACTATTCATCATGATGACGATTTTGGCTTCCAACCTTTTAAATCAACCCGATCGACTGTTATATTGACCCTTAAAATGCGTCCTCAGCTCATAGAAATCTTGATTCCCAAACTGAACAACCATCCACCAGGGGATGATCAATATGTCCTGGCTTCACTTTGGTGGAGCTGCCATGCTGTCTTTCATTGCACTTCAGAATAGAAAAGTAGTATAGAAGGTATTGTAAGGGAAAAAAGCAAGAAGCACTGAATTCAGGTGAAGAAAACCCTTTTGTTTTCAGTCTTATTTTGAAGAATTGTTCAAGAATGTTGTCTTCATTGAAGGGAAACTTTGCAGACCTTCCGCCTGCTCTGTGCCTCTGCAGCGTTGTCCAGATTGATGTCTGCAGCGTGACACAGATCTAACCCCTGGAGTATTCCCTCGGTGCCCCGCTGCAGTGACACAGAGCTGAAAACCTGACAGATATCCCTTTTCATGTCTCCCTCGTCCTCCTGAT
The DNA here is from genome assembly GCF_949748355.1 of Melanostigma gelatinosum. Taxonomy (NCBI): domain Eukaryota; kingdom Metazoa; phylum Chordata; class Actinopteri; order Perciformes; family Zoarcidae; genus Melanostigma; species Melanostigma gelatinosum. The sequence continues at coordinate 19,321,313 of NC_136653.1, forward strand.
CCAACAACAGGTGAGGGACTCGGCAGTCTTCTGCTGTTCCACGTTGCGGTCAACTCTCAGCCTGCCCACTTTTTTTGAAGCAGGCCAATGACATGCGGATGATTTGATTTAAATCCCTCTTGTAGCTGTTCCCTCTCGGAGCATTTTAGGTGTCAACTGTAGCAATATTTCTACACACAGTGGCAGATATTGCGCCGGTATATACAGGGAGTGGGTGTAAGGCTGCACAGTGTGCAGAACAACTGGGACACTTTCAACTATCTCACCCTGCTGGCACCGACTTCTTGCAAAGGGCAGAACATGTGGAAGGGTGCATTCGTTCACCGCCGTTTAGTGAAATAAGTGTAGCAGCTGAAGTGACGGAGGGTTCAGCTGCTGTTAATGTAGTCCACGTTTCACTGCTTCTGACAAGAGAAGCAGTGACAACCATGCTAGAACTGGCTGACCCGCGCCAGTAAAAAAACTAAATACTGGTGTGTAGCCCCGGGGATACACCCAGACCCAGAAGATAAACCACGTGAGCGGTCTGCAGCTGCAACGGTTTAGGGCCGTGAGGATCGTCAGCCACAGTGACCCGTGACAGGCGGGTTAGTGCAGTCTGAAGGTTTAATAATTGGAGATGGAAAGGCCACAGGTTTAAGTGTTCATACATGCGCTCGCAGCGTGTTTTTACACGTTCTCCGACTGCCCCTTTAACTTGTAGTTGTATTCATATTTCAGAAGTTGAATCAGATGTTCTGTTTCTGAACCGCGTCCTTTAACACAGAGAGTCTGCTGATACCAGGTCAGATAGCAGCAACCTACTGCCGGCCTGACCACAGGGTGCAATTTAAGGCCCAAAGACACGACGTGTGAACAGGAGGAGCCGGGGATCGAACCACCCTCTGTGATTCGTGGACTACCCTGCCCCCCCCCCCCCCGAGCCAGCAGCATGTTGTATTTGTAGTTGATTGGATAATATTAGCGAGCAAATCACGTAGTCCAATATCGCTGCATTCTCCAGGGAACACATGGAGGCAGCTGATCAAGCATGGAGCCCGAGAGCCGAGATCACCTTCAAAGAAACGGCTAATTAGTTATTATCATGAGGAATGGTGACGCCTGCGTCTCAAACAATGAATGAATGCTCATCGCTTGCTGTCAGTTACGGAAGTCAGACAAGATTAAACTTCACGGTTTCATTTTTAAAATCTTAAATCAGGAAGTGGAAATGGTCTCCTCTGATCTATTTTGGGTGTTCCTGCTCTTTTCTTTGGCAGCTGACCATTAGTCGTGTGTATCTGAGTTTCATTCAGCTTCATGCCAGTTGATGTGGACATTTGAAGCGGTGCGATGTAAGACACATATTTGCTGATGACATGTTTAACACTTCTGCGTTCAGCCTAGATAGCACCGATTGCAATTTTCTTGCCTGATTCTTTCTTTCTATTTTTTTATGTCTAATGTGCCATTTTAGACTTTTGCAGAGTCAAATTTTCTTTTTAGGAGCTCTGTTTGACGGCAAGGCCTGAGACTCAATTATTTTACCACCGTCATGAAAAATAAGATAAAACCATCAAAAAGTGTTTTTTTCTGTAGAGGCTGTTTACATAAAAACCCTGAAAGCAAATTATTACGTGCTTTATGTCTTCTTCACTCACTATGTGTGTGTGTGTGGGGTTGTGACTTTGTGTGCCAACGTAAATCTATTCTGCGGCACATGTGTGTAAATGTGACCGGCAAAAAAACTGAAATACAAGACCCGCAGGTCACAGGTCATGGCCAGCTGGTTTGATACGTTCTTGGTGTCCTGGTACAGGTCTTTCTTTATTCAGTCACCCTTTTGAATTTGATTACAAACACCTTATTTGTTTATACCACTTCCATTACCAATGCATAACTGCAGGCTGTGAATAAATACAAATAAAACTAGTTCTATAAGTGTACAAAAATTCAATTATTGATGAAATATGTTCCGGCCTTTGAGCCATCCTTTCAGGTAGCAAAAGAGATAATAAAGTTGACACATAATGGGAAATCTTAAATCTGTCTCCCTTTTATTTGCCCGTGGCTGTCCCCATCTTCCTCAGCAATAATGCGATGCTGCCAAATGAAGATGTCATGTGACCTGGTTGGCAGAATCACTTGTTGCAGAGCAGATTAGAAAAACAATCGGATGTTTCCTGAGGCGGATTTAAGTGTAACTGTAAATTAGCACGCTCCTCGTGCTGTTGGATTTGACACAGTTTGAAGCAACCGTGCTGTTAATTCGGATTAGCTCCGATGTTGAAACTTGTCATTTGTAAATGCATGCTGCTTTGCATAATTCTGCAATGCACAAACTTAAGTTGATTGTACTTATCTTTCATTTGATTGGCATTTTTCTTCATTCGGCTGTGTGCCAGCCGTGTTCTCATAAAACAAAGGCATAAAGGGAGTATTTGATGCCCACACCTTTATTAGTACCCCCTTTTGGTCACTGATAATAAAACAATAATTATTCTCCCATGTTTGGCAGCCCACTCGGGACTACGTAGCTGCATGTCAGTGGACTCAGAATGGAGGAGCTGAAGTCCTCTAAGAGCCATTCATTGTTTTAATTTCCATATCTGTCCATCACATAGGCACTCCCGTATGAGCATTCTCTCACACTGCACAACGATACGAGACTTAACATGGGGAATGTGCACATTTCAATTCGAAGAGTCACGAGTAATTATACTTGAAATCCAACTCAAATTCAGCGTACAGCTTTGGTGTAGCCCGTGTTGCTTCAACTGACGAGACAGTGTCTTCTACAGCACGTCATACATACATTACAGAGAAACATATGGCACTGCAGACTATATATACATATATATATATATATGTATGTATATATATATATATATATATATATATATATACACACAGAGGAGTGTTTTCTGACCTGCCCTTGAAAGACATATTTTTGACTATGTCTTTCAAAGGCACACGAACACAAGTTATTAATAATCTGATATCCGTCTGACTGAACATTCTGATGGCTGCCTGCACATGAAATGGAACAAACACAGTTAGTGATTTATTTACAGCCTGTTCCATATAATCCTGTTGTGCTGAGAAAATGTTGAAACATTTTGCAACGAAAGGCATTGCCTCACGACGGGATTTCAAAGTCCGTCTTCACTCTCGTTACCTTTAACTTACACACACACACGCTCCCATATTTTAGTCATTTGTTTTCAATGCCATAGATGAGTAAATGTACACTGTATGATGACAGACAATTTTGACACCACAGTCTACCGGGATAACTGTATAGAACCCTAGTTCCCGTGGACTCATGACACATTTTGTTCAAAAACAAAACACTGAATCGTGGGGCAAGCCTCTGAGTGTGTGACGGAGTGAGTCTGCAGCTTCATCGACACGAGTCCGGCTCACTATCGAGGGTTAAAGCTCATCTCCGGTCTCGGTGCTGCAATGTTGAGTCCCCGACTCCCACCCTCCCGCTGAAGCTTCTGCTATTCTCTGTCGGTTACCACTGAAGCTCTGGAGCCCAAATCATTCGATTTGGGACAGCCATCCCCACCACAGCACGTTTTTCAGTAAAAGAAAACAACAACCCGCGTTTCTCGAGGCGAATAATTCAATATAATGTGGTATATTGTCAATGAAGAGTAACCCCTTTCTCCTTGATAGGATGGCCTAATTAATGGCAAGGATAATTAACTGAGTCCCATTTCATTGGGCACAAAGTGCAAGGCGACGGCCCCATTATGCTGTTGATAACTGGAGTGTCCTTCCTTTCATCTGCACTCTTAATGTCATCAAATACCATTACTGATTGTCCATTTACAGAGTGCTCTGGGATCTCACTGCCTGTTGAGGCAGCGGAGTGCATCACAAATACGAGGTGTAATCAGCAGTGGGCATCGCAACAGTGCCAGTATAGGATATCATATCAGATGGCCAGCATATTTCACACTTAACACGGTGGTATGGACAAGCTTATCAGAGATTAGCTTTGCTGGGCTCCCCGCTTGTCAAATCATTTTTCAGCGTTGAGCATGGATGACCGGGAGTTCCAAAGAAAAAGCCATTTTGGCCACATGATGGCGGCTGCAAAAAAAAATGTCTTCGAGATTGTAGAAATGGAGGTCAGAGTCTTGTAGCCTTGGTGGCTCAGGTAAGTGGACCAAGATTAAGTGTAAGGAATACAGAGTACAGTCTGTACTCCCTCTGTGGGATCTACTCACATAAGTAGACACCAAATGCATGCTGCCACACATTAGGTGGTTTATATTTCAATATGAGCAGGTAATACATGCAGACCTATGGTTTAGACTTTAGTCTGCCAGTGTGATTATCTGTAGCGTGGGGAGTTCTACTCGTAACTTGTTGCCCAGTTGCAGACTATAAAGCGTTTCTGATGCCTTTTGTAATAGCAAAGAGGGGCTGAGCATAAACACATGTTGTATTTTTGTGTTTGCTGTTGATGAAACAGTCCTGACAGTTGCAGAAGCATTAATACTGTGGGTTATTATTCTGTGGGGATTATGGGGAATCAACACTGCTGCAGTGAAGGTGGTGTTAACTGAAGCAGATGTTATTTGATTTAATACTCAGCAGGGAGGGGGGTGTTGCTGCCACCAAGGGCATCTTCGCCTCAGGCTCAATTATTTAATTTCAGCACAGCCTTTATATCTCTGTTGAAATGCCTGCTTGGTAAACATGCGTTTCTGAGGCGCAGTGGAGTAAAGTATAGCCGAGGTGTGTCCACAGACTAGTCTCCTAAAGCTCCCATCCTGTTTTTGTTTGTTTGCAGATTTGCATGTTCATCAGTAAACATCTGTACGGCATTAACCTCCTCTCATGTAACCATCACTATTGGATTGTAAATGGCCCACAGCACACTCTGCTGTTTTGGCGAGATCCGCTAAGTGGATGGTTCCGTTGTGAGATATCATATTCCTAACTGGAAGGCCTTTTGGCGTTATTGTGTGAGTGGATCAGTCAGCATCTTCTCCAGATGTGTGTGGTATATTAAATGCATATTTTATTATCTATTTGGAATGTTTTCAGTTCCCACATTAAATCCTTCACAAGAGAAATATGTAGCCGTTTACGCATTGTTTGTAGGTCAAGGAGCATTAAAACCCAAAATCAAGTGAATGCTGATCTTTTAGGTTCATCAGAAGCAATACCGTAGCAGGCAATGTGCACATCTTTAAACATGTGGTGTGCAGATACAAGTTAGATTCCAATCTGGGCCGTTTTGTGCTTGCTAAAAAACATGAGAATACATATTATGAGAATGATGGCAGCGCAAGAACACACAGCATATCAACGAGACCACGGCTGGCGGTCTGGTTACTTTAGGAGATAACATATGCATGAAAGAAACATACCTTAAACCAACTTAAACCAAGGTCGAAACCTTAAATATGTGCCACAGAGCCGCTCGTAAAATTGGCCCTGGAGTATAATATCAAACACACAATGTGATGTGGTTGGAGATACGGAGACATGATGTATAGGAGATACGGGGACATGATGTATAGCAGGTGCCGCGCTGCATCACCTGACTCATTTGCTGCGGCACCTTTTATATCCTGTCGCCAATAAATCTTCTGTTGACGGCGTCTTATCGTGTCCAGCCTGAAACACGTACTGTTCTTGAAAGAGACACTTGTCATGAGCCGCGGCACATCGGCGGCAGATACGCAGCGGTGCTTGTAAACAGCGGACGAGGACAGATCTCCGCCTCCCAGAGAGTCAGCTGTGTGTGTGTGTGTGTGTATATGCTGTTTCAAAAAGTGCTGATCCTGATGTAATATTGACAGGCGCTGAGCCAGGCGAGGACTTTGGGTCTGACACATTAAGGTCATATTACTTCCCTCCAACCTTTCTGCCTCCCCGACTGCGCCGAGCACTAAAGATAGAACTCGGCCGATACTGGAGCCCAACTGTTGCCGTGTCGGTCATTAAAAATTCATGGGCCTTTAATGTTAAACATGGCAAAGGACAATGAGTCAATACTGAGTTTTGGACATGCGTGTTGGAAACCAATGTAAAGTCTGTTAACGAAACAACCTGAGCCTGTCGATGTCAGAATGACGGTTTATTTCCGTAAAAATGCATTGAGGCTTAGCTGAAATCACAACAAAGCTGTGGGTTTGATGCTCCTAATCCGATGTTGTGATTCGCCCTCATGAGTTCGGACGGACTGTATCTAACTGAAGTGTCGGAGCAAAATTCAATATCGTCTTGGCGGCATAAATAATGCATCGCGGGCTCTTAGGCTAAAACGGAGAGGAGGTTATAAATATGAAGCATATGAGTTGTATTGACGAGGTCGAGCCGAGCTGGCACCCGTCATCAGCCAGAGAGCTTCCAGTGAAACAACAGACAAGCGTCCTCCATCATCCCTGCCCTTTATTGGGCCTCTGGAGGCCGCGTTCGTACACGTATCCTGGGAAGGTCAGACCTGCTGATGTTGGGCTTAAGCCAAACACAACTTACCGTAATGACTGTAAACGGGTTGGACTCTCTGCCGTTATTTCTTTCTTGACATAAACAAGAAGAAATAAATAAAGCAAGCAAACAAGCAAGGACCTCTGTATGTTTTGGGTGTATTGAGTGATGGGCTTCAGATGCTTTCTCCATAATGGCCATCACAAAACACCCGGAGCAGTAAGATATATGTGCTCTCTGGACACATTAGCCACGTGTTTATTTTGATATCATAAACAGCAGCTCCGGCGTAATGCAAGTCTGTTATATGTGTCTCCTCCCGGCGTAAAAATAGGAGCACCGGATACTCGTTCAATAAGTTTTAATTGGAAATGGAAGAAGGAGTTTTTATTTTAATTCCAAGAGCTGCCATGATTTTTGAGCTACCTCCTCGAGATAATCATCACCTGGATCGATGATTTCATTCCTCGGCCGCGATGATTCCTCAGCAGTTACGGTGCCGGAGAGTTGCTGTACTCATGGGGGGAACATGTAAAGCCAGATTAATGGTCCACGAAGCAACTCTAGTTACAGAGCTCGGAGCGCCTGTGACCCCCGAGAGAACATGGCTTCCAGTCCCATGAATCGAACGCATGTTAATGGTTGTGTTGTAAATCACGACTAACTATCTTAAACTAGGGTCTAGAGCACTACACTGAATTATCAGGAATACAATTTACACGGATATCGAATTCAGTACACAGCTGAGGAAACAATAGTGTTACTACTGCCGGGGTCAAAGACAAGAATCCACCTATCAAGCTCCCACTGCTGACAGACAAACGTTTGTGCAACTTCATTCTTCAGATCTTAGATTTTAGACGCTTGGGGGCCATTTAGAAATATTTCCCAATAAGTGTTTGATAAACGGATGTGTTTTTGACTCTTTCAGTGGACTTTAGTAGCAGACTTAGTGCCACACTACTGACAGTTCTGGCACATAATCGGGCTGTAGAGGCTGTAGTGTAGTTTAAAGAATATAGAGCATCATTTAGCAAACAAATAGAAAAACATGGCCCAGGTTGTTGTTTTTTTCTGTTCAAATATATATATTCAAATTTAGGATATTTGGCAGGATTGTAGAATGGATATCAAACATTAGAAAATGCTCTTTGGGGAAAAAGGGTTTTGTGACATGACATTACTATCGTAAAGGTAAGGTGTTGGGTTTTTTAGCAAAAGCTGGTCAGAATCTGTTAAAACATACAATCCTCTAAATATATTCAAGTTATTGCCTTTATTGACTCGTGAGATGCCACCGCAATCATGTCTTTGTTTCCTTCCACCTACAATCTGATCTATATTCAGTTTAAGGAGGTAAACTGCGTAGTAGGAGTGTCAGCGGATATTTTTAATTGCAATAAGTGTTCGAATCGTAAAAAAAAAATCAACATATCTTCGATTGTGACAACAACAAAAAAAGCAGCACAACTGCGTCTCTGCCTCGTGTGCATTGGATGTCGAGCGTGACGCGGGTCCCCCAACGTCACTGTGATTCATTTCTAATGAAATGTGATGGCTGGGAATCCCGGCTGGAGGCGAGACGTGAGCAAGAGCGTCAGCGTTCTGTCGTCCAATCCACACCGAGTCCGTCGTTAGTAAACGTCCCGGCCCGCTGACCTGCCTTCACCAGGCTGACTGACAGCAGACATTTACTGGACCAAAACACTTGTCATGACGGCTCCATGGGAAGAAATCAACAGTGTTTGTAGGCACGCATATTGATTATTGATTTGACTTCCCCTCCCACCGTAACGGGTGACGGGAATCTGCCTGTAGTGAAACCGGAGAGATATCAGACGGACTGAGAGCCGTGATCAATCAATGGTAATACAGTTGAAAGGTTCAAAAGACATACACAGTGGATATACACCGCCATAAACACACATACAGCAGGGTATCTGTGTCATTTAGACAGCTCATCATGCATCACTTGACACAAAAGTAGACGGCGTCTCACTGCTTCGAGTTAGACGTGACGTTAGACTGTGATGTGAGACGTGCAAGTGACAAACGTCCAAGAAAAAAAGTGTATGAACGAGACACCGTGTCCGAACAGCAAGCAAGTACAGTTACGCATGTACCCATCAGCTGGGTCAGAGATCAGACCGGAGACGTAACCACTTCAAAGATGGGCGAGTAGTGCTTGTCCTCAGTCGTTTGTACTTTTAAACAGAAAACAGACGTTTTACATTTTCATATTTACTGGAAATGACATACAACATAGCCAAGAGGAGGTAGGGAACTTCCAGCTCCCTGGCAATCTCCCTCTAGCCAGCAGACACCTTATATTGTTTTTTGTGAAATGAAGAGGTTTCATATGGATAACTTCAAAAACATCGATATTTGAATAGCTCAAATCAAACCATCTTAGGAAAGAATAACCACACGTCATTTCTGACCAATTTTGAGAGCCCTAATTTGTAGCCCATGCACATGACATGCAAGATATCAACATGATTCACTGCACATCTGGTGAAGTTGCTTTATAATTATCTCCCGTGGTAATGACTAAATAAATAATAAAGCCTTCATTCAAAAAAGGTATGAGTCAGGAAGTTGACAGGCGGATGCAAACATCCATCCGCTTACTTTCCAGGATGCTGCTCAATTCAGCTTTTGCCTGTATCTCGTCGTACCTCCTTTGCCTAATCCTTCCAGAGAGTGAACACGTGTTGTTCTCACTGTATATACCATGCGTCACACGACCAGCATTATGAGCAGCACATGGTGCCTTTGTACTGCTGAAAAACAAATGGGTTCCTCTGGTCTATTCCCTACACTGACACCCTGCTTTCTCCTTTTTGTCACACCCAATTTTGTCATTACACCCTCCTGCTGCTCCCCTCGGATCCTCGAGCTGCTTTCCTGGCTTCATCCCGGCACTCATCCGCCACCTTTTCTCACTCTAATAAATCCAACCATACAAACAAGATGTTTGTATGGTTATTCTTCTGACTTAATATTATGGCTAAATGCATTGCATGTTAGATCACTGGTGCGAACGTGTCGGGCTTATACCTTGATCAATATTATAGGATCAACTATTATTATTTCTGCTGAGTAATCATCAGTATTGTGGATATAATGACTGGGTGGGAAAAGCCAATTAACAGAACCAAAATGACACTTATGTGACCTCAATACCCAATAGCTAAGACGATATCTAGTTCCATAAAACAATATCTATACAACCTTATTTCTGCCCTGCATCATTTTATCATTTTACTACTTTTACAGTGGAAGTGTAATAACTTTGAGTGCCGCCGGCCTAATTGTCCTTTACTTTTAACAAGTTTTAACAATTTTCAGGTGGGGAAGTTCCCAATTAGATTACCAATGTGCAATCAGTTTATGCAAATTTGGAAATGTGAGGTTGTGTTTTGTCGCTGTGAGGATCTGCGTGCTGTAGGCGGCCGGCTGGTCAGCGTACAGACAGCACACGTTGATAGAGATTTTGTAAAGTCTGCACTGCATGTTTCAACACGGGGCATTGGAAAATGACAGTCCGTTAATTAATATACAGCGTAATAACAATGCTAGGCAGATGTGCTTATTTACATAAACAAATTCATTTGTTTGCTCACAATGAAAGCAATTTCAAGCCAAGCAACAACACACAATTCTAATTCATATCAAGTCTTTGAGTCTGTCACAAAAATGCTAACACAATACAGTGCTTGAGACGCATTGAAAGGATTAATCAAGTTCAGTTGCTGCTAACCTTTTATATAATAATAATAACACAGTGTGGTGATGTTTTCATCAAATAACTCAATCACCTTGCATGTTTACTTTAACAGCTTCCTTAAAACACACACCATAGCGTCTTCATATTAGTTGTTCTTTTCATATTTAGTTTTAATATATTCAGTTTATCTAATGTCTCTGTGTAACCTGCTGTCTCATTGCTCACTCTGCAACGGAAATGCAATATATAAAGAACAACTTACCCTGCTGGAAATTCCTGCTGGCTGCATGAAATGAAAGTGCATATTTTCTTCTGTACTTGTAGATTGGGATACGGCATACTGGCCAGTTATCTCCATTAGATTGACCGGTGGGATGCTGCACAATGCATTGCTGGTTTTTACTGTAGCTCATATCGATAAATTACGATAAATAGAATGAAAACATATTTACTGGTGCAAACTCCAGAAATCTCTTTGTGTTTTGGACCTTTGGTCGGACAAAAGAAGCAATTTGAAGATGTCATCTGGGACATTATTTGAACAATCAACGAAATGATTGCCAGAGTGACGGAAAATCAAAGTAATCGTTATTACAGCCTTATTACCGTTTATTTGACCTCGCTGGATTGGATGAGGTGACGGAACTTGCTTGCACTTATTGTAGTCTACAGCCCGTCAGCCTATTGAGTCATGAACCTGGAGCACGGTGGAACTTTTTTTCCAACATTTGTTTGATCCACCTCTCTGCTGTGTCTTTTGAGGATACAGTAGGTTCTGTAGATACCCAACACCCCACGAAACTTTTGTTCAGAGGCTTACTAGCTAAGCCCAACAAAAGTAATGTCAGTGCATCGGCTCCGGGCTTTGTGACTAAACAAAACCAAAGCTTTGAATCCTGTCTCGCGCTCTCTTTTTTTTTTGTTTTGCCAAACCCCCTTGATAAGCTCGTATTTTCACATCTGGACAAAGTTATCTCGAGGATCAAAGCGGCGCTGTGCTTTCGGTTGGGTTCTCTCTGCAGTGCTTGCAGCACATATGCATTGCTGTGAGCTGCTCTCTGGGAAAGGCGCTTGCTAGTGAGAAGAGAAGACACTGTTGTATTATGGGTGTTTTTCTGTGTTGAGCTACGGGCAACCCGCGGAGCTTTTTATCTGGCTGTGCAACCTGGCCGGATGGCATTCTCTTGGCACGCCGTCCTTGTGACTGGCCACTTGGCTTGTGGCCCGGGGATATTTGGCTCGCTGTGCATAGCAGAATCACCCCATCCCCCTAATTCCCTACTTTACTTACTTACTCTCTCTCTCTGTCTCTCTCTCTCACTGGCCTCTTGCCTAAGGACAACTGCAGTGCTTTGTGTGGCCTAGCAGGTCTCTTTATACCAGCTTCATGGCCTTGGCTGGTAGGAAGACAGTGCCATGATAGCTACAGACAAGCACACAATTATACAGCACAGTCAGTCAGTCACTGCAAGGTGGCTTTCTGCAATGCATGAGGCCCTATCAACTGTGACTTACCAAGGTACCGGTGTAATTCAATTGCAGGGATGGCCTTGGGTGGTGCAGAGTCAGGGGACATGCACCGGCTTATTATCCACCTCTCTTGGCTGTCTATCAAATTGATAGCTCACTCATAGTGGCATCTCATTGACATTGTGTTGAATGTCCTGTGTCTGCCCTGCTTAATTGAACACAGAATTACCCTATTTGGACACGCCGAGCAGAAAGGAGCTTAACGAACGTAGGAAGTAGAAGATGAGATCGCAGCTGACCTCTGGAACACACTCGGTACACAAAAGCTAGAGGCAGCAGTCATGCAGATTATCTAAAGGGGCTGGTATGAACATTTTGTAATCTGGCAAATGCTGGCACTGCAAAATACACATCAAAAAAAAACTGGTGGTTTCTAATGCGCCACAGTATTTGTCATGGATGTGTTGCAGAGTTTTGGGCATGGGAAAGGATGTCTCATTCAAGTTGGTTATTAAGGAGTTAAATATGGGGCAGCGGTGATTGGTTTGTGGACAGAGTCATAGAGGTTCGATTAAAGTTATATCCCAGATGTTCCGTGCACGTATTGTTTTGATGACAGCGGGCACTCTTTGCCTTTTAGATTATTTTCATTGTAAACAGGGTGAGAGCAAGTCTGAATCAAGAAATGTAATCATCCGTGTATGGTTTCTGCAGCATCTCATCTGTGTAACATGGAAATGCAATGACCGTGATCATAAACACTGAACGGTGCACCTCATACGGCACACGTAATGAAAAAGCATCCAGAACTGTTGCAGTCATTTCAGCACCTTATGGTGTATTGCAGGATGTTTCTCATTATTTGGTAACTGAAGCATTCCCTTATTGCAGCGTGGATTAATAGGTGAGGTAGGCCTACAAACTGTCATCCATTAAAGGATGACAGTGTGTAGGCCTACCTCACCTATTTACCGTAGGCACGAGAAGCTTCTTTTACTGCCATCAAGTACAATCCTTTCAGGTGATTGTTTCCACCTTTTACAATCTCTCCAGATGATTGAAGAGTTGTGCATACAGCTATAAAAACCACTAATTTACTTATATACGAACAAGTCATCAGTGGCTTGGATAATTGTACTGTGGATATTGTGGGTGCAACATTTGGATTGTAATACAACTTCTGAAATAACAATTGATATCTTTGGAGGTGCTGTGGTGTAATGCCTTGGCGTCTGAGTGTTGCAGCAAAATATTTGGTCCAGCTTCCAACTGCTTGTTCAAAGATCTCTGCTGCCCTCTGTCGATGGTGTGATAGTCAAAGACGTCAAACCAAACAGCCCTTATACCGTGTACCTTATACCTCATGTGTCAAACAGATACTTTAATACTGTGTAAGCTTCATACTGTCCAATCATACCAACATGTTTTCAAATCATTTTCTATAGAACAGGATTTCCTGCACATAAAACAGCTGTATGTCATGTTTATAGTTCTGTTTTCGGTCAAACTGAATTCAACAAAGTGACCATCTAGCAATTTCTATATTATTGCGTGATCCAGGATCTGTTTTTAAAACATAATCTGTGAGAATGAGGATAAATAAAAAGCATCTACGTGCTCTGGTTTCAGACCTCCAGGAGATGGAGCCACATACTAATTAAAGACGTCTACTGTCAGTGAGGCGGTACTGCGTTCCTAAAGCACACTGAACACAACATGTTGGAAGTAGACCGTTGACATATGTGGAACGGTGTTCATGCAGTCTGTGATAGAGTCCCCCATTGTTTTTCATCATGTCTGCTGTGTAATCTGCAATAAGACACACAAGTAAAATCAGCTCTCCAGCTTTAATAGACCATTTCGGGCCTAATTGATGGACTTGCGTTGCATGAAACCTGACAGGGTAACAATCCGTTGGCAGCAAAGGAAGTGGCATTATGCATCTTCTCAGGTGCGCTTTGTGTGTGCATACACTCCCCACAAGAAAGATAGCATTCACCGTGTCTGAACAGCAATTACATTTCCCCTAAGAAAATGATCCAGATGGGTTTGAAATATGCAACAATTTGTTTGGTCATTAAGATGCCTATTCAGAGCTGCTTTTGCTTGTAATTATAACAAACTAGGCAGTATGCCATGCCACTGATGCATTTCCTTTGTGGTCTGAAGTAATTTTCCTGTCCTGAGGGAAAAAAGCTGCCTTGTTTTTTTTAATGTTCAGCCCGCATCCATAACTACTTGCCAGTAGAGCACTGAAATCGCTTAAAACCTGGAAGAGTGGTTCCCAAATTGCAACTGCTACCAAAATAAAAAAGAAGAAGAAATGGTCAAAGCAGGGTTTTTGTCATGAGATTCCCTGTGGTGTTCTGATTGCTATCGCAAATGAAGTGTAATCCTTTTGTGGGAAGTGGAATATCTTTTAGGTAAAGGATTGGCTGAAATTGCTACCATCACAAAGAAATGATTAAAATGCTCATTTTAAAGGATGCATTGCTTTGAACTTGTTTTCTTAAGTATTTAAATCCAGTTTCTGTGTTGTGCTTTCAATCGAATAGTTTGTAGTTGCCAGTGATACATATGCAGTATTGCAATGTTATCAGTTTATGCACTACTAATTATTGAATTATACAATTGCTTTATTTTGGTTGGATGCGTGTGTTTTACATTCACCCACATGACCTACAATGTGGTAAAGACTTAATATATCGATGTACTGTACATGTACAGAGACATGTTCACATTCATACCAGATGGTGCATCTCAAGGGTTGAATGTTGACTTTATAAATAAATAAAAAGGCTTTTTCTGAGCGACAGGTTTGAATTCAGAATTTGATGTGAACCCCAAACTGCCACACGCATTGTTTCACTTGTATTTAAGGTGTGTCTGGGTGTTCTGACATGTCTTTGGTTACTTTTTTTGTAAAACTGGTTTCTGTTTGCCATCTGTTCAACTGTTAGTGACTGACATGGCCCTCCTCTGAAATGATGAATGCTACTGGTCATTAATAAAGCAGTCCAGTGTGATTCATGAGTTTTGCTGTGTTGATGGAAGGTGCTAGTTCAGAGTGACCAAGTCACTGGTCATTCAGCCCTGTCTACAAACAACAGTACCCATCCAGCACAACCGTGAATTAGATTTCGAGGGAAAAGAACTTTGTCGTGGATTATGTTTGCTTTTGTTGCATCACAAGTTTCCAATGAGTGTGCAGAGGTCTGCAGAGGGACGAGGTGTTGGGGCCGTTGGATCGCTCAAACAAAGTGCGTTCACCCACGAGACTGCTGTTTGTGTCTCACGTGAACCAAGTACTGGTTTGTTTCCTAAAGATAGCGAAATAGTTTTGTAGCGTGTTTTGTTTCAATTTACAATTGAATGAAATGCTTCAAACGGTTAAAAACTGTGACGATGATTTGTGAGAAAATCTGTTTCTCTCCCCTCCAGAGAGCAGTTTAGTTGTATTGGAACATGATGTTGAAGGAGACAGAGTTGGGTTTTTCAATATGTGTTTCCACTCTGAAAAATCTATATGTGCATATATATTTTGTACTTTGTGTCATGGAAGGTGTGTGATACATAACAGGTGTCCCCACACTTCAAGACTCCGGGATTCAAACTAAGCTTCAGGGGCCTCTGTTCTCCTGTCTGGCCATGCTGTGACTCGTCTGGCTCACTAACAGGTGACGATCTCTCCTAAGGTGTGCAAGCTGGCTGTAACTGGCTGGGACGTGCCGACCCCAGACACACGGCAGTCAGACCAACAATATGAAAGAGAGGAAATATATGAAATGTGAGTGATTGCCAAACGGACAAGAACAGGACGGTACGAGGAGTAGAGATTGACTTGTTACCGAATGGTCAATATGCATCTCTAAATATAGCCGTAGCTGTCCACTCGCAGCTTGAAACCATGCGCTTCATGATCCCACTTAACATATTTTATTTTACAGCACATTTCTTCCTGTTGGCACATCGGGGTTTTGGTCTTCTAAAGGTCAGTTTATGGAAAAATCAATTCTGCACTCAAGCTGGGTACCTGAGGCTTTAACAGCAGCCTAATGGACAGTTATGTAATCAATGTGTTAAAAATAACGCCCTTTCGGTTACATTTTAGCCACATTAAGCTGATGCGCAGGGAATGATAGAAAACCGGGTATCCGCTTGCGACTTGTTTTGGGGAAACGTGCTATAAAGGACAATTTTAAAGAGCACAGAACAAGATGCGAAGCCTCCGGTGGCCCCGCATGGGCTGTCACATCTTGTCTGTACACCAATATTTCACCTGCATTATTGATTGTAGCGCTTCACATCAGTTAGTCTTTTCCAGCCACAGTACACCCGTACGGAACATTATGCATTATGAATCCTGATAAGAGGCCTGCTTCTCACGCGCCCGGCAGGGGTGCACACAAACATCCTTAAACAATGAAAGACTTCAAGTCGTGGCATCGACCTGCCATCACGTTGGAGCAGCTGCACATAAACGATCTGGAATAAAGCCGTTTTAAGTCGGAGCTGAACGGCCTGTCGTGGATGTGCCGCCTTTGCATCAGAAAGAAACTCTTTTTGCTTGTGTTTCATGTCGGTAATCAACGGAAACAGCAATCTACAAGCAGTAACCGTGTCCATCAGATCAAGTTATCCGCAGTCCTTTTCCTCCTCTTGTGCACCACAATAATACAACTGCAGTAGCCACAGAGTTGGTTTCCCATCAGGAGTTATCTGTCTTGTATCGTTCCGTGTTGCATGCAGATGACTTTCTTACATCAAACATGTTCTATTTCAGCTCTTATTACATCATGCTAGTGGTGCGAGCAGAGAGAGTTCTCTGTTTTCTGCTGAGAAAGCCAACAGAGGCTGCACTCAACGCGGGTCACTCTGGTCAAATTAGTGGCAAGACATGAAGCATAATGGGGAGACGCCATTAATGAACTGATGGACTAATAATCACCTCTCACTGGGTCTTTGTGTCCCTGCACAGCGGGTCACATTTCGAACATTTCCTTTGATTCATCCCACTGGATAGAAAAACCTAATGTGCCATTAGTGTTCCACATTTGTGTATACGTTATCAACACCCATGACTCTAACACACTTATGGGTTGTACCATTGTCATATTTATTTTGCAAAACACATCACTCATCCATGTATTCTCATTTTAGTCTGAACTGATTCTAACGCAAGAATATCGTGCATGATCTCCATGTCTTTGCACAGATGTCGCGATATTGAGAATTGAATTGATGGTTCATCAGAGATAGATGCCTTCACCAAATCCAAAATTGGATTTTGTTAGTCGATTAGTTGTTTGCTGTGTTTTTTGTGCGCTGGATGACTTCTTTCCAAGACACTTATGAGCATATGTCTGGTAAACACAAGATTTAAAGTGGTGATTTGTTGTGGTTCAACTGAGTTTTACAGATATGTCAATTAAATTAACTTATCAATTGTTCAACAAAATCACACGAGTGTTAGATGACTGAGAATTTGTTTGGTAGAATACAGCCCTGCTAGTACCAGCCAACAAACTGTGGAACAACAAAACCCTGTCGATCTTTTTTGGGGGACGGCCCGGATCATAGAACATGTGATTCAACAAGCCATTCAGATTTGGCTATTTTTCTCACAAGCCAATCAGAGAAGGCTAGGTTTATTCAAGAGGGGGGGGCTTAAAGAGACATGCACTAAAACAGGGCATTTCACACAGTATGATTTAAAAATGAGTTTTATTTTGTACATTAAGGCATGTAAACATGTTCTCGTAGAAACAATAAAATACATGTATGAATCTGAAAATGAGCATAATATGTCTATTTTCATGATAAATGTGTAAGAGTACGCTGTTGCTATACAATAGGCCCAACGTGGGGAAAAAGAAACAACAAAAACTCGCTAACATAAACTGCGTTACCCAAAGAGTCGGCTCTTTAATAATCCATTGTAGAACAGAGGACTCTCATAACGCCCTTTATCAGGTTTATTCACTACCGAGCTGTTTCACCATGAGACGGCAGCATGTTGAAGTATTGTGGTAACATACATCATCATTAGTAGCAGAAAGATGATCAATATGGGAAACGCAATAGTGTCCCTGGTGTTGGGCAGGTACGCTCTGTGGCAGGTGACGGAGAGCAGGGCAGTCGATATCCAGCCTCTCCTGCCGGTTCTCACTTTCACAATAATCATGGACATAATAAGCTGTGGACAGAAGCTCGGCCACTGCTCCCTCGTGTCGCTGCTCGCCTTGGAATGCACAATAAATACAAAACAACTGTGGAGTACAATGCATCGCAGCCCTGCACAACTGTCTTTGTGAATCTCATCATTTTAAAACACCATTGTAATTCATTTCTTTTATGTTTGAGTCGGCATTGGTGATTGCTGTTGTTTTGGACTGCGTCATTGGAGAGGTGATTCTAGTCGTGCTGGACAAAACCACAGGAAGTCGTATCGATGTATTGCAGTCCGGTGCGACACAAACTAACTCGAGCCTTAAAATGCTCAACAATGTTTGGTGTAAAGCTCTCTGTGACGGCTGGACAATAAGAGCTTCACAAAGCATTGGTTGGCATTAGAATGCAAGGTAGGTATTGCTAATAATTTAATATGATGATTTATAGTTTTTTCCAATGGAATCATGTTGTGATAAAATCTGTGACCATCCATCTGTCTAAATTCATAATAACCACCGCATCTGAATTGATAAGAATTCTGCCTCTAGGAACTCCCAAGTGTGGTTAAATCATACTGCTGTCTTAATCCGATTATTTTTTTTATTTGTGTGCATGCATATAAACACATTTTTTATTTATTTTTATCCATAATTTAACTTGAACATTTTATGTTAATGTTGCACTAAAGTCTTTAATTAATTGAGGAAATACTTCGATCATTAAACATGCTGTATCGAGATATATATATATATATATATATATATATATATATATATCTCGAGATATGAAATTACCAACATTGTGAATATTTTGGCTTCACCACTCAGCCCTGTTGCACAGGTGTTCCTTATCACAATTAATTCTATGAATTGAAATTCCTACATCAAGCGTGACTTTCTTTTTAACAGTGATGCATGACGAGTGAATGAAGGAGAAAGTAAACTACATGAATAGTCATGAGGTTTTGCCAAACTCGAAACAAATATTTCACTTTGAAAGTTTTTAACACAATAAAAACTGTCGCAGCTCTTTATGCATCAACAGAACTTGCTGTTAGCAAACTCTGAGATGCTCAATTCTATTTTATGTGACAACTATCGGAGCAATTAATGATACGATAAAAACGATCCAAACGGCTGAACTAGAAGCTTCCGTGCAGTCAGTAAATAGAATCATTATATCCGTTTGTCTACTCAGACATTTAACAGAACAATAATTTAACTTTGCAACGAATTCCTCTGGGTATGGTGCACATGTTGGAAGTACTTCAAGAATCATGTATCACAAAATAGGACAGCCGCAGCATGCGTAGCGCTGCAACGGTGAGCTGGCAGCTGTTCAGATTCGAAACCAAGTGAAACGACGTGAGCATGTGATGTGATTGGAGGTATCGCCATCTCCACAGCTGCCCACTAATCAGCAAGTGTTCTGTGGAAAAACAGAACACTTGCTGATGAGTGAGTAATCACCCACATGGAGTTCACTGTACTGTAAGTTGGGTAAATGTCATTTTCTTCTGGTCAGCTTTTGGTTTTTCTCGAGTTTCATGATCCGTTGCACCACAAACAAATACTGATAGAACTCTCCTAGACCTTTGCAAAAACATTGGAAATGTAAAATTCACCGGATAAAAAGTTTCCCTATAAAAGATCTGTAAGGACCAAGAGCAACATGCTTTCAGTAACCAAAATCAGGCAATGGATTCAAACTCCGCTTCTTTTTTTACATCATTTTATTAAGAAAATAAGTATAAAAATATAAATATAAAACAGTATGACTCAGCATTCAAACAGCATTAATTGCCAGTGTATGACAGCTTTCCTACAACATACACTTTCCATTACACATTACACCTAAATGATGAAATTAATTCACAGTTTGACAAATAAACTGCACCAACCACTCACATGAACATTGCTTGTCAAACAAAGATAGCAAATAGTATATAGGATGTCCATCATTAAAAACACTTTGTACATTTACAGTATTTAATGGAGGTGGCTGGAAAAACCACTTGACTCCTTCTCTACCCCCCCCCCCCCTAAACCAGTCCGGTTCCATTAAACATCGATAGTATACAAGACTACTATCCCTCAGGTCAATTACAAAACACATTGTCCACACCATTGTTCACAAAGAATCCTAAAATTCAAAGGCATCTTTACTGATTATGATCAAAAACAGTAAAACTTTGAGAATTATACTGTATCCCCATTAATGAGAAAAAATTCAACTCGGTTCAAGTCCTGATTTCCATCTCAGCATCCACGAGTGGATTGCAGGAAACTTTGAGTGAATCAAGTAGACTACTAGTTAACGAACGAGCTAGCTAGCAACCTAGACAGATAAACAGATAGATAGCTGGATAGATAGGTGGACAGACGGTCAACTAGCTGGCTAGCTAGCTAACTAACTAGACACATGGCTGTCTGGCTAGCTGGCTAGATAAACAGACATAAAATATGGACTTGAAAAAGTGAGAGCGTATCATGGCTCCGCCTAGGTCTCTCTGTCGGGGCTCTTCCCGATGTACATCTCGGCCAGCTTTTTGAACTGCGGTCCCCAGTTGCTGAGGTAGTCGTAGTCATGGTCCCCCTCGGTGGTGGCAGACTCCAGCGAACTGAGGGACTCCGCCAGTGACCCGCTGCCCTCGTAAGCGTACGTGGCCAGGGAGTCGTAGGGGGGCGCCGTCGGATCCGTATCGTTCTCCTGCAGCCGCCCGTGAATGAAGTCTCTGACGTCGGCGTTATCCTTTATCGGTGATGTCCTCCGAAAGGGAAACAGCATTTCGGGAATGATGTCCCGACGCAGCTTGTTAGCATCCATCACCTCTGGGTTGCGCAGTGTGCCGATATCAAAGGCCTGAGTGTCCTCCTCTCCACCCCCTTCATCGTTGTAGCTGACAACGTTGTCTCTGACATCCTCTTTGGAGATGATCAGAGGCTCCTTCTTCCTCTGTCTCCGCAGGGCAGCAAACAGCACCACGATCACTACACAAAAACAGTGGGAAAGACGGAGAGAGAAAGCTCAGCATAAGATGTGTGCCTCCCAACATGTGTCCTGCATTAAAGAGCACAGGGGAGCGGGAGCGCCATTTACTACCAGTGATGAGTCCCCAACACTGCCTCAGGTATTCACCTCCTATTATTAAAGATTCAGTGAAAAAGCTTTTTCTTTCCTTTCCCCCTTGATCGGCACATTCACTGTATGAAATGCACGGCGGTTAGATGATCCTCCTTTCTTTTTTCTCTCTCTCTCCAGCACGCGGCCTCGTATCTCATCTCATTCATTCTCCTTCAGCAGTAAAAGACAATCGGAGATTGCAGAGTGAGCATGTTTCCAGAGAGTGGCACTGTGTGGGAGCACATTTTAAATAAACACACAGGAAGCAATCTCTCATTGAGGACGAGCACAAATCCTGCTTCACCTCTACTCCATCCCGTCTCCTTCCTTTTACCTTTTTATTTGGTCCTACCAGCAGGTACTGTGGGTACTGAAGTTGTCTACTTGCCTCCCATCTGGGTGTTAATTTCAACACCTTCAATGTGGGTTGTACGGGGGGTGGAGGTGTCTGTTTATAAGGTTCTTTACGGACATTTGTGACTGACCAGTGCCAACATTTTAGACAGCGCAGAGGGCTGCAATGAGGTGGACCAGCTCGGAAGAGGCGTTCCAACTCAGCGCCTGGCCGTCGGAGTCAAGCGGCGGTGAATGCGGCGGTCTGTCGGGGGGGGGGGGGGGGTGGTTCATGCTCGAAAAAGCGCCAGATAACGAGCAGATGTCATATTTTGCTCAAGAGGAGAGAGCGCGGAGTTTAACCTTCGGCACACTCGATATGTGAGGGAAGATCTGCCCGACGCCAGACCGGGAGTTTCATATTCGGAGGTAAAAACAGGCAGATGGAAGAAAAGCTGGTCAAATATGTTTGTACCATTTGTTTGGTCAGGGTGCAGATCAAATGGGAAATAAAAAAACAGATTTTGACAGAAGAAAGGTGGATTCTAACTGAACTCACAGACATGGTTAGAGGCTCATGCAGCACAGTAAACATCCACAAGGACAGTTTCATTGAACACTCCTATCGAGCACGATGCTCGGCCAAGCGAGGTAAAGCTCAATGGAAGTTGGAACCCATTACTTATTGATACGCCCTTGACCATGAGCACTACGCATTTCTGCTTTTTGCTGA